>NC_043971.1:34810519-35528019 GCF_902148855.1 Sphaeramia orbicularis | reverse complement strand
TAGTGTAATTTGACTTTATAGAAAAGTGTTACAAAACTATGAGGGTACACTGGAAAAAATCTAAATCTTACTAAGTGTATTTTTCTCATTTCTAGTCAAAATATCTCATCACATTCATTCATTCATTCATTATCCACTGCTTATCCGGGGCCGGGTCGCGGGGGTAACAATCTAATCAGGGATGCCCAGACTTCCCTCTCCCCAGACACCTCCTCCAGCTCTTCCGGGGGGACCCTGAGGCGTTCCCAGGCCAGCCGAGAGACATAGTCTCTCCAACGTGTCCTGGGTCTTCCCCGAGGTCTCCTCCCAGTGGGACATGCCCAGAACACCTCCCCAGGGAGGCATCCAGGAGGCATCCGAAACAGATGCCCGAGCCACCTCAGCTGGCCCCTCTCGATGCAGAGGAGCAGCGGCTCTACTCCGAGCTCCTCCCTGGTGACTGAGCTCCTCACCCTATCTCTAAGGGTGCGCCCGAGCCACCCTGCGGAGGAAACTCATTTCGACCGCTTGTATCCGGGATCTTGTCCTTTCAGTCATGACCCAAAGCTCATGACCATAGGTGAGGGTAGGAACGTAGATTGACCGGTAAATCGAGAGCTTCGCCTCTCGGCTCAGCTCCTTCTTCACCATGACAGACCGGTACAGCGACTGCATCACTGCAGACGCTGCACCGATCCGTCTATCAATCTCACGCTCCATCCTTCCCTCACTCGTGAACAAGACCCCAAGATACTTAAACTCCTCCACTTGGGGCAAAGACTCTCCACCGACCCGGAGAGGGCAGACCACCTGTTTACCGGTTGAGAACCATGGCCTCGGATTTGGAGGTGCTGATCCTCATCCCGCTCACTTCACACTCGGCTGCAAACCCCAGGGCACGCTGAAGGTCCAGGTTCGATGAAGCCAACAGGACAACGTCATCTGCAAAAAGCAGAGACGAAATCCTGTGGTCCCCAAACCGGACCCCCTCCGGCCCTTGGCTGCGCCTAGAAATTCTGTCCATAAAAATAATGAACAGAACCGGTGACAAAGGGCAGCCCTGCCGGAGTCCAACGTGCACCTGGAACAGGTCTGACTTACTGCCGGCAATGCGAACCAGGCTCCTGCTTTGGTCATACAAGGACCGGACACACCTAAGACATAATCACCTAAAGAGTAACTTTTCAGTGAGATATAAGAACTTATTTTTAGACAATAGATCTTGAAAATCTTATTTCAAGAAATGTTACCAAAATAATTTTCACTTGTTAGAGTGGCAGATTTTTTTTTTGCTTGAATTAAGCAAAAAAAAAGAAAAAATCTTGAATTAAGCAAAAAAAAAAAAAAAATCTTCCAATGCTACAAGTGAAAATTATCTTGTTATAATAATACACATAAGTTCTTATATCTCACTGAAAAGTTACTTTTTAGGTGATTATGTCTTATTTTAAGTATGATGAGATATTTTGAATAGAAATGAGAAAAATTCACTTGGTAAGATTTAGATTTTTTCCACTGTACTATTAAAAGATGGGTTTCAACAAAGGTTTTAGAAAGTCAAATCAAATTGTATTCAAATAGCTCCAAATCATAACAAAACTTATCTCATGACACTTTACATATAGAGCTGGTCCAAACCAGACTCTCGAAAGAAAGAATGCTTTCCTTGAGGTTACAACATTTTATAGAGCAATGTGACAAAAAAAAAAAAAATGCAAGAGCTGCAGTAAAACTCCAAAAAGGAAAGGCGCTCTTAAATCAACAGTTTATATCCTAAGGACCCTACGAGCTGACAAGTGAATGGGTCTGCAAATGGACTCTGTCACCTAAAATGAGAGGCTTTTATTTAATCTCACCTGGAAATAAACTGAAGTAGCTTCAGCTGAAAGCAACAGCAGACTGTGGGCTCATGCTTCATCTACTGTCCTTGTACTTTTAAGTGGTAGTAGAAATTGCCTGGTATAAATGATTTTTTTTTTTTTTTTTTTTTTTACCAGTTTCAAAATGACAGTAGCAAAAATTAAACTGATCAATATCAGATGCACATTTTTGACCTGAAGAAAATATTTCAAAATAATCAGTCAAACATGTAGACTCAATAAAGACAGCTATCACCAGTATTTTTAATCCATTCAGCTAATTATGGTTGATTCTATGATTAAAACAAACTAAGCCATAAACGTCTTCCATCAGAGTGTCATTTTAAGCCAAGAAAACTTCCTTGAGAAAACAAATGAACCATTAATTTGATTAGTGAAAAGAATGATCGGGAATGAAATGATCAACAGTGAGTCTTTCACTTGTGATAATGAACTGCTTCACTTAATTTCCATGATGGTAATTTACCACTACTGTGGGATGGGAGTTGTTCGCTATTAACGAATAAAACTGTAAGTTCAGTCAAATGTGTTCACATCACAATACATTCACACTGTTCGCTCAATTACTAGCAGTGATGTGCTTTGTTACCTTGACCTTTGGCCACCAACATTTCATCAGTCCATGCATTAGTACAAGCGAACATTCCTGAAATATCACGTTCAGATTAAGAGGCTACAAAAACAGCTCAGTGTTTTTCAACCTTGGGGTCGGGACCCCATGTGGGGTCGCCTGGAATTCAAATGGGGTCGCCTGAAATTTCTAGTAATTGATAAAAATAAAAAAAACTTACCAATAAAAAAAAAATATGGTGAATTGAGAGAGACAATCACAATCCATAAAAGACATGACAAACAGTGAAGCTGAAACTGAAGCACTGTGGTACTGTTTATCTGTCAAATGTTCATTGTCACTGGTTTCAGATGCTGCAGCTTTTTCATAATTCATAGTTTTTTGAGTTATTGTTTTTTCAGTATTAATTGTCAGCCTTGTAAATCCAAGCTGGACTGACTGTACATATCCTGACCAAGGAAAATAGAATTCTCATCTTGTGCAGTAATCTACACCTGGCTTTTCAGCCTCCATCCATAATAATATACATTATATAGACTAAATGTTGTCTAAAATTAACATTTATTTGCAACATAGCATAGCAAAGTATTACATGATCAAAAACAAAATAATTTTGGCAAAAAAAAAAAAGTCTCCATTTTGAATGTCTGGAATTGCCAGAAATTTGTGATGTTAAAATGGGGTCACAAGCCAAAAAAGGTTGGCTGCCTTAGCTATCAAACTGGTTTTAGTTAATCCTTGCATCTAAATGAACAGTTGTTCCGAATTTGAAGAAATTGCCTTCTTGTGTTCCTGAGATATCGCGCACATTAGACTGGAAAGACATGACACCAAAATAATTTCAGTTCATTCTTGCATCTGATTGAATATTTGTGCCAAAGTGTCAGACATTATGTCAAACCATTCTTGATAAAACGTACCATGGACCCCTCTAAAAACAGCTGATACATACATACTACATTAAGGTCTGACTCTTTCAGTGTAAGCATTACAATAACTGACTATGTACACCAAATTATCTTGGAGTGAATTTTCAAACTGAACTTTTGTGACTACCCCTTCCTGAAGATAAAAAAAAGAAAATCTAATAAAACTTTGGCCAGTGATTGGAAAAAAAAAAGTCAGTTTACCAGTACATTTAAACATATTTAACTGTAATCAGGTGTCATTAGGTAAGGCAAGTTGACTTACATTACACAGCACATTTCACACACAAAGGTATTGTGCTTATAATTAAGTAAATGGGGTCTCTAGAGGAAAATAAAAGACATACTGGAAAAACAAGCACAGAATAAGCCTATATAAAACCATACTAAAAGATATGTTGTAGTTATGTTTCCCCCCAGAAAACAAAAACAACTCGTGGACAGGGGTCGCAAACTGGGGAAGCAACAAAATTAACTGCACAGAAACCATGAAAATTAGTAAAGCCAAAAAAAGGCCTTTTCAGGGTTGTAAAAGGGTTGTAAAAGGTGACATTTTGCAGTCACCCTCTGATCACAGCGATGGATAAAATGAAAAAGTGGGCCTTAAATAGTATTGAACTGTTAGATGTGTAAGTGGGTCAAAATCTTTGGGATGAAAAATTGTTGTCATATTCCAGGTATTTCTAAAAAAAAAAAAAAAAAAAGTTTTTGAAATCATGCCCTTTAAATTCTAGCTTACCCTTTATAGATTTTATAAAATCGTAGTTTTTGTATTACTACCCCAAGTTTCCATGGGTGGGTCAAAAATGACATTCATTTTCAGCGGAATTTCATCTGAACCTTTGATTCATTGCATTTATTCACTGTACAGCAAAACCAAAGGAGGTGTAGACCCCATGGACCAGATGGTGTACGCCTACACCTGCCAGTGTCAGACACAAAGGTGGCCCATGGTGCTGTAGTACACACGTCATAGCAAAAGTTATCTCTTTACACACTTTATGGGCGGCCATGGCTCAGGAGATAGAGCGGGTCATCCAATAACTGAAGGGTTGGCAGTTCAAATCCCACTCTGTCCTAGTCATGTGACGTTGTGTCCTTGGGCCAGACATTTCACCCACCTTGCCTCCAGTATCACCCACAGTAGCGTATGAATGCATATAATGTTTGCCAGAGTGTGAATGAGAGTGACTGCATAATGGATCAATAATGTAAAGCACTCTGGGTGCCGTGAAAAGCGCAATAGAACTGTAGTCTAGTATTACTTTACATTTAAAACTGCTCTAAATCAGACTCTTACACACTCATTCACAAAATGGATGTTGAAATTGTTGTATGGCTGTTACATACTATATATATATATATACACACACACACACACACACTTATATAAATATAAAAAAAATAAACAAATGTATAAATATAAAAAAAAACATTTAAATTGTTAAACAATAAAAACAAATATTTTAAACACAAAATCATTCTTTGTTACAATAACTGTTTTTATGCTTTTATGTTTTTATGTGATAGGTAGAAAACACATTTTGTCTTTTAATTCTACTTTCTTTTTAATCTAACTTATTCTTAGCTACTTATACTCTGCATTTATTTATTGATTGATTGTTAATGTGGTATGACTGTTTTTGTGGAGCATTGACCGTATTTTGTATTTCCCCTTGGGGATTAATAACGTCTGTCTGTCTGTCTGTCTGTCTGTCTGTTTGTTTGTTTGTTTGTTTGTTTGTTTGTTTGTTTGTTTGTTTTGTGAATCACAATATAATACAAATGACTAAACATGGCTCATTTTTGACCCAGTTATGGGAGAGTGTAGGCCCAGTCACTCATGCATCGAAGGATTAAAATGCGAGTCACTGGTCAGGATGGGGTGTATGTGTGTGTATGGATGTGTGTGTATGTGTGTGTGTGTGTGTGTGTGTGTGTGTGTGTGTGTGTGTGTGTGTGTGTGTGAAAAATTGCCAAATGAAAACTCTCAGTCCTACTTGTCATATTTGGGTAAATGACAGAACGCTAAGTGCGGCTGTTGACACTTGGACAGCACACAGTCACCTGAGCTGGGAAGTTCAATCTCCTTTTAAAGACTATCACAGACTAATTGAAACCAGGTGAGTAGAAACAGGGCAGGTGCACCCTATAATCACTAACAAACCAAGGCCAAGATCCTAACCATAAAAGGAAACAATTGTGAAGGTATCTGTGCCTGGAACACTGTAGCTAAAGAATTATTTAAAAAAATATATTGAATCTGCTGAAATTCCATACAAGCATACTAATTAGTAGACTAAAACAGTGAAATAATGAAACCAAGAGTATGAGTATTAATGGGAAATATTATAGTATGCACTACTAGACACTTTGCTAGCATAAATATCCCATAATGCAATGCTGCTGCAATGACAACAAGAAACAGGCAATAGCAGAAGGCGAACAGAGCTCAGTGGCTGGTATATTTTCTAAAATACAATAATAACAAAAATCTGTTATTTAATTGGAGGTTCTTTACAACAGTGAAAAGAACATATTTTCAGTGTGTTTTTTTTTTTTTTTTTTTTTTTTTAATCTAACTTAATTGCATTTAAAAAGATTTGATACCTGCAACACACTGAGAAAAGGTAAGGACAGAGACCTTCTATAACTCTGAAAGGATTATAGAATATACAGGTAGAACTGTTCTGTAATAATCCACACAACAGCTAAAAGGGAACATGAGTGGGCATTGAAGGAGCATCCACCAGGTCGTAGTTAATCTACAGTTTATAATATTGTGAAAAGATTATGGGTGTCCAAGGAAATCTCAGTGTGTAAAGGTCAAGGGTGGAAACCACTGTTGAATGTGTGTGACCTTTGACCCCTCAGACAGTGCTGCATCAGAAACCATCATACTAACATGATGAATATAACCATGGGAGACACTTAACACCGTCTGCAGCTCTATCCACAAATACAGCCTGAAACTGTATCACATATGGATGAAGCCCTGCATCAGTTCTGAGTAGAAACAGCAATAAGATCTGTAAGCCTGAGCTCACATGGATCAAACATCAGTGGAAATTTGCTGTGGTCAGACTAGGCCTTTGTTATGACCCTGGGTCATAATTTGTCCATTTATATGTATATGTATGTGTTTTCTGTTTAGTGTGTGTGTTCTCCCCCGTCCTGTAGGTGTGCTGTGCCCCTTTTGTATCTGTTTGTTGCAGGTTGCTGATTGTTGGAGCATGATTGCCTGGCCCCTTTAAAATGGCCCTGGAGCTTCCATCCGCGCTCTCTCTTGCCTCCTGCCAGCTCTCAACCTGTGTTCGTGTGTGTGACCGTCAGTCTTCGTGTGCTCCTGAAAAAAACGATTGTTTGTATTTATAAATAGTTTTTTGTTAAATCGAACCTTTTTCTGGTAGGGGAGGTCGGTTCTTTTGTTTTCCAGTTTTCTCCTGTTTTTGGTTAGGTAGGTAGGTAAGTTAGTTTAAACTAGAAGAGATTTTGTTTGTTGTTTTAGCCGTTCCCTCCCCTAACCCTTCCTTAGTTGTTTAGAGAAAAATAATTGTAATAAACATTGTAAACTTTAGTTTTTTGACTGACGTGTGTGCTTGGGAGCTGGGAGGGGTCAAAATTGAGCACATTATGCTCGCCCTGGTAAACCCCTAGGCCGGGGCGTAACACCTTGTTTCAGCTTGTTTTTTTGTGAAAAATAGACTTTGGATGCTACATGACAAAGGTGAAAAAGACAGTGAACCTGAAAAACATTATGCACAGATGGTATGGAGGTGCATCTGTGTCCCAACGTTATTGATTATATATATATATATATATATATATATATATATATATATATATATACATATATATTCACAAAATATAATTAATTTAAACAAAACAGTGAAAATCCTTTATTTGCATTCTGTCAGTTTAATGAACAAATCAGATTTTAGTTTTTATTGTATTTAGTAAAATATCCCAATTCTCTGCAGAAGGACTTGTAATTTGGATTTCTTATTTCTCTCTTTAACCCTTTCATGCATAAATTATGAGAACCTTAGTCGAGATTTTTTCCCTGAGTGTTTTTATTCCTCTTTAGGCATGAAAAAAGAGTGCAATTGAATTTTTTTTACTGAACCTATTTTTTATAGAGGTAGATTTGTTTCTTTATTGCTCCAACCATAAAAAAATATTTTCAATCAAAAAAAAATTTGCAATAAAAAAACCCCTTTTCAATCAAAGAAAATAAGTGTTGAATGCAAAAAAAAAAAAAAAAAAAAAAAATTAAGATCCAAAAAAATTGCATTTGAACAATTTTTTCTTTGATTGAAAAGTTTTTGATTTTTTTTTTTTTTTGAGTGAAGTGATTTTTTTTTTTTTTTCATTGAAAATATTTGTTTTTGGTTTGTACTTGTAGCATAGTAAATGTACTGTGATTCATTCCACTACTAGAAAACAAAGTCAAATGAAGCAAATTTGGGTGATTTAACTGGTAAAATACTCAATAAAATAATCAGAAATATAATTAAAAGTAACAAAATAAGATGAATGCAAAAAATATTTAAGATCCAAAAAATTGCACTTGAACACTTTTTTTTTTTTGATTGAGTAAGGTTTTTTTTTCTTGAAGTGAATTTTTTTTTTATTGATTTTTTTTTTTTAATTGAAAAAAAAATAATAATAAAAAACATATATATATATATATATAAATATATAAATATATAAATATATATATATATATATATATATATATATATATACATATATATATATATATGTGTGTGTGTGTGTGTGTGTGTGTGTGTGTGTGTGTGTGTGTGTATGTTAAAGCAACAAAGAAACAAATCTACCTTCAGAATTTTTCATGGAGTTCCAAAAAAGTTCCACTTTGCTGGACACCGTTTGTTTGATTTTCGAAGAAAAGAATGCAATATCAGAAAGTGATATATTGTGTGAAAACTATAAAATCAAAACATTTTTAACGCAGCTAATCTGATGTTTTCTCACATTTTATCATACTCCCAATTTATATTAGCAATTGATTTACACTCAAACATGTTAGTGTAGATCAGGTTTATCAAGAGCAGAAAAGTTATAGTAATGGTATGAATGTCAATGTATTATTATGGGATGGTGCAAAAGTGTCCACTGTGTTGGCTGATATGAAAGTAAAACAACAAAACCCATGAATATACAAGAGAACAGATGTAGAATAACTGTCCACTCTAGTGACCACTATGCATGAAAGGGTTAATTTAAAGGGAGGGGCATTGGACATCAGAAAACACATTATAAAACTCTATAAACTTTTAAACTATTCAATGCATAAATATAAGCTTCTGATTTACTAAATGTGCTACTAAAAGTCTAGGGGGAATAGCTGTGCTAAGAACTTGGTTTAGAGACTAATTTATTTCTCATTACATAATTACATTCCCCAGGAGTAAACTGTCTTTGATATTTTATGAGTATTACGCATTTGAATACTAATTAGTGAAATTAATAATGTAATTGATTACCTGACAAATCTTTGAAGTGAGGGATGTTATGATCAAAGACAAAGCGGTTTGGGTGGTTTTGGCAGACCACTATAATGCAGTCTCTATGGACCTGAATGCAAATGTAGATAAACAGAGGTAACAGGTTAAGAATAAGTTTTTAAACTAATACCAAATGGGAATAGAGAACATGAAGCAAAAGCAAACTTTTAGACAGCCTTCTAGAAGTGGGTGAAGAAAGTCCCCAGGATGACAGAATGATGGGTGAGACACAGGGGCTCACCAGACGAGACCACCTCCTGATCAGACAGACAGTCCTCCAGGCAGAAAATGGGCTTTTGTGGCACAGTGGTTAATACTTCTGTTTCACACATAGAACAGTCAGGGTTCAAATGTTCACTCGCCTTTCTCTGTTCATTTTGCCTGTTCTCTCCACACCATTAAAGTTTCCTCTGATTTCCCCTTCCCAATAAAAGCAGGTACATACTGGTTAATTCTCCTGTCAATAGCCTTGACCACGGTGCCCCCCCAATGCCTTCAATGGCAGCTCACTGCTCCTAATGTGTGCTAATGCTAATGCTATGTACTGGGTTGTATTAGGATGGGTAAAATTCAGCGATTGACTTTCCCTACAGCACAGGTGTCAAACATCCGGCCCGCCAAAGGGTCCAATTTGGCCCCTAGGATGAATTTGTGAAATACAAAAATTACATTGAAGACATTAATAATCAAGGATAAAGGTCAATTCACTCTAAAGTGGATCAGACTAGTAAAATATTATCATAACCTATAAATAATGAAAACTGCAAATTTTCCTCCTTGTTTTAGTATAAAAAAAAGTAAATTTAGAAAAAAAACTTACATTTACAGACTATCCTTTTACAAAAAATATTAATATCCTGAACAAATATGAACAATCTGAAATGTCTTAAGAGAAGTATGCGGAATTTTAACAATATTCTGCCTGTTACTAAATCTTTAAGTTGTGATGCACATGTATAAATGATCAACTTAGATGTAATATTGTTAACACTGCACTTTTTTTCTGAACAATTTTCAGGTTGTTCATACTTGTTCATGTTATGTTAAAGTACGGTTTGTAGGTGTAAACATTTTCATAATGGAATTTTACTTTTTTCACTCAAAAACAGAGAAAACTTTGGAGTTGAGTTATTTTATAAGTTCTTATCCTATTATTTATATTATTTTACTGGTCCAGCCCACTTTAGATCATATTAGGCTGTATGTGGCCCCTGAACTGAAATGAGCTTGACACCCCTGCCCTACAAGGATAATAAGGTGAGTTAACTTTTAAACTTTAACAAGACAATGAAGAGATAAGCTCATGGTCTGTCACTGGGTCTTCAGCTTGGACCTGCTGGGGAAAGCTGTCTGGCTTTTCATTACTGGATGCCCGTCAGTAAGGAGGAGTAAATCTGAACTGGTGATAATCTAATCGATAAGGACAAAAAAAAAAAAAAACATAACTTGAAACATTCAAACCTAAATAGTGATATATAATATCTATCTGAGCGTTTTGTTTGAAGTTAAGTTCTGAGTTACACCAAATATACAAGATGTAGCAACAACTCTGAATTTACAAAACATCATACAAACTCCAGCAGGTTAAACCGGAAACATTTTAGTAGTGATACTTTCAAGAATCATGAAATCATGGCAGATCAGGGTGGCGTCTGCAGTGATGCAAACGCTAAACCGGTCAGTTGTGGTAAAGAGGGAGCTGAGCCGAAAGGCAAAGCTGTCGATTTACCAGTTGATTTATGTTCCGACCCTCACCTATGGTCATGAGCTCTGGTTAATGACCGAAAGAACAAGGTACAAGCAGCCAAAATGAGTTTCTTTCGCAGGGTGGTCGGACTCAGCCTTAGAGGTAGGGTGAGGAGTTCGGACATCCAGGAGGGACTCGGAGTAGAGCCACTGCTCCTCCACATTGAGAGGAGCCAGTTGAGGTGGTTCAGGCATCTAGTGAGGATGCCTCCCCAGGGAGGTCTTTTTGGGCATGTCTGTCTGGGAGAAGACCTTGGGGCTAACCCAGGACACGCTGGAGGGATTATTGCTCTCGGCTGGCCTGGGAACATCTCGGGATTCCCCCAGAAGAGCTGGTGGAAGTGGCTGGGAGAGGGCTGTCTGGGCTCCATTTCTGAGGCTGCTGCCCCCGCGACCCGGACCCAGATAAAGCAGATGAAGATGAATGAACAAAACGAGACGACTTTCAAGAATCAATCTAAACAAAGTTAAATACATCGGTTTGTCTTGCAGCATTAATGCTACTAATGATTGATAGTGCAGAAGTCTGTAAAACACCTAATTTATGTATTTGTACTCTCTTGGTGGACCTTATTTATGTGAACTTTTTGCAGACCAACAGTTGTTTGAATTCCTTTAGTCAGCACAGGCCTTTCTCCAGGTCCAACCGAACCACCACCAGTTCTCTCTAGCTGATATCATAGGCCTTCTACAGAGGCAGCAGCGGATGAGAGAAGAAAACACAAAGATGGAGCTTTAGGTCTGAGGCAGAGCACTGGGATCCAACTATTCCCACCGCACATCAGAAGGGCTGACCTTTACCATGACCTGCTTACTACAGTTTGGAAGGGCGAGGATGGGAGCTGATGTAATTCAGGACTTGGACTCATTGAAACCTTGCTCAAATTGCAAAGACCAACGAAAAAGAACCTTAGATGAGGTCGGTGAGGTTAAAGCAGCTGTGATAGAGCTATAACCTCAGATAAATGGTTAAAGTTTGCAAAGTGTTATGCTGCATGCTGATTGTCAGATGAGACGCAGCTGGGAGTGTTTACCAGCGGAGATGCATAAAGGAGATGCTCAAAGGTCACGAGGGAGAACCAGCAGGTGAAACAGATGAGGCGCTGATTCTGAAACACTAAGTACGATAGATAGTAGAACAGATGTTAAAACTGCTTAGTAATGTAAAGCACAGGACGGTTGTGTTACATTAGCAACACTTACAAGCATTTATGTTTAAATAATGTTGAAGTATCAGCTTTAGGAACCACTGAAACCCTGGTCAGTCTAACATTTTAAACATTTACTACAAAACCACATTGTGAACCACTGATGACATAACAGCACACATTATTCATTGACACATGTTTAGGTTAGCATATGACAAGATTCATAAGTTTAGTTTATCCTGTGGGCAGACTTTACTTCTGAGGGGTCTGAGATAGGGATGCACGATCCACATTTTTTCACTTCCGATCCGATCCCAATAACTTGGATATCTGCCAATACTGATACTATTGCTTTAATATTACTATATCATTATTGTTGATTTTATATGAGGCTGTAATAAACTCCTCTCTACAGACAAGTATGATATGTACAAATGTAAGCATGTATGTCCCAAAAGGCAACTTGAGGTAAGTATAAGGTCAGAAAAACAGGAAATCCTGTTAACAACAAAAATTCCATCCTGAAAACAAATATGCAATTTTAAGGACTTCAAATTGACTGTCAATATTATTAAATCCAAGACAGATACACATTAAAGGTAAACTTGTCTAACACGACCCCTCTCCAAATAAAATACAAAGCGCTGCTTCATCTGCTCAGCAGTGATCAGCGGTGTTTCTACACTGAACAAAAATATAAATGCAGCACTTTTGTTTTTGCTCCCATTTTTCATGAGCTGAACTCAAAGATCTAAAACTTTTTCTGTGTACACACAAGGTTTATTTCTCTCAAATATTGTTCACAAATCTGTCTAAATTTGTGTTAGTGAACACTTCTTCTTTGCTGAGATAATCCATCCACCTCACAGGTGTGGCATATCAAGATGCTGATTAGACAGCAGGATTTTTGCACAGGTGTGCCTTAGGCTGGCCACAATAAAAGGCCATTCCAAAATGTGCAGTTTTATCACACAGCACAGTACCACAGATGTCACAAGTTTTGAGGGAATATGAAATTGGCATGCTGACTTCAGGAATCTCCACCAGAGCTTTTGCCTGTGAATTGAATGTTCATTTCTCTACCATAAGCCATCTCCAAAGCTGTTTCAGAGAATTCATGAAGAAGACTGTGCGAGGAAAATGGTGGTCACACCAAATACTGACTGGTTTTCTGACCCCCCTGGACCACCCAATACAGTAAAAGTGCACATTTTAAAGTGGCCTTTTATTGTGGCCAGCCTAAGTCACACCTGTGCAATAATCCTGCTGTCTAATCAGCATCTTGATATGCCACACCTGTGAGGTGGATGGATTATCTCAGCAAAGGACAAAGGAGAAGTGCTCACTAACACAGATTTAGACAAATTCATGAACAATATTTGAGAGAAATAAACCTTGTGTGTACACAGAAAAAGTTTTAGATCTTTGAGTTCAGCTCATGAAAAATGGGAGCAAAAACAAAAGTGGGGCATTTATATTTTTGTTCAGTGTAGTTATAAAACATTTCCTCACAGCTGACATGTTGTGATCAAAAAGTTGGTTAGCCACAGTGCTGCTCAATGCTAGCTGGCTGTAAACTGAGGAAATGGGTTCTTCAATGAAACTGTTCACATTTTGGTACCTTGCACTTTTCCAGCTTTTTAGACCCAATAATAAAATAGAAATTTAGACATATTTCCCCCCAGGATGTGCCTAATGATGACCTCAGATAAATGCAAAAAATATATACTCTTGCTCTGAGCCATCCCAGAATTTTTAATCAAATATTGGGGCCAAAAATAGGACCAAAATTGGGACAGGAAAAACTACCCAGGTGTCAGTGGATTTGATCTGGAAAACATGGCTTGAAATGGTCTTATATACCACTATAAATAAAGACACTGTGTTAAATGTGATGAACCTAGTGGTTTTCCTAATCCAACCCAGGCCACTTTCATATGTGGTCCTAAATCCAAAAAGCATCCGATATTTTGCAACTTCTGTTTGAAGGGCCATGTTGCATTTATCCGACCTTTATGTCATTGAAATGTGACAAAAAACATATTTACTTCCGTAAACACATTGCGTGCCTGTGTGTCATGTATTATGTCAGGACCTCTTTTGCAAATGCGGGTCACTTCAGGGTTGCATTCAGTTTATACTCAAAACTGACAGAAGTCGCATTTAATGTGTAATGTCCAAAAAAATTGGATTTCACCAAAAAATCCAAATTTTGCATTAAGACTTGCTGTCTGAACGTAGCCTTAGGCAGACACAACTAGAGGTTAGTGTTTTTAGCTACATGAACATGTGTGCTACATTGACACATACATCAGGTGTCACCAACCCTGGTCCTCAGATCTATGATCCTGCAGGTTTTAGATGTTTCCCTCTTCCAACACACCTGATGGTTGTTATCAGGCTTCTGCAGTGCTTGATGATAGACTTATCATTTGAATCAGGTGTGTTAGAAAAGGGATACATCTAAAACACGCGGGATAGTAGATCTCGAGAACCACGGTTGGTGACCCCTGTTCTACATGACCTGTGTGGGACCAGGTCCTTGAAGAAAGCCTAATAAATCCTGGCTGATTACCATCCTTTCATGGTGTGACCTTTTATCGTTGCCATCGGGACGCAGATACGGTCTAGCACACTGCAGAATGAACACGTTTAGAAAGTTACTTATTCCTACCACTGTCAGCCTTGTAAATGACAAAGTATAAAAAATGGAATTATGTTGGTATTTGTTGTTGCTATTTATTTATTTACTGCTGGCTGTAAATCAAATTGCCCTCCAGGATAATAAAGATACCTTGACCTTGGCTGTTTCTTGCTGCGTGGCCATCGGTTGTTTAATGGATGTTGGTTGAAGCAGCAGTAACAACATGAAATTTCTGACACTGTTTTATATGTTTTCAAAGGATGTCTTGGTTGCAAGACATTGCTACATTTTATCATTCTTTTATCATTTCTTCCATCTTCCTCCTAGGTTTAATGATTTTAATACTCTTTTGAAATAACACTACTTTAATTACTTTACAGTGCAACAAATGATAAGCTCGGTTTTCCAAGAAAGCCAGAATATGGTATGCTCTGGGATACTTTCTAAATAATTAGATAAATCCAACGCCTTTAACAGACAGGTTGTGTCAAAAAAGGTCCAGTGGAAATTGAACCACCACATATATTGGTATGCAGCGCGGAACCACAGGGGTTAAGGCACTAACTAACTTTTGTGTTCTTAAAAGTATACTTACTTTGCCACTATGTCCACAAGCTTCCCAAAGCAAAAAAAAAAAAAAATTATAAAAAAAAAAATAAAATCAGTGTTTCATTTTTCACTCCACTACATCCTGGAGACTGTTGTAATTTTGCAGTGCAGAACTTTTACTTGTATTAGAAAATTTTCATCAGATTCCCAATACCTTATTATTCCCAGGGGAAATTGTCAACATGTGACAACATCTTGCCACTGTAGCTGAACTAAATTCTTTCATCTGTTGTCAGGGATAATGTTAGGGACCCGAGGGGTTGTTTAAGTTCAGCTATACTTTTCACTTTTCATATAAACAATTGCCGTACCAAAATATAAAAGTCAGGAATTTGGTTCGACACCTGACGCCCTTAAAGTTCCTCCTATTACCTGAAATAAGCTAATCTCAAGAGGATATACTGTACTTTAATACACTTGGGTGAAATGATTATGAATACACTTGTTTATCCTGGAAAGATCTCACTGAATTTCTAGAATTCACAATAACAAACTGTATTTTCTGTATGTTTAACTGTGCCATCCTTGTGTGACAACATGATCATATTTTCTATTGTCATATTTTCAATCTATGGACAAATGAAAAAAATTACAGAAATCTGTCTATTTTTCCTCCTATCTCTAAGGACATAAAGACAGGTTTTCTATTTCAGTGACTGTAAGTGCTCTACAGTGTGTTTGTCCATTGCCTTGAGGTCAAAATAGCTCCACTGAATAAAAATCTTTTCAAGGATTGAAGGCCACCACCTGAGAAACTATCTCCCATAACAACATGACATGGTTGGTTAACAACTTTGTAAATACAAAAGGCCATCAAACTAAAGATACAGGTGTTCTTTTGTGCACCAGTCAATCCCGAAACTAAAAAGGAAGATTTAGTCACAAATCACCCATGAGGTTAATTACATTATTGTGAATATGTGACTGTTTTTATCCAACTATACATAACCTGCAGTAAAAAAAAAAAAAAAAAAAAAAAAAAAAAAAAAGCTATGACTCTAAGCTTAATCAGTGACATGTCATTCTGGAATCATATTTTCTTACTCCTAACCCTGTGATTGCCTTGGAGCTCCATATTGTTTGCATCTTACTATTTTTAGGCTTGAAGTAGATATTCAAGGAGAAGCAGTGTCTGTCTCTGCCTGTTTGAATGTGTGTTCAAGAGAGAGAGAGAGAGAGCAGGAGAATGTGGAGGTGCTTTTCATTGGTGAGGCTGGGTGGGGAAGCGGATATGGGTGTGGTATATATATATGTGTGTGTGTGTGTGTGTGTGTGTGTGGCGGGGGGGGGTCTTATATATATTTGAACATTCATTTCTGTGAGACTAAATCAATCAATCCTTAACAGGTTGCTGTGGGTCTTAATGTTTTTTTTTTTTTGTTTGTTTGTTTTTTTATTAGTTTTCTCTTTTTTTGCCCACAATGTAACCTACATACTGGGAATTGGCAGAAATTCTGAATGTGACAGCTTTTGAGTCTATAGTCATTCTTACCACTTTGCAAGGCTGCACAGACTGCGCAAGGCTGTGGAGTCTTTTATGTCTTTTAATTGAGTTTAATGTAAATGATGATGTCTATCTTAACCCCATTTGTAAATATTCTACAATTAACTGCTTTGCGTTGAATGCAAATATCAGTAAAACACCTGAAAATACAAAAGTCCATGTCCATGCCAAGTGTGTGGTTTGTCCATTCTGTGTTTTTTAATTAAGAGAACATCAGCTCTGACCACAATGCTGAATTCCACCCAAGGTTATTATCGTTAACGAAAACTAATGAAATGACGAAAACTAGAATTGAAAAAACATTTTCCTTAACTGAAATAAATAAAAACTATAATTAAAAGAAAAAACGATAACTAACTGAAACAGTATTGTGTGCTTACAAAACTAACTAAAACATATAAAAAATTATGGATAAAATTCCCTTCGTTTTCGTCTTTGTCAATGTCGGACTGATACGAAATCGATTTATTTCGCTCTAGCAATTTTAGCTAGCGGCACCATACGACACTTCACAGTCCGTCACTTGTCATTAGAGTCGTCCTCTGGTCCCCACTCTACCTGGAAACACGGAGACTAAAGTTGGGAGAAACCAGCAGAGTCCTGTCTGGGATTTATTTGAATACGACGGAGAAGAAGAGAAAAGATACGACAAAACTAAAATTAATTCTAAAACTAAACTAAAACTAAGCATTAGAAAAAAATGAAAACTAACAAAAACTAGCAAACTTGCTCTAAAAACAAATTAAGACTAATTGAAATAGAGAAATAAGAGTCAAAACTAAATAAAACTAGAAGCACTCGGAGAGCGCAGACCTCCGCCAAGGCTGATCAGTGGCCCCCCCCGTGGGCCCCCCCACCCCCGATCACCACCAAAATTTAATCATTTCTTCCTTATCCCACTTCCAACAAACCCTGAAAATTGCATCCAAATCTGTCCATAACTTTTTGAGTTATGTTGCACACTAACGATCACCACCAAAATTTAATCATTTCTTCCTTATCCCATTTCCAACAAACCCTGAAAATTGCATCCAAATCTGTCCATAACTCTTTGAGTTATGTTGCACACTAACGGACAGACAGACAAACAAACAAACAAACAAACCCTGGCAAAAACATAACCTCCTTGGCGGAGGTAACTAAACGATAATGAAAAATCCAAAACTATTAGAACCTTGATTCCACCTGCCATAAAATGTAAAGAAAAAAGAAGAAGACATTGGAGGAAGTGTGTTCTGAGCTTCTGTAGAAACATGGTGGTGCAAAATAGTGGACTCTGTGGAGAGGACCTGCTTCCTCTGTAGATAAATAACTCATTCTAATGAAGACACTATTATTTTCACTACATTAATGAAAACATAATTATGAATATTCTGTTATTCTGTGAATATTCTGCTACTATTAGATTGTCTTAAATCTTTACACACTGAAAATATAATACTATATATCAGGGGTCACCAACCTTTTCTCTTCTGTGGGCTACTTTTACCTAATGAAGTTGCCGGAGGGCTACTCTAATTTAGCAACATTTATTTACATAGCTATTTTTCGTACATACTCATATTTTGTATCATATGTTTGTAACATTGTGCTCTTCATTTATTTTATTTATTTATATATCTTTGTTTTAACATTTTCAATACTTAAAAAGTGTTAATATGACACTATTATTTTACTTTAATTAAGAAAATCAAACGTAGAAAAAACCAAATACAAGCATTTGCATGCTGTATTCCTAAATATTTTAATACTATGTCAAAAATTATGAAATGGAACAATCCTGCATATTTTCATACAATTACTAAAAACAAATAATACACACCTGTATGTGCATTTTTAAAACTTTGAAATTGTGAAAAGGAACGTTGTCACTCACACAATAAAACTTCACCAGCATGTGCTGCTGTATTTCTGAAGGATTTAACCTTTTCTAAATTCACATATGCTGTCAAAACATATTAATTAAAACCAGAACTTTGTGCACATAAATCCACCATCCCCGTCACTTCTACAGAGTCATCACACTGGAGTCAAACGCAGAGGCACCTGTTCAGGTCCAACTCCAGCTGTCTGAGCGCATGCGCAGATAGCGCACGTATGTTTGCGCTTGTCCAGGATGTGAACCACTTTACTGATGCCTCTGCTGAAGCGCTGGTCTTGGTCAGTTTAGTGAACATGGACTGTTGTTTTTGGACTTTAGTTTTCAGCTCTTTTACCTTCTCTTCACGGAGGCTGATTCCCACTGGAGAATCTCCAGAAAAGTTGCTGTGAACTTTGGTGAAATTCCGCTCCACGCTGCATCTTTTACTGACTTCCAGAACGCGCCACAGATCACACACACACACACACACACACACACACACACACTTGTCTTTCACATTTGTCAAACAGAAGTCCATGCCTCATCGTTGGTGAAAATAACTCCCTGACTATATTCAGCCAACATCGTTGCGGGGCTAAACCCACTACCTGCCTGGCATCTGGCTCATCCTGGGCCCCGCTCCTCTCCAATGACAGGCAGCAAACCAGTGCTAAAGTTTGATTGACAGCTAGTTGACCGTTTCATCTCGTGAGGGGGACACTTGTAATTTTGATTGGGTGGAAATTTAGACCTGTCACCGGTAGATCGCGAGCAACGTGTTGGAGAACCCTGAACTAGTTCTATTTTTAGAGCAGGCCTGCGGGCGACTCGCGTGGTCCCTGCGGGCGACCTGGTGCCCGCGGGCACCGTGTTGGTGAGCCCTGCTATATATTAACACGAATATATAGTACTATGAGTGTGTCATTCATGTATTCAAAGTTCCATTGCTTATTTGTTTTTATTCTGTATTTCTGTCAGTCACAGACATTCTCTATATAGTTATTTCCAGCGCTTTATTCCCTACGGTGAAACAACTTAACAGGTATTGGCATGTATTCTGGTGCAATCTTTTCTGGGCTTGACCACGTCACAACCTGCAGGGCTGAGAAATGAATCCAATATGGAAGTGTCAAAATCTGCAGTAACGTGAATGTCCACTGGAGGCTGGCTGCAAAATGGAGTCAATCCCCACAGAGCCAACAACAGCCAACTTCACAGATAAAAATAGACATGTATACAACCTGGGCCATAAAACAATTGTGGTGTCTGCAGTTAATTTCCCCTTCTCCGACAACTGTACAGTGGAAAAATTTACATAATTTATGTGTTTACATAATATTTAACCACATAAATTTAAGTTTGGCATATTTAAGGGGATGGCTGCAGTGATTGACAGGTATCCACAGTGCTGTTTGTTGTTTACGAGCATTAGCTTAGCTTGGAAGCATATTAGAAGCTCTTCCATACTGAATAAAATGTATGTTTCTCCCTGACAGGCAGCTCTGTTGTAGTTGTGTTGCATAAGTTACACTGACAAGACAGTCAAAGGATTCTATGATGAAATTCATTGGTATTTAATAACAAAATCCAATAGAATTTCATTCATATAGAGGGCATGCGCATACATTAAGTGAGACTGAGTGGCAAAAACCAACCTGCTCAACGTGACGGAGTATAGCAGTAAACACAGCAAGACTGGGAAAATGTGAAATATGAAATTAAATTAAGGACAATTGGACTGGACATGGATCCGTACAAGCTACCAAAGAACAAGTGGTCCACGAACACTGACATGTGGACGGAAATTGCGTATCTGGACATCCAGGGTAAGTATCATTGGTATTTTTAACTGAAATAAATATACATGGTTTCATCATCACTGATGACCAGGGGCTAAAACTAGGCAGAGAACCAGCTGATCCAAAGTGCATTTACAGTAGACCGTGTACTGACCCCAGAGAATATATGCAGGATCTACTGGTACTGAGGAGATTTACGTCTAGTTCATATTAAGTACTTTATACAACACAGATACTACTGCTTTGTATGAGTAGGGTATGACTGTATTCTGGTAAATTATGATATTTTTCCCACCTGTTTTTAAATTCTGACATTATTCTTGTAATATTATGGTTTTATTGTCGGAATATGACAACTTTAATCTCATAAACAAATGATATTTTTTTTAGTTTTTTTTATAACTACGACTTTATTCTCATAACATTGCGATTCTTTTTGTATTCGACTTCATTATCATAAAATTATATGTTTTATATCGATATTTTATGACTTTATACTCATAGTGACAAGTGTTTTTATTTTCTTATGTGGCCCTAATACTCTGTCGTAGCTTTATTCTCCAGTTCCCCCGTATTTGAAAAACTAGGTTAGCCTCAGTTTAAGTTAGTTTACAAATCATGTAGGAGCACAAGGTTCAGAATCACAAAATGAAGACAAAAACCATGAAAGATCTGATCATGAAACCAAGAGCTTTACTAAGAAGTAACGTCAGCCAAAACAATACATCATTTAAGGTATAATTTTACCCAAAAATACAGCATAAATTAATGTTACCTGACACCAAACAGGATCCACAGATCTAGGTTTGGTGTCCTGGATTTGTGGATCCATCTACTTCTCTTTTCTTTGTCTTTCGGTGCCTGTAAAATGATAGCTCCGACTGCTTTTCAAACCTGTTCATACAATCAATCTCACAACAGCTCTTCCCCATTTTTTTTTTATTAAAAATTGTTCTTCAGTTTAGACGGTATTGAAGCCAACGCTTTCACTCATTTTCCTCTTTCTGCCACTCAGTGGGCGGAACCACAGTGACTTCTGCTAGCAGTGGCGTCACATGCATACCCTCCACTGAATTATATGGTCTGGCAGTTAGCTTACTAATTAGCTCAGGGAGCTATCGTTAGTGTGTTTGTACATTTCCCAAATTTGACATTACTGTCATCAAATGCAACTGTACTGTGTGTGTTTGCTTAAAAATAATTGATGGCATTTAACATTACCATATGTCAGTGTAAGCAAATTTTTCAGTTTCATCCTCGATGGAAAACCATGTCAAGCATCTTTAGGCTTCAAAATTGCAGTTCACTAACCAAAGGGTAAAGTCACAGAGGGTTCGTCTACTGTTTCTCTAATGTTCATGATACTGTCATAGTCCAAAAGCCATTTAACCTGACATTCAGTTGAATTTAACCACCACTCATCATGATAGTTGAGTTCCCAAATCATCCATAACACAATAATAAATAAACAAAGATGTAAGTTGTGTCTGTTTTAGAGTTAAACATTAAATTTACAATAATGCAGTAATTATTAAGCATACTAGAGCAGCACATTGTCTAGGAATGGCATGAAAAAGTATATACCACAAGTACGGTTGCACTGCCGCAGATAAATACTCTTACTGAACTGTGAAATTAAAACATGGGCACAAAGTTATCTTTCCATACCTACAAATGGTGCAGCCAATGCTTGGGTTATTATCGTACCAGCTATGGTAATTCATATCCCTCCACACTATTTGCTTTTTTTCTTACCACTATTTATTTGAAGCCAGTGCAAATATTAATTCATGCAAAGAGAATTTCAATCAGCAAACATATGGACACTTGCAGCCTTCCTTGCAAATGTTAAATGAAAACATTCTGCATATCTACATCTCTCAAACTTTCACAGATGATGCCAGTAAGTAAGTAAAGTTCCATTTAGTAGCAGCTGCTAAAGGAGATGGTGCCTAATGTTAATTTATTAATGCAGTGGCTGAACTGTGCTCATTAGATGGACATGAACTGAAGGGCAAGTAAACAACAAACAGCCCACAGCCCTTATCTAATCGTTGATTCAGAGAGTGACGACCTAAACCTCAACACCATGGGAAAGGGTCAGTTTTGGAATAATTGGAAAGCTGGGATTGTAGTCTGACAGTTTAGTGGGCAATTAAATAAAGTATGAGCTTTTCTACAACCTGGTTATTACTGATAATATGACTCAGAAAATGTCTGAGTGAAGGTCTTGAAGAGGGAAAGTAACAAAATTAATGCTCTTCTTTGAAGTTTTGTTTGATTAATTGTGCATTAGCACTAACTATAGACAGGTCTGTCTTTGAAGCAAATCTGTAAATGAAATGGAGTCAATGCAGTGGTATTAGACAAATACTATTTAAGAAACCCTGTTACCAAGTACCAAGAGTTCTTATCTAAGAAAGAGGTAGTGCAAGAAGCTATGTTTCAGACTAGAAAGGGGAATGAAGGATAGATAGGCAGGTGCAAAAAGAAGAGGACAAAATAAATCTATGATGCCTGCATATGCCGGTTTTCATATTCATATCAAGTTCTTTTTCCATTAATTTTGATACCACTTGTGTTGCCATGCTGTGATAACTTACGCAATCATCCTCTCTCTTCATGCATCAGTGGAGACCTGGACACATATTTCTGCTACAGCCGGTAGCCACTATGACTGGTCGACTCTACCAAGACGTAATGCAGCTACAAGCTTTTGGTCATGAATTTGCATCACATCAAGGCTGAGTATGAAATTTTTCATACTTAGTCTGCCAAGGTAGAAACTGGGTTCATTCATAAATAATAATAATAAAAAAATAGTCTGGATTTGAATTTTACTCATAATGACTATCAGTATCACCCAAATAGTATCACCCAAAAATATATCAGATGACAATGCAAATAGATTTTGACAGTAACGTTCCCTTGCACGGACGCTTGAAGATTTAACTTGATGATTCAAGGAATAATTTTATCATTTTAAAAATGTGTTACTGCTCTGATATTTAATAAATCGGCAGATATTACCCCTTCCCCGTCCCAAAAAAAATCTGATATTTAAAAAAAAAAGGATAATTGCTGAACTGAACATCTACGCCACAGTGAAAATGAATATATCTGAATCTAAGTATTTAATCAATGTTAAAGTGAACATCAAAGTAACTGTTTAAAAAATCTATGGGGTAGCCCTTTTCTTTTCTTTTGAGCTATTATTTTCTTGTTTTAAATCTAATATCAACCATGATCTCCTGCAACTTCGGCTGATACTAAGAGTTTTTTTTTTTAAATACTATCAGTGCTAGTTAATTGATCAAACGGATCAACTGGTTGACCTTTAGCGTTGAGTAGGATTGGACCTGTGTGAAAATGTTCAAACTGGTTCAACATGAACACAAACACCAGACTGAACTATACACTACCACTCAGCAGAAGAGAGGAAGTGAGACTACCAAAGCCCAAGACTGACACTGTAGTGACTTGATAGCATCACTGCACCTCTAATGCCGCGTTTCCACTTTGTGGTACTGACTCGACTCGACTCGACTTGGCCTTTTTGCATTTCCATTACGAAAAAGGACCTGGAATCTGGTACCCGGTACTAGTTTTTTGGTATCACCTCCGGCGAGGTTCCAGGCCTGGGGACCAGACACTAAAACGTGACGTGTAAGGACAGCAGAACACTGATTGGTCAGAGAGTTGTCTCTGTGACCCGCCGTTTTACAAAAAACAGATGCGGAAGTTTACAGCAAATATAGCGATAGGTTAATCCACATAATGACAGCCCGCAAAACTACACCATAGTTTGTCAAGGAGGTTCAGACGTAAAAATTCAGCATGCGCTTGATGAGACAACATACAACAAGCGACTTTATCAGCAACGCTCTGAGCAGACGTCACAGAAGTATTGCTATGACGTCCACATACTGTAAAGTTGGCAGTATCCTGTAATGGAAACGCTCTCCAGTTATAGGATCTGGTACCCGAGTCGAGTTGAGTCGAGCTGAGTCGAGCCAAGCCGGTTCCACATGGTGGAAACGTGGCATAAGCTGGTTTAACTAACCACAAATCAAAACTAAATAATGACAAGAAGAGGCAGAACCCTCTTCAATGCTGTCGAGGCCATGTTAGACTAAACCAGCACAGTAATCAGGTTTTCTATGGCTATTTTCTTGTAGCGTTTATAATGTGTTGTAGGGTTGGGTGATATGGCTTGAAAAAATATCTCAGATTTTTTAATGAAAAATTTGATTTTCAATCCCCCATTTAAAAGTACACAAGTGCAGACTGCAAAAATATTGAAAAGACATTAACTTTATTGTTTTCAGTTTCAGTGCATTGAGACAGACCTTAAAAAAAGCAAAGGCAGTCATTGGTTTCATCAAAGTGACACCATGCACCCTCACATATTTTACAGAGGATTTGCCTGTTCTGTATCTGATGCTGCGAATCCAAACCAGTTCTAAATGACTGAAGTCATAGAACCATTCTTGGGTTAAAGCTGCTCTCTACCACTGGCTGTCTCTGCCGTGTTGTTTGTTGTGACTGTGATTCACATGAGGGAAGGGGAGGGAGGGTCCCAGCTCATAGAACTACAGGAACCCAGACAGACGTGTTGTTGGCGAATTCAAAAAACCTATATATTTTTCATGATAAGAAAATCAATTTTCTAAAAATAAAACTTGATGTAACCTACAAATTCAATTTTTCAATTAAATGGATTTTTTTTCCCAGCCCTAATGTGTTACTTATATTTTTCAGCTCATTTCTTCCATTGGCTTCAAATCCACCCCAATGCCATATCAGTGCAGCTTTGGTCTCTCGTATCCTCCCTCATGTCACCCCTAAAAGTACAGGAATTTTCAAGGGAACAAACACATCAAACTTGTGCATCTTCCCCCCTCCCTCTTCAGATATGTGATTGACCTCCCCCATGTCAGCTCTTCAGCTCAACAGCCAATCACTTACCATGTTAGTCTGTTTATAACAATAAAACATATAGCAATATAATGTTATTATCACATTCCTCAGATTCATGTTGGCCATTCCTTAAAAAAACAAACAAACTTGAATTAACACTGATGATGATGATGATGATGATGATGATGATGATGATGATGATGATGATGATGCCATCACCATCATGTTGTTGATGTAGCACACTTTTTAAGTTGACACACTTTGTCATAAAGACAAATGTGTGACTATAACCAGTTTGAACTTCAACAACAGATGGGATGAGCCAAACTGGAAAATGACCCAGCTCTAGTATGGACCAGTTTGTTTTATGTAGATTCTGACTTGTTTATGTAGCACCAAGCCCGGATTAACCATATGGGCAACTGGGCAATTGCCCAGGGGCCCGCGATGTCTGAAGGACCCTGGGTATAAAATATCTGGTTATCTTTTGCTTATAAATGAAACTGTCCGCTGTCCGGAGCCAATGCACTGCACAGAAACCCTGCTCCTGCTGTCTGTGACCGTGAGCTGAGACCCTCTCCTCATTGGTCAGTCCAAAAAGCAAATCAGCTGTGACGCAAATCAACGTGCGTGCACTGAGCGGGATGTGAGACGTCAAGAACTATGCGACATACGTACGCGAATCAAAACGATGTTTACATTGCACTTACTTTAACTCTCTTGTTGAATTCTGAGGTGACAAGTGGATTTCTGTTTAACTCTTTCTTCGCCAATGACGAGATTTTCCGTCACTGCGTGTTTTCACTGTTATGCTATAGTTGGAGGTGTTGCGGATCATGTGAAATACTTTCCTTAGTCCAAAAACAAACAATTAAGCCGTTTTTCGGAAAAATGAAGGACCGGGTTTAACGTTCTCGCACTGGAGTCTCCGTATCCCATGGCAACGCATCCAGCGGCAGTCACTGAATGAGGAAATGCAGACTGTGCAGGAACCGCGTGCAGTTTCAAAAGCCTTAAAGATGATTATGGAGACAGTCTGACAATTCAGTATATGATGGAGCTACAGAAGAACCATTTAGAGACAGGAACGGAGAAACAGAAGGTGAGGGAGACGGACACGGAACACGGGAAACACGGATCGGCTCAGGTCCGACACGGAGATGGGATGGGGGGGGGCACGGAGCAACACAGAAAAAATGACAGACAGGAGGAAGAGAAAAGAGACATTTCTAGGGGACATTCAAGGAGAAGACAGACAACCAGACGTGGGAAAAGATAAAGGACAGCTAGTGTTCATCTGTTAGAGTGAGTTCAGATTCAGACTGAGGACACAGAACAGATTCAGCTGTAGAATGTCAGCAGGGACAGAGGTAAGACTGTTTGATTTAGCTTTTGTATGAAATAAATAAATAAATACATATATTCATGCAAAGATAAATAACTACATGTCCATATAATTATTTACAGATCAAACACAGCAGGTGGTCCAACAGGAGGATGCGGTGCAGCCAAGGAAAGGCCAGAAATCTACAGTATAGTGAATTTGTTTCTTTTTTTCTTGAAAATGAGGAATATTGAAGTGTTTATATCAAAAAGCTAAACTAATATGTTGTTACTTATAACTGATGTATGTCAAAGTGTAAAGTTTAGAAGGAACCTGGTGCTTTAGAAGATGTTTGGTCTAAAGTTTGGTGTGGATTCCTCTAACATTTTGTGGAATGATGGGATATCTTAGAGCTGTTTGTTATTATTATTATTGTTGTTATAATTATTTTATTTTGTGATTTTGAATACAGTGTTACTGTTGGTAAAGAAGAAAGAGTCAAAAATGTAAATAGGAAATCAGTTTTATCTTGAAAATCAATGTCTTCAAAAAAATTCAATTTTCTCAGTTTTTTGCTCTAAATTCATTTTTTTCCTGAAAATGACCAATATTCAAATATTCATATCTCACGAACGAATGAAGATAGAATAAAATCGTCTTTTGTGTTTAAAAGTTGAAGTTCTGTTCTTTCTTTTGATGTATTCAGTGTTCACATACTCCTAACACAACATTTTCAGTCAGCCTCCAAAGATTAGTGAAAATGACCAAAAAGGCTGGCGCTGGCTACCAACTCACTGGAAAATGCTCTGGCGGGGAAAGAGTTAAAATTCATATCTGAGTCTATCAGGTGATGTTTGTGTTTTGTCTGTGGGCTTTTTCTGACGATTCAATACATTTGTGTTGGCAAAAAGTGTTCTTAAATATATACTGGATACTTTGGAAATGGTTTCTTATTTATTTTTTGTGAAAATGGAGGACACTTCGCTCTCTTTCTAATGTAGTGGATCAATTTTAGATTATACTGATGCTAATGTGTTTTGTTTTCATATCATCATATGCAAGTGAGTGGCCTTGACAAGAGGCTATAGTGGTGCACTTGTAGTTCTACGAGCATTTACACATTTGTACATCAAAATGCATTTGATGATAGTTAGATATTGAAGTATGGGGTATATTTACATATATTCCTGGAACTTATTCTGTATTTTGCCAGATTATAGGGATCCTGGGGTTGTGATGATGGGGCCCTTGAATATTGTTGCCCAGGGTACAATGAAGTGTTAATCTGGCCCTGTGTAGCACTGACTTGTTTTTTAAGGTAAATGAAATAACTCCTTCTCTATCTATATCTAACACTGAAATACAGTTCACTGTGCAGAATAAAATACACATTTCATTGTTCCGGCAAAGTCTTTTAAACTTAACTTTTTGTGACTTTTACAGCAGGTGGAACCGATAGTAGAAGATATAGAAATAATCAGCTCTGAGCTTAGTCTGCATTGTGCAACCCTGCTTGTGCAGCCACTTGTAAACTTTCTCACATCAGTGTGTCAACTTCTGTGGCACTCTTCAAAAGTCACCCTTATTTGTTCCACTGCTCAGATGAACGCCTTTGTTACTCCCCCATGGTTGCTCTTTTCTGCTTATTTCCTTTCTCTCTTCCCAAAAGAAGATTACAGCCTTGATCACTGCTACCTGGCACAGAGCACAGGCAGCCATTAGTGTTTGCTACTTTTTATGTGTGACTCTTCTCTGTTACTTCTTTATTTCCCAAAGCAATGGAGAATCTGTCTCTCTCACTAGGCTGGGACAGAATACTGCAGAGCATTGCAATTTCATGCACTCACGACAGATAAATCATTCTGCTTGGCTGACCATGAATCTTCTGGAGGCTGAGTGGCCACACAGTGTGGCACTGTTGCACCTGACATTATTGAAGCTTGAAACTTGGGGATACACCTGTGCTGCTTGGAAATATTCGCATATATATATGTTTTTATCTTGTCTATGAGACAATTACAGAAAATAAAGAACCCATTTGGGACCCTGAGGAAGACAGGAGTTGTTTTGTTGTGCAGTAATTGCATTTCCTCTTACATTCACTGTAAATGAAAGTTGTAAGTAAAGAGGCTAAATTTAATTAGGAACCAAGGATAATTGCATCTCATAAAATATAAAGTAACGATCTAGCATTATATCATTGCTCCTATTGGGTTTTCTTCAACTATTACAAAATTTGCACATGCAGCCTTTACAGTGAGGAAAGATCTTCTCTAACCTTCAATAAATGAGCCTTTAGTTTCTTCCCAAGCTGGCGTTCAACCCTCTTCCATAACCCTCAATCATCAGATGCTATCCTACGGAGCGAGCCATGACAATGGGCTGCCTATGGAGCAGGACACAAGCGGAATATCAATGGAGTCTGGCTGGCCTGAGCCACGCTAGTCTTCATCTCTCATTTCCCAAATGTGAGCCTCTGGAAAGAAGTGGCCCAACCTTAGACTGATGAAGCCATCCTGCAGCAATGCTTTTAAGTATTCCCTGCACACGGCTAAGGCACTACCCAGACCTGTAGCTGCTGGTAACTGTAGTTCTCCTAAAATAACAAGAGAAGAGAAGAGAAGAGAAGAGAAGAGAAGAGAAGAGAAGAGAAGAGAAGAGAAGAGAAAACGAAGAAGAGAAAAAGAAGAGAAGAAGAAGAGCAATTTTCTTGTGACTGGGAGCAGAACTTGCGTAAAGGCTGTGGGATACATCATCTATATATTTCATCTTCCTGACTGAATCCTGGGAGATTAAACCCCTCTGCACCAGCCTACTGTACCCTCGCTCACATAGAGGTAAATTAACATGTGTGTCAGGTTTGAGCAGTAAGTATGCACTCTAGTCCTCAGGCAGATGTAAAACAATGAGGACATTTTTACTACAGGCAAATATTTCTTAAATGAACTGAAATAATGCCTCTCAAAATGCAGGACCGAAACTATACCAGCCATAACAGTATATATGCCAGCAAAGAACAAAGGTATGTGTTTCTATTTGACTCTCAGTGAGTTATGATGTATTACAGCCACAGACCACACATTCTCACACTAGGATCATACAGTACTTAATGACTACTTGTCTAATTGTTATGGTTCACAAGTGAAGGGAGCAGACAGGCATTACTTCTTCATCAACTAAAGCTATTTCCACCTATAGAATTTGTAATCATGGTCACTTTACTACTGTGACATGTGATCAGTACACATTAAAATGCAAATTTTACAGCTGGTGCAATGACAGTGTGTTCAGCCCTGTACTAAGAAATGACAATTCTTGCTTTCTATTCAGAGAGAGAGAGAGAGAAAAGAACATTTATTGATTGTGTTAACCCTTACAGCTGAAACAGTCTCAACATATTGCATCTTAAAAAGCACATGGCACAGGCTTGAGACGATCTAGACATGAAAACACTGTCCTCACGTGTTCTGCAAATAGTGATACTCCGAGGGAAGAAATCTCCAGTTATTTATGTTTCTCACCAATGCATACATCGAGGGTATACTACATAGTGGCACAGTTTCAACATTTTCAGCATGCATTCTCAAGCACAAACACAAATCCCACAAGTGTTGACTGTTCACTTGGTGCACATCCTGCTCATTTGATTTGCCTTCAGTCGCACGGAGCGTCTCCTCAGTGCGCTTGAGTAGACTGACGTGTTAAGCAAGTAAAAATGCCCAGTCCTCTGCTCCACAAAGGATAGCCCATCACTGTCACTGAGGATGTCAGATGCGTAATTATGGATTATAGGAGCGCAGCAGATGCGCGTAACAGGCGCTTTAAAAAAGATTGTAATTTTCCAGATACTTACTGCAAGCTATGATATAACTTCCTATAATTAAATCAATCCTATCATGATGAAAAAAAAAGAAAAAAACTCAACATAATTACGATTGTTATGATTTCCTTACCTTACAGGCGCACCCGCTGTATTCCAAGTGCACGAAAGGTCATTGCGCAAATATTCAGAGGACAAGATGTAGTAGCGCAGAGAAGTAGGTTATACTACACAATATCTAATCCTGTTCTTACTGTCCTTCAGACGTCGTCAACCCTGTAATCTTCAAAGCAAGAGGGGTCGAAGCCTCCCCTGGCTCTCACAGAGTCTCTTTATAATCTCCCCACTGCCAGTTTGTGCGTGGGGCTGACTTTCTCCTGCGCAGCCTGTCAGGCAAACTTGTCCGCGTTCATCTCAGAAATTCCCGCGACCCTTGGAATGAGAAATAAAGGACTGAAAAATGCATAAATAAATAACGTTTTCCCCACCAAAAAAAAAAAAAAAAAAAAAAAAAAAGAAAGAAAGAAAAAGAAAAAGAAAAAAAGAACAAGTCCAGTATGTGAAGGGTTGTCTTCAGCAGTGTCGCCTTTTTTTGACAGGTGGTAAGTCCATCCACCCGTGGAAAAGATTCACACATCATCCAGCGGGATGTGGAGACGGCCAAAGCTATAAAGCGATTCTGTGAGAAGATTAACCCATGAGTTGTGTTGGTTTTCCACCGCTTCCCCTTTTCTTGCGCTCTGGCGCCACCCAAAGCTGTTGGGCTGTTTTATCCACGTACAGGGATTCCCACAGTTCCCACACTGGTAACACTTGACTTGAAGGTCTTAGTTTATAACACTGGATTACAAAAAAATGTTTTTTGCAAGTTGTCTAGGTTTTTTCAACTGAATTAGGACCATTTTGCACCACTAAATCCAAAAATGACATCTGTTTTTCTCAATCAGGTCAGGTTTTTTGCTAATTTGATTTTGAAAAATTTGATCTTCTCACAAAATTGATTACATTTTTGTGACTTTATCAGTTGATTTTTTTCTATATAGTTCTCACCCAAAATAGGTTTTAAGAGAAAAAAAAAAAAATCATTTCATCACTTGATTCCTGTTAGGCACAATGGTGTATTCACCGCAGATGTAGCAGAATACGTCAGGCTTATTTTTGCAGGATCTTCTAGTCGAAGCCATTTCATTCACCTGTAATATTAAAAAAAACATTAATCATAAATTGGCAAAAGTAAAATATTCAGAACTCGTTTATTGCAAGAAATATGAAAGAATTTTGTATCATATGATGTGAAAATGCCCATAAATGTAAGCAAAAATGTTAAAAAAGCCAATATGTAGCATAGTTCAGAAAGCTGACCTGATTGAGCAAAATTAATGTGATTTTTGGATTCAGCACACCAAAATTATTCTAAATCAGCTCAAAAAACTTGAACAATAAATTTGTTGTTGACCAGTGTAATGCATTAAGCGCACATTCATTAGACATTATCATGCATTTATAATGCATTATAAAAGTCATTACAACAGTTTATGATAATGTACAACAACTTATACCAAGGTTTATAAAGTATTATAAGTGTAGGCATAATGTATTATAAATTCAGCTGTCATAATGTTTTATACATCCATACCAAAGTGACAACAGTGTTTGAAGGAAGAATCTCATGTCCTGGGTTATGTAACACATTCTAACCATCATAACTGTAGCCAGTTAGAAAGACACAGAGAACTGCTCTGACATGTAGTTTCTGAAACGGAATAATGCCTTAGAAACATCAATAATAAGTTACAGGATGACTTTAAGAGCTTTTAGTAAAGTGACAACACTGTCTAAGGTTATTAGTAATTGCATGAGACTATAACACAAGTATAATGACGTATGAGCAGTATCTACTGGCTCTAAGTAAAGTGTAAGTCAAAAATTATACATGAAAATGTTCTGAATAACTCTTTATTTTGCAAAAACAAAAAAAACATTAAAAGAACAGAGACAGTAAATTGAAGTGTTACATGTTGCTTTGTACATAAATAAAAAATAATGTGGCAGCTCCAAATCTTTGTTAATTCAAACACATACTTTTTATTTTTTTTAATAAATATGAAATCCCTAAAATAGATGGGTATAGGGACCAGTAACAAAACCTAACAAAAGTTCCCCACCTAAAAAAAATAAATTCCTTCACACTGCTTTGGTATGGATGTATAAAACATTATGAAAGCTGAATTTATAATACATTATGCCTACACTTATAATACTTTATTAACCTTGGTATAAGTTGTTGTACATGATCATAAACTGTTGTAATGACTTTTATAATGCATTATAAATGCATTATATTGTCTAATGAATGTGCGCTTAATGCATTAAAAACTAGACCTTCAAGTAAAGTGTTACCCCCACATTCATCCTTTTATACAGATGTAGGCCAAATGCTCTTATTAGGGTGGTGCTGATAACATGCACTTTGTGGATTGAAGAGGAGGATGCAGTGCACATGTGACAGCTGTTCTTCTCCTGTTGAACCCTTTATAGTTCACTCAGAGAAATACTCTGAAGTTCAACCTTAGTGTGTTATTGGAGAACATAACGATGGCCAGAATACAAAACCTCCTATCTGAAAAAATCACTTTTTTCAGGAAACAAAAAAAAAAAAAACAAAAAAAACAAACGTTTAGTTTTATTATATTGTGATCTTTGTTAAAGATATCCAAGCATATTCTACCATTTTCAGACTCTCTTTCTCTATTATGTGTTAACAATACATACTAGGTATTTATTCCTCCCACAGTGCAGACCATTTAATGTGAAAACTCAAAATCTAAAAATTTGCAGATAGGAGGTTTTGTTTTTTTGGCCATCGATTACAACTTTATTACTTTTGTGAAATGTTTCCTAATTTTTTTTATTGTCATGTTGCAAATCAAGTTCAGGGAAGTTACCATATTTGGTTCCTTGCTCATAAGTGGCAAAATATAAATAAATTTAAGACGTACACTACCAGTCAGAAGTTTGGACTCACCTTTTTTTGTTATTGGAGAAAATAAGACTTTATTACTTTTGTGAAATTGTTCCTAATTTTTTGTTGTCACGTTGAAAATCAAGGTTGGGGAAGTTACCATATTTGGTTCCTTGCTCATAAGTGGCAAAATATAAATAAATTTAAGCGGTACAAGAAAAACACATGCAATGTGAAAGGAACATGTGTTTTAGAACATTAGAACAACATTTTTAGAACATTAGACCAACATAAGTGCTGATCCAGACCCCTGTCCACATCCACATTCTCCCTTTGAACATCATTCCTTACATTAGTACCATTACTTCATGGTACCTAACAAACCAGGTACACTCACTGTTCATGCAGAAGTGGACCTTACAGACCCTGCACACCACATTGGACCTGAGATTGTGGATTCACTGTCCTCACTGGAACTGCTGCCGTCACTGTCTTGTAATGTGTGTGGAAATGACCAAAAATAGTCACTTGCCTGATAAAGGGTTAATCTAAAATGACTTCAGTATTAGTGAAATATAGCTAATCCAAACCCTATCAACATGTTTCAAAGCCACTACTGTCTTAATTAACCCAGGGGTTCCCAAAGTGGGGTACACGTACCCCCAGTGGTACTTGGAAGAAGTCCAGGGGGTACTTGAAATTTTTTTGGAAAAATACATTAACCCATAAAGTCCCAGTGCTACTTCTGTGGCAGTCCCCAAAAGAATTTTCCTTTATATTTAACCTTTCTTCCATCATTTATCACCATTTATTATATAGTATCCTCTGTATTTTGTGTTTTTTCAGGTATTTTCCTATATTTATTTTATTGATCATGTAGATGTTCATAAAAACTCAAATTAAAGTTGATTGTTATAATATCAGAAAGTGACTATTTCAACAAAATCTTGCATTAACTGAATATAAACAAAGTGTGTCCGCCCAGTATCATTTATCAAACTCCATGGGTTTTACTGGTGAATCAATGTTGTAGAAGATGGTGATGTTTCTACGGTAACAACAGAGCCTCTGAACATCCAAATGGGTCATATCTGATGACCATGAAAAAATGACAAACTGCATTTTACACCAATTATTTACATGTATTGATAGGATTAGTGGATCAGCAGGTATTAAATATTTTATATCAGTAGATGGTTTTGGTCGCAAGTGGCTATTTGGGTCTTTAGGGGTAAAAGAAGTCATCATGTACCAAATACAAAATAAATAATGAGAATTAATGCTGAAATATAAAACTTAATAAATACATTCATATAATAGTTTTATTCCTAATCATCTTGTTTAAGCTTTGGTAACATTTTAAGAACATTTCTATTTTATACTATTCAAAATTAGTTTATTTGAGTATCTAAGAAATTATTTTTAAATTTTTCTTATCAGTGAAAGAGGGCACTATTTTACACAAAAAATGTACTTAAAACATTTTGTTATTTTTTTTTTTTATATATTACAGTTAAATATATGTTGTTTGTTTTGAAAATATAAACAGACACCTTTGGCACAGGAACAAATTTTGCCTAATTTGCTCAATTAAAAATGCTGAAGTGAGAGTTAGGGGTACTTGGCTAAAAAAGTATATTTCAGGGGGTATTCCACTGTAAAAAGTTTGAGAACCACTGAATTAACCCATGAAGACCCACTGGTAAGTTTTTGTGGCAGTTCCCAAATTAATGTTTCTGTGCATCTAAACTTTGTTAAAATTTTTCAGTATAAATTATGTATTTTTCTATATTTGATTCAGTGATCATAGACGTTCATTAAAGCTCAGAGCAAATTCAAAGGTTATTAGATCAAATCAGACAAAAAATGAAGAAAAACTGACTTTTTCAGCAAACTGAAAACTTAACCAGAGCTAAAACTTAACTAAACTTAAAATCAAAAGTCTCCAACTGCTGTCATTTATCAAACCCCATGGGTTTTACTGGTGAATCCATCTCTATATCTGATGACCGTGAAAAGATGACAAACTGCATTTTACACCAATTATTTACATGTATTAATAGGATTAGTGGATCAACAGGTGTTAACCCATAAAGACCCAAACATCCACCTTTAACCAAATTCCTCTACTGATCTATTAGATCCACTAATCCTGTCAACACATTGAAGTAATTCAGGTAAAATACTGTATATCATATTTTCATGGTCATCAGATATGATCCATTTGGATGTTCAGAGGCTCCGTAGTGAACGTGGAAACACTGTCATCTTCTACAACACTGATTCACCAGTAAAACCCATGGAGTTGGATCAATGACAGTGGTTGTGGATGCTGATTTTTATATTCAGTTAATGATATGTTTTGTAGAAAAAGTAACTTTTTCTTCACTTTTTTCTGTTTTTGATGTAATAACCCTCAACTTTAATCTGAGCTTTTATGAACATTTATATGATCAGCAAATTAAATATAGGAAAACACCTGATTCTCACTGAAAAATGCAAAATACAGAGGATAATATCACAATGAATGGTGATAAATCACTAAAGGAAGGTTCAATATAGAGGAAAATTCATTTGGGATCTGCCTTAGTTCAAAGTGCAAAAGCAGCACTGGGTCTTTATAGGTTAAACATTTCAGATGAGTACCAGTAGATAGTTTTGGTCGATGGAGGTTTTTTGGGTCTTTATGAATAAAATATTGATATAGGTTACCTGGCCTGGAACTGTAAAAACATTTTAGTTGTTTATATTGTTATTGACCTGTTTTGTTTATTTATTTTCTTTCCTTAAATGTACCAGAATGGACTGTCTTGACTGTCTTGTTATGCATGTTTTGTTTGTATTGCCTTTTTTTTTTCTTTTTCTCCATGGGCTCTGTTTGTTCATCATGTCCAGTGTCAATCTTTGTATTATGAACACATTACTTGAAATTATAAATGTTATATTTGTTAAATGAAAAGTTGTATAAATGTTGAAAAGTCTATAAATAATAATAATAATTAAAAAAAAAATACTATAGATTTACATCGTTACATCTGAGAGACAATTAAAGAAACATACATTTCAGATCAGTTGTAAACAGTCTACGGCTCTTTCAAGACAAGTTGTAGATAAGAATGTTAACAAGGAGGATATAAACAAGTTCCAGTGACTATACCATGGTGCACCTTAGAAAATTCCACCATTACAACTGAAATCATGTCGCAGTAAGGAGTTGCGTTTTTAATGAGCTGTTTCGCAAATGCTGACAGTCTGCATAATATCTACCCCTTCAGCATGACTAGAAAGATCAGTTGCGATTTGTCTTATTTGTTTCTGTCATTACTGCAAATCTCAGTAAGCAGCGAGAAAACAGCCGCAGTGTCACAACAGAATTAAATTTAAGTGCTGAATCTGCATGAGGTAGTATAACGTAAAGTGCTGCCATGTAAAGTCTTTATCTCAGACAGATTCCGCATAAGCTCTGATTTGCAAATTCCAAACTTCCAACCTGGAGCATGCAAAGGCAGCAGCTGGAGGAGTAAAAGAGCTTAAGTTCACACAGTATCTTATTTACACAAGGAAAAAGGAGACAGCATTTCACATCAAGAGGAAACAAGGTCAATTAAGGGCTTTTACGTTAAAACATGTGCATCCAAATTAATTAATGTGCTTTTACTAACCCACAGACATGAGTTTCATTTGAATTCCCTGATTTTTGCTGCAGTTCCTATTTATAACTGGGCTAAAATACCTGTTGTTACATCCTGAATCAAGTCCAGGAAAGGCCCTAGACGGCTGCCTCCTACAACGATGATAGGGTGTTCGAGCTTGCTCAGCAATGCAATAAATAGCTAGATGTTGCCATTTAGTTTCTTTGCAATGCAGTGAAATAGATGGAATATGACAGGTTCCTGTTTTGCCAGGTCAGTTACTATGGTTTCCATACTTCCAGACATGTCTTCTGAGCCTCTAAATCACAGGTGTCAAACATGCGGCCCGGGGGCCAAAACCGGTCCGCCAAATGTTCCAGTCTGGCCCGTGCGATGAATTTGCAAAACGCAAAAAAATTCCACTTAAGATATTAACTATCAAGGAGGTTGAACTTGTTTTAGTTCAGGTTCCACATGCAGAAAAATGTGATCTCAACCAAAATAATAGCATAATAACCTATAAATAATGACTCCAAATTGTCTTAGTTTAATGTGAAAAACATAATATTACATTACATCTATAAATAATGACAACTCCAGATTTTTCCTCTTTGTTTTAATGTAAAAACTTACATTAAATTTGGAAAATATGAACATTTACAAACAACAATAAAAAAAACTGAAATTTTGAAAGCGAAATTTTAACACTATTCTTCCTGTTATGAAATATTTTGTGTCTTTGTAGATCCAGTCCGTAATATGTATGTATAAATGGTAAGTTCAGGTGTAATACTGTTAAAATTGCACTTATTTTTCTCAAGAAATTTCAGTTTTCTCAGGTTATTCACATCATTTTTGTTTGGATAGTTTGTAAATGTACACATGCTCATATTTTATTTTTCATATTTTTTTTTGCACTAAAACAAACAGAAAACTTTGGAATCGTCATTATTTACAGGTTATTATGCTACTGTTTTACTTCTCCGGCCCACTGGAGATAAATTTGGGCTAATTGTGGCCCCTGAACTAAAATGAGTTTGACACCCCTGCTCTAAATGGTGCCAAACTTGAACTTTAAATAAGAACAGTATTTTCATGACAGTTAATCACTTGGTTGGTTGTAGCTGATATGTCTGATATGTTACTATTCTCATGGTTTCCTCTTTAGCCCACATGATGGAAATACTAGTTACAGAAAAGCGCTCAGAGCCCATTTTATTGCAATAAAATACATTTTAGTTTGAGAATGTGGTAATATGCATCTAAGTAGTCTATATTATTAACGGAAGAGGATTAGGACCACTGAAAAAAAAAAAAGTCCAATATATATTTTTTACATTTTAATTCTGACTTTAATCTCAGTATTCTGGCTTTTTTTCTCGGAATAATAATGAAAAAAAAAAATACTGGACCTTTTTTTTTCCACTGACCCTAATCCTCTTCCATATTATGAAGTACAACAAAATCAGTAATTTTTCTGAACATAATCATTCCTTAAACAAATGGTTCCAGGCACAACAAATCCCGCCCCTCTTATGTACTGTAGCTTATTTTGGCATCGATCCAGCTGATGTCATCATGTCTATGCATGTGCTGATGTCAGCATGTCAATTGCCTCTATATATGTGCCAAGTCTGAAGTAAATTGAAACAAAATTGATGTTTTTATAGACACTTGAAATTTTTCCCAGTATGAGTAAATGGGAGAAAAAACAAGATTTTAAAAAATTCATAAAATTTTTTAAACTTTGACCTGTTTTTCCCACATTGTAATCGCATCTATTCTGGGTCACTGGTCTATAAACCCAATCTGGTATGAATTCAACCAATACTTTTACTGCTACAGAAATGAGAAATTTTGCCCATTATAAGTAAATGGGGAAAAAAAAGATTTTAAAAATTCATAAAAAATTTGAACTTTGACCTACTTTTCCCAAAATGTAATGAGATCTGTTCTCGGTCACTGGCAATGTATAAATCGAATTTAGCATGAATTCAACCAATAAATTTGCTGCTAGAGTGTTAACAAACAAACAAACAAACAAACAAACAAACAAGAAAAGCACTTGGAGAGCTCAGACCTCCACCAAGACAGATCTGTGGCCCCACCCCCAGTCACCACCAAAATTTAATAATTTCTTCTTTGTGCCAGTAACAACATTTCCTGAAAATTTCATGAAAATCTGTCCATAACTTTTTGAGTTATCCTGCTAACAAACAAACAAACAAACAAACAAACAAACAAACACGTAAACAAACTTGTAAACACACAAAGCAAAGCGATCACAATACCTCCTGGTGGAGGTAACAAACTGAACCAAAAACAATTGGGGGCAGAATAAAAACAGCCTCAAATGTAAAGATGCAGTGTATGGAGTTAAAGAGAATACTAAATGTACATTAAACATACTTTCAGATACATCCGATAAATGGGGAACACACTGAATATTTACAGATAATATAAATGTCATGTTAATGTGGGAAGTGTTCTTCAACTCTTTTTTTCCCTTTGGTCTCGTTATTATGAGCAGTATTCATCAGAAAGCTGTGACAAGGACACATGCCTGATTTGAATAATTAAATGATTAAATATAAATTAAATGACTGTAATTACAATTTAAACAAATAAAAAACCGTAGCCGATACTGTCAAAAAAACCACAAATGTGCCCAACTGACTAATTTGGGAGCAAAAAAAAAAAGGCCTCAAATTATATAAAGAATACAGAGGGACAAATTATTCATATAAAAAGGTGAATAATGATGTGTTTTCTTCACAAATTATCTGTGTGATTGCCATCTGTGAACCTTTTAGTGTCAGGAGATCTTTGCTTAATTATTATTTGAAGAGACCTAAGTACTCCAAGTACTTTAGAGACAAACAGCGTCACAGTGTAATTGAAAATCGGAGAGAAAAGACGCCGCTTGTTGTTATGCTTCATTTAGAAGAGCTGTGAATTTCAGGTGGAAGCGTTATTAGGGATTAAAAGCCATATTTGGCTCTGAGACAAGTCTTAAAACAGTTTATGCTCCTCCACACAAACTAAATGACTAAGCTCAATGCCAGTATTGAATGTAATTAATCAGCAGGTAGAGCCTGGAGAAACCTTATTATGCAATGCTGGCAACCTCTCATGAAAATGGTCCTTGAATTGTCCTTTATTGATTTTCAGGTAGGTTGAAATCATTTGTCTAGAAACACTGAGCTTAATCATAGTAACTCAATCCGCCTGCTCTAATAAGGAGTTTAGCCAGATGTTTAATCTAATTAAAATCTATTAGTGGCTGTTTGACACATCCATTAACCAACACATTATGTAGGATGTAGCATAGTTGTTAAAGCACAAACAATAACAGATATTTCAAGAGGAATTAGTGCTAAATGGTATAACAAACCACAAATCCCACAGTAAGCTCTCAATGAATAAAACATGTGGATTATGCCAAAGAATTCTGCAGGTTTTTTGTCTGTAAGAAGTTACTGCGCTGTCTTATTATGCAGATAAAGATGTGAGATCTCAGTCTTCGTTACACTCCAGTTACAATGCATTTGTTGAAGGCTGGGATGATTCATAACACGCCACAAGTGCTGCGTATCCATCTTGGAATTCAGCACTGTGTTATTTACATAGAGGATATCATTTCTGCTGGTGCTTTTTCTAGCAGTGTGAAACTCATTCATTCCAGGCTTCATCCAGACTTTTCTTGTGTGAATTTTGCAGCACTTTTCTCCCAAAGGCCAAGTCAGACTGTATGAATAAAGTCCAATCATTATGACATATTATTAAAATATAATACTCACAGTCTTATGCTTTATCTATATTATAAAACCCAAGTGGCCTATGTGTGTGTGCGTGTGTGTCTGGGGATTCACACAAAATCTAGAAAGAGCTGACTGCTGCAGTTCGGCATACTTATGTATTTTTGATCAAGGAACAGACTAGTGAAAATGGCAAGTTGATAGGACCAATATTTTGGGAGATATTAGTAATTTTGAAATAAAATAGCCATAAAAACACATTACTGTACCCATAAGGCTTTGGCAGTGACTGCTGGACAAATGTGGTACAGCATGTACAAATACACAACAGCATAAAAACAACCACATGGGTCAATGCACTAGTATCAATATAAGAGGCTTACTGATGTAGTTTATCTTAAAAGAAGCCAAATATATTAATCTTATTTATGAAATGAAATGTGTTAATTATTTATCTGTATGTCCTCGCTGTGATAACAGTGTTATTTAACTTTTTATGAAGCACTCGGGTAAGAGAAAGATAACTGATGATGGATGATGATAGGTGATAGATGATGATGATGGATGATAATGATGGATGATGGATGATGATGATGATGATGATGATGATGAATGATGATGGATGATGATGATGAAGATGATAATGATGAATGATGAATGATGATGATGATGATGGATGATGATGATGATGATGATGATGATGATGAAGATGATAATGATGAATGATGAATGATGATGGATGATGATGATGATGATGATGATGACGGATGATAATGATGATGGAGGATGATGATGATGATGATGATGATAATGATGAATGATGATGGATGATGATGATAATGATGAATGATGATGGATGATGATGATGATGATGATGGATGATAATGATAATGGATGATGATGATGATGAAGATGATAATGATGAATGATGATGGATGATGATGATGATGATGATGATGATGATGGATGATGAAGATGATGATGATGATGATGATGATGATAATGATGATTGATGATGATGATGATGATGATGATGATGATGATGATGATGATGATGATGATGATGATGATGATGATGACGTCTTCATATATTTTAGTTTGGAACTTCTTTAACCAGGTTTTTATTTTATTTCATTTTGTTCATGCAAATAGTATTTTCAACTTCTTTTCTGTCTTTAAAACTAGAAATAAGAAATGTTCATGAAATAAAATAATCTGGTAATTAAATTTACATATCTTATGAGGTCATAAAATATGTAAATTTAATTACCAGATTATTTTATTTCATAAACATTTCTTATCAACTTTTCTGAAAAACAAAGGAAAGTTGAAAGATTTATTCTTTTTAATTATAACATGACAAATATCGCAAGAAAGAACACATAAGAAATGTGAAATATTCATATAAACAAGTATTTGAAATACACTGTTACCTGAGCACTGTTATGCTGAGTCCCAGTTACACGTTATCTATCCAGAATAAATCACTTTGTCACAATCATTTCATGAGAAGAGGTAAAAATATTAAGTCTAACTTTATGGGCAACCGTATATATTCAGTGATGTGACACCAGTTAAATAAGCCTCCATCCACTCTGTCCTTAAGTGTCTTTGCTCTTGATGGCTGTAATCTAAAACTGTAAGGAACTTGATGAACAGATAATGAACTATTTCACCTCACAGGCCAGGCTCTGCTTTATATGCATAAAGCAGCAGACATCACATGTCAGGGTGGATTATGGACTGAGCGTCAAGTCAAACAAGAGCGCGGCCAATGCCAGGTGGTTACCAGTCACTGTGTGTCAATGGCAGGTGGTAGTCAGTCATAGATGTGCCAACTGATTTGGCTCTTCTTTTCCTGCTGTTTACAAGGCAACTGTAGGGACGGGGAAGCAGACAGAGTCAGACGAAGGGAAGGAATCAAGCAGACAGACATCTTTTTTCAGCTATTAGATTAAATATTGACGAATGACCAATACTGTGAAGTTCTTGGTGAAGTTGCGTATGATAGATGTAATATAGATGTGATAGGCAATTAAAAGAAAGCAAACCTCACAAAATAGAGTTTCTCTGTAAGCTGACACTGGAGGCGAAAAACGCCTTCTTAATTAAAGTGGAAATGACAATCACGAAGAAAGAGACACACTTGGGTTTTTATGAACTCACTGAAATGAAACTCTCCCAAAATTCCCCCTGAAAGCCAGTCAATAAAAATTCAATTAAAAGAGAATACATTCAACATGGAACGTGCCCTGAGTATTTGTTCTGGAATTATTGCTAAATTACAAGATAAATGAGATAAAAGACGATAAAAGTTTCAAAGCAGATTCACATATGTGCACACTGAATGTACTGTTCTCAGGGCTTCAAGCATGGAATTACTTTAAACCAAAGCATTACTTTATTCATAAATTCATCTCATCCATTTTCAAGCTTCATATAACATACGAATATTTGTCTGTTCTACTTATATAGTTACAGATCTACTTTGATCAGTGCCTGTTAAAAGCAAACTACTAAGAACACACTTTTGATTTGAGGTTGAAAGATTTTTTGAAGCCACTACAGGATGGGCCTTTTTTAGTTAATATTTTTTATCTAAACCTGGTGGGCCCATTAATTCAATAAAGCATTACCTGTAGTTATTTTTAGAGATACAGTGTACACCTAATATGTAGGCAAGATTAAAGAGGCACAGGAGATCTATAAAAGTAGAACAATTTAATATCATTGTATGAAAGGTGACCTTATCTTCGGTGCACATACACTGTGTCCAATACATGCAATCAACATCTATCCATCACTTCTTATCCTGTGATGCGTTTCGGGGCATTGGTGGTAGGGGGATGCACAGCAGTCCATCACAGAGCTGACAACCAAGTTGACAGACAACCACTCACGCTCACGTTCACAGCTATATGGGCAATTTAGAATCACCAATCAATCACCAATCAGCCCAGTAATCGGCATGTCTGTGGACCGTGGGAGGACACTGGAGCACACGGACTGAGTGCATGTGGAAAACATGGAAAACAGCAACAGGAAAACAGAAATTCAATGAACATGTATATGGTGAAACTGGAGGATACTTTTGTTGTTTTATTCCATACAGTTCTGTGCAAAGTCTGAGGCCAGCCTTAGTTATAATGACCACACATATGCACTTTGTATTAAAATAAAATAGACATAGACATAGTCATAGACAGGCTTTTGTCATTCCAGATTTTACATCAGAAATTAAATTTCGATGCAGTTGGCTCAGCAGGTAGCAGCAATAAATAAAACAGGCACTATATGCACAAGATAGAATAAATATGCATATAAAAACTACATGTGAAGAATAAAAAACCATGGTTCTCTGATAAAAATCTTGATAAATGGGAAAAAAAACAGCAGTTTCAGGAAAACCAACTTATTTAGTGTGATGTCCCTCTGCACTTGAAGACCCTGTGCTACCTTTGAGGCAGTTCCCAAATTATTATTTTTTTTCTATTTAACTTTTCTTAAGTGATTTATTACAATTTATTATAAGGCAATGGCGACTTCCACAGTACTGTGGCACAAAATATAGGTTTGTCTATGGCCACCGAGATGATCAAATGTTAGCATTTGTACTATGACCATAGGCAGTAAGGACATTTTGTTTCCACAGAGCCAGTCATGGATACTGTTCCATGAACTCACGGCCCTCTTGTTGCCACAATACTGTGGTGATATATGGTACACATGAAAACGAAATTATGTCAATCCACAAAAGTTTAATATCATGTCAACCTTTCGTCCACATGACACTAGTGTTATCGGTGCCTGAAACAGTATTTTTGGAGAACAAGTCCCAAAGCGGAAAAATCTCAGAACACCGCCCTCATGTTGCCGTATGGATAGGCACAACACCACTTTATGGACACGATGACGCCACAGTACCATGTGACCAGAAGAAGGAAACCCCAGACGAAACCTCATGCACATGCTCACTGCATTCTTCTGTGATTTTAGAGTATCCTGTGGCTCTCTCTGTGCTCATGTACAACGCCACATATAGGTGTGGCATAAGTATTACACCGTTTTCACCCAGTTTTACCGTTTCTATCTGGATGCAGATATTTCTTGAAACAATACGTATATGGACGCAAAACTTTTAGAATCTGCAAAAGAAAAATACCACAAGTGTTGTCGTCTGGATGTAGCCTTGGTAACTGGTGCCCTAGCCTTTTCCTGTACCCAGACAGGCACATGCATGTGTGATGCTTCTGTCCACAGTACTATGGCAGCAGGGGGACAGGTGACAGGTTACCAGTCCACACAGGACATAACAAGGGCGCTGACTGGCTCTGTGGTATTTGACAAAAGAGAAAGTTAGTCCCACAGTACTGTGGCAATAGCCACTTCGTTATGGATGAAATCATCTGTTTTTTGCATTTTTCAGTGAAAATCTGATGTTTTCCTAAATGTTATTTTGTTTTATTGTGTTTCTTTGCATATCTGAAATTTAAAAAAAAAACAAAAAACAACATTGTCATTACCATTACTATTACTGTTGCGAATAAAAACATATATAAATAAATCGTCAACTACTTTCTTGAGATTATCAGACATTATTTTTTCTTAAAGTGACCATCACTGTAACCAGAAGAACATCAGCTAAAAGCTCAACAAAACCAACTGTCGAACAGTGGAACACAATCCAAACAACAAGCACTTAAAAGGGCCAAAACAAGCTGAGACCAGCGTATGCCATGAATAATTTCAAAAAACAAAAGACCAGTGTGAGAAACTTTGCAGCGCTAAGTGAACACTAAGCAAATCCAACAGTACAAGTATTATTTCTCTACCGCTAAAACTCACTGAACAAGAAAACAAAGTGAGAAAATAAAGGTCACATTATGAGGAATTTTGTCTTGCCTTTGCTGTTTTCTGATCATAACTTGTTTTTTTTTTTTTACCTGTAAAGACCCAGTGCTACTTTCGTGGAAGTACCCAAATGAATTTTTCTCTCATTTCTATCACCAACTGTTATCATATTATCTTCTGTATTTTGCTTTTTTATGTGAAAATAATGTATTTTCCTGTATTTAATTTACTGGTCATGTAGATGTTCATAAAAGCTCTGATTATAGTTGAAGGTTATTGTATCAGAAACAGAGAAAACTGATGACAAAGTGACTTTTTCAGCAAAGATAATTGTAACTGAATGTAAAAACAAGTGTCTTCATCCACTGTCATTGATCCAACTCCATGGGTTTTGCTGGTGAATCAATGTTACAGATGACGTTCACTACGGAACCTCTGAACGTCCAAATGGGTCATATCTGATGACCATGAAAAATGACAAGCTGTATTTTGCCTCATTTATTTCAATGTATTGATAGGTTTACTGGATCAGAAGTTGTTAAAGATTTCAGATCAGTAGATGGCTTTGGTAGCCAGCGGATGTCTGGATCTTTGAGGGTTAATATGTCTTCAACCCTTTTGTTCAGACAATATAAGATTTATTGCACACATTTTCTGATGTTTTATTCCAGGTTTCATTCATTACATCAGATATTCCTAACTGATTGTGTTGCTTCCTTTCATGGGGTCAGGGGTCACAGTAAATAGTGACTTCAACCTGTAGAACCCATGTACTTGTGTTTTTTGTGTGTATCTTTTTTAAGGCTGTGCACATATTGCACATAGAGAATGAGAAATAAACATGCATGCTCATTTCAACCCTACAAAAACAACAAAGCTGAAGGTGGCTTAAGACCTTGCACAGTATTTTCTTTGATCTAATGTCTATGGTAAGATGGTATCGTTTTTCTTACAGGTTTAGTTTGGGATCTGTAGCACTGAAGTTGCAGGTCACTATCAACTGAACAAACCCCATCTTCAATATAGAGTCTGTAAAAAACGCTCAAGTCCCTCATTACAGCCAGTGTTTATCTTGTCCATAGTGGGCTTTTGTTTCGTTAAGGTGCTATTACCTCTAATCCACATTCAAACATGGTTGTGTTTGCTGGACACCACCTGGTTATATTAGGAGAAGACGCTAAAGTCTGTTCTGAACTACTGTAGAAACACAATAGACTCTGTGAAAGGAGACTTGCTCCGTTTGCAGTTATGAACAGCTCATTATAATGTAATGGTAACACAAAGCAGCACATTTCCAAGTTATTATACACTAATGACAGCATTATGAATATCATATTCTATTTATGCAGTTACATCCTCCTATATGGCCCTAAATCTTACACACCAGACCTTTAAGTCAGTGTATGACACATTTCTATACTGCACTGTACATATAGTGCTGATACTGTAAAAGTAACTTTCCTCAAAATATTTTAGCTGTCCAAGTGTGAGCTGAAATCTCTATAAAGACCAAATCGGAATGTCTGTATTTCACTATCCAGAGGAAGGGCAGGCTCTCAAGACACTGGAGGAGTGAATGATTTGTATTCCTATTTCAACAAATAAAAAAATTTGAGGCTTTGACTGACCACTGCTGCTAGATTTTATTTCTGTTGCATCATTTAGTTTCTGACAGCTGAGTATTAAAACTGTGACTGTGTCCTTCAATAATATATTGAATAATTTATTGACAGCAATATGCCCCAAGTTTATTCTTTTCCTATTAAGCTTAAAACCTCTCCTAATTGTCCAGTATATATCATCCTGGTTTAACATACACCACAAAAACAGGGAAAATTGCTATAGGCCTGAAAAAAAACAAACATTTTAACTTCAGATCGATAAAGCCTGAGTCAATCAATACTTGTTTTATACACAACCACAATATGCTCCACTTGAATTTGTGCTTGAGGCAGGATGTCAGGCTCATGGTTCAATATGCGTGGGCTCCCTTAAGGATTTCGAATGCTGTCTTTTACATGTTGCTGCCAGAAAGTCCTAATTAATGGACCAGATTCTGTTTACCGAGACAGACCAAAGGATATTCATTGCTTTTACCTCGTCTTGTAATGGACCGCGGGACTACGCTGTGTGCAAGAGCTTTAATGCAGTTCAGCAGCCTACACTATTTTATTTGACTGAAAAGACAGGTTTGGTTTGGTTAGGATTAGGAACTTCATTGTGATGTCTTCTGAATAAGTCCCCGAAGATTTGTTGTGGGCAACTACACGGACACCCCAGGACAGATCCAAAACAACATGCAACCATTACATTTTCCATCTGTCTTGGGAATGCCGCAGGGTCTCCTAGGAGGAGCTTGGCATATGGCTAAGGAAAAAGGGAGAGACCTTGACAAATGGTGGAAAATTGAAAGACAGATGGATATCAAGACACTTGTATTGCATCTAAATTCAAGGACAGGATCCTCTGAATTGTTTATTTACAAACTGAATACACTGTAATTTGCCAGCCAGGCCATAAAGCATTGGATTGGATTGAATTGGATGGGGGAGCATCAACAAATGTAGCCAAGAATTTCATTTAGAGGACACACCTTTAGTATTCACTGCAGCATTCGGAGTGCTATAATCACTGGGGTCATTTGTCTTATGGTATTTAGGCATTTACTGGCAGCATTTGCTCTTTGTCTGCCACTGGAGAGAAACTTTACCATGATGAATATGAAATATTTGAGGCTGCAACTTAGCTGTCTCAAAAGAAACATTCATATTGATATCCATGAACCCATGCAGGTTAAATTTAACCCATAAAGACCCAAACACCTCTGCAACCAGAAGCACCTACTAATGTTTAATAACTTCTGATCCACTAATCCAGTGTTTTTCAACCTTGGGGTCTGGACCCTACATGGGGTCGCCTGGAATTCAAATGGGGTCACCTGAAATTTCTAGTAATTGATAAAAATACAAAAAAAAAAAAAAAAAAAAAATTACTAATAAAATATATGTTGAGTTGACAGAGACAATCACAACACATAAAAGACATGACAAACTCTCAAGCTGAAACTGAAGCACTGTGGTACTGTTTATCTTTCAAATGTTCACTGTGGCCAGTATGTATTTATTCATTCAAAATTCCTTAATTGTTCGGTAATTCATTCGGTAATTCATTGCAGCCTTATAAATCCAAGCTGGACTGACTGTACAGGGTGGGGAAGTAAAATTTACAATATTTTGAGGCAGGGATTGAAAAACAGTGTATGACCAATTAGTTTATTGAAAGTCATGACAATTTATTTGCCACAAGAAAATGTACGTAATAGAAAATGTTTTTATTCTATGTGTCCGCCTTCTTTCTCAATAACTGCCTTCACACGCTTCCTGAAACTTGCGCAAGTGTTCCTCAAATATTCGGGTGACAACTTCTCCCATTCTTCTTTAATAGTATCTTTAAGAAAGTCGACATTGCTGTGTGATGTTCTATTGGTAGCATGTTCTAAAACGCCCCAAATAGCATAATCCAGAGGGTTTGGATCTGGGCTAGAAGGCGGCCATAAACACGATTCCCAAAAATTGCTAAAGTTGGATTTGTTGCTGTTGTCAACAAGTGTTTTGGTGTTCTTGTGTAAGATTTTAACTTCAAATCATATTTGACGGCATTTCTAACGGTCTTCTTGTCTACCTCAAGTTCAATTGCCATTTTTCTCATGGGTTTGGTTGGATCCTTCAGGATTTTGGATTTGAGAGCTTTAATAAAAGCTTTGGTACTTTTTTTGTTGCTTCCTCCACTTCCAGATTTTCTCGTAATAGTTTTGCTATAGTCATTCTCTTCTTTCCATTATAAACAGTCTTTATGGACACTCCAACTATTTTTGAAATCTCCTTTGGTGTGACGAGTGCATTCAGCAAATCACACACTCTTTGACGTTTGCTTTCCTGATCACTCATATGGGCAAAAGTTTCTGAAAAGGTATGGATAATAGTGTTAGGCATGATTATGACATCAATATATGTTTGGTTTCAAAACAACTAACGTAGTGCCTGCTGAGAAAAAACAACTAAATGTTCATTGTAAATTTTGCTTCCCCACCCTGTATATTACCCCCCCCCCAAAATTCTCACTTTGTGCAGTAATATCAACCTCGCTTTTCTGCCTCCGTTCATAATAATATACATTATATAGACTAAATGTCATCTAAAATTAATGTTTATTTGAAACATAATATAGCAAACTATTACATGATCAAAAGCAAATTAATTTTAACAAAAAAATGTCTCTGTTTTTAATGTCCGGGGTCGCCAGAAAATTGTGATGTTAAAATGGGGTCACGAGCCATAAAAGGTTGGAAACCACTGCACTAATCCTATGAAAACATGTAAATAATTGGTGTAAAATGCAGTTTGTCATTGTTTCATGGTCATCAGATATGACCCATTTGGACGTTCAGAGGCTCCGTAGTGAACGTGGAAACACCGTCATCTTCTACAACATTGATTCACCTGTAAAACCCACAGAGTTGGATGAATGCAAAGGTTGGAAATGTTTGCTTTTGTGTTCAGTTTTTGGTGTATTTAGCTAAAAAAGAACACCTTTTCGTCAGTTTTCTCTGATTTGACATAATAACCTTTGAATTTACTCTGAGCTTTAATGAACATCTACATGATCAGTGATTTGAATATAGGAAAATACACAATTTACACTGACAAATGCAAAATATAGAAGATTATATTATAATAAATGGTGAGAAATCCGTTCAGTTCACATTTATTTTCAAATCATTTAAAATACATATGCAACTTGTATTCATAATTTACAGCAAGATATGATTTTGTGAAAAGGGTAACCCCAGAAGCAATCCATAACTTATGAACGGGGGCCCAAGACATTAAACAAACAGTACAATTGATTATGAAGACAATCCCTATTTCTACTTAAGCTGAAACCTAACCCTTGCTCTAAAACAGCCTAAGGTAATTCCATAAATACAGACAGTATAGAATTTAGACAGAATCAACACATGAACACATCAGGCACATGAGGCAAGAATACAATGACACAGGCTTATATTAAACATATTTCAAAAGCAGTTTTTGTTTTAATTGCTTTTTAAATATGGACAGGGATGCAGACTCTTTCATGGTGCTCTCAATCTCATTCCAAGTCTGCGGACCTTTAACTGTCACACTAAGGCATTTCAATTTCCATTTCTTTCCCCTTTTATGATGTTTCCCTCTCACGTCGTGTACGTGATTGGATAAATAAATTGGAATGAGATGTCATTTTGTCTAAATATTACCTTATACATTACACGGGCATTGTGGAAAGTCTTGGACTCAGTGAGTTTCAGAAGTTTGTACCTATAGAAAAGAGGATCAAATCACTAAGGAAAAGGTTAAATGGAGAAAAAAAATATTTGGGAGTTGCCATAAAAGTAGCACTGGGTCTTTATGGGGTAGAGAAGCTTTCAATTATACATAAGTTTCAGAAAAACATTTCCAGATCAGTGCAAATAGAGTTTTAATCATTTGAGACACGTTTGGCATTTTTGAGGCAGTAGAAATGAAAGCATCACTATTAACCTTCCCATGGTTAAGTTTAGGCACCGGCAGCACTGCTGGGAAGAAATATCAGAGCTTGGTTTAATACAGAAAAGTCTGCAAAGATGTGATAAAAAATGACTCACAGTATTAATATTAAACCAAAATGACAATCTCTTCCTAACTTGAACCAAAGTGCTTTTTGAGCCTAAAACTAAAAAGTGACAGGAGTCTGGGTGTAACTTCACTCCCTTGTCTTTTCTTTAATTTTTCATTGATATTTTATCTGCTTTGAAAAAAAAATAAGATGTTGGAAAAGTACAATGGTAACAATATTCTGACATCTGAAGCCTGGCTGTTATTTGAGAAGAAATTCGGTTCAGGCTGGTCTTTAGGTTTATCTGAAATCAAATCCCCAAACTGGAAATCGCTACTGTGTAAAATGGATAATTATAATATGCAACGACGTGATAAATTTATTTGCGTTTCTCAGCACAGATAATGTGCTCTGTTATCTGACCCCAAGTAGGGCTAGACTGATACCTTATTATGTAAATTTCTACGCAGTGTTTTTCCATCCACATTACTATTCTAGTCTTGTAATCACTTTTGCATGCCTCTGTTCCCTTCAAGTTCTGAAGTCATTAACCTGGTGGCTGTGGTTCTAAAGCCCCAGAAGACCCCCGACACACAGATAGTGTATGTGTGCCCTAAGCCCCATTGTCTCCAGAGAGGTTTGATTTATATCCTGCCTCAGTCTGTTGTTTGGCATCTTCTCACTCCCTGCCACCCTCTGTCCCCTCGAGCAGGGCCCTGCCAGCCCTTCCCATCAAAACACATTATCTCCATGCCAGTGAGCTCACATGGCTCTATACGCACTTTTAATTAAAACCAGATCGTCTTATACAGTACAGTAGACATTTCGCAGCAAAGGTGTGAAGACTCTGATACTGTGTTGAATGAATGAATGAATGAATGAATTTATTTTTGGTTTTACATCAATCATTGTACTCCGTACACCAATCATAATAAACATAAAAACCAAAAAAGGAATAGGCTAGAAGCAAAAGCTTATTTTTTTGCCTATCCTTTTCAACTAATACGCTGCTTACGTCAACTTAAATGTGTACAGCATCGAGCATTCACACCATAATAATAACAAATAATTTTTTTTTTTAAATCAACGACAAAAACACATCTACCATCTCAATTCAATATTTCTGAATAATTTAAACTTAAAGTACTTCTTTTTTTTTTTTTTTTTTTTTAAACTTCACCAAAGGAGTGGATAACTTAAGTGCATCATAAGGTCCATTCCATAATTTCACACCCCCAATCCCAATTCATCTAAACTTCACATCTGCCCTCACTTTAATCCACTCCCACATATGAAAATCTCTGAAATTCGAATTACTCTCGCTTAATTCCAAGAAACCACAACTGGTCTTTGAGACAATACTATTTTTTATCCTTCATGTTCCATATACCTATTTAGAAGCAATTTTTTTTTTTTTTTTTTACCTCTTTTTAAATACATTTATGTTTGTACTTTCCTCTTCCTGTTATTCCACTAATGTTTGATACTCAGATAAAACATGTTGGAATATAATATATAGCTCCAGAATGACTCACTGATGCCTTGTCGTTTGGTTCTGATGTAGAGCGGTGGAAAAAAAAAAAAAAAATACAAGTCATATGTCACTAGGTGCAGAAGCTAACTCTGATCTGTTGTCATGTCTCAAGCACAGTGACATCAAGACCTGCGGCTAATTCGCAGCTGGAACTATCATTCATCCCAGCTATCATATCTAAAAAAGAAAAAAAAAAGTGTACTAATCTTGTGTGGACCATAGCCAAGTCTGGAGTCTGTCAGCGTCCATTTAAGGAGCAAAAGGCTTTAGACAGCTGTTCCATCCACAGGTGCAAACAAAGTGGTGAAGATCAAATAAAGTGAATGTAAAAGCCAAGATATTAAAAGCAATGTGCAGGACCAGACAGAAATATGGATAGCTGTCATCTGGTATTTGGTCTGCTGATGAAAAGGAAGAAAAAAAAATCGGTGGCCTCTGGCAGTTGCTCAAATCAATACCTTTTAAAAGGTTCAAACAAGACACTAAAAATCTTTCAGTTGCTGCACCGGTGTTGCTGCAGTGTGGCTGTTATGTTCTCCGACTGGCTCTATGTGAGAAGAAATCATGAAAATCTATGTAAAGTGGAAATTTTCAAACCTATAACCCCAGTGTGCACTCATTCATCCAGGGAGTGGCAGGTAGAAGTGCTTTTAATCCAAAATAATGGGCAGAAATTGCCAGCAGCAACACAGGTGTGAGGCAATGGATAAAAAAAAAAAAACAACTTATCTGCATAAAAGCAAATAGGCTGTAGGCAAGATCCCATTTGCATAGTTCAGCCTTAGAACTAAACTCTTGAAGGGAGTTCCCGCCAATGGTATGGAGAGATTAGAAAAAAAAAAAGAATAAATAAGTTTGTTTCTTCCTTTAGGCTGTTCGCTGCATGAGGAGTGGCGGTGGTAAGGAGATTTGGTTTAGTTCCCTGTGGGGCACACAGCACCATCACTCTTTTCTTATCCCCAATGAAACTGTTTATTCATTAATTTCCTCCTCATTTAATTGGCAGATGGAGCAGCCATCTCCTCCTGCTCCTAAAGCAGCCTGCAGGTTTATTAGTTGGAGCACAGTGGGCCGTTTTCCACAGCAGCTTATTCATTTCATTTTGTCAATTCAGTCTGTGCACTTAATGTCTTTGTCCTTTATCTCTGATTATATTTTACACACTAACGAATGATTGCATCTGGGGTTTAGAGAGATTCTATCTAAAAAAAAAAAAAAATGTATACCTTTATATGTGCAATAGCCAGATATGGAGATATATGTGCAGTGAAAAATAAGATGAATATTCCTTTCTTTTATGCTTGAAGCAATTATGTGGTTGATAGTAAACTGCAAATGGAAACAGCTTCCAGTTTAATTTACGTATATGGATACATTTACGCATATACTGAGAGGATGAGATGTGCTTAAAGAGATGTGTCATGTATTGGCTATTTAGAGCTGAAGTTGTGTTTTTACAATATAAATCACCATTTATGAGGCTGCGAAAACAAAAAGAAAAGCTCTCAACAACCAGTCATGGAGTTCTTCCTCCATTCCCCAGTTAGGAGTCTAATTTGTATGTTATTCTTCAGTAAAATGTGTCTGATTTATCTTGCATCATGCAGTCTAAGTTAAAATAAGAGCTTGGCTCAGTGGGATATGCAGGAACACAAAAATATTTTAAGATCCTGAGGGAAGTGTCAGATTCATCTGTTAATGTCAGTCCCGGTGACTGATAATTTTAGTAATGTACATTGAAAATTAGGTAATTGGGTGTAATTGACGAAATGTGTTATTATAATTGGCTTCTTGGGGGATAAGCTGTGTTTTGATGATACAAATTGCCGTTTGTAGAGTTGAAAAAAGAGGAAAACATCCAAAGACCAGTCATGGAGGTCTCATTACTTTCTGTCAGTGAGAGCCAATTTTTTCTTTGACTGTGCAGGAAAATATATCTGATTCATCTTGCATTGGGCAATTTAAGATTAGAGCAGACCTTAGCTCAGTAGGAGATGTGCAAACAAAACAGTTTTAGGGCCTTTAGGGAAGGTCAGCACCATCTATAAATGTCAATCCGACGGTAAAAAGATGTCTGGTGTCAAAGCAGGATCAGGGCATTTATTGCTTAGAAATGTGTTATTTGACATTACAGCATGTGCTTTTCACCTCCTGTGTTGGATGTGAATACAAATAAATCACCCCTGAACTTTATGCCCTGCGCATCAACAGAGGTGTTTTCCAAGGACAAACGCCACAGACCACATAGACTTACACGGAAATTCTCTCTTACAAGTGGTTCCAGGCACAACAAACCCCGCCCCTCACACATATTATAGCTTATTTTGGCACTGATCCAGCTGATGTCATCATGTTTATGCATGTGCTGATGTCAGCATATCAATTGCCTCTATATTTGTGCCAAGTTTGAAGTAAATTGAAATAAATTAATGTTTTTATGGACATTTGAAATTTTGCCCATTATAAGTAAATGAGAGAAAAAAGGATTGAAATGAATTCATAAAAAATTTGAACTTTGACCTACTGCTCCCAAAATGTAACCACATCTATTCTGGGTCACTGGCAATCTACAAACCAAATCTGGTAAGAATTTGACCAACAGTTTTGCTGCTACAGACATTTGAAATTTGGCCCTTTATAAGGAAATGGAAAAAAAAAAAAAAAGATATGAAAAATTAATTTTTTAAAAAAATGAACTTTGACCTACTGTTGCCAATTGAATTCAACCAATAGTTTTGCTGCTAGAGTGTTAAGAAAGAAAGAAAGAAAGAAAGAAAGAAAGAAAGAAAGAAAGAAAGAAAGAAACCAAACCAAAAACAATACCCCTTGCCTCCCCTTCAGGGGGTGGGGTAAAAATACAATAAAAGTCAATAAGTATATCCAGGTTGCTCTCACCTGTTTTATTTAGATCCTCTGATACAGACTCATTTTCTTTTAGGGACCACATTCAGCCTAATTTGATCTCACGTGGGCTAAACCAGTAAAAAAAATTCAATTTCTACTGCCACAGTACAAAATATGGGCTTGTCTATTGCCACAGACTAATCAAATGTTAGCATTTGTACCAGAGCCAGTCACAGATACTGTTCCATGAACTCATTAACCTCTTGTTGACACAGTACTGTGGTGATATATGGTGTATACTTCACTGCATTCTGTTGTGCATTTTGCTACCACAGTACTGTGGTAATTGATGGAAGAATAGCCAGATATGGAGATCTAGTAAAGAATAGGAATTATTGTTCTAAATACTCTATATGTTGTTTTATGGTGTTCTTTGCTCTGGAGGCTGGAGAAGGTGGGCGGAGCTACATGTTACATAGATGCGGCAGTGTGCGGTGTGACTTCAGTTCTGTGTCAGTTCAGTGTATTGAGTGCTGTGGTCCTGTGGAATTCTGCAGTCTGAACGCTGGCCCAGTGGCTGATTGATATCAATGTCAGATTTACCTACTGCCCCCCCCCCCCCCCCCCTTTGAAAATCTTTAGGAAACAAAAAGCTTTTCTTGAGTCTGAGTCTTCTGTGTTGCATTCTGATGCATTACCAAGTGAGGTAAACGTCTGCTGAGTCTCAAACTGTATCTGATTGCCTTGGTACTTTTACAGATGTAAGTTACCAGTCTAGACATGATATAACGATGGTGCTGATTGGGTCTGTGGTAACAGACAAACCCATATTTCGTGCCACAGTACTGTGTCAATAGCCACTTCGAAAAAAATGTACACTACTGCAAACTCCACCAGTCAGTTTTATTACTGCACTACACAGAATTTTAGCTGATGTGTATTTTGATATTCCTTTTGTATCTATATATTAAAATACAAATATATACATATACAAAGTCTAAGTCTTTTGACCAGTTATTAAGATTATAAGCCAAATAAGACGGTTGTATGTCAGCTGCTTCAGGCGTCGACTGACTGGTGTGGGTGAAATTCACTGAATTTAACATTTTTTTTCCAGGACAAAGACCTTGACTGTATTGTTGATAATAATCTCCAGTAACAAGACTTTTATGCAAATGCTAATTTATGATGTCTGTGAGCTCACCCATGACCCTTCGAAGATGACCCCGACCCCTCACGCTCCTGCAGCTCTGGTACTTTTGTCCAATTACAGGTTGTTTCTCACAGTCACGGATCCTTCCTTAGTTGTCTCTTCTTTTCAAGTGAGTACCATTGTAAACCAGACAAGAGACTTTCCTACTAATCAATACACTCTTGGATGGAACAGTGAGTGAAAATAGAAAAGGCCTTGCTACACAATTCACTGGCTCAGTAATCCACTCACACACACACACACACACACACACACACACACACACACACACACACACACACACACACACCCACACACACATAACAGTAGTATTTAATAGAAGACTAATGAATACATTTATAAGGTCAATAATGCAGGTAAAAACAGTATCTGCTCTAATGCAACATGAAGCAAAGTTAAAATACCTAAATAACTAAAATGACCCCAAACGTGTATGTTTTTTAAAATACAATAAAAACACTTGACTTTCATGTTTCTATAATATAACTCCTTATTAATTCCTATTTTACTACATGACTTGTTATTAAAGTAAGTAAATTCAGGTGTACTGCACATTCAGTTACACATTGTACAGATTCTTTAATGACTTTATGATTTTATGTCTTCTGTGCTTTCTTTTCTCAATATGTCCAACACTTATTTTATTTTTCTAATTTATTTATCTACTGGCACACTACAGACACCTTTTTGAATGATTTATTTTTTTTGCTATAAATTGTAGATAAACTTCACCTAATAACATTACCTTATTATATTTAGCTGCATTTTGCACTGTTAAAGTCATGGCCTCTTTATTCTTCTTTATTGAAGTATTTGTGGGTGTAGTTGGCTTTTTTTTTTTTTTTTTTTCACTTAGCAGCATTTTAAAAAGATTCATAAAAAGGATTGTGGATACTTAGACATTGCTGAGGAGCCATAAGAGCATCCTTGAAAATTCATTGGATGAGTTCTCTGCCAAAATCTGATGATGTGATGTAAATTGAGCTTTGAAGCATCTTTAAGAAACACTTACTTCCACCTTCAAAATTCAATATGGTGACAGCCAAATCACAAACAACTGGCTTTAAACCACATATCAAAACCAAATGGGTGACATCACAGTGCCTCTGTCCACTTCTTTTATACAGTCTATGATTAAAACCTAAAAAGCTGCAAGTCGCTTTTTCAAATACTATGCGTTCCTGAAACACTTTAATCACAGTATGTGTTTAATTGTAAATGACACCCCTTAAAAGTGAGTGATTTTTTTCACCACAGCAATAAATATTTTCCAAATGCACTTGCCATTTCCTGTTACTGGCAGACAACCCACGTAGGGCGCTAATGTAAAAATCATCTGCAGCCCCAGAATTTATTCAGATTTTCCAGATATTTAACTGCAATATTTCAATGTTATGGCAGGCCCAAAAAATGTGGCACATCCCCAGATCTCCCCCTGCATTCATGGTTTAACCCATAAAGACCCAGTGCTACTTTTGTGGCACTTCCCAAATGAATTTTTCTCTTTATTTTAACCTTTCCTAAGTGAAGTTCCTTGACCCGTGGGGATCCACAGGTTCTAGATGTGGTCGTTTTTATGCTGTTGTGTATTTGTGCATGCTATATTGCATTTGTCCAGCAGTCACCGCCAAAGCATTCTGGGTATAGCAACATGATTGTAAGGCTATTGTATTAAAAAATTACTAATATCTCCCAAAATACTGGTCCTACTAACTTGCCGTTTTTGCTAGTCTGTTCCTTGACCAAAAATACATAAGTACGACAAACTGTAGTAGTCAGCTCTTTCCAGATTTTGTGTGAGTCCCAAGACACACATACATGCATGCACGTACGCACACATGTACACAGAGGCCACTTTGGTTTTGCAATATAGATTATAATATCATCCTCTGTATTTTATGTTTTTTAATCTGTTAAAATCATGCATTTTCCTTTATTTAATTCACTGATCATGTAGATGTTGATAAAAGCTCAGTAAATTTAATGGTTGTTGTATCAAAATAATGAAAACTGAAGAAAAAAAAAAGACTTTTTCAGTGAAATCTATCATTAACTGAACATAAACCAAGTCTGTCCATCCACTGTCACTGATCCAACTCCATGGGTTTTACTGGTGAATCCATGTCGTAGAAGATGACGGTGTTTCCACGTTCACTACGGACCCTCTGAACGTCCAAATGGGTCATATCTGATGACCATGAAACGATGACAAACTGTATTTTATACCAATTATTTACATGTATTGATAGGATTAGTAGATCAACAGGTATTTAACAGTTTACATCAGCAGATGTTTTTGGTCGATGGTGGATGTTTTGGGTCTTTATGGGTTAATGGTGCACTTGCAATTTAGGTGTGATGGGGAAAAAAATGAACAAGATTTTTCCATTTAAATTCAGCTCAATAAACAGAAAGAGATCTTGAAAAAAAAGTCTCACACATATTTCCCCATTGTCAGGAGGTTATTTCATATTTTATAAGGTAATTCTTTTTCTACATTTAATGTAATTTGTTCCTCCTCCCTTTTGCAATTTCCTTTGTGTGGTTTTCAAGTTATTGATTTTGAGCTGCCTGGGTGATCAATTGTAATATCTCATTAGTTTCCATATTTGTCTCATTTTTTTGGTCTATTTCTTTTAATAACCACTGGCATGATTGAAAATATCCACAAAAGAAATCACCTTTGTATTGTGTTCTTTTCCATTATTCTACAGTGAGTAATAATTTCTCCATCCATTTAAGCCTGGAGTCCACACAGTTTGTCTTAAATGAGAAAAGTAAATGAATGCAGGAATGGGATTCAAACCCTCCTGACATGACTCCTGATCTCTAAACACTGTTTACTGGGAAGACTTTGCCTTCTCTCCATCACTCTCCATCTGGCCTGTTCTTGCCATAACACCAGAGAATTATAGTTTTCATTTGGACAGAGAGGCAATAATCCCTGAGATTAAATGGCATTCCTCCACGCTGCTTATCAAGATGACAAGACTTATTTATTATTATGTTCTTATATTCTTTTGTGTTGCTTCCTTTTCCACATGGACACACACACACACATAATTTTTCCCTTTGAGTCACGTGTGTGCAGTTGATCCGAACTCTATTTTACATGCCATCCTCAGAAATTGCACTGAGCAGCACATCTGATAATATTAATTTACAGTAAATCATAATAAACTGTATTCTACAGTACTGTGTTTTTTTATTGTTATAGTTTTGTATAGACGTGGTTGTACATAATCATAGAAATGCAATCCTCTTTTTAAAGATATGCTTACAACTTTGTAACAACACAGTTCACTGAACAGTTATTTCCTTTTTTACAGTCACATGGTTTCTCCACTGCTTCTTGACAAGAGCTACTTTGCATCCATTCAAAACAATTAAAGAAGGGAACATGATGTGCAAATTATGACCAGCTGTTTTGTGAGATCTTGCAACACAAATCACATCTGGCAGAGATACAAAATGATGATAATTGTGATAAGATATGTAAAGGTCAGTCATATTGCTCCGCCCCCCTAAGGGGAGGGCAAGGGGTATTGTTTTTGGTTTGTTTTTTTTCTTTGATTGTTAACACTCTAACAGCAAAACTATTGGTTGAATTCATACCAAATTTGGTTTACAGATTGCCAGTGACCCAGAATAGATCTGATTACATTTTGGGAAAAATAGGTCAAAGTTCAGATTTTTTATGAATTTTTTAACATCTTTTTTTTTTCCCATTTACTTAAAATGGGCGAAATTTCAAATGTCTGTAGCAACAATGTACCAGTCATGAGCGGATCAGTGGGTTACCTGTGGGTCAAAACAATTTCACTTTCAGAAGCACAGAGACAGACACTGATCTATGGCCTACCCAGACAGATAGGTAACGTATACAATGTATTTATGTGCATGGAGATGTCTGGGAATTTAGAGACTGCAGACAGTTCGGTTCAGGTGAGAGTTAAGGGTTCCACAGAGTCGGGTGCACTGAGAGCGTACTGTGAGTGTCTGCTTTGGGTCCGCCTCAAGTACGCATGGACGTCCGCGGAGTCAAGTACGCCCGACTCTGTGGGGCCTTTAGTGCCAGCAATGTAGGCTACAGGTGTAAGAAAAGTCACTCACAACCTGCCTGTTATTTCAATAAAGTTTTAGTCATTGACAGCCCCCCCCCTCCCTCAGGATGAAATTCATTCAGCAGAAGTAGGGATGTAAAAACCAGAAGGGGGGTTGATCCCCCCAAACAAATCACACCCTGGCAGGTTCAGAAGCTAAAAGCATCACAACCATAGTCAGTATAGGGATTAGGGGTGTGTATTGACAAGACTCTGGTGATATGATAGAAATCACAATACCAGGATCACGATACGATATATCACGATACTGTTAAAAAAGGTAATTTTTTTTTTTTTTTTTAAATGATTATTTCTTTGAAGAATTTAATTACACTAGTAATATGCACAAATACTAAACATTTTTATTTGATCGCAACAGGATCTCATGCTATATCACAAAATTTTCCTGTGTTCAAACTTAAATTAATAAGATATTATTGTAGTTAATTGGTTATCACGATGAGAAGATACTATCAAATTTATTGATCATTGTATTTGGAGTAAATATGTAAAGTACATATGAATATTATAGTTTATATTAAAAATGGTTGATTATGCAAATCCGATTGTGTGTGAGGTGACCAAAAAGTGTATATGAATGGTTTGTATGGATGTTTTGTGTTATTGTAAAAAAATGTACAGAGGAAAATGTGTGTTAACAAAGCAAAGGAAGCAGATCTAGTTTGATTATTAGTTTGTAAAAAGGGGGTGGGAGTCAATAAGTTATACTTCTTCCCACTCCTTTTTAAGGGCAGAAAAATTGTATTGATTTTCTTTTTTTTTTTTTTTTGACCATGTTGTATGATTCTTTGTTATCTGATGATTGGATGTGCTCGAAATAAACTACTACTACTACTACGACTACTACTACTACTACTACTACTACTACTACTACTACTACTACTACTAGGTTTTACAAACATTACAGTTTAAGATCCTGCTCAAATGTTCATATTCTATTAGTTCAAAACTAACATCAGAATATTATTTTTGTGTGATCCCAACAAAAGAACTAACATTATTTAATAAAAGAGTGTTAAATAATAAAAAGAAAAAAGAGAAACAAAAAAACAAAAATAAACCTTCACAATATCTGCATTTGAATAAATACCTAAAACTATTGATATAGTTCTTTTTAGTATCGATACAGTATTGTGAAATTAAATATCATGATATATTGCAGAACCGAAATTTTCTTACACCCCTAATAGGGATACTTGTGATAATCTTTGGCTAAACTCAAACACAACAGTGAGTGAAAATAATGGAAAATGGAAAATAAAACGAAGTAATAATAATGAAATCACTGATTCCCATACCTTTCTTTCTAGTACTTGCATGAAGGAACCAAGTGTGATATCTCTTAAGGCAGTGTTTTTCAACCTTGGGGTTGGGACCCCATGTGGGGTCGCCTGGAATTCAAATGGGGTCGCCTGAAATTTCTAGTAATTGATAAAAGTAAAAAAAACTTACTAATAAAAAATATAATGTGAGTTGAGAGAGACAATCACAATAAACATAAAACACATAGATACATAATAGACATGACAAACTGTGAAGCTGAAACTGAAGCACTGTGGTACTGTTTATCTGTCAAATGTTCATTGTGGTCAGTTTCAGATGCTGCAGCTCTTTCATAATTCATAGTTTGAGTTATTGTTTGTTCAGTATTAATTGTCAGCCTTGTAAATCCAAGCTGGACTGACTGTACATATCCTGACCAAGGAAAATCAAATTCTCACTTTGTGCAGTAATCTACACCTGGCTTTTCTGCCTCCGTCCATAATAATATACATTATATAGCCTGAATGTCGTTTAAAATTAACATTTATTTGCAACATAGTATAGCAAACTATTACATGATCAAAAACAAATTAATTTTAGCAAAAAAAAATGTCTCCATTTTGAATGTCTGGGGTCGCCAGAAATTTGTGATGTTCAGGAGCCAAAAAAGGTTGGGAACCACTGCCTTAAGGTGAATAAACAACACCAAGTTTACAGAACTCTATTAAAAAGAAGATGCAAACATATAAAGCAAAATATACTTTTTATCTGCAGTTTTTTTTTCTGACAGCACAAAAAACAAGCGTTTTAAGATTTATGCACTGAAGAGGATCACGAACCCTCAAATACAGGAAGATGATATCACCTGAAACAAAGCAGCCTTTCTGTTGTACAAAAATCTAATTAAGGTAGTGTAAAATACTAAACAGACTAAATTGCATCCTATCACATCAATTTAAAATGGGCACAAGGGATGACAGTTTGTGTGTAAAATGTTTTCTGTAGGACTGTAATAAAGTTCAGGATCTATGGTTTAACATAACAGAGTGAGCAATCATCCATGTTAATATAGCTATCCCATTCATGCCAGGCTCATGCATACACAGGCAGATCTGCATAATTTAAACAGTGTATATTCAAAGAAGGGGAAGATTTTTGTCTCTCACTGTGCATAGTTACAAAGAAAGTGATTATGAAAGAAGTGGATTTATTCAAATACACGAACACATAAAGGCTGGATCACTGCAATAGAAATGATTAAGCTGGGAAAGGTATAATTTAGACTGGAAGACAATGAAACTGAATACGCTGAAACATAAGAGCTGCTGGGAAAGTGCTTAATGTCATAGAATTATTGATGGCTTTTTTTTTTTATGTCAGCACAGCTTTACATTGAAATTATGTCTGAACTATAAATTGAAAGCACAGTGAAAAGCCAGGGCTGTTCATGTCTTCCCTCTTACACTGATTATGATTGTAAATTGGTTAAATTGGGGGTTGGAAATTAGATTAGTCCTTTAGTCATCGGATTAACCCTAAAAGATCTAAACAGTCTCCTGCAACCAAAAGCATCTACTGATCTAAAATGTTTAAGAACGTTTTAGTCATGAATCCTATCAATAAAAGTATGTAAAAGTAACTTTTTTTCTGTTTCTGATATAATAACCTTTGAATTTACTCTGAGTTTACATGATCAGTAAATGAAATATAGGAAAGTGCATGAGTTACACTGAAAAATGCAAAATACAGAGGATAATTTTATAATCAGTAGTGATAAGTTTAATAGTTTGGTAATAGTTTACATGCTCTCCCTGTGTTTGCGTGGGTTCTCTCTGGGTTCTCCAGCTTCCTCCCACCATCCAAACACATGCGCTGATAAGTTAATCAGTTAATCTGAATTGCCCATAGGTGTGAATGTGAGAGTGATTGTTTGTCTCTGTATGTCAGACCTGTGATGAACTGGCAACATGTCCAGGGTGTACTCCACCTTCGACCAGAAGTAGCTGGGATAGGCTCCAGCGACCCCCATGACCCTAGTGAGGATAAAGCGGGTTCAGAAAATTAATAAATGGTGAAAAATCACTTAAAAAAGGTTTAAAATAGAGAGAAAAAAATCATTTGGGAAATGCCACAAAAGTAGTGCTGGGTCTTTATGAGTTAAGTTAATTAATGATATATTTTGCCAAAAAGGCCACTTTTCCTTCACTCTGTTTTATACGGTGGCCGACAATGGCCAAACACATTGCAACAGCCCAATGTGTCTCAGTTCAGAGAAAACAGCTGCAAGTACAGAAACGATGCAAATTCACAAACTCAAACACAAGTCTAAACGAGGTACAAATAGAGGAACATGGTGCAAATGAAAAAGTGTGCTGCAAGAAACAAAAAACAAATGCATAATTATTCAAATGCTCTGTAAATAAAGAAACGATACAAACCAAGAAAACATCTGCAAACAAAAAACGCAGCATAACCAGTAACCCTGTAACGGTACACATACTGAACTGAACTGAACTGTTTCAGAACGCACCTGTTCGGTTCGGTACACAGCTGTACCGAAACGGCACAGTATGTTGAGAAAAAGAAAAAGGAACTAAAGACGTCGATCGATGCAGAACTTTAAATCCACACAAGTTTCACACGGACGTATTGAAGGATGCGCACATTGACCTGAAATATGAAATAGCAGCTGATATAAGGTAAAAAAATAAAAATAAAAAAATGAGGTCAACCAGGAAGGAAGAGACAGAAGATCCCCCCCTACCATCATTACAGTCCTGTTTGGGATCATTACAGGTTCCCGGTGAAAGACAACTGCCTATGTCCGGTAGAGTTCTCAAACACTTACACTTACTCTGTCTGTCTGTCTCTCTCACACACACGCTGTATAACAGAGGAATAGAACCCGGGAGTTGGACGTTGAAAGTATGTGAAGTTTCACTTTCATTTCACGCCAGCGTTAGTTATGGACTGGACCCCCACATATATTAATCCCCACACACACACACACACACACACACACACACACACACACACACAAACACACACACACACACAAACACATACACATACAAATACACAAAGTGGCCCTAACAATAATTTGGGTAATTTTGTTGCCAGTGTTGCTCTTAAGTTTATTAAAAGAGAATACGAGTTTACCCTCTTCTTAATGTTGCACTTCTTGTGGAATTTTTTTGTTGTTATTTTAAGGCAGAATGTGAACTGACAGAACTGTGATTAGGTTTTAATTTTGTTCAAAACGACCTTACAGGGAAAAGTGCAGTACTAATGTTTAAAATACATTTAGTAATATTTTATTTATTTTCTTTTCTATTTGATTTATAGCAGCAGAATGTTATTATTCCTGTTTTTTCTATATTCTATTGTCTCCAAAAATTGTGGGGAAAATGTTCAAAAATTCCTAATAAATGCATTAAAGACATTTTGAGGGGTTTTCTTTCTTCCTGTACTGAACTGAAAAAAAAAAAACACAAAAAACAAACCGTGACTTTCAAAACTGAAAACGTACAGAACCAAACGTTTTGTGTCCTGTTACAGGCGTAATCACCAGTCATTACAACAGAAGTGCTCCCAACCTGTAGGGGGCAGTGTTTATAGACAACAGACTAGTGTCAAATATAATCAAATAAAAGTCACACTACCGCACTATGCCGTAACTTCAATTTGTTCCCACTGTAGTTTAAAACACTGGCCGTTTCTCAAAATGTGTTCCTGTCCGTTCTTCTGTTCTCGCGTTCTTGTGAAACGTCATCAGTTGCAGCCCAAGTACTGTTCCAACTGCAAGTTCGCATAAGCCAAGAATGCATTGGAATACCCAGATGTTGTTCTTGTCTGCTAGCTTAAACCAAGGATGCACTGGTTGGTGACTCATGTAGACTTGGCTGGGAAATAATTCCCAAGATGCAGTTTGTGCCGGCTTGACCGGGACCTGGGCGGCTGTGCGCGGCTGAACTGACGACATGTATTACAGTTTTGAAAAGTACATAAAATGCATAAATGACATGTAAATACTAGAACAAATGTATTGAAATCAAATAGAGTGACATTACGGTGATTGGAGGGAAATTCATTAGGAAGTAGATGGTGAAAATACAGCAGAGACCGAGAGGAAAGGTCACAAGTACTGTACGGAGCCGGTCCAATTATAGACAGACTTGCGTTCTTGGGAAGTCCATTCTCTGAGACCATTCTTTCCAAGACTGTACTCGCCAAGTTCACAAAACTGTACTCTGCGTTCTTAGTATTGAGAAGCGGCCACTGTCAGTCAGCTGTTCTCCGTCTCTCTCTCCATCCTGTGTGTCTCTGCATTGAACTGTTCTGCTGACAGCGCCCCCTACAGGTTTGGAGCACTTCCGTTGTAGTGGCTGGTTATGCAGCGTTTTTCATTTGCAGATGTTCTCTTGGTTTGAATCATTTTGTGCTTTGCATCGTTTCTTTATTTGCAGAGCATTTGATGATTATGCATGTGTTTTTGTGTCTAGCGGCACATTCTTCATTTGCAACACATTCATCTTTTTGTACCTTGTTTAGACGTTTCTGTACTTGCAGCTGTTTTCTCTAAATGAGACACATTGAACCGCTGCAATGTGTTTTACCCTTGTCGGCCACCGTAGTTTTATATGATAATGATGATATGAACTGATGACATGATACAAATTTACACTGAGCATTTAGCAGCGTCTACATGGTTAGTGAATGAAACATAGGAAAACACATGATTTTCACTGAATAATTCAAAAGATGATATTTTAATAAATGATGATAAATGTAAATGTCATATGGAAGTAACCACAACAAAACTAGTAGATCTGAGTCTGTATTTTATGAGCCAATGAAGCAGAAAAAAATCAGCTTGCTATTTTTTTTTCCTTTTATTGACCTTTAGCTTTTGAGTTGTTAGATATGATAAGCTCCCGTTGCTCCTGATAATCTAAAATATCCGAGTAAATAAAAGCCGGCTTTGTGTAAAAGACAGTGTGTTGTGAATTAAACTCAGGTATCAAGTTTAAAATTAGAAAATCAACTAAATGAGTAAATTTCAGCTTGTTTCCAAGTTATCTGCTCAAAATTAATACTTGACATTAGATACTGGTCTACCAAAAGGTTCACTCATTTAAAACGATTTGATCTGTTGGTTATTTTGTTCAATATTGTGATTTTTTTAATAGTTATTCTTAATTGCTTGATAAATTAATTTTATCTATAGATATTTTTTGTTCATTTTGTGAATTATTTTGTTCCTTTTATTCTTATGCTTTCAGTTTGTTGTTTATTTTGTTGATTAGCATTTTTATGTCTGTTGAATCAAAACACATTTACTTTTTTATTTTTAGCATCAGGAGACTAAAATGCCAAATCATGTACATATAAGGAGATAAAATGTACTATTTGCTCAATGATCGTGTGTTTATTTTAGATGTTAGATACCTCTTTTCAGTACTGATAACATATGTGGTCAGTGAATGAAACATAGGAAAACACTTGCTTTTCACTAAATAATGCAAAGGATAATATTATAATAAATGGTGATAAATCACTTAGGAAAATGTAAATGTCATATGGAAGTAACCACAACAAAAAATAATAGATCTGAGTCTGTATTTTATGAGCCAATGAAGCAGAAAAAAATCAGCTTGCTATTTTTTTTCCCTTTTATTGACCTTTAGCTTTTGAGTTGTTAGATATGATAAGCTCTCGTTGCTCCTTATAATCTAAAATATCCGAGTAAATAAAAGCCTGCTTTGTGTAAAAGACAGTGTGTTGTGAATTAAAGTCAAGTATCAAGTTTAAAATTAGAAAATCAACTAAATGAGTGAATTTCTACTTGTTTCCAAGTTATCTGCTCAAAATTAATACTTGACATTAGATACTGGTCTACCAAAAGGTTCACTCATTTAAAACGATTTGATCTGTTGCTTATTTTGTTCAATATTGTAATTTTTTTAATCGTTATACTTAATTGATTGATAAATTAATTGTATCCATTGATATTTTTTATTCATTTTGTGAATTATTTTGTTCATTTTATTCTTATGCTTTCAGTTTGTTGTTTATTTTGTTGATTAGCATTTTTAGGTCTGTTGAATAAAAACACATTTTAATTTTTTATTTTCAGCATCAGGAGAATAAAATGCCAAATCATGTACATATAAGGAGATAAAATGTACTATTTGCTCAATGATCGTGTGTTTATTTTAGATGTTAGATACCTCTTTTCAGTACTGATAACATATGTGGTCAGTGAATGAAACATAGGAAAACACTTGCTTTTCACTGAATAATGCAAAGGATAATATTATAATAAATGGTGATAAATCACTTAGGAAAATGTAAATGTCATATGGAAGTAACCACAACAAAAAAATAATAGATCTGAGTCTGTATTTTATGAGCCAATGAAGCAGAAAAAAATCAGCTTGCTATTTTTTTTTTCCTTTTATTGACCTTTAGCTTTTGAGTTGTTAGATATGATAAGCTCCCGTTGCTCCTGCTAATCTAAAATATCCGAGTAAATAAAAGCCTGCTTTGTGTAAAAGACAGTGTGTTGTGAATTAAAGTCAAGTATCAAGTTTAAAATTAGAAAACTGACTAAATGAGTGAATTTCTACTTGTTTGCAAGTTATCTGCTCAAAATTAATACTTGACATTAGATACTGGTCTACCAAAAGGTTTACCCATTTAATCCGATTTGATCTGTTGCTTATTTTGTTCAATATTGTGATTTTTTTTAATAGTTATACTTAACTGATTGATAAATTAATTTTATCCATGGATATTTTTTGTTCATTTTGTGAATTATTTTGTTCATTTTATTCTTATGCTTTCAGTTTGTTGTTTATTTTGTTGATTAACATTTTTATTTCTGATGAATCAAAACACATTTTACTTTTTTATTTTCAGCATCAGGAGAATAAAATGCCAAATCATGTACATATAAGGAGATAAAATGTACTATTTGCTCAATGATCTTGTGTGTTTATTTTAGATGTTAGATACCTCTTTTCAGTACTGATAACATATGTGGTCAGTGAATGAAACATAGGAAAACACTTGCTTTTCACTAAATAACGCAAAGGATAATTTTATAATAAATGGTGATAAATCACTTAGGAAAATGTAAATGTCATATGGAAGTAACCACAACAAAAAAATAATAGATCTGAGTCTGTATTTTATGAGCCAATGAAGCAGAAAAAAATCAGCTTGCTATTTTTTTCTTTCTTTTATTGACCTTTAGCTTTTGAGTTGTTAGATATGATGAGCTCCCGTTGCTCCTTGTAATCTAAGCTATCCAAGTAAATAAAAACCCGCTTTGTGTAAAAGACAGTGTGTTGGTGTGTGCTTTTCATGTGCGGAGCAGCAAGAATGATGAACAACAATGTAGAAGGTCAGGTTAGGATGTGTGAGTCCACAACAGGAATGGAAAGAGGGAGAGAGATTGAGTGTGCCATGGAAAAGCCATCAACTGCCCTCTCCACACACACACACACACACACACACACACACACACACACACACACACACACACACACACACACACGAAAACACCTCCCATTTTCAGCTCAGTGCACTCCTTTGCAGAATTATTGATGGTGCTTGTGCGGTACAGAGGACAGGGAGGAAGAAGATGTCTCAATCCTTGGGCAGGAAAACAAGAGCGAAGCTAAGGGTGGGTCAGCAGGAGGAACAATATACAGTATTTATGACGGTGTTTGAGAAAAAGGGGGAAAAATGGAATTGATTTCCAAAGTGGGACAAGATGAAACACATCACATCACCTTGTTGTTCTGATCGTACAGTGATAGCACCTTTTGGAATTCAGGAAACACAAACATCGCAGTAATATTTAAGATGGCAGTGCAATAGGGTGCACTCTGTGGAGGACACACACAGCTCCTCTCTGGGATTATACATGGCCTGATCACAAGTATATTTTCATCAGATATTGATCCGTATTGCAAAAAGATCCCCCCAAAACCATTCCCAAAATGTTTCTTTGGCCATCTTATTACTAGATCTTGCAAACCTCCAAATTTGAAGAAAATCGGATAAAAACTGATAAAATGGCGACCCAATGAGCGTGAAAACCTGCACAATTTTATTGTTATAAGAGAGCAAAATTATTGTACATTATGTTTTGTAACACAATAAATAATTACTACTCAACTCCTGTGTCTTTTTTATTACAAAATACACACATCACATTGCTTTTCATTTATTGATCATTTTTGTTGAACAGCTGTTTGATTATCAATTCTTATTTTCAGTATTAAGACAATCAACAATTTTGTTCTGAAAACCCTTCTTTTACAGCCCTTTAATTGTAATAATAGAATGGGAACCTGTTATTTTAGTATTATTATGACTAAATATGCACAACTAGACAGATTTTGGTCTGCTCCCTGGCTGCAGAAAATTTGGGAACAATGTGTCAAACAGATGTTTACGTCGAACCGCATGTTTTCAATGGCGCGTTGTTCACCAAAATTCATGTAGTGTCCGTACACCAATATACTTCCATCAGTAATATGGCGTATATGCCTTATAGATATATTGTTATAACTTGTTCACAAATGTTTATGTCCTCCTGTACCAGGAAGACTTAGTTACAGATCTAACACAGATGCGACCATGTGGTAAGCCAGATTTTCGTTCCAATCTTGTAGAGTCTGTACACCAAGTAGTGTCCGTACACCATATCAAAATATGTGGGTCTAATTTTATTGTTTCTGTCAATATATGGAATTTTTCAGCACGCATGCTTTGGACACGACATCTATGCAATAAACAATGCATGATTATCCTGAGTGCTGGAACATTTGTATATCTGTGTAGGCATTAAATATGGAGGCTATTAGGCTGGAGTGTCCGTACACCAAATAATTTCTGATTTGACAGGGATACAAGCCTGCGAAATTTATAGTAGACAAAGTAAAAGAGAAATATCAGACAAATAAAAATGGCCTGTCTGATTTTTTGATAGAGCATTATTATTTTTTATCTATATGTGCACCCTTTCTGGTACCCTTGATTGTGATCAGGCCGACAGCACTTTATAAAATAATAGACGCCATTATTGTTATTATGTACATTAACCCATAAAGACCCAGTGCTACTTTTATGTCAGTTCGCAAACGAAATATTCTCTATATGGGTCAAAACACGATATTCGAAATCTCTCTGACAGGACATTTTAGAGACAATTCGACAGAATAGTGTTGCTAAATGACCCACATTTTTACTTTTAATTTCATTTTTGCTTTAGTTGGACCATAAGGGATTATCAAAAACAAGGAGGTACTTGATATTGAAATAAATGTTGGAATGGCAGTCAATTAAAGTTCGTTCTCTGATGGGACAACACAGTGTTTTGACCCATATCTAACCTTCCCTAAGTGATTTATCTCCATTTATTATAATATTATCCTCTGTATTTGGCCTTTTATCAGTATAAATCAGGTATTTTCTTGTATTTCATTCAATGATCATGAAAATGTTCATAAAACCTCAGATTAAAGTTGAGGGTTATTACATCAAAAACAGAGAAAACTGAAGAAAAAGTGCCTTTTCAGCAAAATATATCATTAACTAACTTAACTTATAAAGACCCAGTACTACTTTTTTTGGTGTATGAGTGTGTGTGCATGTGAACGGGTGAATGTGTATAAAACGCGCTATATAAATGCAGTCCATTTACCATTTTACATTTACTTCTGTGGCAGTTCCCAAAGGATTTTTTTCTGTATAATTACTTTCACTTAGTCAATTTAAGTATAGGCTTAGGACATATTTCAACAAATCTAAATATTCCTCACACACACACTCTCCCACCCTTACACACACTTACAGATACTCTTTTTCTTTTATTAGTTGTTTATATTTTTGTTGTACTTTGTATATTATTGTTTATTCCCATTGTCTTTCTTTAAGCTAATGCTGTAATGAGGTGAGATTAATTCTATAAGCCCCACGGGGTTTTCTGATCTCACCTGCACAATTTGTTTCTTTGCTTGTCCTAATGTTTGATTTGTTGTGCTAAATAAATAAATAAATAAATAAATAAAATATTTAAGCTTTTTAAAATGACTTATCACTATTGATTATAAAATTATCCTCTGTATTTTGCATTTCAGTGTAAATCATGTACCTTTCTATATTTCATTTACTGATCTTGTAGATGTTCATGGAAACTCAGAGTAAATTCGAAGGTTATTATATCAGAAACAGAAAAAAAAAAGAAAAAAAGTGACTTTTTCCAGCAAAGATTTCAATAATTAAATGTAAAAACACGTCTCCATCCACTGTCACTGATCCAACTCCACTGGTGAATTAATATTGTAGAAGATGACGGTGTTTCCACGTTCACTACGGAGCCTCTGAATGTCCAAATGGGTCATATCTGATGACCATGAAAAGATGACAAACTGTATTTTACACCAATTATTTACATGTATTGATAGGATTATAGTAGATCAACTGGTATTAAACAGTTTGGATCAGTAGATGATTTTGGTTGACGATTGGGTCTTTATGGGTTAAATGCATAAAAATGATGGTGGAAATCCAAGTGTCTCTAGTTACCTACGCCAAGGAGGTTATGTTTTTGCCGGCACTGGTTTGTTTGTTTGTTTGTCTGTCTGACCGTGTGCAAGATAACTCCCCATAAGCTGCTGCACACCATGGCAGCTACTCTTCCTGGGGTCAAGTTTGATGGTTCATTTCCTGTTTTTATTGGGTTTTCAAATGACAGAGCAAAATACATAATAATACTATACAGGGTGGGGAAGCAAAATTTACATTATTTTGAGGCAGGGATTGAAAGACAGTGTATGACCAATTAGTTTATTGAAAGTCATGAGAATTTATTTGCCACAAGAAAATTGACATAATAGAAAATGTTTTTATTCTATGTGTCCTCCTTTCTCAATAACTGCCTTCACACGCTTCCTGAAACTTGCGCAAGTGTTCCTCAAATATTCGGGTGACAACTTCTCCCATTCTTCTTTAAAAGTATCTTCCAGACTTTCTCGTAATAGTTTTGCTCATAGTCATTCTCTTCTTTACATTATAAACAGTCTTTATGGACACTCCAACTATTTTTGAAATCTCCTTTGGTGTGACGAGTGCATTCAGCAAATCACACACTCTTTGACGTTTGCTTTCCTGATTACTCATATGGGCAAAAGTTTCTGAAAAGGTATGGATAATAGTGTTAGGTATGATTATGACATCAACATATGTTTGGTTTCAAAACAATTGACGTAGTGCCTGCTGAGAAAAAACAACTAAATGTTCATTGTAAATTTTGCTTCCCCACCCTGTATGAATTTTACTTTAGAAATAAAATTGAAGAAGTGCACTCTTCATACTCCTGTGGAAGTCAGAGCAGAGACCTTGGTGTGTTTTACTCATAAAAGAAACTGAAATGAACAGACTGGAGTGAGATCTTCAAACTAACCATTCTCAGTCAAAAGGAAAAGGGAGTCATTTGTGTTTTTGTGTATGTTAGCATTTGCATTTTATTTTAGTGTGTTGTTGTTTCTTAGTGTGTCATTAACTAGATAACATTTGATAAAAAAATATACATGTTATATCAACTCATTATGTATTTCTGTAAGTTTGGTTCCTGACTACAATGGCCAGATGTTGTTCTTTTAATCCCTGGTCTACACCTTTTCACATCTGTTGAGACATTAACCCACTATTAGATATTTAGGAAAATACATGAGTTTGAGTGGATTAAAGTCAGGTATCAAGTTTAAACATAGAAAATCGACTAAATGAGTGAATTTCTGCTTGTTTCCAAGTTACTTGATTAAAATTAATACATGACATTAGAGACTGGTCTACCAAAAGGTTCACTCATGTAATCAGATTTGATCTGTTGCTTATTTTGTTCAATTTTGTGATTTAAAAAAAAAAAAAAAAAAAAAAAAAAGGTTTTATTTAATGGATTGATAAATTAATTTTATCCATAGATATTTTTTGTTCATTTTGTGAATTATTTTGTTCATTTTATTCTTTTGCTTTCGGTTTCTTGATTATTTTGTTTTTGTTTGTTTTGTTGATTAGTATTTTCATTTCTGTTGAATCAAAACACATTTTACTTTTTTATTTTCAGCATCAGGAGAATAAAATGCCAAATCATGTATATATAAGGAGACAAGATGTACCTTTTGCTCAATGATCTTGTGTGTTTATTTTAGATGTTTGATATCTCTTTCAGTACTGATAACATGTTCGACATTTTATGTACTGATTTCAATCTAGAATTCAATCTGTACAACTGCATCTGCTTTTAAAAAAACTGATGGATATGGATGTTAATCGTGCATGGATAAAATGGATGTATTCTTTTCTAACTAACTGGACACAACAGGTCAAGGTTGACATGGGAGAGATTAAAGAAAGTAATTTCAGAGTTCCATAAGGATGTGCACTTTCACCTATGCTGTTTACATGGATTAGTTATGACTATAGGAAAGAACGCTCTAATATTATTAATTATTAATTAATTAATTTTTTTTTTTTTTTTTCAATTTCTGATGACATTGTGATGCTGATTCTTCTGCACAAGGACACTGATGCTTGGTCCAATACTCCTCCCACCTTTTGTTTCTTTGACCAGAGCCTCCAACTCCCTTTTGTTGCTATTTTTGTTAATATGTTTATTCATGATTAAAATCACTTTCATTGTAATTTTTGCCTGTGGCATTTTCATATTTTAATGGTCTAACTGAGCCTTTACTTATTTTTCCTTTTGAGACTGTAACAAATTTGGGGGCTCATCCGGGATCTGAACCTGGGACCTCTAGCACCCCAAGCAAGAATCATACCCCTAGACCCTAGATGACAGTTATAAGAATAACAGGAATGAATGACTTTGAGTGTATACAGAGTCTGTATGAGAAACCTGTCATAAAGTCAACCGTGAACACATCCTGTTGTTTGAACATGAACTGCTGCCTTCAGGTAGAAGTCTCAGGGTGCCCGAGTGCAAATAAGATCGCTTGTCATTTGTTCCGGCCTCTATTAAGCTGTTGAACTCAAGAACTCAGGTTTATAGAAGCAGTGTGTAATCTGTACACAAGCACTGAATCACATAGATATTTGGATTATACCTATTTTTACCTCTGCCAAAGAGGTTATGTTTTTTGCCAGTGTTGGTTTGTCTGTCCGTCTGTCTGTCTGTTCGTGTGCAAGATAACTCAAAAAGTTATGGACGGATTTGTATGAAAATTTCAGGAAATGTTGATACTGGCACAAGGAACAAATGATTAAATTTTTGTGGTGATGGGGGGGGCACACTGATCTGCCTTGGCGGAGGTCTGCGCTCTCTGAGTGCTTTTCTAATTATTCCTGTTTTAATGTTTGTTATGACCAGATGAATGTATTCTACTACTATTATTGCGGTACTATTATTGCAGTACTGCGGAATGTATTCTACTACTATTATTGCGGTACCTTTGCTGTCAAAAATGACTGTGTGCTTCATTTAATGTAGTGGTTCCCAACTTTTTTTGGCTTGTGACCCCATTTTAACATCACAAATTTCTGACAGATCAACAATTCAGACATTTCAAAATGGAGAGGTTTTTTTTTTTTTTTGTTGCTAAAATTAATTTGTTTTGATCATTTGATAGTTTGCTATGTTGCAAATGAACGATAATTTTAGACAACATTTAGTCTATATATTGTATATTATTATGGACAGAGGAAGAAAAGCCAGGTGTAGATTACTGCACAAAGTGAGAATCTGATTTTCCTTGGTCAGGATATGTGCCCATTTTAAATCGATCTGATGGGATGTAATTTAGTCCGTTTAGTATTTTACACTGCCTTAATTAGATTTTTGTGCAACAGAAAGGCTGCTTTGTTTCAGGTGATATCATCTTCCTGTATTTGAGGGTTCGTGATCCTCTTCAGTGCATAAATCTTAAAATGCTTGTTTTTTTTGCTGTCAGAAAAAAAAGCTGCAGATAAAAAGTATATTTTGCTGTATCTGTTTGCATCTTCTTTTTAATAGAGTTCTGTAAATTTGGTGTTGTTTATTCACCTTAAGGTGGCGGTTCCCAACCTTTTTTGGCTCGTGAACATCACAAATTTCTGGCGACCCCAGACATTCAAAATGGAGACTTTTTTTGCTAAAATTAATTTGTTTTTGATCATGTAATAGTTTGCTATACTATGTTGCAAATAAATGTTAATTTTAAACGACATTCAGGCTATATAATGTATATTATTATGGATGGAGACAGAAAAGCAAGGTGTAGATTACTGCACAAAGTGAGAATTTGATTTTCCTTGGTCAGGATATGTACAGTCAGTCCAGCTTGGTTTTACAAGGCTGACAATTAATACTGAACAAATAATAACTCAAACTATGAATTATGAAAGAGCTGCAGCATCTGAAACTGACCACAATGAACATTTGAAAGATAAATAGTACCACAGTGCTTCAGTTTCAGCTTCACAGTTTATGTTTATTGTGATTGTCTCTCTCTACTCAACCATTATTTTTTAATAGTAAGTTTTTATTTTTATCAATTACTAGAAATTTCAATACTAGAAATTGTTTTCAAAAAGGTTGAAAAACACTGATTTAATGTAACAGACTGTAGCACTGTGTACAATACAAATTTACTCCTCAGATGGTAAAGTTTGCTTCATTTTACTGTAAAATGTATTCTTTGTCTCACATTTGTGTTGATGAGATCTGGTCAGCTCGGTCCCAAATATAGCTGAAAAAAGTGGAGGAAAAACAGGTTTGGGAACTCTATAAATAACAGTTTGGATAACAGTGTTTACTGTTTGTTCATTTTTTTTCCTGCTGATGACGAAAATAAAAACTAGAAAGGAGTTGATCCAGAAAACAGAAAGGACAGGTTGGAGGATGTTCTAAAGGTCTGCATGTGAATTTTGTCACCGTTCAAGTTAGCAATGCATATTTGAGCTGTTCTCTACATAAAAATACAGAGATGTCAAACTGTACAGTAAAATAAGTTCACTGTAACAAATATTTGACAGGCAGTCTTTTAAACACATTTTCCTTCATGACTTTTTCTTTCAAAGTGTTAGAGAGTTACATAAAAGACAGAGAATAATGTACAAGAAAAGGGGTACATTCTGTGCACAGTACAAACTTTTCTGAACCATTTCAATGCAACAAAAAGCCATTTGTACGTATTATACTCAGCGTAAACACAGAACACCTTACAGTATTGGTCACAGGAACAGTACATAAAGGGTTCTTCTTTTTCAGAGTTACTAGTAAAGTACTTTCAGGCATCAGAATGGTTTGTGAGATTGAAATGGAGAGTGTGGGGAAGGGTTTGTGATGATGTCCTGTTTCTAAAGTTTCATCATGCTTACAGTACCTCACGCTCTTCTCTTCAACCTTGGTGCTAACAAATCCGTTTTCTTCTTTCTATTCCCTGGGTCATACAGTACATCATCATTTTACTGCTTTAAGCACGTGCGGAGGTGTGTAGAGATGGAGTCAGAGATGGAGAAACGAGACAATAAAAGCAGAGCAAAGTAACGCGAAGACTGAAGTTAACTCATTGGCATTACAGCTGCAGCCTGTAGCTCCTATAAAGACAGAACCAGGGTAAGTGTATTGTTCTTTTCCATGAAGAGCTCTTGATGAGGGGCTTTGATTAGAACAAGAGGTTAACTCTTTCCTCTAGTGTCCTCTTTGTGTCCCTCTTTGTTTTGCCATTGAAATTAACATTCTATACATCGCCTCGCCGCAATCTTTCACAGAGATATGACTCTTGTGTTGACTATTAATGAAACTCACCCCCTAGAAGATTCATCAATAAACTCATACACCCCCCCACCCCCATATATATTCATAATATGGACAGAGCATAATTCAAGGTAGACAGTACAGTACAGTACAAGTGTTCCCTCTGTTAAATACTGGGTCATGTAGGACGTCCTTGTGATCTGTGTTTATAGGAATGAGATCATTGTGACAGGGTGACTTTCATTAAAATGTTTGAGTGACATGGTGGAGATTTATGACACATGACATATCTTTGACATAATTCTGTAATTTCTATCCACCTGTTTTTGTGTTCAAATTACATGAGTAATATCTGCTCATGGATTTTGTTTTTTCCTGTTTTTTGTCTCAGTGTTAGAGGTTGTTCAAGATTGCATCACAGATGTGTTTCTGAGGCCCTCTAGAGGAGCATTAACAACATCACAGTTATAATGACTGTGAATCACGTGTTATTTACTGGGTATTTAATTGCACCATAAATAGATTCTATTATGCAAGTGTGTTTGGTGAAAAGTATAAGTGGTCAGTGGTCAGTTTTGCTGAAGTTGTGTATGTTGGTCATTTGAAACAAAATGATTAAAAAAATGACATGACATTTATGGTGTGTTATTATATTCTAATATGTATAAACCAAAATTTTGTGAGTTATTGGATTTGGTGGTTTTGATTCACTCATATTCCAGGTTGTAGGAATTCTGAAGCCTATCTCAGCTACCAACAGGTGAATGCTGGGTACTCCCTGGACGTTACACCAGAAACAGTTCACACTCACATTCACACCTACAGGTGGTTTAGTCTGACCAGTTAATCCACTGGTTCCCAACCTTTTTAGGCTCGTGACCACATTTTAACAACGCAAACTTCTGGTGACCCCAGACATTCAAAAGAGAGACTTTTTTTTTTTTTTTTTTTTTGCTAAAAGCAATTTGTTTTTGATCATGTAATAGTTTGCTTTACTATGTTGCTATTAAATGTTAATTTTAGAAAACATTTAGTCTATATAATGTATGTTATTATGGACGGAGTCAGAAAAGCCAGGTGTAGATTACTGCACAAAGTGAGAATTTGATTTTCCTTGGTCAGGATATGTACAGTCAGTCCAGCTTGTATTTACAAAGCTGACAATTAAAACTGAACAAACAATGACTCAAACTATGAATTATGAAAGAGCTGCAGCATCTGAAACCGACCACAATGATCATTTGAAAGATAAACAATACCACAGTGCTTCAGTTTCAGCTTCAGAGTTTGTCTTGTCTTTTATGTATTGGGACTGTCTCTCTATACTCACCATATGTTTTTTATTAGTAAGTTTTTTTTATTTATTTTTTTTTTTTATCAATTACCAGAAATTTCAGGTGACCCCATTTGAATTCCAGGTGACCCCAAGTGAGGTCCTGACCCCAAGGTTGAAAATAATTTATTTGTAAAGTGCTTTCAATCAAAGTGCTGTACAGATATAAAATCAATCACAATAAAACATAAAAGCTAAAAACATTAACAGTAAAAGCACATCAAGACTTATAACACAGAGTGAACAAGCGGGTCTTGAGCTTTGCTTTAAAAACATCCACAGAGCATGCCTGCCTTATGTCCAGAGGAAGACTGTTCCAAAGTGTTGGTGCACGGAAAGAAAAGGCTCGCTCACCAACAGTCTTTTTCCTGACTTTAGGCACAGTCAGGAGGCCAGATCCTTGAGAGCGAAGGGCACAAGAAGGTGCATACAGTCTAACCAGCTCCATCAAGTAAGGTGCCGCTCCATTTAAAAAACACTGGGTTTATCTATGCAGGTCTGTGCAGGTCTTTACAAGAAGTGAGAAAAATATGGGGTGAACATACCAACTCCACACACAAAGGGTTAGAGTTGATGCTGTTATTAATTATGTAACATAGTGGGGGGGGGGGGGTGAAGGTAAAGAAAAAAGACAAACAGAAACATGCAGTCTTAATGTTCATAATGCAGTCATTAAAACCAGCTCTTTCACTTTACCACCAACGGTCTTGATTCACACCCTGCAGCCGTCTCATGACCAGAATTAAAGCCGTGTCAACACTCCTATAAGAGTTGACACATCTGACGCACAAACTTCCTTTAAAGTTACAACGAAGTGACAGTTAGTGACACTACGTTCTGTGGCACAGGGTAAATGTTCCTGTGAATGCCACATCAGTAGAAATGACACTGATATCATCATGTAACTTGTGTGATAGGTTAAGAGCAAGGGACAATTTGGAAAGCACCTCATCTGTTCTTATCATTATTACTGATCGTGTAATTGGGTTTATTGATTTTCCTTTGTGATTTTATGTAACTAAACTATTAAACTTGGGGTAATTTAAAAACTGGTAGAACATTGTAAAAGTTTTTTTTTTTTCTTTTCTCGTCATTACTTGACCTTCCACATTGCTGTGACTGCAACATGTTTGAGCAACACTGAGTGAGTATAAAGAGGAACCCTTTTTTTTCTCCACAAATACATCTACTGTGAGTATGACTAACCGGTTCATTGTGTCCAACCATAACCAAATTATGCATTTATAACAGATAGCAGCTAAATATAGAATGAAGATGAAGATATTAGGCATAAGGCACATATAATTGTTTAAATTCAAAACTGCCTTTCACACATAAAAATACATGTAACAACAATTAAAAAGTTCAACTATGAAATATAAGGAGAATTAAATGCATCAGGAAGAATGCATAAAGACAAGTCACATTATGGTTGGATTTATGTTAATATATTTTTGGGGCCTATTCAATCAGATAATCCAGAATCTTTATCTGTGTGATGCACAAATACAGAATAATTAAAGTATACTGTATAAGTGGTTTTAATGCATTAATAGGACTACTGCTGTAGGTTTCAGACATAAGCTCAGCAGTTGATGTACCTAATAATACAACCCGAGAAGAGGAAGCTGGGTGACCAGTCATGACTGTCACACACGCCCAAAAGCAACTTCCTGTCTGTGTGTGGGCGGGTGGGAGAGAGAGAGAGAGAGAGAGAGAGAGAGAGAGAGAGAGAGAGAGAGAGAGAGAGAGACAGAAAGACAGAGAGAGAGAGAAACAACCAGTTAAAAAGAAAATAAAGTATAAGAAAAAGCTGTAGACGCTCTACAAGCTGACAGCAGCCGTGAGCAGAGTAATGGAGCCCCAAGAGATCAGAGAGGGATACTTGGTCAAAAAGGTAGGACTGTCATGAAATACAAGTGTGATGTAACATCTGTAAACACCCAAACATTAACTGGGAATATCTGTTAGACTGTCAGTACATGACACATTATGATGAGATGGAACGCTGCTAAGAAAGTGATTTGAAATAATGCAAACTAAATAATTCCTAAATAAAAGATGTTAAATAAGTGTGTCAGAGTTCGATTAACTTCATTAATGACCTAAGGGAAAGTCATATAGCCAAAGAGAAAAACAGTAAGAAATATCAGTCAAAAATACATGTGTTTGATAAGTGCAGTTATTTAAGCCTCACATTTGGCTTAAACATACGAGTAAGCAAGTAATCGGAACTCCTTGGTTTTTGAACATTAGTTTATGGTCAGTAGATGCTATATTTAATTTTAGTGTGGATGCAGAGTTCATTAATATCATACATACTAAGAAAAGCAAAAGTCATGACTCTTGTTGGACTTTCTCAAGGAATAAAGTCAAATGCTGTTTGAGTTTCAGTAGAGACAAGCGTGCGTGTTTACCTAAAACTACTTCACACAAAAACACTTCTGTTCTACAGCTGCAACAAAAACTCCAGTTCCTGCTTCTGTCCACAATGTAGACTAAAATACAAATGGTGTTTTATGAGCTGTCTGTTTTCTAACATGTGATAGATAGATAGATAGATAGATAGATAGATAGATAGATAGATAGATAGATAGATAGATAGATAGATAGATAGATAGATAGATAGATAGATAGATAGATAGATAGATAGATAGATAGATAGATAGATAGATAGATAGATAGATAGATAGATAGATAGATAGATAGATAGATAGATAGATAGATAGATAGATAGATAGATAGATAGATAGATAATTCTGAGACTAGTTAGCTCAACATGGCAGGGCAGTTTGTAAAAATGAAATTAAGTGAAAGTGGTTCAGTTACAAAAATACACACATTAATTCTTCTTCCTCCTACTTAATTTTGGGAATCTAAACCGCTGAGTTGGATTCATTTCTGCTTTATCGTGTAGCTGGTGCCTGATGAGTTTTTGCTTTCATTTTTTTAGCTCTCAATCTTAGCAGTTTGTGTCAAACATGTTTGCTGCAGTTGCTGAACAAAGAGGTACTTTGCTGTTATGTGGGAAGCGTAGTTACTGTTAAGTGGTCAGTGACCTTCAAAGTAACCTATTGCTCTGCAGATTTGAAGGTCACTGTTAAAAGGACGAGGCGTTTTTGTGTGGCGCTGTTCCTAGTGCTTTCACTGTGGAAAATATTACTTTAGTTTATTATAAGAATATTTGAACATAGTGTATCATCGGTGTTCTTGCTGTTTTTGGTTAATGTTTCCTGTTGTTGTCTGTCTGAGTAGGGTACAGTGCTGAACTCCTGGAACGCAGTGTGGGTGGTGCTGTCAGAAGATGGGGTGGAATTTTATAAAAAGAAAACAGACCGTTCTCCAAAGGGAATGATTCCACTGAAGGGAGCCACGCTGGTCAGCCCGTGTCAGGATTATGGCAAAAGGACGGTGAGGAAACACCAAGTTACAAAAGTAAAGCATTTAATGTTAAAAGAAAAATGAAAATCTAAAGAGAATCCAATATTGTTTCAGCTTGTTTTTAAGATTACCACAGACAAGAAGCAGGATCACTTCTTCCAAGCATCACACGTTGAGGAGAGGGAGAACTGGGTCAAAGACATAAAGAGGGCTATAACCTGTTTAGCCGGAGGAAGAAAGTTTGCCAGGAAGTCCACGAGGAGGTCCATTCGCTTACCTGAAACAGTCAACTTGAAGTATGTTCATAGAAGCACAAATACATGAACAGATTGGTTCAAGTGCTGCTCATGCTTAACCCAGAAAGACCCAAACATCCACCAGCGACCAAAATAATTTACTGATCTAAACTGTTTAACCCTTTCATGCATAGTGGTCATTACAGTGGACAGCTATTCTACAGCTGTTCTCTTGTATTTCCATTGATTTTGTTGTTTTAGTTCCATACCAGCCAACACAGTGGACACTTATGCATCATCCCATACACTGCAATTCATACCATTACTGTAACTTTGCTGTTATTGATAAACCTGATCTCCAGTAACATGTTTGAGTGTAAATCAAGTGCTGATTATTAGACTGCAACTAACAGTTTATTTTTTAAGCAAAAAATGTTAGGTTTTTTTGCATATTATTTCCATGAAATGAGTAATAACTAGTATTAGAGTATGTTAATATATGAGAAAAAATAAGCTTAGCAGCATTAAAAATGTTTTTATTTCATAGTTTTCACAGTATATCAGTAAATACATGTTTTTTGCTTCATAAATTAAATGTATGGTGTTCAGCTGAGTAGACATTTTTGCAACTCCATGAAAAATAGGTTAAAAAAAAAAAAAAAAAATTCAATCATGTTTTTTCTTTCATGCCTAAAGAGGGATAGAAACCCTCCGAAAAAAATTTTGATTAAGGTTCTCATAATTCATACGTGAAAAGGTTAATGCCTGTTGATCCACTAATCCTATCAATACATGTAAATAATTGGTATAAAATACATTTTGTCATCTTTTCATTGTCCTCAGATATGACCCATTTGGATGTTCAGAGGCTCTGTAGTGAACGTGGAAACACTAATCACTTTTCCATTGGACATCTGTGCAAAACTTTACAGATATTTACTAAATGCCAAAAAAACAGAAGTGCATAATGTCAGTTTTTCCATTAAATCACAAATGCGATGATTTGTTTATTTATTATTGTGAGATGACACGAGAAGTCATTCCATAAACATGGCGACCAACGTAAATATGGTGTTGATTTACAGATATATTCATTATTATTATATATTACCCCTCTATCTCGTACTAAATTTAAAAAATTATTGGGTTTCCTGGTGTGTCCACACATACCTTGACATGTTTCTTCTTCTTCTTCGCTTGTTGTAACGTCCGTCAACATCCGGCTTTTTAATTCACCTGACTCTAGTTGCGAAAAAAAGGTATTTCCATTGTACTTTGCCAGCGCAAAAACTTTCATTGAAAAATGAGACTTTTGGCGAAATTGTCGTTTTTACATTAGGGAAATTTTTATGCACAAGTTACATTTGCGCAATTTGAGGGTCAGTGGAAAAGCGACTACAGTCATCTTCTACAGCATTGATTCACCAGTAAAACCCATGGAGTTGAATCAATGACAGTGGAAGGAGACACTTGGTTTATATTCAGTTAATGACACATTTTACTGAAAAAGTCACTTTTTCTTCAGTTTTCTCTGTTTTTGATAAAATAACCCTCAACTTTAATCTAAGTTTTTATGGACATCTACATGTTCAGTGAATTAAATATATGAAAACACCTGATTTTCACTGAAAAATGAAAAATACAGAGCATAATAAAATATAGAACATTATCTGAATAAGTGAAAATCTAGTTATAGAAGAATGCATAAAATAAAACATTATTCTGTATTGCCTGTTTGTAATTAATTAATAAATACAGACTATCATGATTACAAGATATTTTCACATTTATTAATGATTGTATTTGTAGTAAATAATGAAAGTGCATAGAAATATTATAGTTTATATAAAAAAAAAAGGTTGATTATGCAAAACGGATTGTGTGTGAGGTGACTAAAAAAATGTATGTGAATAGTTTGTTCAGATGCTTTGTGTTATTGTAAAAATATATAGTGTGTTAAAGCAAAGGAAGCAGAACTAATTTAATAATCAGTTTGTAAAATGGGGTTGGAGTCTACAGGTCATACTTCTTCCCACTCCTTTTCGAGCGACAAAAAATTGTGTTTGACCACATTGTATGGTTCTTTGTTATCTGATGATTCTATGTGCTCGAAATAAAAACTACACTAACATTAATATTAAAAATAAATGGAGATAAATCACTTAAGAAAGGTTAAAATAGGAAAAATTCATTTGGGAACAGCCACAAAAGTAACACTGGGTCTTTCTGGGTTAAAGATACACCAACAGATGAATGCTAACAGCCCTTTGATGATGTTTTTTCAGTGAACTGTACGCACTGATGAGAGACCCGGACGATGGAGTGAAAGAGCTGAAACTGGAACAGGAGAAAAGAGTGTTCAACCACTGCTTCACCGGTACCTTCCTCTTTTTGAAGTTTTTGAAATTACAGGTGTGAAAAAACATCATTTTTTACTTATTTAAAGTGTCTCTTTTTTTTTTTTTTTTTGCACAGGTGCGACAGTGGTGGACTGGCTGATTTCGAAGGAGAAAGCGAGAAATCGGCCTGAGGCTCTCATGTTAGCAACAGGACTCCTGAATGAAGGCTTTCTCCAGCCTGCAGGCGACTTATCAAAGGAAGGTGCTGACAGCAGAGAGCAGTCTGTTCTGTTGGATCAGCCTGACGCCCTCTACTACTTCGTATGTTGAACTCACTTATTTTCTTATTTTTCTGCAAGAACTTCACCAAAAATTGAGACATCAGCCCAGTATAAATAAGAATCATGATCTTTTTTTTTTTTTTTTTACTGATGTTTGTGTTTTGCCACAGGCAGACAGTGGGTTTTTCTGTGAAGGATACTCCAGTGATGAAGATGAGCTCGTGAAGGAGGAATTCAGAGGAAATATCATAAAACAGGGCTGCTTACTTAAACAGGTGAATAAGTGAGACAAAAAAAAAAAAAAACAGGATTCATACACTGTGAAATAGAATTGTTGTGTTAACATATTACCCTGTGTTAGAACAACACTGTAACAAATTTCCTGTAGAATTTACAGTTAACAACAGACAAAAAAAGTGCTGTAAAACTGTTTGCTAATTACTGTAAACATAATTACAGTACTTTGTAGCATAGGTAGAGGTTTGGCAGAATATTGATTCTGCATCATACTTTGGGCACAAGTTATACTTTGAATTTGACGAGCAGACAGACCAAACTTAAAATTTATCACAACAGGATAGCCATTGCTCTGCCTATGGCTCTCGCTCAGGGTGCAACTTTACAAATTACAAAAATACAGAAAAAATAAACAAAAAGGCCAATAAGCATTGCCATACACATATTTAGTCAAAACTAGTACTAACACACCTCCTCTTAGTCTGGCCCGTCACCCAGGACCTGTTTGCCTTGGGAGACCCTACCCAGGAGGAGGTGTCTGGGGAGAGGGAAGTCTGGGCATCCCTGCTTAGACTGTTACCCCCGCGACCCGGCCCCGGATAAGCGGAAGAGAATGGATGGATGGATGGATAGTACTAACACAACAACCCCGCTGAATTCTTGCGCATAAAAATAACATATTTACAACAAAATACCCACTACCCATAATGCACTGCGGCAAACATGCCACAATATCATTGGATACTTTTTACAAGTTTTTGCTGTATATAAATTACAGCAATGTATTGTTGTTTTATATTAGAAACAACCATTAATTGTATTTTAGTTTTGACTGTTTCAGTTTGACTGTAGCTAACGGCGCAAACGTAGCCTGGACTATCGGAGGCATTTCCGAACAGGGCTAATGCACACAGCTAGCAATAGCTTAACTTAACCAGTTTTTCGCTAGCTAACATTTGTAAAAACGGTGCATTCTGAGTCCCATACCCTGTATATTCCATGTGAAATGTGACTAAGATAAATAAAATAATGTGAAATAGTCACTCACAAATAAAGACGCATTATTCTTGAGACTGATCTCATGAAATTGTGTTGTATGTCACGCCAATTCTTATAGCATTTGGCGTGCTATACATACACATTTTCGTCCTTTTGCGTGTTATTCAACGCCATTTGATCGCATGTCAATTTACGCCAAGATCTCCGGTTCACATATCTGTAAAGGCTAACCCTAACCCTCAGTGGGTGGTATTTGACACGGTGTGAACAGACACACGGAAAGTTTATAATGTGTACAGATAACATGCAAGTGACATGTATATTTATGCGATTTCATGATATCACAATGTTATTCTTACTAAAACGCTGGTTTTGACATGTCTACATTACACGCAGAGTTAAAATAGACGTCTACACGGTCAAATTATATTGCATGAACTTACTGCTTGAATCACATTTTAATTTTGGGAGCTAATAGTATCTCACTCACCGTTTATTGAGTGGATGGATGTGGGGTTCACTGTCCTGTGTTCGCCTTCATGTCCTCTTTGGACAAATACTAACAGTGTGTGATTGTAATTTGTATTGTTTACATTCAGGACCAACTGAAAACACAGCCATCCTGTAATTTTACAATGTGATACTGTGAACAAATGCTTGAAGTTACCATAAATATTAGGCCTGTAACGGTACACAAAATTTTCGGTTCGGTAAGTTTTCGGTTTTCAAAGCCACAGTTCGTTTTTTTTTCGGTTCGGTACGGGAAGAAAGAAAACCCCTCAAAATGTCTTTAATACATTTACAAATTTTTGAACATTTTTCCCCCAATTTTTGGACACAATAGAATATAGAAAACCAGGAATAATATAATTCTGCCGCTATAAATCAAATAGAAAATAAAATAAATTATTAATATTACTAAATGTATTTTAAACATTAGTATTGCACTTTTCCCTGACAGGTAGTTTTGAACAAACAACAAAAATCTAATCACAGCTCTGTCAGTTCACATTCTGCATAAAAATATCAACAAAAAAATTCTGCATGAAGTGCAACATTAACAGGAGGGTAAACTGGTATTCTGTTGAAACAAACTGAAGAGCAACACTGACAACAAACTTAACCAAATTATTTATTTTAGGACAGAGAACAAACTGTTTAGGCCACTTTGTGTACTTGTGTGTGTGTGTGTGTGTGTGCGCGCGCGCGTGTGCGTGTGCGTGCGCGCGCGCAACGTGCGATTTGTCTGGGGGTGGGGGGTGCGGTCCGGTCCATAACTACCGTAACTAACGCTGGCGTGAAACGAAAGTGAAACTTTCTTTTTATATACTTTCAACGCTATTCCTCTGTTATACAGCGTGTGTGAGAGAGAGACAGACAGAGCTCGTGTGTTTTAGAACTACCGTAGTTCCTAGGGGCCAAACAACGTCCGTCTTATTAACGTCTCTTTCCTCGTTGTTGTCTTTCACTGGGACCTGAACTGATCCAAACTGGACTGACATCATATTTGTTTTTTTTTTAACCTTATATCAGCTGCTACTTGGTATTTTGGGTCAATGTGCACGTCCTTTAATATGTCCGTGTGAAACTTGCGCGGATTTAAAGTTCCGCATCAAACGACGTCTTTCGTTCCTTTTTCTTTTTCTCAACATACTGTGCCGTTTCGGTACAGCTGTGTACCGAACTGAACAGGTATGTACCGAAACGGTTCGGTACGTGTACCGTTACAGGCCTAATAAATATATATACTTTTTTTACCCATAATGCATCGCAATATACAGTTACACACTGTAAATTATTAGAACAAGAAGCTACTGTAATTTTTTAACAGTAAAAATTACAGAAATTTGTTACAGTGGACTTGACTTGCTGTGATAAGACAAAAATTCAAGTCAAAGCACTAACTTGAAACTCCTTGTCTAACTATGTTGGTAAATTTTGTCCACTTCATTAACATGAAACTCCTTGTCTAATTAACTTAATAAATTCTGTTGACTTAACTTCAGTGACAGTTCAGGAGAGTGGGCGGAGTTAAGCCCTGCATCATCACGTTCTGGTGATGTAATGTCCACATGTATCACGGACAGTTGGCAGCTGTTTTTTCCAGGTGTGAACTTTTCGTCACTCTTTTGCGTCTGGTTTTGAAGCTAGGAATACATTTGTAATGCACAAACAACCACAAACAAGGAGTATTTCACTGAGACATCATGATGTATGTTAGGAGAACGAGATGTGTTTGTTCATTAGACGTAAAAATTTATGGCAGCCCCTCCACTCATATTTTTAAGTTGACATAGCACGTTATATCCTCCTGAAACCAAAGAAGGTAAAAGTTTAAGCTTCTTTTTTTTTTTTTTTTTATGTTAAATAATTGTCTTGATTGGAAGCAACATAATACAACAGTTTTTTCAGACAGATTTTTTATTCTTGTAATACAATGTTCTTTGCAGTGGACAGCATTTAGTTTTTTTGTTTGTTTTTATAAATAAAGCTGTAAAACACTTGTCCCCTACAGAGGACAACAATGCATTGTTGGGTCTGAGGAGGACATTTGACAGTGTAATGTTTCTACTGCACAGTTACTGCACAGCCCAGACCACCCCCCCCCCCCCCCCCCCCCCCCCCCATTTGGCCATGTTATGGTTTCTGCTTAGGTTGTTGATTTTTTTTTTTTTTAATCATTTCCAATAAACTTTTGGTTAACCATTTTTCTTGTTAGGTACTTTTAGTTGTGGCATCTGAGGCTGGCCATGACACCAACTTCAGTGTGGTTTAGCTCAACACGACCAAAAATATGTTATGAACAATGCTGCCATGTATTAACCATCACTCACTCTTTTTTTTTTTTCTCTTTTGCTTTCATATGTCTGTGGCTGAAAGTGAGATTTGACTTCATTACTAACTGAGCAACTGGTGGCATTAACTGAAAGACGACATGCAGCTTAGATGTTCAGCACATTGGAAGTCTGAAAAAAGTACTGCTACCCTCTCTCACATCTCTTCCTTCATCACAGGGACATCGGAGAAAGAACTGGAAGGTGCGGAAGTTCATACTGAGGGACGACCCTGCTTATCTGCATTATTACGATCCGACAAAGGTACAGGCCTGCACAGTTTAATCCAATTAGAAAACCTCGGATTGTTTTCCCACTTGTGTAATTTTCCTGCTGCTCACATCTGTCATCTTTTGTCTGTTTTTATCTTAAGGGCGATGATCCCCTGGGTTCGATCCATCTGCGTTCATGTGTGGTTACAGCTGTGGAATATGTGCCTGATGGTGGGTGAAACCACAGGACACCCCCCACCCCCACCCCCCCTACTGTGACCAGGAAAAATAATTGGCATTTACTGTCAGTAGCCTGTTTCTCACTCAGACATCCTTAATTTATTTTCCTCATTTTTTTTTCTATTTTCAGCAAAGAAATATGACATTGATGGCAACCTCTTTGAGATCATCACCTCAGAGGAGACTCACTACTATCTCCAAGCTGCTACTGCTGACGAAAGAAAGGAGTGGATCAAGGCGATACAGGCAGTGTCGAAAAGTGGAAAATAATAAGGGCAGTTCAGAAGTAGGGATGATGTTCTACTAAATGTTTGGTTCAAGGTACGCCAGCCAAATATGACCTCACTGACTGTAGCATAATGGATCTGAGTATTCTTTGTACACTGTCTAATATACAATTAGATATTTTTTCTTATGAATAAATGACTGATTGAACTTATTTTATAACCAAGTGAAAAAAGTCAGCGATAAACAGTTTAAAAGCCTAACCCTTCTCTCAATTCTACCCATATCATAATGTGTCATGACATTGTTGAACACTTTCTCTGTATATCTATTAGTTTAGAACTAACCCGTAAAGACGACATGTCCAGAATGTACCCCGCCTTCGCCCATAAGTAGCTGGGATAGGCTCCAGCAACCCCCTTGACCCTTGTGAGGATAAAGCAGGTTCAGAAAAGGAATGACTGAATAACCCATAAAGACCCAAACATCCACTGTCGACCAAAATCCCCTGTTGATCTAAGATATTTAGTACCTGTTGATCCACTAATCCTATCAATACATGTAAATAATTGGTGTAAAATACAGTTTGTCATCTTTTCATGGTCGTCAGATATGACCCGTTTGGATGTTCAGAGGCTCCGTAGTGAATGTGAAAACACCGTCATCTTCTACAACATTGATTCACCAGTAAAACCCATAGAGTTTAATAAATGACAGTGGATGGAGACACTTGTTTATATGTTCAGATATTGATATTGTTGCTGGAAAAAGCCACTTTTCATAAATTTTCTCTGTTTCTGATTAAACAACCCTCAAACTTAATCCATTTTTTTAATGAACATTTACATGATCAGTGAATTAAATATAGGAAAATACATGATTTACACTGAAAAAACGCAAACTTAATAAGATAATAGTGCAATAAATGGTGGAAAATCACTTTAAAAAAGGTTAAATAAAGATTAAAATTCTTATGGGAACTGACACAAACTATATTTGTGCTGTGCTTAAACTACATAGGGGATCTGATTTAAGATCAGGCCAGAAAATACTGCATAGTTAAAATATGATCACAGTATGTGGCCATAGCAGCTTCACAATTTAACACAAAATGTCATAACAACCTCTAGTCAGACAAAAGTGGTTCTAAAGATAGAAAAGCTCTGTGTTTCTGATTGGAGCCTTGATACTCTGCCTACTGTGGCTTGTCTGGTTTCCTCCTTGTTCAACCATCTTTGAAAAGTTTTAGATAATTGTAGCTATCGTACACATACACTCAGTTCCTGAGTCTGAATCATATCCCGCCTTCACAGTTTGATGTCACTCTGTGGGTTCTGGGTGTGTGAGAAACTCTATCTGCGTCAAAAATGACATTATCTAAAATGTCAACTCCTCTTGTTGGCAACATTACAAAGTCGTTACATATTGAATTTGCTGAAACACACATTGTGTCTATTATTATGTCTTACATGTTTCCTTGTGCTTGACCTTTATTCTTTCTGCCTATTCTTCAACTAGGACAAAACACCTAATTTTTATTTTAAAAACCTACAAAAAAAAATCTACATAACTTAGCATAGTATAGTTTGATGGCACCCCACGGTAAAATGCAAAACTGTTACAGTTAAATATTTGCATAGCTGAATTGTGATCTATACCTAGCGTGCATGTTCTCTAGGGTGTGTTTTACCATCTGAACACTGGAGGGCACTATATATCAACCCTAAACTGCTGCAGAGCATCATTGCCCAGTTAAGTTTTGCTTCCTAGTTCATGTTATCTGAAGAGCATGATAAAAAGTAGTGTTGTTTATTTCTGTTGGGTTTATGTAAATTGGCTTAGAGTCTGGTTTTGACCAACTCTATATATATAAAGTGTCATGAGATAACTTTTGTTGTGATCTGGCGCTATATAAATACAATTTTTGATTGATTGATTGATTTGATTGGTTTTCCCCTGTAAGTCGCTTTGGAAAAAAGTGTCTGCCAAATGAAAAAAAAAAAAAAAAAATTTGCTGAGCAGCACTGGGAGGGTCGTATTTTCTGGTAATACAACCCCCCTGTTATTCACTACTCACATATTCAACTTCAAGAGCAATTGTTTTGAGGGAACTGATATGAAGACATAATGAATGGTGATTAAAGGAAACACAATAAACCAGTGTTTTTCAGCCTTGGGGTCGGGACCCCACATGGGGTTGCCTGGAATTCAAATGGGGTTGCCTGAAATTTCTAGTAATTGCTAAAAAAAAAAAAATAATAATAATAATAAAATGTATGATGACTTGAGAGAGACAATCCCAATCCATAAAAGACATGACAAACTCTGAAGCTGAAACTGAAGCACTGTGGTTCTGTTTATCTGTCAAATGTTCATTGTGGTCAGTTTCAGATGCTGCAGCTCTTTCATAATTCATAATTTGAGTTATTGTTTGTTCAGTATTAATTGTCAGCCTTGTAAATCCAAGCTGGACTGACTGTACATATCCTGACCAAGGAAAATCAAATTCTCACTTTGTGCAGTAATCTACACCTGGCTTTTCTGCCTCCGTCCATAATAATATACATTATGTAGAAAAAATGTCCTCTAAAATTAATGTTTATTTGCAACATAGCATAGCAAACTATTTTAGTTTTAGCAAAAAAAAATAAAGTGTCTGTTTTGAATGTCTGGGGTCGCCAGAAGTTTGTGATGTTAAAATGGGACCACGAGCCAAAAAAGGTTGGGAACCACTGCAATAAACTATTCTGTGATGTTGAATTTGACTAATGATTGCTATTATTATTAAGTATTGTTTTTGAGCTTCTGATCTGATCATTCTTAAGTAAACCAGGTAGAGAACATAGAAATAAAAGTAGTTTTGAGAAGTAAATGTGACTCTGGAGAAGCCCTGTTTATGTCCACTGATGCAATAAAGGTGTTGTGCACAACAGATTGATTTGGACTGATAAATTGTATTTGTTAGACTTAACAAAGAGCTTTAACCCTGTTCTTATTTAATCTGATCTCATGTCACCAAACGTCCCCTAAAGGTGTGCAATGGCCAAGGTGACAATTTCATATATCTGTATCACCCTCCCCCACATTAACAAACAAAGGACAGAAACAAACAAAACACTGTGGATCAAGGTTATTATCGTTAATGAAAACTAGAATTGTAAAAATATTTGCGTTAACTGAAATAAATAAAAACTACAATTAAAAGAAAAAAACGATAACTAACTGAAACTGTATTGTGTGCTTACAAAACTAACTAAAACAGATACAAATTCTGGATAAAATTCCCTTCGTTTTCATCTTTGTCAATGTCGGATTGATAAAAAATTGATTTATTTCCCTCAAGCAATTTTAGCTGCTAGCACCATATGATATTTAATGGTCCGTCACTCGTGGTCACTTGTGGTTTAGAGTCGTCTTCTGGTCCCCTGCTCTAAACATAAAGACTAAAATTGGGAGAAAGCAGCAGAGTCCTGTCTGGGATTTATTTGAATTTGACAGCGAAGAAGATAAAAGATATAAAAACTAAAACTAAACTAAAACTAAGCATTTAGAAAGTAACAAAAACTAATAAAAACTAGCAAACCTGCTATAAGAACTAATTAAAACTAACTGAATTAGAGGAAAAAAAAGTCAAAACTAAATAAAACTAAACTATAATGAAAAATCCAAAACTATTATAACCGTGCTGTGGATGTATGAGAATATCCATGTGTGTCTTAAGCATTAACACAAACCCACCTGTAACATAATGTTGGACATGTCAACATACTTTAGCACAGATGCAATAGCAACAAACCAACAACAAAACAAATGACCACACATATGCTTTTCTCAGTCTCTGTATTAAGACACACCCTGGATATATGGGAAGTATATACAGCAGTGAAAACAACATTTTCTGGGAAAAACAGTCAAAGTAGTAATATTTAGTATGATCTCCCTTTGTACTGAGAATGTCTTTAATCCTTTTTTTTTTCAGATTAATTTTCTGATGTTTTTTTACCAGGTTTCATTCAACATATGTCAGATGTTTCTAACTGCTTATGCTGCCTCTTGTCATGGGTTCAGGGGTCAAACTAAATATTCTTTAACCTTTAGAACCCATTTATTTCAGTTTTCCGTATGTCTTTTAAGCGTGTGCGCACATCCCTTATATTTTCTTGCTGTATCTGAAGAAAAGAGAATAAAGAGAGATAAGAGAAAAAATATGTATTGTATCTGATTTTAACACTGCAAAAAGCAAACCCACAGATGTCTCGACTTCAGCTCAACATGTACGTAAGATTTTGAAAGATATCTGCCGGCACAAGGATATTCAACTATAACCTCAGTAACCACAAGTAGCTCTTGACTCAGCCCTGAAACTTTCAGAAGGATGTTAACACACATTATCTCTCCCACACATTGAAGACTTCCCAAGAAAAGTTTTTAATATAAGTCTGCATTCAAGTAACATGAGCTTTGGACTGGATCTGTAGCCTGTTCTTAGATCACAGACAAGTACACCGACTACTTCAAAGCTCCACTGAATAAAGTCTTCCATCAATCATTTTAAAGAAAACAGACACAGTTTATGTCTTTAAGCACGTACCTGTCACTGGTTCACACGTAATTAAAATGGATTTCAATGTTGTTACTTCAAAGGTTTTGATATGGGACTCTGCAGCATCTATCTATCTATCTATCTATCTATCTATCTATCTATCTATCTATCTATCTATCTATCTATCTATCTATCTATCTATCTATCTATCTATCTATCTATCTATCTATCTATCTATCTATCTATCCATCTATCCATCCATCCATCTATCCATCCATCCATCCATCCATCCATGTTAGAAAACAGACAGCTCATAAAACACCATTTTATCCAGCCAGCTTATAAAACACCCTTTGCACTGTAAAAATTTAAATCTTACCAAGTGTATTTTTCTCATTTCTAGTCAAAATATCTCATCAAACTTAAAATAAGACATAATCACCTAAAGAATAACTTTTCAGTGAGATATAAGAACTTATTTTTGGACAATAGATTTTGCAAATCCTATTTCAAGAAATCTTACCAAGATAATTTGCACTTGTTCCATTGGCAGATTTTTTGCTTAATTCAAGATTTTTTTTTGCTTAATTCAAAAAAAAAAAAAAAAAAAAAAAAGTCAAGGTTGTGGACAGAAGTAGGAACTGGAGTTTTTGTTGCAATTGTAGAACAGAAGTGTTTAATTGTGTGAAGTAACTTTCAGTAAAGATGCATGTTCGTCTTTATTGAAACTCAGAAAGCATTTGACTTTATTACTTCAGCAAATCTGACAAGAGTCATGACTTTTGTCTTTCTTGGTATGTATGATATTACAGTTTTTCTCAGTCGCTTTGGTACAGTTCTCGAATCATCCTCGACATTTGCAAAACAGTGAGTGCATTTCTCAAAACAATTCATACAAATAGCAAAATGCCATGGATTACCTGCAAAAGCCAGACTCTTGCTCAAAATCCTCTCTCTCTCTCTCAAAAAAAAAAAAAACATCTCTCAAAAGTAAATATCTGAGTCAGTGAGCATGTCAGTGCCATCAGAATGACAAGTCCTTCTGTCAGTGTGTACAGATAGGACAGTCCAACTGTTTAGTCATGTTGTCAATATAACTGTGGACTCTGGAGGGATGTTCTGATGTAAACTAAGGCTAAAGTTTGGATGACAATTATTGTAAATTGTAAGCTGCACCTTTTCTGTATTTGGGAGATTGCAAGAGATTGCGACAGACTGGACAAGATTCCCATTTTATGCTCTTACTGTTTGGACTGTAATGTGCTGACAGACCATGCCATTGTGATACAGGTCAGAAATCTGGGTGTACTGATGGACTCAGACCTAAATTTGGAAAAACACATTAAGGCAGTCACAAAATCCGCCTACTATCACCTTAAGAACATCTCAAGGATAAAAGACCTGATGTCTCGGCCGGATCTAGAAAAACTAGTCTGTGCATTCATCTTCAGTCGGCTTGATTATTATAACAGCGTCTATACAGGTCTGCCTAAAAAATCCATTAGAGAACTGCAGCCCATTCAGAACTCTGCTGCTAGAGTCCTCACTTAGACCAAAAAAGCAAACCGCATTAGTCCAACTCTGAGGTCCTTACACTGGCTGCCTGTCCGTCAGAGGATAGACTTTAAAGTTCTGTTGCTGGTCTATAAAGCTCTGAAAGGTTTAGGCCCAAAATACATTAGTGACCTCCTGACCCAGTATGGACCCACCAGACCCCTCAGGTCATCTGGATCTGGTCTGTTGTCAGTTCCCAGAGTCAGAACCAGACATGGAGAAGCTGCGTTCAGCTTCTATGCTCCACATGTCTGGAACAAACTCCCAGAAAAGCTCAGATCAGCTGAAACACTCAGTTTATTTAAATCCAGGTTAAAGACCCACCTGTTCTCAGCTGCATTTGAATAGAGTTCTTATTCATCAGCTCAGATCCGCACCGTTTCTTTTAAGCTTAAAGTTTTTATCTGTTTTTTTTTTTCTTTTCATGCATATTATTTTTTATTGCTTCCCCTGCACTCCACTGTAATGCTTTTATTGTTTTATGTAAAGCACTTTGAATTGTCTTGTACATGGAATGTGCTATAGAATTAAACCTGTCTTCGCCTTGCTTTACAGAAAGGAAAAGAAAGCACAAAGAAAGAAACAAAAGAAGAAATGTGAACACAGGACAATCTCCATAGGGAAAACTGTACATGTAGTACTGTAGGAATTCCAGAGCTGTCTTCCTACACCTCCTGTCGTTCAGGTCTGTAGGGTCACAAATTCTCATTCACGTCACAACACATATCTTCACTTCGTTAGAAAAAGTCATAATTCACCCGGGAGCAATTTACCATTTCAGGACAGAAAAAACATGTAATGGAAATGTATAGAAATATGTTTGACATATTATGACAACTTGTTTAACCATTTTACATGTAAAGATTTATGTGATGAACTAATGCCTAAATGTTGTGGGGGTGAAACTATTCAACAGAAACCATTATAATACATTTTGATCAACATGTCATAAGCAATTGATAACGTAGGAAACAGCAGAGAATTGTACATAATCATTTGCATGGATGTACCAAAGCATTTTCAACTTGTTCAAAGGAATAAGAAACTGCTTTTTTGATGTGCACAAGTGACACAATGATGTGAAGGTTGTACAAGTAGTTTTAAGATCAAGATTAGATCAACAGCATCTATTCACTTGGGAATTTGATTTTAGTGATTTATTCTGAACATGCAATGAAATTTAACATATATGTGAAGAAGCTAAACAGAAATAATTATACAAAAATCAAGAATCAAGACAATCTTAGACAGAAGAACAGCACAATACTTTCATTTACATGTCTGAAAAGGGGTTGGAAGAAGTGCAGGTTATTTAGCCCCACCCCCTCTCCATAAAATATTATTAATAATATATACAGTATTTATCTTATTCCTTTTTACATTACTTTTAACTCACTGTCCACTGAAGCGTCACACATGTATCTAAATGCAATGATAGTTCCACATTTTCTTTACTGTATGACCAGTTGGACACAGGCTTGTAAATTTGCCCTAAGGCCTCTAGAGTCATTGTATGAATATTCTCTCAAGATCCATGACAAGAGAAGATGAGCATTCCATCACTGCTCAATTTTGTCCAAATATAAGCTCTTAAGCCTGCCGGGAGGAGGCCCCGGGGAAGACTTGGGACACGTTGGAGAGACTATGTCTCTAGGCTGGCCTGGGAACACCTCAGTGTCCCCCCAGAAGAGCTGGAGGAGGTGTCTGGGGAGAGGGAAGTCTGGGCATCCCTGCTTAGATTGTTGCCCCCATGACCCGGCCCCAGATAAGCGGAAGACAATAAGCTCTTAAGCTTCGAAAATGTAATCATGTATACAAATGAGTGTCTTTTGTTTAAGGTGATCCATAATTCTGCGGCTCCTCCCTTGAAAAGGTTTATTTCTTTGAGTTCTGGAAAAACATCTCGAACTACACGATCAACAGCACGCGGCGAGTGCAGGATTTCGAGACACAAAACTGCATTTGCAAATTCAGCATTCTCATGTGTGGCCATGCGACAGTGGAACACATTACCAACAGAAGTACTAACAACTGGAAACTATCACACATTCTCCTGCATGGTGAAAAAACAGCTCCTCTCAAACCAAACCTGCAGCCATAATGTAATGTAATGTAAACATGCTCAGAGTGTGTGTGACAGACTGTAGAGGGACATAAGAGTGAATGGTTGGATGCGAATGAATATTTTATACAGATGGAGTTATAAATATGTATTTTTTACTGTTTTTCAATGTTTTAGTTTTTATTAATGTCTGTTTTTTCATGATAACATCAGCCTGCCCAGGGACTACAGGTGGAAATTAGCACTAGTGCTAGAACCTGGCACATTAAATCTGTCCTTTTAAAGGTTCATGTATATTGTGCATTGTCCCTGTCTGAATAAATAAACAAAATGAAAAATGAAAACGAAATATTTATATATCTATTCACACAAACACACGCTCATATATCCGTATACACATATACACGTACATATATTTATATATACACACAACATACAAGTACACAAACATGCATACAAATATAATCTTTTACCTATGTGTTTCTTAATTGTGCTGGCAAAATATAAAAAAAATAATAACAAACTCAAAGAAAGAAATACATCCATAAACAACAGTGAACATATGGTGACAATAGTCAAGGAAGGAAGGAATTGCACTGAATGTAGGCGAACTGTACTTAATCATTAGCAAAGACGTACTGAGACGTTCAGACATGTACAATGTGATGAAATGCAGGAGAAATTCACTTCTGTTGTGAACAGTTACCAAATGGTTTGGAGGTTTCTCCATGTTATTTTGAAAATGTAATTTCTGTTTCAAAAAGTGAGCCAAACCAATGGAAAAAAAACTGTAATATATTGTCTATTATGTAACCTTATCTTCTCCTTCAAAGACAGATTTGACATTAAAAGCAGAGGTGTAAGGAAAATGTCTCTCTAAAATTGAACTATTCACAATATTTCTATTACAGTTTTTCTCAGTTGCTTTGGTGCATTTCTGAAATTGCGAAAACTATTTTTTCGACCTCCGTATCACCTTGTCACTTGTGCACATAAAAGGAAGCAACACTGGCAAACAGGCGCTTTCTATGTTTGCTTGTTTTTGTTTTTTTTTTGCTGTAAATGTGTAATTTTTAGGTTTTCCTTGCAGTGCTGAAAAAGTTTTATAGTACAAACTATTCCAACTTTGCATCATATCCAGTGAATCATATCCATAACATAACATATCCATTAAAAACAGTTGTGTTAGAAGCTAATAGGTAGAGTGTGTGTAAATAAGATTTTTATCTGTTCTCTTTTTCTCTGAGTAAACAGCTGTATTGGTAGTTTTTATTCCAGGGCCATAATTGCACTGAATACTGCTGGACATTAATAAAAGTGTGGAATGCTGAATGTTGTCCAGGGTATATGATGATGTTTTATGTGTCTTTTATACTTTTAGTGGCACTTTCTTATGCTGCTTTTTTTTTTTTTTTTTTTTTTAAATAGATATTTATGCCACCAGGGTTTTGCTTTTATATTTCCATTTTTATACTCTTTTATATACATTATTTATACTTTTTATGGCACCTAGGGCGATTGCACTTTTCAATTTCATTGTACCTGTGCAATGACAATAAATCTGTTCTATTCTATTCTATTCTATTCTATTCTATTCTATTCTATTCTATTCTATTCTATTCTATGACATTCTATGACATTCTATGACATTTTAATTGTAAAATTAACAAGAAATGACATATAGACTGAATGTATAGACAGTTTCATTGGGATAAATATCTGCTTTTGACACATTAAATTAAATTACACACTTTTGCAGGTTGTGTTTTGCAGTTTAAACATATTGTTCTGGGAATGCTGTGACAGTTGTGCAAACTTTCATCATGATTCAAGAAATGCACCAAAGCCACTGAGAAAAACAACAATTTTTCTACATTTCTAATCCTCTGAATATGAAATCACCTTCAGTTACAGCAGCTCCTGCTACGTATCGCAAAAATTTACTAATTCATATAAACAATGTTGAGCAGCATTAAAGTCCAAATGTTTTTTTTTATCTGACTTTTTGTTTAATTTCTTTATAAAAACAGAAAAATACTGACAAATTGGTTAGAAGTCATTAGTTGTTGTATCCTCAGAATTCATGCAGGATTTGTCAATTTTTCTGCCTTTTGTTTTGTGGTGATTATTATTCTGGGCTTCTTCAACTTGACACTGTGACATGTAATGTACAGTCATTTATCAGAGGCACCAGCTGCACGGGGCTCAAATACATCCAGCTTGTCTGAGAATGTTGACTGTTGGACTCGATGTCATCAATAATGCTTACCTCAGGGTTACTTGATCATAAGGATTGTGTTGCTTTTATAAAATAACAAAGAACTGGAAGCTTTAAAGTACAGGTGTTAAACCTACGGCCCGTAGGCAAAAACCGACCCATCAAAGGTTTCAATTTCGCCCAAAGGATGAACTTATGAAGCCCAACAATTACACTGAACAGTTTTTCACAATTGCTACGACACATTTTTCCAAAGCTGCACCCCTTTAAAACTGTAAACACAAAACCCAGAATTCAAACTACATTCGCAAAATCTCTCACTCTTCTCTCACTCTCTCAATCTGCAAAAGCAAACAACTTCCTAGAAACTGTTTTACCTGCACTCAAAAGTAAAAACTGCTTTCAGATTACACACATAACCAGGCAACATGTAAACACTACAGAGCAATCATCACACACAACACAGCAAAATGGAAAACACTGCACCCAACGCATGAACAACATAATGTTTACAGTTTTTCTCAATTGTTTACACACAAATACTGGTACCTGACACACACTGACCACATGTAACTCATGCACCAACCCCCTGAACCAATTCTGCTAAACTACAAGCACAATTTCTGCTTAACACTCAAATTGTAGTTCAATTATCTGCATTTGGCACAATTTTCATGGAGAAAATCCCTCATTTTCACAAGGAACACACTGTTATTCTAAACTCTGATGTTAATTGCCCTACTATGCACACTGACTAATCACATGGACAAACACCTGTCACACAGTTTTAGAATTAGCAATCAGAGCTTTAGCATAAAAGGGCAACAGATGAGCTCTTCTGCTTTGGATGTAGACCACTGTATGGGCAACTTTGTGTTGGTTAGGATGTACACTGTGGACATTGTTTTTGTGGGAAAAATAAAATATCACTGTGAGAAATGTGTTTTACAGAGTGAGAATGTGTGTAGAGTTGTGCATAAATTGTGCGACATTTGTGAAAATTGTGTCTAAGTATGAGAATCAGCTTAAGGTTGTGCCAAAAGTGATTGATCTGATAAATAAGTTTGCACAACTGAGTAGTTGAGTCAGAGAATGGGGTTTCGTGTTTCAGCGATTCAGAAAAACTGTAATAGTCAAGGGTGACAAACTAATTTTAGCCCAGTTTGGTCTCAAGTGGGTCTGACCAGTAAAATAATAGTTTAATAACCTATAAATAACTCCAAACTGTAAATTTTTAACTAGGGCTGTCAAAATTAACACAGATTAATCCATCATCATGATTAATCTGATTAAAAATTTTAACACAATTAACCCATGTGCAGTGCAGAATGACTCTGAACGTCTCTGGCAACACATTTTGGGTAGTTTGAGTAGAGTTACCATCATGTATGTGCAAATGGGCAGTTGATGCGGTAGTGACAGGCAGCAGAACCAACTCATAAAGATGGAAGACACTAAACAGCATGTTGGCTGAAAAAAAAAAAAGACAGAACAGTTGATCAGTTGACAGTTGAAGAAGTATTATACACAATCTGCAGGAAGGAGTTTTCTTTTACTGAAGCACTTCCATCTTATAATACCACATTAATGCAAAGCATACATTAGTCGGGGATTCTGCTAGCATGTGTCACTTAGCTTGCAACAAACACATTAAGTGCATATATATTTCCTTCTTTCTTGAGTCTGTTTGCTCATACGAAATGAAACGCGATTAATATAGATTAAAAATTAATATTTAATTGTCAAAATTAATCCACAGCAACCCTGTGATTAATCTGATTAAAAATGTTTTATCCTGACAGCACTAATTTTAACAATTTTATGTCTGTTAGTAAATGTTTTGTGCCTTTGTAGATACACTGAGATATTTAATGTGCATGTATAATTGATAAATTGAGGCATAATGTTAAAATTGCAGTTATTTTTCTTAAGAAAGTTTAGGTTGTTCAAGTTGTTAACTTTTTTGTGAAAAGATATATAAATGTAAACATTTGTATAACTTATGTGAACTTCTTTGCACTAAAACAAAGACAAAGATTTGGAGTTGTAATTATTTATAGGCTATCATACAGGTTATTATTTTACTGGTCTGGCCCACTTCAGATCATATTGGGTTATATGCGACAACTGAGTTAAAAAGAGTTTGCAAGTGGTTGAAGAAAGTAACAAGTGTTCAGAGAATGCAAACCTCTGCCAAGCACCCCGAACGGTGTGCATGTGTGGATCGACTATTTCTTTTTAAAATTAAACAGTTTCAAGGTTGTTCCATACAGTAGAAAAAGTTGAAGCTTGGTACCAGTCATGTGTTTGTCAAATTGTATTAAATTCCAATCAATATTTGTTTTGTTCTAATGAAAAATGTGTTGTAAATGGGATTTTCAATGTTAAATTGAAATGTCCACAGAGTCCACATTCCACAGTGGATGTGGATAATTTTGTGCCACATACAAGATATTGTTATAAGCTTTGGGTGTACCAAATTGGAGGCTAATCAGAGTCGTTTTGAATTTTTTATGAATTTTAGAAAATTGCTCAATGATGAGATATAGGAAAATTTGAGATTTTGTGACCTTGCTGTGACCTTGAACTTTGGCCTACTTGGCCCAGAATTTAATGGGTTCATCCCAGGACCTAGGCCTACCTGCGGGCGTAATACTTTTCCCATAAAGTTGCTAACAAACAAACAAATACACAAAGCAAAGTGATCACAATACCTTCTGGCAGAGGTACTGAAGACAGGAACAAAGTGGTGAGAGGTGATCAACAGCCTCCTTCCAGAAAACATGGAGTCTGAAAAAGAGACGAGGTCAGATCCATGACAAACTCCCATGCCCTCCACCCCTGAGGCTCAGAGTGAGCCAAACTTAAAATTACACTCAGTCTTGCATTAAAAAGGCAATAAAAGAAGAACAGGCTGTATCATTGCTGGTGGCGTCCTTGTATATTCTGAATCTAGACGCATTTTAGTATTATTCTTTCAGTCAATTTTCTTTCTAAATGGAACAGTTCTGGCCTTTACTTGCAAAGATGAGATTGAAGGAACTGTTTTCGAGGTGCATAATTCACTTTAATTTGCAACGCCAGTGTGAAACAGAAATTGCAATAATTAGTCTTCTGACGAGAATGGAATATATAGACTGACACGTTTAATGTGTATTGTGTGGATGTGAGTTTACCCAAAGGCTAAATCCCTTAATAAATAAAAAGAAATACACTGAAAGATTGACACCACAGTAATGGGATGCCTGTTCCTGAGTAGAATTACATTCTCTGTATAATTCAAGCTCTTTTTTTTTTCTATACATATTTGAGCTTCATCTTATGGATACGCAGGTGAAATGATATATAGGACACAGAAGAATAACATACATGTGATGAATAATAATTGTCACTTGAGTTTGCAGCCTTTTATATTCTGCTGATTTATCATAATAATAATGTCCACTGAGCAGATGGAAATGACTAAGCAAATTCCACATTATATCTACATTTTGTGTACCAGCTTTTTTTCAGATGTAGAATTCAATTGGATGGAGACTGACGTAGGTTTTCATTATACAGTTTAGAGTTTGTTTTTTTTTCAGTTTTATAATATAAGTGCTTTTAAATCTTCAGTTATTAGATTAAATTTTGCTCCTTAATACATGTGAGTGCTGAAATGGTCAATCAGCTCAAAATTTCAACATTTACTTCCTAAAATCTAATTATACTAAACAGTAATTGCAAACACCATACTGCCAGCTGAAAACAAGCATTGATGGACTGAAGGTGGAAGCTGGTGTTACACACTTAAATTTTTGAAAGGAACAACCTGACTGTGTACGATAACCTACGACCCTGGGTCATCTGAAAATAAATTGCCTCTTTTCAAAACTGAAGCAGTCTTCAAACAGCTGCAAATAGTTTGCCTTTGGGAATAAGAAGCACTCCACCAAAGCTTAAAGTTTAATTTAACCCTTTTTCAAGACATACAAGACATATATTAGGATCCGTTTTTCTATTGTATGTCACAGAACAAGGATTTCCATTATTAAATGATGACAAGATGGTATGAAAACGGGAACACTTTTCACAAATTGTCGTTTCAGAGATTGTACCGGAGTATTGGATTCAGTTCTACTGCACTGTGGAGCTTGTTATATTATAATTTTGGTCCCAGAAAGATAAGACAACATGATAGGGAAACCATTTCTGAAACAGGACATTTAATTTGCCATTACTCTGATGGCTTCGTCCAAGACATTGGATTTCTACGGTACCTGTCTACTTCACAATAAATGACCAGTGTGATACATCGTGAAGTAAAACAGTGAGTCTCGTGGACAGAACAGGACTTGCATGGTAACTGATTTTATAACAGTTGAAATGTCACCAGGTTCTGCAGGCAGGGTGACCAGGTGCTTATGAGCCACATGTGGGACAAGGGGTGTGTTTGTGTGGGACGATGTGGGACACGTAACTGTAATGCTGGAACAAAGTCTAGGTTTTTAAACAATCTGCATCTTATTGTCGAGCTTATGAGTAGGAATAACGACAATTTAATTTTGTTGCACACAGTATACATATTTTTGCACTGGGCATTTATTTTTTGCTTTTTTCGCACAGGTTTCAACAACTTTTTTTCTTTTTTTTTTTTAACTTTATTTTTAGAACTTTTCAACATTTATAAAACTTTTCATTTCACAAGTATGACATTTATAATTTCAAGCAGTGTATTCATAATACAAAGATTGACACTGGACATGATAAATAAACAGAACCCAAGGCAAAACAAAACAAAAAAACCCAAAACCCCCCCCCCCCAAAAAAAGGCAATACAAACAAGACACGCATAAAGACAGTCAAGACAGTGCATTCTAGTACCATTAAAGGAGGAGAGAAAATAAATAAACAAAACAGGTCAATAACAATATAAACACCTAAAATGTTTTTAAAGTTCCAAGCCAGGCAACATATTCACGCAGTGTAAAAGAGGCTCCTGTATTTAAAAAAAAAATTATTGATAGAGTTATTTAGGGTGCACCTAATTTTTTCTAACTTTATATTAAGCATGATGTCTTTAATCCATTGATCATGTGTTGGAGGTGATGAGTCCTTCTGTTTGAAGAGAATGGTACGTCTAGCTAGTAAAGATGCAAAGACCACAACTTTTTGTAGGTTAGCTGAAGGAACTGAGTCATTCGTGCATGAAATGAGACCAAAAACAGCAGTAAGGGGAGATGGCTGAATATGGCACCCATATGCCTTGGAAATGAAATCAAAAAAAAGAGTTCCAGAAGGGGGTCAGTTTGGAGCAGGACCATAGCATGTGGTATACTGTTGCTGGGGCCTGCTTGCATCTGTCGCAGATAGGGTTTATGTCAGGGAATATTTTTGCAAGTTTAGCTTTAGAGAAGTGCAATCTATGTAAAATCTTGAATTGAATTAAGGAATGTCGTGTACAAATGGAGGAGGAATGGACCCTAAGAAGTGCCATGTCCCACTCCTTGTTTGAGAGTGGCATCCCTATGTCACTTTCTCACTGTTCACAGAGGTAAGATACAGACGGACTCAGAGTCTCCAAAATCTGAGCATAAATCATTAACACTCTACCCTTGTCCATCGTATTGATCTCTAGGACATTATCCAGACTGGAAAGAGGGGGTAGATTTGGAAAATTGGCAAATTTCTTTCAACAACTTTTTTTTTGCTTGTAAAAACAAAAAGCATATTTTGTCACCTCAAGTCTCTCACTTCAAACTCCAAACTTAAAAATAAGTAAAAGGGAATATGGATCAAATCTAACCAAACATCAGATACATACAATGTGTCGCTTCAGGTCGTACTCGCCTCCATGTGCGACAGAGATATAAGTTGGACATAGTTCGCAGAGTACCCTCTGTGAATCATCCCCCATTGTTTTCACCAATGTATAAACATTTTCCCATTCTTTTCTGTAGTTGCATCTTTTTTTGCGCGGAATTTCCATGATTTCCGCCAATATTTGCATATCGGTGTCTGAGACTTTTTCCTTTGTTTTTTCTGTGTCAGTGGGTGGAGCTCAGGAGGACGCCAGTGACACGTTGATGGACTCCTGACCCCGCGTGTATGTTGGTTGATTGACAACGGACACAGCCAGTGGTGATCGCGTGGTCTCCGCTATAAAATGAAAATCCTGTTTGGAGAAAGGCGACTGTCCTGCACTTTGGAGAGACAAGGCCAATGGAATGTGGGACATCGTCTCAATTTGCGGAACATGGAAAAAATGGTCATATTGCTGTGCAGTCCTGCACAAAGCAGGACACCTGGTCCTCCTGTCCGCAGGTCTCCACACAGACCTTTAAAGAGACTCTCAGCTAATATTTTTGACTTAACTCCAACTGTTCTTGTGCATTTTGGCTGTAACAGGTAAAGGTTTTGTAGTGAAAAAAGATTTAAAAACTGGCTGATCATTAGAAATTAAGGTATTACTACATAAACAGAGTCCAGCCATTGAAAGATGGGTGCTTCTATGAAACTGGGTTCATTTTGGTATCTGGCATGTTCCCAGCTTTTTTAGACTCAACAATAAAGGACAAATTTAGACATATTTCCCCCCAGGATGTACCCCATGATGACCTCAGATAAATGCAAAAAATAAATAAATAAATAAATAAATTTTAAAAAAAAAATACTCTTGCTCTGAGCCATTCCAAAATTAATGAATTTTTGATCAAATATACCCTGGAAAAAAAATCTAAATTTTAAAGTGTATTTTTCTCATTTCTAGCCAAAATATCTCATCACACTCAAAATAAGACTTAATCAACTAAAGAGTAACTTTCCAGTGAGATATAAGAACTGATTTTTAGACAACAGATTTTGAAAATCTTACCTAGATAATTTTCACTTGTTCCATTGGCATATTTTTTTTTTTAGCTTAATTCAAGAATTTCTGCTTAATTCAAGATTTATTTATTTATTTATTTTTGCTTAATTCAAGCAAAAAAAATCTGCCAATGGAACAATAAATTATCTTGGTAAGACTTCTTGAAATATGATTTTCAAGATCTATTGTCTGGAAATAAGTTCTTATATCTCACTGAAAAGTTACTCTTTAGCTGATTGTGTCTGATTTTAAGTGTGATGAGATATTTTGACTAGAAATGAGAAAAACACTCTTGGTAAGATTTAGATTTTTTCCAGTGTAGGACCAAAATTGGGACAGGAAAAGCTACCTAGGTGTCAGTGTATTTGATCTTGAAAACATGGCTTGAAATGGTCTTATATAACGTGTTAGATAGACACAGTATTAAATTTGTCGATCCTAATGGTGTTTCTAATCCAGACATGCAGGTTTGTCATGAATCATGAAATGCATTAATGAGTCTCATTCCTGGTTTCGTATGTAACCCATCGTGTCCACTCCTGTTACACACAAAACCTGCCCATTTAAACATATAAATCGCAACAGCATAAATTTCAACAGCGGTCATTTTTTTGAAACACTCTGCTTTGCATAACTGGTTTGATTCCCAACATGCATCTGTGAGAGAATAAAGAGATATTTGAAAAAACAGTGCATAATTTTTGTGTCCTTTTTACCGTGTTACATGCAGATTCTTGTATAATTTTTTTTTTAAAAAAGTGCTTTATCTGAACAATAGTTTCTCTTTTACCCCAGTAAATGTTTATTTTTAAAATAGAGCCAAAGTGCTTCCAAACTTGCTTCATAATATTAGTCTACATCTGGTTTGAATTTTTAGCCCCCATGTCCTGTTTTTAGGGACCTGTTTATAACGTCCTTGACAAAAAAACTGGTGGACTCAAATGCACGACTCACAAAAATGAGGATTAAACAAGAGTATTTTAACAGTCAAAATGCACTGAAACAAAAACCGCTCTCAAGGAGGATACAAAGTACAGCTTAAAAGAACCACGACAAGAAACAAAACCCTTACAGAATATGTGAACCAAACCTGACGAACACGAAAAACCTGACTTGGACGCTTGACAAGATCACGCAGACTGAACAAGAGGAACTGGCACCAGACAAAAGGAGACAGGGACTATTTCTACATGAGGTAGGGGAACATAGGTGAAACCAATCAGGGGTGGGGCTAACAATCACACTGGTGGGAAAATCACACAAAGGGAGGAAGTCAGAGCCTGAAACAAGAGGGAAGAGATGTGTACAAAATAAAACAGGAAGTGCGTGACAGGACCAAATGTGAGTGACTTTAATTTAACATAAAGTGACTAATCATAAAACAAAGACAAAACACTGAAACACCTAAGACAAGACATGAAACATGAAACACTAAACATTAACATGACTAAATTTAACACACTTGATGAGACATGACACAGTTTCATAGAAGCAAACAGATAGAGGGTGATTTAAAAAAAAAAAAAAAAAAAAAGGGGGGGGGGGGTTGCTTTTGCTGTCCTTAAAAATAGCCAAAATGAGTCATGGGAGTAATAACAGATCTAACAAATCTGCAGGTTTACTGTGCAATAATTTATGTAGTTATTGAGTGGACAAGATGTTTATCACTGATGAGCTCCTCTCCCTCCTAGGGGGAGACTGAGGTAATGTAGGTGATTAAATAGAAACAAACCATAATGACTGGAGTCTGAGCTGATTGGGAGCATTTTAGTTGCTTGTTTCTTATTCATGTGTTAATGAATTTCAATCACGAAGACAACCTGAAATAATGAGTCAGAGTCGGCGCCAAGACCTCGACTGTTTAGCAGAGACAAGATTTGAAAGATTCTAATTTTCTGAAAGATAAACAGCCCCTTATTAGTTTGTTTCAGTGTTTTGATTTATGAAGATGTTAATGCTGAAAAATGAAAATATGTAAAAGTGACCATGGGTTGCACTAAAGCACACATCCTCCAGCAAAATATTTCAGCTTTGTAGGACATAGTAATGATTATTTTCTTTAGTTGTTAATATTTTACACTATTTTATTGCTACCCCTTACCAGTGGCGATTTCTCATAGACTGCAAGGGAAGCCCGGCATCCCCTAAAATTACAAAAATTAAATGGTTAAATATGTACGGTTGTGCTGACATTTCATTGACTACAAATGTATTAGAACACGTTCATCTCACAGGCGAGTTCGTTCAAAATCAGCTTTAACACAAAACAACAGACTTGATGTTGTTCACTTCTCATCCATTCCTGTTGCGCTGTTTTCTCATTTGATCTCTGCTCAGTGCATTTGCCCGTAGACCCTCATCGTCCATGTACTTCTATGGGACTGAGTGGAACAGTTTTTTTTCATTCCCTCAAAACTGGACGGTAATTGGATAAATGCTACGATGTTGTCCCGCCCCCGGATGCTCAGTATCTCTGGGGGTGAATGGAGCTGTGGGCGGAGCTGGGCTGGGTTGGACACCAGGCTTCCACACACTGATTGGAGGATCAGTCAAAAGGCTGAATCCTGTTTGATTGACAGCTATTTTGAGATCTACTCCTTCACTTGACAGTGTTCAGTTTAATACCATCGCGCATTTTGCTTGTGAAATCAAGAGAGAAACCACTACGAAATTACTTTCATTTCTTGCACTGTAAATAAAACACACTCATTGTACTTCCTTGTTTCAATTTAACATAATTTCAACGTTTTCTAGTTTACTTGGTACGATAAGGTCACCAGTGACGTGCAGTGGGGTTCATGGCTGGGGAGGTACTGACTCTTTCATAGAACAGATCTACAAATATATGGTGGCCTGAGAAACTGGAATAGAGAGAGTGAGCAAAAGGAATGGCCTGGGTATATGGGCTCTGCATCAAGTCAGCACAAGTAGACTGGCAGGAACTCAACAGGAAACCTTCAAAAAGAGCCATTTCAAACTAAAAATAAAACAAGTTTATGGTCTTACCTTTATTTGTACATGAAATCCATGTGCTGATCCTGGTGAATTAAAGTGTATAAAAAAGGAACAAAGAAGATTATAAGCGCATGAATCTGTGGACTCACAGGCGCCATCTGTCATGAGGCAGGGGTACTGTTTGCCTCCCCTAGTGACTTTTTCACTGCGGTTTTACGATTAATCTGCGAGCCTAAACACATTACAGAAATACATTCCATACGTTATGCAGATTATGGAAGGATAGAGCATATAATCAGAGTGTTTGAAAGCATTTTAACTGTGATACACAGAGGGACAGCGACACAATATTTTCATCGGGTACCGGCAGAGTTCATGAGGGGAGTAGACAGTTCTCCTGGAGGCACAGCACAGCGCTGCCTCACAACACATCTCCTCCCTGTATTTGAACAGAGCATGCGGAAATTCTGCTATTCTAATTCATTCATTCATTCATTTTCTGAACCCGCTTTATCCTCACTAGGGTCACGGGGGTCGCTTGGAGCCTATCCCAGCTACATAGGGGCGAAGGCGGGCTACACCCTGGACAAGTTGCCAGTTCATCGCAGGGCTGCTATTCTAATTGACAAAAAAATTATAATAATAATAACAATATTGGATTCGAACGGAAAATGAGTTTATAGGACATACCAGCTAACAACTATCAACATTTATTATATTTTATAGTCAAGTTTTTTTTCTTTTCAAGATTGACAAGGGAGGCTCTACTTCCCCTGCCTCCTCTGACTGCACGTCGCTGAAGGTCACTGACCATTTTCTTAAAAAGGAACAGAGGGCTGAATTTATGTTTAAAAAACTTGACATTTTTTTTGATGTAAGCCGATAATGAGCTTCCCCTCTCTGAAAGACGAGCAGCCGCCACTGCCCCTTACCATGTTATAAAATATGTACATACCATTGAATACTATCACTATCAGGCTACAACCATATTAATGTTGTTTTTTTTTCTTCTGTTTTTCTAAAATGCTGTTTTATAATGTGAACCATCTCCATCCACAGTAGTGACATTTCAGAATAAGCCTCTGAAAGTATAGCACACGACCAGGGGATGTGATTACAAATTGCTTGAGAAATAGCCCACCAGGAGTGAATGTAGTCAGTGGTGTCATTATGAAAACAGGCTCACGTGTAATTCACTGTCCATGTCGAATTGATGGCTGGTAGTCAATGGCAACATCTGCTTTTTTTTTTTTTCATCAAAGAATAGTCTGAAATCGTTCAGTGAACAAGTGAAGGACACATACATAATGACTGATGAAACACAATCAGCTGCTGCATTGTTTTTCTGTGTCTGTGGTTCTGCCTGCCCTCATTACAACTCATTCAACACATCGAAATGTCTTCATTAAAACAACAAAGTGCTGTGGATACTAAACATAGGAGAATTTATGTGCATTAAAACACAAATGTATCCTTGTAGTCTGAGTCTTGGCTAAGGCTACAAGCAGACTGCAGGCAAATGAGGCCCGAATCCGAAGATAAATGAGCATTACGTTTCATTTTCACTTCTGCGGGCAGCTCGGTCTACATCATCCCATATCCCTATCGCAGTGGTTCCCAACCTTTTTTGGCTTGTGATCCCATTTTATCATCACAAATTTCTGGTGACCCCAGATATTCAGAACAGAGACTTTTTTTTTTTTGGCTAAAATTAATTTGTTTCTGATTATGTAATTGTTTGCTATCCTATGTTGCAAATAAACGTTAATTTTAGACGACATTTAGTCTATATCAGAGGTTCTCAATCTTTTTCTGTGGGGCCCCCCTTTGGAGGACGAAAAATCTCCAGGCCCCCCTCAACCCCAACAACACTGAAAGAGTGGTGTAATTATAACTTTTATTGAAAGAAACATCAATATTGCAACAATACTTTTTGCTTTTCCTTGAATAATTCGTTGTTCAAATTAAAAATGATTTAGGTTTTTGCTTGAACAACACAAATAAACTCAACAAGACTGCTCTGAGACAATATTTTTCCAAACAAAAATAGGAAATACGCAATTATCTTACAACTATGACTAGGGGTGTGTATCGGCTAGAATCTGGCGATACGATACAAGTCGCAATACTAGGATCATGATACGATACATCACAATATATCATGATACTGTTAAAAAGGCAAATTTTTGTTTGTTTCTTTTTTTTTTTTAAATGATTATTTCCTTGAAGAATTGAATTACATCAGAAATCTGCACAAATACTAAACACATTTTTATTTGATCACAACGGGACCTATTGCTATATCACAAAATGTCCCTGTGTTCAAACTTAAATTATGTTTTACACACATTACAGATTAAGATCCTGGTCAAATGTTCATATTCTATCAGTTCATAACTAACATCAGAAAATTATTTTTGTGCGATACCAACAAAGGAACTAAAATTATTTAATAAAAAAGTGTTAAATAATAATAAATAAAATATAAACAAAAAAGAAAAACAGAAAAGAACCTCCAAAATATCGGCATTTGAATAAATACCTAAAAATATCGATACAGTACTTTTGAATATCGATACAGTATTGTGAAATGAAGTATTGCAATACATTGCAGAACCAATATTTTCTTACACCCCTAACTATGACAATAAAGTTACTTTTTCAGAACAACAAACAAATTTTGGTAACAAAGATGAACATTTTAACAATATCAGTGGCTGCAGTGAGCCTGTTTCCATTGCACATCTCAGAACATTAAAGTGCAAACTGTACAAACTGTGCAAAAACAGAAACATTGCACATTTGTCTTTTCCAGTCCAATCCTTGTCCATTCTCTAAACCTAAACTCTGTCTAGTCTAGTGACAGATCACCAAGGCAGTAGATTGGTTTGTTGTACATCCCTAAAATGAGTCCAGGGTGCTCCAACGCCAAAACATTAGTTCCACCTGCTACATGTTCTAACCTGAAAAAATAAAAACAAAACAACCACCCAGGAGAGATCCCATGCCCCCCTGGCACATCTTCACACCTCCCCTGGGGGGCCCACCCCACACTTTGAGAAACACTGGTCTATATAATGTATATTATTATGGACAGAGGCAGAAAAGCCAGGTGTAGATTACTGCACAAAGTGAGAATTTGATTTTCCTTGGTCAGGATATGTACAGTCAGTCCAGCTTGGATTTACAAGGCTGACAATTAATACTGAACAAACAAGAACTCAAACTATGAATTATGAAAGAGCTGCAGCATCTGAAACCAACCACAATGAACATTTGACAGATAAACAGTACCACAGTGCTTCAGTTTCAACTTCAGAGTTTGTCATGTCTTTTATGGATTGTGATTGTCTCTCTCAACTCAACATATATTTTTTATAAGTAAGTTTTTTAATGCACTTTTTGTATCAATGACTAGAAATTTCAGGCGACCTCATTTGAATTTCAGGTGACCCCACATGGGGCCCCGACCCCAAGGTTGAAAAACACTGCCCTACAGTATTGTAAGTTGGATGCAAACCAGCCGAGCCCCTCCCCCCAATGACCGATCGAAAAGTGCATGCTGAACCGAGCGCATGTACCCCCCCCCACCACCACCACCACCACCACCACCATGGATTACACACACCAATAGATCAATTCCACAGGAGTCACTGCATGTGGACCAGCTCTACTGGAGACAGCTGGTGATGGCTCAGACCCTCTCCTTTCCCTTCACTGTGAGCCCTGGCCTGTACCTTATCTTGTCTCTTGCTTTCTCCCTCCTCATCTTAGTGGTGCTCTCCCTCCAGATCTTCACCGCTGTGGTGTTCTCCCACCTCCTCTTGTACCTGGTCACCTTGGCCTTGTGTTCTATTTCTGTCACGTTTCTGTTGTCCTTCTCTCTCTCCTTCCACCTCATCTCCTCAGTCTACCTTGCTCAGTTGTTCATTTTCTATTTCTCTCTCCTTTCTCTTTGGTGCAAAAAAAAAACTACATATCCTACCTTTCCTCTTCATTTCTGTAAGATTCAAAATAACTTTACAATGTTGTTGACAGACATTGAATCAATATTAGCTTTTGGAGCCTTCTTTACACAGAACTAAAGTCAGACTTAGCTAACAAAGTTAGCAAAATAATAACCTTCTTAAACCTGATTTTTGTCATCTCGAAATCAGCATCACAACTCTACTAGCACTGTGCTTTCATTATTATTCCATTATTTGATAGATAATCAGTTTTTCCCTCTTTCCCCCCCGACTCCCTCTTTTTCCTTTGTTTTTACGGCGGGTGGCACCTAGTGTTAAGGTGCATTATCGCCCCCTACTATAATAGAGTGTGGACCAGAGTTAACTACCCTTTTAGAAAAAAATAAATAATAAAAATTATTCCCATATCTTAAATCCTATGATCAACCCTGCATCTGCTAAAAACTGAAGTAAACACCTTAATCCCTCGACAGCATTTTTAAGATTAAAGTGTTTCATACCAAGTCTCCTCATCCTTCTTTTTAATATCTGTGGCTCTTGGGTGTACTTTGGATAGTGAATATTAACATGTTTAACTGATTCTTCTTCTTGGCAGTAACTCCATTATCCTGTAGGGTTCTTCTTGTCAGTTTCATTGTTGTGTTCAGTCTTGTATGTCCTACCCACTGCCTTGTTCAGATGTTCTCCTCTTTGTTACTCCTTTTGTTTATTCTCCCTGTTCCCACTTGCTGCTGAACTGCATGGACATGTCGTCCTGTTTTTCCTGTATTCCATCTGTTTCGCCATTCTTTGAAAATGGTCCTTTTCCCAGCTCCCTCATTTCGCGCCACTCAGTTTTCCAAACAAAGGAGTCTCATGCTGCTCTTGCGTTCTCTCATGCACCATTCACTGTTGTTGGACATCGGAGCTTTGTGCTTGTGAATGTTAAATTGACCATAACTTTTCTTTGAATTCATTGCTGCTAACTGGGATGGCAGCAGGGGTGGCAAGGGTTTATTTTAGGGTGGCATTTGCCACCCTGGTAGATCTGCCCATGACTGGCACTAAAGTTCACCTGAACCAAACTGTTGACAGTCTTAGAATTTGCGAACATCCCCATTTACTGGTGTGACGTGAAGCAGGGTAAACATGATAAATTCATGGGGCCCAGCATTTGTGGGGGGGCCATAGAGCAGTGGATTTCTCCTACCCTTCCGTTCGTAATGTGGTCCTGAAAAATCTGTGTTTCGGGGGCTATACAGCCCTCCGCCTTAGCCCTTCCCCTTAGTGTTTGCACAAATCCATGCATTGCGGTTCCACAGTTTTTGACAATAACCACCCACTGAATGTGAATGCACTAAAGCATCTAAGTTAGGGGTGTCAAACTCATTATAGCTCAGGGACCACATTAATCCCAATATGATCTAAAGTGGGTCGTACTAGTAAATAAATTACATAATAACCTATAAATGATGCAAATTCCAAACTTTTCTTTATGTTTTAGAGTGAAAAAAGTAGCATTTTATTATGAAAATGTTTACATCTACAAAATAGACAACCATGAACCACCTGAAATTTCTTAAAAAAAAAAAAAAGTATTATGTCTCAGTTTATCACTGAAGTGGATCTACAAATGCACAAAAGACATTTAATAACAGGCATAACATTGTTAAAATTGCACTTGCGTACAAACCAAAATGGATACTCTTAATCTCCCAGATGACTTCAATTTATTAGAAAAGACCCTTTTAGATAGTCTTAATCAAAGTCACTTTGTCTCCAAATTTTATTCAAAACTGCAGCATTTGAATACTGATAAGTTATCATTCTTACGGAAATCATGGGAAACTCAGCTGAAAACAACAATAGATACTGATGTATGGGAGGAAATCTTACTTTTACCTTCAAAAATATCCATATGTAACAGATTTAGAGAAATGTAATATTCTTTTTTACAAAATGTCCATATATCGCCATATATGTGCAGTAAATATACAGCAGGGGCCTCTCCAAACTGCCCCGAATGTAAAACTGTTTTAGGGACGAGACTTCACTGCCTCTGGGAATACGAAAAGATTCAACCGTTTTGGCAAACCATATGTGTTGAGGTTAGTGTGGTCATTAAGCACCAGTTACAGCCCAATCCATCGTTGTGTCTATTGGGATATATCCTTGAATCATTGAGAACACATAAGTATACTGTTCAGTTTTTGTTTCTGTTGGGCCGAAAGGCTGTTATGGCCAAATGGGTTAGAGAAGAACCTCCTTCAATACATCTGTGGAAGTCTTTGATATCTGACTATATTTCTCTGGAAAGACTAAGATTTTATATTAACGATCAGAAGGACGTCTTTATAGCAAAGTTTGGAAAAGTGTTGGAATATCTGGGAACTCAGACTGCAACTACCTGAAATGGACTTAATACGGACTTTTGAGATCATCGCTGTGGACATATTATGGATCTGCTTTACATTTCATACCACCTGTATGTACTGCGCTGGACTGTATAATTTTGAAAATGTTCAATAAAAAGAATGTTTAAAAAAAAAAAAAAAGACTGAGAGGAGTGGTTGCCTTGGAAAAGTTGAGTAGTGATTGGTGAACTTTTTAGGTCCATTTAACTTAAAATCTTGAAAATCTTAAAAAATTTGCATAGTTATTGCACTTAATAATCAAGTTCAAAGCACTAAATTCCAAGTTGATTTAACTAAAAGTATTTAGTAATAATAACTATGCAAAGCTGTTGATATTACAAAAGATTTGGAGTTGGGTGGACTTGGGGAGTTCATTGATCATTACTGGATTTTTTTTTACAGCAACCATTTTTCTCATTTTTTAAAATAAATTCAACCTATCCGGGGGGGAAAAATAAATTAATTAAAAAATTGCACTAAAAAATTTTCATTTTTTGTGAAATGATTGTTTGTAAATGTACGTAAATGTTTTTACACTAAAACAAAGACCGTGAATTAAAATGATTTTGACATCCTTGATTGTTAATATCTTCAGTGTCATTGTGACGGGCCAGATTGGACTCACTGGTCGACCATTTTTGGCCCACAGGTCATATCTTTCTAAATCTTTTGTAACCATGCTTTAAATGAGCGAAGTTAAACATTATCTATATTGTACTTTGCTTGGAATTCTCTGAAAATAATATTAAAGGTTTTAATTAGGCTCTTCTGCCATTAAAATCTGCATGTTTCACACACAGGAACAGACGTGACAATGCCAGGGCCTGAAAGGTGGTGCTTAAACCCTGTTTGTGTGTCTTATACTGATCTTAGACTTAGATATGTTCTGATGTTTGTTGCTTTGATAGTTCTGTCTTGTCTCCCTTTGCTCCAAGCCGTCTCTCTCCCATATCAACACAGCGCCTTGATGTTTGACAACAAACCCCCGTGACCACGCAGGAAGTAGATGAAAGACATGATTGACAAAGGTCCAATGTCCACCGGTGCTGCAGAGGGTAAGGCTGTTATTGACGGAACATCTTGGCAGGGAGATGATGGATGTTGCAAACTTGTACTTGAGTTTAGATTTGTTTACTTGTCCTCCTCCTCTTGCACTCTGCAGATCCAAAGCTGGTAAAATGTGTTATTTGACAGGCTGTCATTACTACTCTGGCCTCAACACAGGACGGCTGAGTCAGACTAACAAGTAATGACACAGTGAGATGGATGAATTCCAGTTTGATTCAGTGCCTAGTGGGGCTGAAGTCACAAAGGATATTGCTGAGACAGACGCGATGTCACAGCAAAACATAAAATGGCAATATTGGTCTAATGTAATCTGGGAATATTATTACAGCTTTTCTTAATTTCTTACTCAATAAGAATAAGTTCTATTGAACCTCAAAGACCTAAATAGCTGCAACCAAATCCATCTACTGATAAAAAAAATGTTGAATAATTTTGAAGCATTGATCATATTAACACATTGAAATAATTCAGGTAAAATGCAGTTTCAGCTTCTCAGCAGTATCAGCTATAACCCATTTGGATGTGCCATAGTGAACGTGGAAACACCAGCATCTGCGGCAACTTTAATTCACCAATAAGACCCATTCAGTCTGACAAATGCAGTGGTTTTAGATGCTTATTTTTATATTCAGCTAATGATACACTGTTGGAATTAAATATTTTTACCTCTTCTCATGAAATGATTGGGACAATGTGATTTATTCTTGGTATATGAAGTGTACCTGGGACTCTTTATATAATCATTCTACCTGATCAAAGGTGATTACTGATGTATGAATAGGACTAAAAAAGAAGGTGTCTAAAAAAAAAAAAAAACTAAATTATTCCATCTTCATGGGCAGTAGTACATATTTTGCAATAAAAGTTTTTTTCTTTTTTTACAAACAAAATAAACATGACAAACTGTGACACTGTGCAAAAACCAAAAAACACTTCCAAAGGCTGTTCCCAGTTTACACATGAATCTAATTTGTCAAACTTAAAATCACAAACCCTTCATTTTCACTGTCTACAGCTTGTTCTCTTTTACTAAACACTGGTCCTCTACATAACTCAAGTCAAGTAATGACAAGTCAAACAGTTCATATACTTTATTTATATGGAGAGTTTATAAACTCTCCACCTGGAAACATGTGTTGGATCTACATGTATGGAGAGAAATTTGTTTCTTTATTCATCAATCAAAAAGAATGGATTTGCAATTAAAAAGAATAGATTTGCAGCCAAAAAAGAGATCTGAGAGCAAAAGACAGTAAGTGGCAATAAAAAAAAGATAATTTTACTTATAAATCAGTCCTCTTTGCTTGTGAGTTAAAAACTTTTGCTTGAGACTTCAAAAGTTTTGAAAATCACTCCTCTTTGTTTGCAACTTCAAAAGTTTTGCTTGCGAATTTAACTGCACTTAATGGGCGGGGCCTACGCCGATGGATGACAGAAGAGTTTCTATTGGTGGGTTTGTCCTGGCTCCAGCACCGGCTCTAGCTTCCGCCTTAAACCCACTTCTCCGTTCTGTTTATGTTACTGGGAGGATCAGTTCATAGTCTGCTGCTCTTTGAAATTGGAATGGGTCCCATAAGTAATAGATTACACTAAATGGCGTCGGTTACAGCCTGTACATTCACAGCCTGAGCAGAGTATGGAATGAGTGAGTGAGTTACAGGGAGGAGTTGACAGACAGCGGGTGTAGGGTGGCTCGACAGGACATCTGTACCACAGCTCGGTGCCAGGTGCCATGGTGCAGAAAGAGAAATAATGACAGAGTGACACAGGAGCCCATAGGACACCCACAAACACAACTGAGAGGCAATCAGGTTAGCGATTCCTCTGAACGATTATATCATTTTCCAGCACGACGTTTTCTGGTTTTCCCTATTTCGCGTCCCAAGCAGATCCGAGCACACCATGGACCCAGTCTGAGCGAGTGCACCTCGGACCCAGTCCCAGCGCACCTCTGGGCTTGGAGACAGCGCACAGTGCTGTGGCTTCATGCAAAGGGTGCCAGGTGTCACAGCGCAATGCCAAGGCATGGACAAGTGTCAAGTCCCAAGTCCTAAACCTTGAACTTCAAATCATTTGAGTCTTTTTAACAGTAATGATATATTACATTTAGATGACAGATCATATACACTTTTTAAATCAGCACTCTGACTGGGTCCGAGGTGCGCTTGCTCGGACCTGGTCTGTGATGAGCTCGGATCCGGTCGGAACATGATGTAGGGAAAACCAGAAAACGTCGTGCTGGAAAATGATAATTGTTAAGAAGAAGTGATAACCTGATTGCCTCTCAGTTGTGTTTGTGGGTATCCTATGGGCTCCTATGTCACTCGGTCATTATTTCTCTTTCTGTGCCATGGCACCTGGCACCGAGCTGTGGTACCGGGCCATGGTACCGCAGTGCCATGGCACCTGACACAGAGCCACACCTGGCACTGAGGCGTGGTACTGGGCCGTGGCACTTGGCACCCATTGCACAAAGCCACAGCACCGTCCACTGTCTCTCTGGCAGCGGTGTCACAGGCATCGAAAGTGAGCCACAGGCGATACCAGCGGCTCTGTATGCACCCGCTGTCTGTCAACTCCTCCTTGTAACTCTCTCACTCATTCCATACTCTGCTTATGCTGTGAATATACAGGCTGTAGCAGACGCTATTTAGTGTAATCTATTACTTATGGGACCCATTCCAATTTCAAAGAGCAGCAGACTATGAACTGATCCTCCCAGTAACATAAACAGAACGGAGAAGTGGGTTTAAGGCGGAAGCTAGAGCCGGTGCTGGAGCCAGGTCAAACCCACCAATAGAAACTCTTCTGTCATCCATCAGCATAGGCCCCGCCCATTAAGTGCAGTTAAATTTGCAAGCTAAACTTTTGAAGTTGCAAACAAAGAGGAGTGATTTTCAAGCAAAACTTTTGAAGTCTCTAGCAAAAGTTTTTAACTCACAACCAAAGAGGACTGATTTATAAGTAAAATGATGTTTTTTTTTTGATTGTCACTTAATGTCTTTTGCTCTCAAATCTCTTTTTTGGTTGCAAATCTATTCTTTTTAATTGCCAATCCGTTCTTTTTGATTGATGAATAAAGAAAAAAATTTCTCTCCGTACACATGGAGCTGTGATTGGCTCTGATAAAGAAACAACCGGCTTTGTGTTAAACTGCTCAATAGACAATGTCTCCTTGTGACACAGGTCACCAACATCAAAAAGGCTTTGGCACTTGTTTGACCACAATCTGCCATTACCATAAATTACTTTTTTGACTTGTAAAAGCTGATGTTAAATTGATAAACATTATATGTGCAAATAATGCATAAAAAACACGATATTGTTCAATTAATAATCTCATTTAACACTCTTTACAACATTTACACTGTGTTGAAGAAACAGAGCTTACAATCTAATTTAAGTTCTGTCTCGAAAATAAAAATATCCATTTTTATTCTTTGGGATTTCAACACTTTAAAACTGAAAATTGAATTAAAAGGTAAAAACAAATCACATGATGTTATTTTTAGAGGCTTGATCAATTTAAAATGGCTATAAACCTCTATTTTTAAATTAAAGTTCACATTTTTAAGGACTTGTCTTTAAATGTTTCTAGTTACTCCATCTGTCTTTACAGATGGAGTAACTAGATGTGCTTCAATTCACACATTTTAAATACAAAAAAATGTACGGGATATAAATCTTTGGAGTTCTACAACCCGTTTGTAGTAGGTTGGAGATGTGTTTCAATTCATACATTTCTATTAAGGCACTCCTCCTCTGTAACTTGATAAATAGACAGTTCTACATTTAAGCTGTTAAAGGAACAGTATTGATCACATTGTTCTCCAGTGAGAACAAACCGAGCCTAAAATCAGAATCATTATTCATGACCGGGTAACGATTTTCTGTCACAGACTGTCTCTTGCTTGCCAAGCTGTGGGCCATGTTGTGAATGTGATGAAGCACAAAACCATTACATTAAACTGCAAAGGTGTGTGGGCTCAAACACTGGGCTTTGGTTTCATGCGTCCAAGTCATTTGTCCTTTGAACATACCGGATTCTGGTAACACCCACTGAGCTCATGATTGAAAGAGAAAAAAACTATGCCTGCCTGCGCTGCAGTCTTTCTTGAGGAAACATTGCAGGATGTTGCACAGTCCTGGATAACTTTGCAGGGTTTCTATAAGTCACATCTTTCAAGATTCAGCTTCAAAGAGGAAGAACAGAAAAACAACACAAACATAGGTTATGCAGTGTGAGGTGAAAAACAACATAAGGCTTGAAATTGACATCATTAGCTATCTGGAAGCATCAGGTCAATGGCAACATCGACTAGGCAGAGGCCAAAGTCACTGAAGAGGACTGGGAAAAGATAATTGCTTTGGTTGGCATTTCCTACTGTGCTGTAAAGATTTGGAATATGTTTGACTCCAGTATAAATAGTTATTGAGAAAAGGCACATGATTAACCCATAAAGACTCAAACATCCATCAGCGATCAAAAGCATCTACTGATCTAAAATCTTAACACCTGTTGATCCGATGATTCCATCAATACATATAAATAATTGGTGTAGAATACAGTTTGTCATCTTTTCATGGTCATCAGATATGACCCATTTGGATGTTCAGAGGCTCTGTAGTGAACGTGGAAACACTGTCATCTTCTACAACATTGATTCACCAGTAAAACCCATGGAGTTGGATCAATGAAAGTGGATGGAGACACTTGGTTTATGTTCAGTTAATGATAGATTTTGCTGAAAAAGTAACTTTTCTTCAGTTTTCTGTTTTTGATATAATAATGCTTAACTTTAATCTGAGCTTTTGTGAACATCTACATGATCAGTAAATTAATCCTATAACACCAAACATATCACATTTGATACATGAGTTTTGAAGCCCTCTACATGATCAGTGTGATATATTTTTTTCTTGCAAAACCTGACATATACAATTAGATACATGCAATACATGTATAATCCACTAGGGAGGAGGAATTCGTTCACCACAGGCCTTTCCAGTGACACTGCAAGATTGTCATTAATGAGGAAGGAGGCAGAACTTTGCCAGTTTTGAAAAGGAATTACCAATTTGTTAGACATGTTCGTGTTATATTATGTTTTTATTTGTTCAGAAATAATAATATTTGAGCGTTGAGACCCGATGTATCAAATATGACACAAAATTGGAACTCATACATAGAAGTTGATATTTGAAAAAAAAAAAAAACATTCTTTTGGTTGTTCAGAAGGACCAATAAAGGCTCCAGTTTCAAAGAACTGGAATTTTCTGTCAGTGATTTAATGGTTCAGACTTTACAAGGTTAAATATAGGAAAATACCTGATTTTCACTGAAATAATGCAAAATAAAGAGGATAATGTCATCAAAAATTGTGGTAAATCACTTAAGAAAAGTTATATGAAAAAAAAAAAGTTTTGAAACTGCCACAAAAGGAACACTGGGTCTGCATGGGTTAAATCATAGTTATTTGTCAGAACATGGGAACACACCATGACCATAAAATGGAATAAAGAAACATGACAGCTGATTGTACTAAAATCAGGAATTTAGGTGTAATTTTCAATCAAGCCATGCACCTTGACAAGCATATAAAAATAAATAAATAAATAAAAATTCAATCTAGCTGTTTTCATTTGAGGAACACTGCTAAACTCCATTCCATAGTCTCACACTCTTAGCTGGAAATGATTATTCATGCATTTGTTTCATCACACTTAGACCACTGTAATTCCCTCTGTACCTGCCTCAGCAAATCATCCATGGACCAACTCCAGTTAGTGCAGGACGCTGCAGCCAGGCTGATTACAACTCCAGTAAATGGTGTCATATCACCCCAGTCGGACCATCTTTGCACTGGCTGCCTGTCAGTTTCAGGGTGCAGTTCAAGGGTCTGGTCTTCACCTACACAGCTCTTCATGGTCAGGCACCGCCGTACCTTACTGAATTGTTGCATCAATATGAAATTGAGGTCAGCTGATCAGGGTCTGCTGCTTGTACCCCATACCAGGCTCAAAACCAAAGGGGACAGAGCCTTTTAACAGTGGCTCCAGATGATGGAATGCTCTTCCACTTGATCTACGAGCAGCAGCCTCAGTGGACATTTTTAAGAGGCATTTCCAGACGCACCTTTACTCTGTTGCTTTTATGGGTATTCCTTGATTTTACTGGGTATTTTAGAATTTCATATTTTATATTTTTGCACTTTGTATTCTTTTCGTGTGTTGCTGTCTTGTATCTTTTTAATCTGTAAAGCACTTTGTGAGGTTTTCTGTGTGATAAATGCTATATAAACAAATTTTACTTACTTTTTTACTTACTCCATTTTAGCCCGTTCAACATCTTGTTTTTCCTACCCTAAGTAGTTTTTTATGTTGAACCCATAAGGACCCAGTGTGACTTTTGTGGCACTTCCCAAATCATTTTTTCATTTTTATTTAACCTTTCCTAAGTGATTTATCACCATTTATTATAATATTATCCTCTGACTTTAGCATTTTTCCAATGAAAATCACCTATTTTTCTATGTTTCATTGACTGATCATGAAGATGTCCATAAAAGCTCAGAGTAAAGTCGAAGGTTATTGTATCGAAACAGACAAAAAAAAAACAAAAGAAAAAACCAAAACAAAGAAAAGGTGACTTTTTCAGTAAAATATAGCATTAACTGGACATAAACCCAATGTCTCCATCCACTGTCAGTGATCCAACTCCATGGGTTTTACTGGTGAATCAATGTTGTAGAAGATGATGGTGTTTCCACAGTAACTACAGAGCCTCTGAACGTCCAAATGGGTCATATCTGATGACCATGAAAAGATGACAAACTGTATTTTACACCAATTGTTTCCATGGATTGATAGGATTATAATGGATCAACAGTTTAGATCAGTAGATGCTTTTGGCCAGTGGTGGATGTTTGGGTCTTTATGAGTTAAACCTGGTCAAACCTCAGCCATGATATACCACAGTGTAATCTTTGCACTCAGATGCTTGTGTAGGATCATCTCCACCACATTCCAAGGACTCTCAATAGGTCTGATTCAGGTCTGACTTCTGTTGTAGTCAATCCATGTGTGAAAATATGTCTCATGCTCTGTGAACCACTCTTTAACATTTTGCGCTTGATGAATCCTGGCATCACCAAAAAGAAAAATAATCCACTGATGTTCAAACCTGGTTGTTGAGTATGTCAAGGTTCAAATGACCTTATAATTTGCAAAAAACAACAAAAATATAACATTCCTGAACCTAGATCAAACAAACTGAAGCAATCACAGATCATAACACTGAGCCCACAGGCTTATACTGTAGTCGTGAAGCATGATGGGTAATCACTTCATCCACCTCTCTTCTCATCCTGATACACCCATCACAGTGGAACAGGGTCATATGGACTTTGTTTATCAAATTGATGGTTGTTCAAGAAATGAGATGCTACTCACTGCATCGGAGTTAAACAACTTGTTGCCAATGAAACATATAGTCGTGGAGAACATTATTAGACCATCAAAATTCCTCAGAAACAATAATTATGCAATTCAAGTACAAACTCCTGTGTGTATCATGTGACTAAAACAGACAGAAAAGAAAACATGGAATGCCTAAAAGCATTGTTTTTGTTAGTACAATGCCACAGATATTGATATAAGAACTTAAGTGATTTTGGTTATTATCAAGAAAACATGGAAAATGGTTAGATATCAGCTCTGAAATTAAACTCTTATGAGCTATTTTTGTTGTTATCATTATATTTGTTCAAATAAATGTACCTTTAGTTGTACTAGGCATTAAAATGAAGAAGAAACTGAAGAAAACAAGGGGTGGTCTAATATTTTTTTCCACCATTGTATGAATCACTGTAGTAGTTATACCATAGAAGGCTTTTAATTATTTCTTTCTTTAAACCTAGGACAGAACTTGATTTCTGACTGGTATCTAAGTATTCTTTTCAGTAAAAGGCTGTATAGTGCAGCATTTATTCTGTTGCTTTTCATTGTTTTCCTCTGTCAGAATGCTATGTTTTGGCAGACTTCCCACAGTCCATCTAAAAGGAAACTGAAGTAATTACTTCAATGAGGCAATTAAAGTACAGTACTTACCCAGTCTGATATCCTGATGGGACATTGTGCAGGTGTGTAATATAACACAAGTTCATTTAAAAAAAAAAGTTGTCAAGGAAAGAAAATTATTTAAGAAGATTTAATGAATCCAAATGGATGCTGCCTTAGTTCTTTTTTTCGGTGTGTGTTTCAGTACTGTGAGAACCAGGTATGGAGGATGGTGCACACCTAAAAAGTCTTCAGGGGACAGGTGCGTAGGAGTATGAGGTATGAGTGATGAAGAAAAACGGTATCCCAACTTGCAAAAAACTTTAATATAGCAACATTTTGGTGCTCTAGACCTTTTTCAAGCAGAGTTTTTAAAACATCATTGATACTACAGGCAAATATATGGCCTACCCTGTCAGAGGTAGCCAATCAGGGGCTGAGCAAGTAGGGGGCCAGTCAGTCATACAGCTGTGTTCAACTGGCAGTGATTAAGAAGCTCCACCCAGGGGAGGTGATAACAGACTCACCGAGTACATCAGGGGTGGCCAACCCTGGTCCTGGAGAGCCACCATCCTGCATGTTTTAAATGTTTGCATACCTGACGGTCCTTATCAGGGTTCTGCAGAGCTTGAGAGGCTTATCATTTGAATCAGGTGTGTTGGAAGAGGGATACATCTCAAACATGCAGGATAGTGGCTCTGCAGGACCAGGGTTGGCCACCCCTGGAGTACATGGATAAATAAGACTGTGGAAACTCAGGCACTTCAATAACAGCCAGGCACATATGGGAGTGAAAGCCCATTTATGTGCCTCTGTAGAACAGAAAGATAACTATAAATTCATATAGACACTATAATATACAAATTCTTCAAGTCAAGAAAGATCTTACATTAAATATATCATTTTAAAAAAACATCACAACAGTACATGGAGAAGAAGATAATAATAATAATAATGATAATAATAATAATAATAATAATAATAATAATAATAATAATAATAATGATAATAATAATAATAATAATAATAATAATAGTAAGACCATGCCTGGTGTCACAGTAACAAAATAAGGGTCAGGAACACCACACACAGGAAAACATTTCCTCTTATCTTGAAGAGACATGAGACATTCTGGATCTTTACTCTACAAACACTATCCCCAAAAAGGATAGTATTCATCATAGTATATGATGTATTCTTGTTAAATGTGATGTTGTGAATTTAGCACTTTGTGATAAGTGAAATGTCTTCTAATGATCAGCAAAAGTTTGTTTTTATTGTCATCTGCTAATCATAACATGCTTCTACCATCAGGTATTGAAGCCCTGGATGATCCTCCATTCCTGACCCTTATTACCTCTGCCAAGGAGGTTATGATTTTGCTGGCGTTGGTTTGTCTGTCTGTCTGTCTGTCTGTTTGTCTGTCTGTCCGCATGCAAGATAACTCAAAAAGTTATGGATGGATTTGGATGAAAATTTCAGGAAATGTTGATACTGGCACAAGGAACAAATGGTTAAATTTTGGTGGTGATCGGGGGTGGGGGGAGGGGGGGGCACTGATCTGCCCTGGCAGAGGTCTGCACTCTCCGGTTGCTTTTCTACTTTTGTTACTGTGATGCCAGGCATGGTCTTACTATTATTATCATTATTATTATCATTATCTTTTTCTTCATGCACTGTTATTTTTTTTAATATATATATATATATATAGATAGATAGATAGATATATATAGATATATTTAATAGAAGATCTTTCTTGACTTGAATAATTTGTATATATATATATAGTCTATATGAATTTATAGTTATTTTTCTGTTCTACAGAGGCACATATATAGGCCTTCATTCATGTATGTGCCTGCGTGCTATTGAAGTGCCTGAGTTTCCACAGTCTTATTTATCCATGTACTCAGTGAGTCTGTTATCCTCCCCTGGGTGGAGCTTCTTAATCACTGCCAGTTGAACACAGCTGTATGATTGATTCAGCCCCTGATTGGCTACCTCTGACAGGGTAGGCCATATATTTGCCTGTACTGTCAATACTATTTTTAAATCTCTGCTTGAAAAAGTTCCAGAGGACTGAAATGTTGCTATATTAAAGTTTTTTGCAAGCTGAGTGGACAGTGTGCAGGATACTTATTTTTTCTTCACTGTTTCAGTACTGTGCAAATATTTCATGAATATGACTTGGAAAAAACTGGAAAAGAATCAAAGCTAAAGGTTGCCTAAGACATTTGCACAGTATTGTATCTGCAGTTTAGTATGAAACAGATCTGGAACAACACCAAAATGGTTGGTACCTTGACATACAGGGTGTCCACAAAGTCTTTTTACAATTTAATATTTTAAGACTAAAGTAATTGATGAGATATGTTAATCAAATTTCCTCCATGTTCTCAGTGGTTGTCAGAGTTTTTAATCACATTGTGGGATCATGTGAAATCGAATCATTGGTTCATTTTTCTACAAAGAGAAATCAATTACAGCAAATGTTTACCCTGACCTTTGGACTGAATATGCGTCACCACAACTGGATGACCTTCAACCAACCATCATTTTCCAGGTTGGATGGTGCACCACCACATTGGGGATTGCATGTTGGTGGGTTCCTTAATCAAAAATTTCCAGACCGGTGGATTGGAAGCGATGGTCCAATTCCCTGGACACCTCGTACACCAGATATCTCTTCCCTGGATTTCTTTCTGTGGGGTTATGGTAAAGATATCATCTATCAAACAAAGATACGGGACATCAACAACCTGAAGCAGAAGATCTCTGATGTCAGTGCGACCACTGATGAGGCTGTGCTACAGCAAACACAGCAAGAAATCCACTATCGTCTGGATGTGCTTCATCCAACTAATGGTGCCCATATAGAGGTCCATTAAATGAGGCCAAAAATAAAAAAAAATCAATATTTACTTTTTGTTTTGTAATAATTTCCACAGATTTGTCTATTCATTTGCTTTGTAATAATTTGTTGAATTGCAAATAGACTTTATGAACACCCTTTTTTTCATCTTGTTGTTTAAGAGTTAGGTGATAAAATACAAAAACAGGGGATAGTCACGACTAGTTTTTCATGATGAAGATCCAGATACAACTTCAGTGACTCTGTTCAGACCATAGAAAAGGTTTAGGATGACGTCACTCATGCGACTTTTGGGTGTGTAGTCTGCATATTTGTGAATTTTGTCAGTCAGCGGTTCACACCAAACTGCCACTTTCATTGCATGTCAGTTTATCTTTTAAAGTGACACACATCATACATGTAAACAGGGTGTGATTTGTCAAAAACAAAAAAAGAGAGGGGGATGTTTTTTGTGTTTCTTATTATAAAAAAACAAGCAATCAACAGACCTAATTCTTGTTTAAGTTAACAGTAGCCCCTATTAAATGTTGAACAGTTGGAATTTCATCTGTAATGCAGACTAAAAATACATGAAACATTTAATTTTTCTGCGACGGCCATACCTGCGATGTGGGAGATGGTCTAATTAAGTTTCAGGACCATGGGTAAGGGCTGATAACGCCAACACGGTAGAGGATTTATGGTGAACAGGCAACTCAATCAGACTGTAACACATAACATTAACTCTAATCAATTATGATTTCACATCACGTCAAAATAATTCAGCTAATTAGGTAAAGTAAACAGTTTGCTCTGATGGGGGACATTATGTGTTGAACATGCACTTGAATATGAACATTGGTGCCTGCAGACGTATATCCATATGACCTGCTGTGCGTACCTTGCATGTACCGAGTGACACTTGAGAGAGAGAGAGAGAGAGAGAGAGCGAGAGAGAGAGAGAGAGAGAGAGAGAGAGAGAGAGAGAGAGAGAAACTGATATATACAGAAAGAGATAGGTAAGGTATACAATGTATTTATGTGCATGGGGACGTTCGCGAATTCCGAGACTACTGACAGTTTGGTTCAGGTGAAAGTTAGTGTCAGTAATGTAGGCTATAGGTGTAAGAAAAGTCAGTCACAACCTGACTGTTATTTCCAATTGGTTTTTAATCCCCCCATTCAGCAGAAGTAGGGATGTAAAAAGCAGAGGGGGAGGGTTGATCCCCACCATCGCCCCCAACAAATCTCACCCTGCATGTAAATTAGTTTTCCTCACTTTCTTATCCTGGTAGGCAGTGGTGTAGTGGTCCCTGGAGAAGTGGGTATACTCTCAATTTTTTTTTTTTTTAAGTAGTCCAGAAAAAACGCCCTGTTTTAGAAACAGTGACATGTAAGACAACTCTATTTAGTTTACCTAAAAATCCATCAGAAGTATTTACTCACTATTAAAAAAATAACATGACTTGATCAGGAGCAGTTTGTTGGTATTACTGGTCACACAAGCAGCTGCATGAATGTATATGGATTCAACATGAGATAACGTTAGCCTTTCATTACATTAGCCTTCATAACGTTAGCTTTTCATAACGTTAGCCTACTCGCACAGTTTAACTATTGGTGACAAAATCTCATCTCTAAATGTGCAATCATATGAGCGGTAGTTTAAAACAGTGACTCGTGGAAACCACCTTAAAACTTATCTCATGATTATGTATTCCATGAAAGTAAGTTATCTTGATACGTGCCACTCACTTGAAATACGTTCATTCTGCGTTGCTCGTTTGCATTTCCAATCATTTCAATGAGACATGCAGTGACCTGTCAATCAACTGGGGTGGCACTGGGACCTGAGGTGTCCAATCAGGTTCCAGAAGTGGTGGCCAGTGCTAGTTAGCAATATTTTCCTTGGCATGACCTGTCCTACTCTGCCTCTGATTGGCTCATCAGTCCTCATGCCCAAAGTTAACCAATCTAATCCGTGAAGGTGCCGAGTACTAGCCAATTAGAGGCAGAGTAGGACGGGTCATGGCTTCGCCATCCGAAGGAGAAAACATGGGCAATTTGGTGCGCAGTGGGGAAATTTAGAAGTGAATATGCAATGCTGACTTAAAGATAAATAGGTATATGCTGTGTACCGCTGTATACCCTGGACTACACCACTGCTGGTAGGGAAATTCTGTTTCTGCATTGTACCCATCCTAACACACACAGCACCTAGCATTAGAATAATTCACACATTAAGAGCAGTGAGCTTTTTGTTTTTTTAATGAGTTCTCATGGGGCACAGCTGGAAAGGGTGGGACTTCACCTCTCTTTTTTCGATTTTACAATCTTAGAATTACATTAACCTTCTGAACGCTGGACAAAAAGCAGAGAACTAGATTATTTTGGAGAAATTATTCCAAGATTGCATTAATATGTCGAACCCATGGCACACTTTATATTTTCATTTAATATATACTTAGCACCATTAAAAATGCATAGGTAAGAATAATATGTATATTTGGAGATATATTAAATTAACTGGTTTGGGGTGACCTTCATATTAAAGAGGGAAGCATTGGTCATTAGAGAATGACTTGTGGACAAATTGTGATCAACTTAACACGTTTATTCAGTAACTGAATACAGGTACTCAGAAATTGAAAGTGTCATTATTCAATATCAGGTGTGTCCACCTCTGGCTCTCAAACAAGCAGCGGAGCAACAACACAGGGAACTAAGTCTTGTGATCCTGTCCTAAGGGATCTGATCACTCAGATGACTGATTGTACTGTGATGACAGCGCAGACAGCGAGCAACTTCACCACAGCTCAGACCTGCTCATAACATGTCAATGGCACGTTCTCTCTGTTGTATCTTAAGTTGTCAAATTTTGAGCTGGCAAAAACATTTTGTCGTTTTCTTTGCTGCCTTTATATAGGCTATTGATCACACCTAAAGTTAACAGTCAAGCGTGACTCTGTACAAGAGATTTGACTCACTGTCCAACATTAAGGGATTAGTCCAAACGCCGGGAATGAAAAAAATACAGCTGTTAACTGTGTTACTCATCCCATAAGCAACATATACAAAATAGGCACCTGAGCAAATCATTTTCTGGAAATTACACCACATGTTTGGACCGTGTGTTTTTAATGGCGCTAAGTATATAAGGAAAAGAGAAATCATGACCCACTGTATTCAGCACAAGCCATGCAGATACAGGAGAGAGAAAAAACAGTTTTTGTTGCTGTCAAAGGAGGCTTCCTGGACAGAGTCATTCTGCAGAGACTGGATTTGTACTCAAAGCGGTAAACCATTTAAGGAAACTTTTTTCTGCACACACAATGACATGTCAGGAATGGGTTAACATGAACTCTGTGAGGCTCAAGCCAAGCGCATCAGGGAGGGGTAATGTAAAGATAGCAACAAGTCCTCGTTAATGTCAATTGTAGCTCTCTGGATAGAGTCATCCCTGCAGGATTTGGATGTGACAGCAGGTCAGAGCGAGCCAGGTAGGCAGACAGGTCAAGAGACAACTAAATCCCTCAGATGAAGACAATCACATGTGAACACACAAGGGTGCATTTTAATGCCTCACAGGAAAGCAAAATTATACCCCTTTACTCACCATCTTCGTGATATTTATTATCAGTTAGCATTCTGGTTCACAGTAATTTCCTGAGCAGCATATTTGCTCTTTACAACCACTGAAAAACTGTGACTATTAACCTTCAAGTCTGTTGTTTGAGACATTCAGGTTATTGTTAAAACGTTTTCTGTGCACATACTGATCAAAACACACAATGTTTGTTCTGAGAGACCTATAAAAGGTTTATAAAATTATGACATGGCTTACCTGATATTTTTATGATGCCGGTGTCCCTTTCAACGATAGGACAAGAAACAGTTGCACGTCAGTAGAAGAGAAAACCTTTACATGACCTTTTGGATTAAAGCCCATGTTACTGCTGTTTACACAGATGGAAACTACACAAAAAAATGCCCAATGGATGAGTGTGTAGTGCTATGGATTAAGTGTGTACACACGGTATGGAGGGCATTTTAGGATGGCAGGAGTGCATCCATCTACAAGCTGCCTCCCATGGGGCTAATCATACTCCAGATATGTGAAATGGATCAAAATGTAAGAAATGTTGTTCTTACATTCTAATAAGACAAGATAAGACAAGATAAGATAAGATTTTATTTATCACAAGCAAGTGCAGAGAAAAAGACAGATAGAAAAACCACAAATGATTTAAATATTAAATTAAATATAAAGAGAAAAATAAGAAATGTGGTATTCATATAAATATTTATGTAATTTTATAATCTGAATGATGTTAGCTATATTTGAAGAACAGACTTGTTACAGTAGTGTTATTCACTGCAATAAACTGTATTTTTTTTTTTTTTTTTAAAGTGAGGTATAAATGTGAATGATGTAGTTGTAATGCTTATGGTAGATAATCTTCACTCATAAGTACATGAATCTTTCCAAATATAGTACATTTATTCATTATTTTAGGATTTAAAAGCATTTTTTTTCCTTAAATACTTTAAAAATATTCATTTTACCTTAAATTATTGACAAGCTGAGTAAAATATTTCTGAATACAGCTGATCATACACAAGTTATCCTGTTTTCCATCTAATTACTGCACCTATTGAATCTAATTACTAGACCGGTCCATCTGTTATGTTGCTATAAACAGCAGTTTCAAATGTCAATGGGAATATCCTATGAAAGAGATTGCTTTGTGAAATATCTGTTGGTACTGGACAGTGGTGTGATTTCAGGGTTTTGAGACAGAGAAATATTAGACAAGCACAATTATTACCAATTTTTATGCTCCACACAGGGGTGTTGGTTGACGTGAAATAAGAGATGCCTTTGGAAAAAGCAGGAATGATTCTGAGAGGAAATAGCAACAATGTACACGTGAAAAACACAGCTGAAAAGAACTCATCGGAAAGTGAGGTGCCTGTTGGCAGGAAAAAGTATGTGTTTGTAAATGTTGTTTATTTGTAGGACCTAATAGCAGGTTCTCCAAGAAGCTGAGGTAGAGGACAAGAAAAACATCCTGCACTAACTGACACTTCAGCCACAGGGGTAAAGGCACAGAGACTAATGGGGGCAATAACCAAGGAGGCTAATAATAGCAAAAAAAAAAACCATCCAAAAACAGCCTCTGAGAGAATTAGCATAAGAACTCCCAATCTTTATGAGCTGCCAACATACTAAACAAGATGTTAATGGTCAGATGAGCAGAAACATGACTAGACTGGCTGTAAAACAATGAGAAGAGGTCACTGCATGCAATTTAGCAGAAATGTTTACACGGGATATTAATGCTGTTCCTGTCCTCATGCTAGTTAACCTGTACGTGAATTAGAATGTGAATGACTGTTTCCACCCACCGCTCCCATCGCTGCCACCCACTGGGATAATATAAATAGTGTAATCAGCTGACCAGCAGGCTGTCATATGCTTGACACAGTTTAGAATCAGTCACTGATTTCATGACAGAACAGAGAGAAATATGCACATGCACATACACTGTTGGCCATAAAGGTGGAATAAAATGTGTTTTACCTGGTTGGTAGGGGGTTGGTTCTTATGTCAAATATCAATATTTAAAACCCAAAACAATAAGGAGCAGGATTAGTCCCAAGCAAGTTCCACAAAATTGCTCCAAAAAATATTACACATGTCGGAAATAAACTCTGTCCAAGCCTCCACAAAACACATATTATACATGTCTACACAAATACAATACACTGTACTGTAAAAATACATGTTGAGTTGAGAGAGACAATCCCAATACATAAAAGACATGACAAACTGTGAAGCTGAAACTGAAGCACTGTGGTACTGTTTATCTTTCAAATGTTCATTGTGGTCAGTTTCAGATGCTGCAGCTCTTTCATAATTCATAGTTTGAGTTATTGTTTGTTCAGTATTAATTGTCAGCCTTGTAAATCCAAGCTGGACTGACTGACAGTGTACATATCCTGACCGAGGAAAATAATCTATAATTTCTGTCTCCCTCCATAATAATATACATTATATAGCAGTGGTTCCCAACCTTTTTTGGCTTGTGACCCCATTTTAACATCACAAATTTCTGTCGACCCCAGAAAATTCAAAATCGAGAAATTTCTTTGCTGAAATAATTTGTTTTTGATCATGTAATAGTTTGCTGTACTATGTTGCAAATAAATGTTAATTTTAGATGACATGTAGTCTACATAATGTATATTATTATGGACGGAGGCAGAAAAGTCAGGTGTAGATTACTGCACAAAGTGAGAATTTTTTTTTCCTTGGTCAGGATATGTACAGTCAGTCCAGCTTGGATTTACAAGGCTGACAATTAATACTGAACAAACAAGAACTCAAACTATGAATTATGAAAGAGCTGCAGCATCTGAAACTGACCACAATGAACATTTGAAAGATAAACAGTACCACAGTGCTTCAGTTTCAGCTTCACAGTTTGTCATGTCTATTATGTATTGGGATTCTCTCTGTCAACTCACCATATATTTTTTATTAGTAAGTTTTGGTTTTTTTTTTAGTCAATTACTAGAAATTTCAGGCAACCCCATTTGAATTCCAGGCAACCCCACATGGGGTCCCAACCCCAAGGTTGAAAAACACTGTTATATAGCCTAAATGTTGTCTAAAGTTAACATGTATTTGCAACATAGTATAGCAAACTATTACATGATCAAAAACAAATTAATTTTAGCACAAAAAAAAAAAGTCTCCGTTTTGAATGTCTGGGGTCGCCAGAAATTTGTGATGTTAAAATGGGGTCACGAGCCAAAAAAGGTTGGGAACCACTAATATACATTGTATATTATAATACATTATTCATAATCATATTAATATGATGCACATTATATACATTATATATTAATATCTTATACAATGTTGTAACAACATTATAAAATAATTTTATGCATAATATACAGGGTGGATGAAAAGTAACTAGGCATTAGAAATTGCTTACGAAATTTTTAGAATCACTGAAGTCATGACGAAAACATTTTTTAAACAGACGACACAAATGGGGATTTCTAATTTTCCTATTGTTTTATTTCTTATTTCACGGATTCAGGAGGTTCTCAATGATATCCCAGACGATGTCCTTCAGAAGGTTGTTTATTCCATCTCAGGCCATTGGTTGACGCCGCCGATGCTTACGTTGAAATATGAAGATTTACTTTCATTTTCCCATGTAATAAAGAGCATATATCATTGGTTTCAATACATTTATAATAGGAAAATGGATTTATGAACAATTTTTAATGCCTAGTTACTTTTCACCCACCCTGTATATAATACACATTATAATACATTATTTATGATCATATAATATAATACATCTGAATTAATACCTCCATCATAATTACTTAACATATTGGTTTTAATTATTTTTTAAAAATGTACTATTTGATTTAGTTGTTTTGGTTTCGTTATTCAGATTGTTCCATAAATGGATTCCTTTCACATAGAAACAACCTTCCATCAATTTCACCCTGAATCTTGAATTTTTAAAGATGTATATTCCTTTTAGATTTTAAGGACTTTATTTTTTTTCTTTTTAAAGATTTTTCCTGGATGGTGTCCGGTGTATTTCTATTTGCTTTGAACATGATTTGTGATATACTGTAATGTAACCTTTTCTACTTATTATAGATAGATAGATAGATAGATAGATAGATAGATAGATAGATAGATAGATAGATAGATAGATAGATAGATAGATAGATAGATAGATAGATAGATAGATAGATAGATAGATAGATAGATAGATAGATAGATAGATAGATACAGTATAACTAGGACTCAGTATGTAATCATTGCACCAGGCTAAAAGTGATTATTTATGAAAACATTTTGTGTACTTACTTTAAAGGGGGCAATATGGTAATTTTACTCAACATTGATAAGTTAGTAATAAATATTGACACTGTAAATATTGAAATGATACACAATGCTACACAAAACCATTGTTAAATTTAGTCACTCTTCTTCTTAAAGAGTTAAATCCCAGTTTAATCCAAAAGTTATCCATCTGAGATTGTATGAATGTTCACAAAATAATCTTTTGACGTGTATATATTTTACCATACAGCTGGTGATGGTATTTTAATGCTGCAGGAGGCAAAATCAGGGGAAAAACCCCAAAATTTCAGATCAGATCTCTTGTTGGGTTACCACACCCACTTAAAAATCACCCAAATGTAAATGTAAATGTTATTGTTTTGTAACCCAGCCCCGTGTTAGTGATGAAACACCTGACTTCAGTGTGTCCCAATAGTCCACAGACTGCAGCTATCTGACATGTGACATCCAAATAAAGTTACTTTAAACTACCCTGGGTTGTATTTTCATGTGGTCTGACTCTGTGCTTTGTTTTCTACCTTTCTATTACCAACACAAGGCTCAATAAATGTCAGGGTGACACTGCAGGTTATTGATGAGCTCCAGTGGCTGAATTAAAATTCTTCTTTTACCATCTAGCCTCCTTCGTTTTATTTAATTGGCAACCTGTCCAATGTGTAGCCCCTCTTGCAACACTGTGTGATAAACTAAATTCATGCAGTGACCCTAGAATGTGCCCTTCATCCCTTCGTTAAACTAGATGTAAGACATACTGATGAGAAGTTGAACGTTGCAGCTGTTTTTGCCAGCGTGGAACCAGCTGCTATCATGAGAGTTCAGAATAATTACTGCTGAGCAGGATAAAGATTTATTATTTGGAAGCTTAATTATGCTCAGAAAGCCTCCAAATGTCTCTTTCATCAAGCCATCTAAAAAGAAAATTGCTTGTAATTTGTTTTTATTTTTATTTTGTTCAATTGCTAGAACATGATTGCTTTTCAGTGCCTCATATAAAAGAGAAAATCAAAAGTTTTCCTTTAATTTAATTAGCATCAGAAAAGGTACTGCTGATCATTCTCATCCAAATAGTGATGTTTTCTTTTTATGATTTCCCCAAAATGAAACTGTCTTTTAATACACTTCTTGCAACCATGTAGTGTAGTTGTCTATTATTATATTACTGCTACGATGACAAGTTCTTGGGCTTAAAACTTCTCTATTTGTCACTTAGAACAAATGAAAGATACAAAGAAATATCTCTGATGTCTGATGGATAGTCATAACTCTTGGTTGTGTACTTGTTTCACCGTGCATGTCTGTGCATAATATAAATTTATGATGAAGTGATGGTAGCGTAACAGTTTATTACCATAGGCACACTTACAGCATGAATTCACAAAAGACATGAAGAATATATTTTATTTTAAATGCAAACAGGAATAAAGCAATACTATCGTACAATTACATGTAAGTAAAACTCCACTTTCAAGAACTACAATATCACTTCTTTAAAGGCGAAAAAGAGCAGAAAACACACAAAACTTTACCCAATCAATATAAAGACTTCATTGGTTTCACAAATTCATCTAAAATTAAATGTTCAGTGTGTAATATTTAGTAGCAGATGAAAGAAAAAATACAAAAGGCCCTCATGACTGTTTCTTTTATCCATTTTGGGCCACTGGGGGGACACTAACAAAAAATAAAAGAGGATGGAAATGCTCTATAATGTAGGTTACCACCCCAGAACATGAAATCTGTAGAAACAAACATCTCATTGTAAGGCGAAGAAAACACAGTGATCAGTATTTTCAGGTGATTATACATGAATTAAAACTAAATTCCAAGTAAAAATGTAATTTCTGTAACCGGATCCATTTAAATCTCATACATAAAAGCTTTAAATGTAGACATAACATAGAAATATTAGTAGTACAACACAATAGAATGGCACTTACCATGTCTACAACCAGTATTTACAAATATTTACTTTTTTTTCCCCATTACATCACAGAAATTTTAACATTCCACATTATGCATTGTATAACCATTGTAACAATCCAGTATAGATTTGTGAAATACCGCAAACAATGAACTGCTGACCCATTTTTCTCCCTCCTTTATGTTTGTGAAATAAAAGTGGAAAACATTAAAGAAAATGTATTTGCTGAAAAAAAGACTGTACATCAGCAGTGCAATTGTGAGCGTTTACATTTTCATCTTTTTATCTCAGATGAATACATTCAATCTCTTCTGTTATGGGCATAGAAGAGGTCCTCATGTCCATTTCATCCACGGTTTTACTGGGATTATAAGTGGACCTCCAGCGCAGCAGCACAATCTTCTTCAGGTACTTAACGGTGTTGTTTTTCACACTGACAAAACAGAAAGTATTGATCATGCTGTTGCTCATGGCAATGCACTCAATGATGTAGAAAGCCACCAGTGAGTTCTTCTGACGAGAGATAATCGTCGGATGGAAGTCCCGCAGGATGGTGAAAGCGTAGTACGGTGCCCAACACAGGATGTATGCGGTCAGTATCCCTATCAGGACCATCACCGTCTTCCGGCGACAACGCAGCCTCTTTCTGATCTGCTCCGTCTGGAAACCCGGGACATTCTTAAACCACAGCTCACTGGAAATCCGGGCATAACACATCGCCATGACGATGACAGGCCCGACAAATTCCACGGCGAAAACCAGCAGGAAGTAGAACCGGTAGTAGGCCTGCTGGTCCACGGGCCAGATCTGAGCACAGAAGACCTTGTGGGTGGTTGAGGAGGTTCCACCATGAGGGTACGTGGTCTCAGAGGCGAAGTACGCAGAGGGAATAGAAATCAGGATGGGGACGATCCAGACTCCTGTTATCAGGCAATAGGCGGTTTGGTACTTCATACGCGGCCTCAGTGGGTGGACAATGGCCATGTACCTAAAATACAAAACATAATGCCAGAGAATAGACCTGTCATATAAAGTAATCAAAGCCATTTCAGCAGTGTGAGCTCTCTGCAACTCAATAGGATCAGAAAAAGGCTTTCAGTCACTCATGGAAGATTAAAGTCCAATACACTGTGTTGCATAATTCAGTGAATGGAATCTTTTACTCTAATAAAAGACCGTTTCTATGTGCTTGAGAAAAGGAGTTGTACACCATTGGAAATTTAAATGTAAGCAAAATGTTTGATTCACAAGCCTGAGCCATTATGTGACTCAAACTGACTGATAGAACAATTCAATACCTTTAACTAAAGGGAAGACATGCGGCAAAAGCATCTTAACGGTGGATATGTAAGTCTGCTGTGGCACATCGCTGAGTTTAAGTCTACTATATTTGGCCTAGGCTTTAAGAGTGATTTTTATGAAGCACATTTTAGGCTTACACTTCTTCTGAATGAAAATCTAGATTTAAATAATTATTTGTGCCCAATTTTAGATAACTACGTTAATGTACAGTATGTGTACGAACCACTGACCAATTCGGATTAAAGGGGTATTTTTAACCACATAATTTTAATAACATAACAATTTTTGCATACTTATTTACATATATTTCTGTAATTATCATGTTGATAATATTTGGGGTATATATGTATATATATATATATATATATATATATATATATATATATATATATATATATATATATATATATATACATATGTGTGTGTGTGTGTGTGTATATATATATATATATATATATATATATATATATATATATATATATATATATGATAAAAAACTTTTAATGAGATTAATCACAGGATTGCTGTGGATTAATTTCAATTAATCACGATTAAATATTCATTTCTAATCTGTATTAATTGCGTTTCGTTTTGTATGAGCAAACAGACTCAAGAAACAGAGGAATATATATGCACTTAATGCGTCTGTCATAAGACGGGTGACGCATTAGCCGAAGTGCTAGCAGAATCCCAGACTAACGTATGCTTCGTGTTAATGTGGTATTTTAATATGAAATGCTTCAGTGTAAAGAAAACTCCTTCCTGCAGAGTGTGCATAATACTTTATGTCAGTCGACTGTTCTGTCTTGGATTTTTTTGTCCTCATATTTCCATCCAGAGGACCAACATACTGTTTAGCATCTTCCATCTTTATGGGTTGGTTCAGCTGTCTGTCACTACCGGTTTGCGCATGCGTGACGGTAACTCTACTTGGACAAACTGTGTTGCCAGAGATATTCAGAGTCATTCTGTGCTGCAGATGAGTTAATTGCGTAAAAATTTTTAATCACGTTAATCATGATGATGGATTAATATATATATATATACATATATATATATATACACACACACACACACACACATATATATATATATATATATATTCTTTATCTTCTTCTTCTTTTTGTTGTATCAATCATTTTTTCTTGCTACTTTTTATTATCCTTGAGTGGCGCAACCGTAACAAGAAACTCCTCCTGGGATTAGTACAGTCATCTGATTCTGATGGTTTTCTGTAGCGACAGAAGGCTCAGATTACTTGACAATCAAAAAATCAAAAAATGAATCACCATCCGTGTGTTTTTCCAGTGTGTTTGAAGCACAGGTGACAGGCATACAAACACACCACCTTGAACCCTGCCTTGATAAATCATTTATCAGTATTGGTACAGCTCTCATCTCCTGATTGCAATGTTGGGTATCCTCTTGCCATGAAAGTGGTTACATCTTTAATCAAAATAAACACATCCACTTCAATGTGAATATTACAAGTGGTACTAAATCGCTAGGGAATAGATACACTATTAGAGTTACATCAGGGTGAATTATTCAACAGCTCTGTGATTCTTAATGATTAGTGTTACGCATTAAAGTTAAACTGAAAGGAAGATAACATGTTTGAGCGTAAGCCATTTTTCTATATGGACTGAAAGAAGTCATATCTGCTTCTTGTTTTAATGAGAAAAGCATTACAGTTTTCACTTTGAAGATCTTATATATCAGGCAAATTTCCATTTGAAGAGAAACACAGTACATAGACATCATTTGGGTTGGACATCACGGTTCTGTAGAGGTTAAATGCAGGAAAATACCTCAGATGCATAAGGTTAAGTTTCCTTTTTGTTTATTTTGTACTGACAATACTTGCCAGTGATTGCTCCATGTCTTATTTACTATGGACAAAGGTATTTGGCAAGTTGAATTCAAGTGTTTCATTGCCAACGGGAGCTTAGCAACAAAACCATTAGAGCAAATGTCATTATATAATGTTTATTGCCATAAATATCATTGCAGCAAATGTTTTTATTTAGTTTTTATAGTTAATTTGGTTTACATTGTCATCTATTCTTACAAGATGTGCACAAAACTTACATTCAAATTGTTTTAAATGCTTTAACTCCATTTCAGTTATATTTATTTGACATTTATCATGATAATTATTGACGACTGACTGAATGGTTAGTCCTCCAACCAGGTGTAGATTTGTCCCAATATATTTGCCCTTATAGTGTGTTATAACTGAGAGGTAGGTGGTAGTAGCTTGTAACCAGTACATTTATAAATCAAAACAGTTAACATACACTTTTGCAAAGGTCATATTGTTTGTGCAGGGCTGCTAACAAACAAATCAAAGCAGATCTGTAAAAAAGTGGATCTTCTAATTCTTCTAAAGTGAGTGTGATATGCAAATGTTATAGTACGACTAAAAAACTGGCTTAAATGTTTTTTTTTTTGTTTTTTTTTACTTATTAATTTGTTGCTATCTTATTTTCAATAATAGATGGCCTATTTTTAGGGAATGAGCTAATTTAGTCTTCCATTTATTTATTTTTTTCACAGCTGAAATTAACAGCTGGTTGTTTGAGATAATTATTAATGATCAAGACTGAACCTCACACCTACATGGGTTGTGTTATATGCATAAAAATAGCACATGTTCCAACTCACAGGAACACATTATCTGACTAAATAAATAAATAAATAAATAAATAAATGAATAGCAGACCCACCTGTCAACAGCAATAGCCAGCAGTGCATTTGTGGACACATAGAGTGACACTGTTCGTAGATAGTTGACAGAGGCACACAGCACCAGTCCATGGTCCCACGAAAGCTTTTTGACCACATAGTAGTCCACCAGGAATGGGCAGCACACCACAGCTACTATAAAGTCTGAGATGGCCAGATTGGCGATGAGCAGGTTGGTGAGGTTGCGAAGCTTTTTGTACCGTGTCAGCGTGGCGATGAACAGGAAGTTACCCAGCCCACAGACGAGCATGATACAGACAAGGACGACGCCAATCACAATGGTGGCCACAAAGAAGGCCTGACCCTGGGTGGTGTCTGGGATCTCTTCAGGGGGAATACCATAGTCCATATCATAGTTGTCCATGTAGTGATCCAACCTAGTTGCTGGGATACTGTCTTGTGTCACTTCAAACGCCCCTGACGTATGGCTGATGTTGGAGTCCCCCATGTCTCTGCACACACTCCGTGGGTGGTTTACAAAGATCTGTGTTTCAGTTCAATTTATTCTGACAAATGAAGGCAAAAAATAATGAAGCTTTTTGGTGCATAACGCCAACATGGTCTTGAAAATCTGCATAATTAGGAAACTGTTGGTTTGAATACAGATAACAGAATAAGGGGGATCTTCATGAGATGCACATCTTTACCTGGAACAGAAAGTTCCCTTTAGCATTACTCACATCAGGTCATGACTCATAACAACAAGCTTGTATCAAAACAAATTACTTGTCCCCAGTGCTCTAAGCTTGATCATGGTGGCATATGTGACATTTCTATGATGTTTCTGATAAAGTATTTTTGTAGATGAGAGCATTAAATGTAGGAATGGACTTTAGATTTAATGCTGTGAATGATAGCAAGGCATTCAATTTGCTGTAAAACTGCTCATTCATGCCATTATTAATTCATTAGAGTAAATAATAATAATAATAATAATAATAATAATAATAATAATAATAATAATAATAACAAATTGCATTTATAAAGCACTTTTCATTCAACAGAATCTCAAAGTGCTACAGAGAAAAGACAGTCAAAAAAAAACAACAAAATAATTAAAATAAAAATAAAAATACTATATCAGGAATAATAGACTAGGTAAAGGTATTAAATGATCAATTATTAACACTTTTTTGTATTTGTATATTTTTGTATGTAGTATATCAGTGTAAATACAGTACATGACTGTGGCTGCAAATCAAACACTGTGCACTAACATACGCACATCTGAAGGTGTGTGTGTGTATGTGTGTGTGTGTGTGAGAGAGAGAGAGAGAGAGAGAGAGAGAGAGAGAGTGAGAGAGGGCAAGAGAGACATTATGCATTAGTACAAAAACACATAAAAAAAAAAGCTATTAATGATCTTAAATGTCTTAATTTTATGGTAATGTGTCCTCCCTTGAGCTAATTTTGGATATCAATAAATAAAAGCTAATAGCTAAGGAGTTCAATCTATTTCCAATTAAAGTGAGCAAACATAATGGAACAAAACACACTTTGTATCAGGGTCTGAGTTCTGCAAAGACAGGTGTTGACATCTTATTACTGGTTTCTCACGACTCACATTTTTATTATTAGCCTGTTGTTGTTGTTATTATTATTATTATTATTATTATTATTATCATTATTATTATCAGTATTATTATTATTATTATTATTATTATTATTATTATTATTATGATTATACAGTTGCAGTGGAAAACACAATGAAAACAAATGTTAGACATATAAGGCTCTTACCTGCCAATGCTGAAGACTTAGTCAGATGATTGTAAAACCAATCAAAATGCTTCTGTATCAGGGGCAAAAGCCAGTCAGTCCCTCTGCTGGACCATCTCCACATTAGGTCTCTGCATCAGCACTGTGCACTCGGGCTGATTGCAACCACTATCAGACTCCTTCACTCTTCTGCCCTTCTTTCAATAAAGGAGAAGAGGGGAGAGAGAGTGAGAGAGAGAGAGAGAGAGAGAGAGAGAGAGAGAGAGAGAGAGAGAGAGAGAGAGAGAGAGAGAGAGAGAGAAGTTGCGTCTGTTTTCCCTTTGCCTCCACAGATGCGTCTGAGCGATGATGCGCGCCGCAGAAACCACATTTCGCGTCTTCCACGAAGCGTGAGCAAAGCGTCCGTGGATGCAGCTGGTCCCAAGTTCACGCCAAGAAAGATAAGTGAACATCCAAGAATATTCTACAGGTGGAGGATTTGCTCACCCATATAGTTCCAAGAAACACATCCTTTCTATTTGATGTTCTGTAAATGTACTTCACATTAACTTATGCATAAACACCCACAGTTTTCGGGACTTACGAAAGCCGGTAGAGGACCATATTAAAATGACGCCATTATAAATATACATATATGTTAACCCTTTATTGACCCTTTGCACGTTACGTCACGCTCTGTTCGCCATGACGGACGGCGGAGCGGCTGGCCCTTTTTTTATACGGTCTTATGTTCTACATCTCATCTACGCATGCGCATTGCAATCTGTCAGAAACTGTCTCATCTACGCATGCGCACTGCATATCTGTCAGAATATGTCAGAGTGGCGGCTAGTACGAATTGGAAGAAACAAACAGGCAGGAATATATTCATGCGAACAGAAGCGATAAGTGCACATTTATTGTATAGAGGGTATGCACGTGATGTCACCGCTAGCAGAAGTCACCGCGGTTACGTCCACTGAGTGGCAGAAAGAGGGAGATGAGTAGCGGCTTTGGCTTGAATACTGCGAAAACTTTAGAACAGTCTAAAAAATGGGGAAGAGCTGTTGCGCCATTGATCGCACAAATAGGTTTAAAAAGCACTCGGAGCTATTGTGTTAGCGGCTACCTAAAGCCAAAGACAGAAGAAGCAGATGGATCGCTGCAATTCGTAGAAATAACTGGAATCCAAGCAACGAAACCTGGATTTGTGGTTGCCATTTCGTGTCAGCTAACGTTAATTTATGCTATATTCTTGTGTAAAATCATACCTTAAATTACATATTGTTTTGGCTAACGTTACTTCTTAGTAAAGCTCTTAATGTTAGCATCTGTCATTTAGTTCTATATTTCATAACTGAAACGTTTTTGTCTTCAGTTGTGTGATTATGAACCTTGTGCTCTACATGATTTGTAAACTAGCTTAAACTGAGGCTAACCTAGTTTTCTAAATAAGGGGGTACTCTAGCACAAAGCTGTTGTAGCTGTGTTGTATCAAGTATCTGATGTTAACTCTCCTTAAATCTCCACAGTACCAGTAGATCATCCACTCACTTGGGTCAATACTAAGGGTTCAACTCCAGTAAATCAGTAGTGAACTGTGAGCACTACTGCTGGGCCTTTACCTTGGCAATCACCACCAAGAAAATACGTCTGCACTGACATAAAACCTCAAAAACAATAGTATGTTGAATTAAAGCACTCACCAGCTGTAATCCTCTAATTAACGATGACGAGGATGTCAACAACTCTGGCTTTTGTATGCTTTCAGCCTTTGCATTGTGTATTTTCCCGGCGTTGAAATCAGGTACATATAAATGTCACGATATGTGATTTCCGGCCACATATCAATGTTCGTAGACCACTTGTTGTTTGGTAGCTTGTATGGATCTGTAACATTTAATTTGAATATTATTTTATTTCCAAATCATTAATTTTTGTTTATTATTTTGACATTTGTTTATGTTGTAATTTACATATTATTTCATTAATTATTTAGTCAGTTTATATTATATATTCTTTTAGTATGTTTCTTGCCTTTTCTTAATATTTTGGTTCCTGCCTATTGTTTGTAGTACGACCGGTTTTGGCGTGACACAAGAGTTAAGTCCGTGATGGAGCGCGAGCAGCGTATGTTGTGCTGAGCTGCTGATAATAAAGCTGGCTGAAATTGTCCTGCCGTTTGGTGATTATTAGCACGGAAGACAACAAAACATATCATCACCAAGAATACCATTGTAACCCGCCTTACCCACAGCCCCGGTGAGACAAGCAATATTTCAAGGTTACAGATCCATGTCCAGTCCAATTGTCTTTAATTTCATGTTATAGTCCACCATGTTAAGATGGTTTGTTTTTGCTACTCAGTCTGACTTAGAGGGGCGTGGCCCAGGGGGGAAGTGACGTATGTGCATTCCGTCTATTCTTTCACATTGTAACTTTTAATAATTTAAATATTTTGAAGCAAGCAGCCATAGAGCCTGTCATATAAGCATTCAGCGCAAGTTGGGGACGGGGCAGTTGTCAGTCAGGGAATTCCCTGGACTGTCCCGCTTCAATCAGGATCTGTAACTGCAGCACGGGATTGGTGAAACAGGTCATTTACTTTACATTCATTAAAATGTAGTCAGAGTAAGCCAGAAATGACCTTACCCTTTCTGTAGAATATATGGGACTTCTGGCTTACTCTGACTGACCTGTCCACTCCTTCCGCTTCGTACCAGCCGCCATTCTGACAGATTCTGACAGATATGCAGTGCACATGCGTAGATGAGACAGATTCTGACAGATTACAATGCGCATGCGTAGATGAGATCTGGAACATAACGACCGTATACGAAAGCGCCAACCGTGACAGCGGAAGTGCCGGACTGCACACTGGACGGCAAACCGGCTAATATTGAATTTGATCTGAATGTTCTCGTTTTTGTTCACTTTTAAACCCTGCTTTACACATACAGTGGTTGCACACAACAGTTCCACCCATGGTTTCAGCTGGTTCCAGACAGAGCCTGGATATGATGGACCTGATATTACAGATAGATCAGGCTCTGTTAGTGTCCATAGCACATTAGCTCCACCAAATGCTAGCTAGGTGGTAGACTGGGTTAACTACTGTGAGCCACTATGTCCAGTTGCTGTCATAAGTAGCCTTCAATAGTAGCTCTGTTGTTGTGGCTGCCTTTGTACCAGCTACACTATGTTCTATGTCCTACTGTTATTGTTATGCTGTTCCATATGTTCTAGTGGTGGAACTGTACATATTACTGTGTGCAGATAGTTGAAAGGCTGCCGCCTCAACAACAGAGGATACTGAGAACAGCCACTAACTTTATTACACAATGTTAGTTAATTAGAACTGCTTTTGGTTACAGTCTATTTGAGTTTTGATGGCATGCTGGGGGAAACATGTTAAAAACATATACAGCTAGCTAGCTAACGTTAGCTGTATCTTTCCTTTACCATTATGAGATACATTCCTCTGCTGTGAGCACAGTACAGCGACTTGGTAATCTAACCTGAGACTAAGAACTGGTAATACCCAGACTTTTGTATGCTTTTAGATCAGCACCTGTGTATGGGGACACTCCATTTAGAACAGAATGGTACAGATCATGTGCTTTTAACTCTGGTAGACTGGAGGATTTTGCTAGATCCGTAAACACATCAGGAGGGAGAAGGTATGGGTCGGTAGCTAGCCCTGCTATCGCTAGCTTCTCCAAATAGCATTCTTTGTGCCATCTCGTAAGGTGAGTCACATCGCAGGACAACTTCAAAACATTATTTTCAGTGCTGGTAGCCATAATCCGTTGCTCATTTGTTGTGTTTGCTGTGTTGCTTTTGCCGTCCACCATGGCGTTGCACCCCTAGTCACGTGATAACTATGACGTTGGTGCAAAGGGTCAATAGGACACTCATAGAAATACTCTTAAATTCAAATTTTCAACCTTTGGGCCAGATCTACTAAGATCCCAATTTGCGTGCACTAATTTGCTTGCGCAATCCAGAATTTTGTGTGTGGGGTGTAACTGTGGTTTGTGGGTGATTTACTAAGATTGCTTGTGCAAAGTACAACAGGTGCAAACTCTTGGAGACCGCCCTATTTAAATGATGGTTGTGTGTGTGCTACTGGAGACAATACGCTGTAGAAACTGCTCTGGGATACTCCAGCGTTAATGGTAACAGTGTGCTGAATGACCCCGACACACGGAAATGTGACCTTGGAGGAGTTTTGTCATAGAAGGTATGGCATGACTCATTCATTCATTTTTCATTTTAAAGGTGTGTGTGTGTGTGTTGGGGGGGGGGTTAGTTGGACTGAATGACAGTCAAGCGCATATAATTTTGTCACACTGTAACCTAATGTCGGTGCGTATTTTTAATCACAATCATCAGGAGTGGAAAAAGTCCCGTAAAATGTGTGTGTGGGGGGTGCATACGTCTCAATTATTTTTTCTTCCATCATTCCAAAAATGTTCACACAAGGGTGAAAAATGCGTTCTCTGCATCTCGTTTCATCATTTCGATGTCTCCTAACCACTTCCATGTGTGCGCAATTACGCATCCAGCCCATTTGCTCGTCCTTTTGACACGTGGTAAATATAGACGCTGTTTCTATGAACAAGATTGCTTTCGGGTTTGATAAATCCCTTTGTGTGTGCTAAATTAATATATTTACATTTTCTCCTCTCACCACATGCACAACTGCATGTAAATGCCCCATATTGCATATTCATTGAGGCAAATGTACTAACTGGATGCAGCTTTGAAAGAGCAACCCTTATTGCGCACTGTTAGTAAGTCAGTTTGTACATTTTTTTGCGTGTGTAATGAGTTTGCACACATTTTAATACATGCAGACCTTTAGTAGATCCAGCCCTTAGTGTGTTATTGGAGGACATAACAAGACTTTATTACTCTTGTGAAATTGTTCAACATTTTTTATTGTTAATGTAGAAAATCAAGGTCAATGAAGTTACCATATTTGGTTCCTTGCCTGTAAGTGGCAAAAAAAAAAAAATCCAAGAAGCATAAAAAAATACAAGAAAAACGCATTTAAGGTGTAAGGAACATGTATTTTAGAACATTAGAACATCACTTTCAGAACATTCTAAACATCAGTGCTGATCCAGACCCCTGTCCACATCCACATTATCCCTTTGAACATCATTCCTTACATTAGTACCATTATTTCATGGTACCTAACAAAGCAGGTACACTCACTGTTCATGCAGAGGTGGACCTTACAGACCCTGTAGACCACATTGGACCTGAGATTGTTGCCTCACTATAACTGTGGCTGTCAGTGTCTTATAATGTGTGTAGAAATGACCAAAAATAGTCACTTGCCCAATAAAGGGTTTAATACCCTGCAAGTGTGTGCTACTTGTTATTGAAATTGAGTTTTTGATAGCATTTTGCTTCCATTTACACACGACCAACCTTTAATGGCTTTATAAGTCACATTTATGACAAATGCTGACTTTACTTTATCTCATGGTTCAGTAATAATTTTAAAAGCTGCATGTGTTCTAAATGGAAATCCAGTGATTTAATCTGAGTTTTAATTTTCCAGTAGCCTATCTTTGTTATGTGACCGATTGGAATGCAAATTGAGAAGCGGAATGATGGAGAGGTATTTAATCTTCAAAATTTTACCTTGAATTTTATATTAAAATGCAGTTTCATGTCAATATGAGTTTCATATCTTTGACCCCATGAGGGTTTCAACCTGTGGTAATGTGACAACTTATTTACATTTTATGTAGGCTAATAAATGTGTACATGTCACCTTAAATATAGCTTTGTATTGAACTTGTATTTATGATTAGGCAACATCTCCGAATAGTATTAGACACAATTAATAATTCACTAACTACAAAAGCACTCGGAGAGCGCAGACCTCCGCCAAGGCAAATCAGTGGCCCCCCCGCCCCCACTAACTGACTCCATCCACTGTCACTTAGTTGGATCAGTGACAGTGGATGGAGTCAGTTAGCTAATGATAGATTTTGCTGAAAGACTCACTTTTTCTTCAGTTTTCTCTGTTGCTGATATAATAACCCTCAACTTAAATCTGAGCTTTAACAAACATCTACATAATCAGTAAATAAAATATAGGAAAATATAGCATTTTCACTTAAAAAAAAAAAAAAGCCAAATAAAGAACATAATATTACTATAAATGGTAATGAATCACTTAAATATAGAGAAAAATACATTTGGGAACTGACACAAAAGTAACACTGTGTCTTTATGGGTTAAATGTCCTCAATAAAGTTATGATAAAGTTCTATCATATGTACAGTTGTGGAAGAAATTATTCGACCACCCCTTGTTTTCTTCAATTTCTTGTTCATTTTAATGCCTGGTACAACTAAAGGTACATTTGTTTGGACAAATATAATGATAACAACAAAAATAGCTCAGAAGAGTTTAATTTCAGAGTTGATATCTAGCCACTTTCCATGTTTTCTAGATAACCAAAATCACTTCAGTTCTTACATCAATATCTATGGGACTGTACTGACAAAAACAGTGCTTTTAGACATTCCATGTTTTCTTTTCTGTCTGTTTTAGTCACATGATACACACAGCAGTTAGTACTTGATTGCATAACCCTTGTTTTTGATGACTTTTGATGGTCTAATATTTTTTCCGTGACTATATATATTGGTTTATGTACATTTATGAATGAGATTTATAAATCTTCCACCAGAAAGAACCTGTAAAGTGAATGTATCATAATTAATGTGCAGACAGTGTTTTGAGGTAGAGGTGGTACTTCTGAGATAAATATTCCTTTTGCATAAAAACCATTCACTCATTAATTCTCAGACTATAACATATTGACCCAAGACTGTATCTTGGAAACTACAGCCATCCAAGATATTTGACTTAATTTTTCCTTTATTAGTGACTCAAACTTGGTAAAATTTCACTACTTCTACTCTGGAGGGATTTTACTAGTAGACCAGTGGAATTCAAATTACTTTCTGTTATGAAAAATGCTCTGTTGTAGACGACCATAACATTTACTTTATGAAAGCTTAGTGATCCACCAATTAACATTTACAACAGAAACACATTATTTTTATGAATTATTTATGAAAACATGCATTATGATATTAATGTATTCCAACTTGATTAGCCACCATATAAGCTTAACATAAGCTTATCCCTCAAATACAACCATGTATTTCATGTTATGATTACATTCTTAAGTGCACTTTACCTGTCAGAAGCTAATATAGTTAAGTCCTCCTTCTATAGAGTGGAAAAGACCTGTTATTGTACCTTTAATAATACGACCCTGCAAATGGTCTAAGGGATTAATAGTCTTATGACATTTTTTGCTTCAGCACTGTCATTTTTGTAATTCAACTCGTATTTCTTTTACAGAGAGTACCAGCATTAATACACTAAATATGGCACGAATATAAGCTTCTAAAAAAATCACAAACCCTGTGAGCTGCAAAATGATAATCTGTCACAACCTTAACCCATGAGGTGTAGCATGTAATATACATATACACATGATAGAATCATTAAATCAATCCACTTTAGCTGCTGTATTAGCATGGTGGTTTGCAATTATCAGGGGAAATATGCATCATATTTTTTTTCTGTAATGCTAAAATATATATGATATAATCTGAAATATTGTTTTGGGCATAAACATGTCTCTTCTTACACCTCAAAGCCATAGGTTTTTTTTTTGTTTGTTTTTTTTTTCTTTTTCTGTAGAGAATCTGAATGTCCTTGTGTACATTGTTTACATCACCAGGATCAGAAAGAAGTGGGCAAACACTAAAATGATTATGAAACCTGAGTCCTATTTTAATCGTTTACAACCATCGCCTCCCATTTTAAAGAACACATGAAATCCCCTTTTACAGTCACTGCTCATATAAATATTTCTTGCCTTGCAGACGATCTCGTCGGCCTCCTTCTCAGATGACCACCTTTAAATCTTCATAAACATGAAACTCAATTGATTGGAAATAAATGACTCAAATGCTGCAGCACTACATCACACTCACAAGGTGTTTGGTGTTGGAGTAGCAGTGGGAAGCTGTCACACTTTATCTTGGTGGTCAACCATCCTGAACAGCACATAAATAGGTGCAGGCAGCAGCACTGATGACTTTTAAGGATCAATCCCGTATTGTGATGGAGAGCTACTGGTACTTTTTCATATTGCCTCCAACAATCATATGTCGATAACAGCAAGATGGCTTTGTGTGTTCATATTCGCTGCAGTGGCTGCCAGTTCACGTCACTGTAGTTTCAGAAAAATCATGGATAACAAGACACACACCAGTGCTCGTTTTCCTTCTGCAGAATCAGTAGGGAAACAAAAAGCCCTTTTCTTTTCTACACTGTAACATATCCACCTCCCAGCTCACAGGAGACAAGACAACTGGTGTTTGCATGTTTCTATTAGTTTTTATTACCCTCTAAATATTAGTGGACTCATGCTCAGCTTTGTTGGTGTCTGTCACTGTAGCCCAGGAGGCCCTAACAGCAGGATAAACACTAGGCTTTCATTTCCAACTCCAGACAACTCTCTAATCTCACCCGGGCCGCAGATTTACAGCTCCTCGTAACCAATGAATATAGATGGAAAGGAAGAGGGCAGCGGGGTCCACAGCTCTCTTCTCCGCTGTAGAGAATATGCAGAAGACATACTGTATCATCCACTGCCTTTGTGTGAAGGTAGACAGATAGTCTGACAGTGTCATAGTTTATGTGTGTGGATGAAACAGTGGTGAAACAGCATGCACACAACTATCAGGGCTTAAATCTGGGCAGATCGCTTTGGGCATGCTGCAGGTTATGTTGGACTTCTTCACTTTGTGAGCTAGTATTTGACAAAACAAATCGATTTACTGCAAATAGTTATTACGATGCACCACCACTGGTGTTCACTAACCTCTCTCTTTGTACGTTTGACTGTTGTCTGCGGTTGTTATTTCTTAGGGTTGGTATTTTGGAGAGAAAATAGTAGTGTGAAAATGTGTGCAGTATGTTTGTGTAAATACATTTTATTCATTTTTACATCTTATTTATGTCAATGTTGGCTGGTGGTAAATAAGACTGGAGGTGCCTTGAGTTTAAAGTCAGACTACATCCAACTGTATTTTAGTGTTAGACACCAAAACCTTCTTACTCAAACTACCACACCCCATGTAGCAAACGCACAACCCACCCACTAGACCAGTGATCCTCAACTAGTGAGTTGTGACCCAAAACTGGGTCGCAAACCCATTTTCAGCCCTTTGGGCAAAAAGTAATGTTAAGAAATCAATCCTGTTGTTTATTTTTTATGGAGCAGAGGGTCATCCATTCATCATTTTATCTTACCGAATCCATTCCTCGGCAGTGCTATTTGCTTCCTGAAGGTCTTGGTCAGAGCAATGAGGGTCCAACGGGCACCAATGCAAGATGTGTTCCATTGATTGGACCGCTGCGGCACAGGGGCATTCAGGGCTGGTGGTGAATCCCCACTTGTGGCAGTTGTCATTAGTTTACTCAACCTTTACTCTTGCCCTATTCAGTGCAACCCACTCCCCCCAGGAGAGGGATGTTCCACTGGGCAAGCTTTCTTGGATGCTTGGTACCACCTCATTTTTGGGGGCAAGTAGCAAACCTTCACGTTGGTGCCCCTGTTAATCTGTATGGAGACCGATTGCTAAAACAAGCAAAAAAAATAAGTCATCCATTTACACTCCCCAACAGTAGGTGGCAGTAATGCGCTGTAATACAAATTAACACCAGATATTTCACAGCATAAAAGAAGACCCAAAAGTTTCTATCTGTATTATGGCGAAACTATGGACCCCCTTTGGTGACATGTGAGACAAAAATAATAATAATAATAATAATGGGTGTCCACGAATTAGTAATGCATGACCACAAGACCTATGAGATTGCTGTATAGTGCAGCACGCCGATTTGATGCCCTTACCAACATGGACCACCTCAATTTAACTTCATTTTATTTTCACCTTGGTATGAACTACAGTGGTCTACTTCAATTAAAGTAATCACCACGCAGCAGTGGCCATGCATTACAACCTCATGGCCACGCATTAATATTATTTCCCTCCCATCACCAAAAGGGCTCCGTATGAAAGTCAAGTAGGATGATAACATCAGATATGGTTTTACCAACAGTGAGGACAAAAACCTTAGTGTGTTTAATGCTTGAATGAGTGACTGAATACACATTAAATTTATTAAGTAAGTGTACTTTTCAGTTTTGGTTAAAATTGACCTATTTTACTATTAAAGGCAATATTTCCGTATTTAGCATCACCACCTGCTGCTTATTTTGGTTTATCATTAAATTTGTATTCTGTGTTTTCATATTAAGATAAGATAAGATAAGATAAGATAAGATAAGATAAGATAAGATAAGATAAGATAAGATATGCCTTTATTAGTCCGACAAGGGGAAATTCCAGATTTACAGCAGCACAGCACAAAAGGACAAAAGAGCAAAAGAAAGTGCAAAATCAAAAATAAAGACAAATCAAAAAAGCTATATATATTATTTACAGCTGTGCGCATTCTGATCATGCCACAGGTTGGATAGGCATTTGGTTTATTGCACTGTTTATTGTGATATTCTGTATTATCTCAGGTTCAAAAGGCAAGGCAAGGCAAATTTCATTTGTATATTGCAAATCAAAGGCACGGCAATTCACAGTGCTTTACAAAAATGGAAAAGAGACAGGTTAAAACCATACAGTTACAATTAAAACATAATCAATAAAACATAAATAATAATCAATTAAAATACACAGAAACACACCATCTTTTTCATTAAATGTATTTGAGAAGTTTAACTGTTGCCACTTTGGGTGGTGGTTTGTCATTGTGGATCCTGAAGCCAGACCAGCTGAAAACCACTGCACTAGACCACCAGTCAGCTGCTACTCTACGATCCCATAAACACGGTGTAGCTGAATAGCCAAGTGGTGTTTGGCGTCACACACAGCACCTAGAGATGACTAAAAAGAGGTTTAACAGGATGAACAGGACAAGACTTTGTTACAGATGGTTGCTCATCTGCTTCAGGTTCATTCTGGAGACCTGAGAGCATCTGTAGCCTATGCCACTGGAGGCAACTTGGCAACAGAGCAAAAACCATCCAGTAACATAAGAACAAGACAATAAAAACAACTCTGATTGTCTGGTTGCACCGTGGGATGAATTTTTAACCACTTTAACCAAGAAAAATGTTTAGGAGCCACATGCACTCTTATTTTACTAGTTCCCAGCAACCAGTCATATTTTGCTAAACCCACTTTTATTAGTCTTTGGTACATTTGCTCAGGGTGCGATTTGTCAAAAAAGCAGAGGGGGGATGTTGTTGTTTTTTTTTTGGGGGGGGGGTAATATACAGGGTGGGGAAGCAAAATTTACAATGAACATTTAGTTGTTTTTTCTCAGCAGGCACTACATCAGCTGTTTTGAAACCAAACATATATTGATGTCATAATCATACCTAACACTATTATCCATACCTTTTCAGAAACTTTTGCCCATATGAGTAATCAGGAAAGCAAACGTCAAACAGTGTGTGATTTGCTGAATGCACTCGTCACACCAAAGGAGATTTCAAAAATAGTTGGAGTGTCCATAAAGACTGTTTATAATGGAAAGAAGAGAATGACTATGAGCAAAACTATTAGGAGAAAGTCTGGAAGATACTATTAAAGAAGAATGGGAGAAGTTGTCACCCGAATATTTGAGGAACACTTGCACAAGTTTCAGGAAGCGTGTGAAGGCAGTTACTGAGAAAGAAGGAGGACACATAGAATAAAAACATTTCCTATTATGTAAATTTTCTTGTGGCAAATAACTTCTCATGACTTTCAATAAACTAATTGGTCATACACTGTCTTTCAATCGCTGCCTCAAAATATTGTAAATTTTGCTTCCCCACCCTGTATGCTGGCCTGAAACGAAAGTGAAACTTTCAACGTTTAACTCCTGGGTTCTATTCCTCTCATACAGCGGATCTTACATGAAGTTTTCACAGCTTCTAACCTGTATCTACTGGACCCCCTCCACTGCTCACTGGGCCCCCCACAAATGCTGGGCCCCATCAATTTGTCACATTTACCCCCCCTTTACGGCGCCCCAGTGCATGGGGACGTTCGTGAATTCTGAGACTGTCGACAGATCGGTTCAGGTGAATGTTAGTGCCAGTAATGTAGGATATAGGTGAAAGAAAACTGTCACAACCTGCCTGTTATTTCAGTTGGTTGGTGTCGCCCCCCCCCCCCCCCCCCCCCAAGGATGAAATTCACTGAGCTGAGCTGAAGTAGGGATGTGAAAACCAGAAGCGGGGTTGACCCACCCCCCATCCCCCCAAATAAATCGCACCCTGCATTTATTTGTGTATTTGGGAACCCTAACAGTTCAAAAAGTTTGAATTTGAACCCTCCAGGTGCTGCAAAGCTATCTGTATATTCATTCTGGCAAAAATCGAGTGGGTTTCTACAACACATTTCAATTCCTGCTTAATTTGTTACGTCTGTAACTAGTTATGTCATGACATTTGCACATATAAGGTCAAGACTCCCAACAGATATTTCTCTGCATATGCCATAATTGTTTATCAGCAGCAGTTGTAGTAAAAACTGAAAATATGTGGCTCATTGGCACTTAAAGGGCCAGCGCTCAAAATTACCTTTCTGATGTCATTAATCAGAAATAGGGTTGAAGATGGACCTGTGGAGTTTAATTAATGAAGAATTCAGACCCAAGAATAGCATTTACAGTTTATGTAGACCACAGGGAAATGTTTTAAAATGCGTAATTCCATTTAAAAAAGCAAAGTATCCTTAAAATACTGTTGTTTTTTTTTTCAAATGTTATATTTTTTCTCCCTTATGGACCAACCACCATTGTTTTTTTTTTAATCTTTTTTTCCCGCATGCTTTTTTTTTTTTAACCAAACATTTACATTATCAACCCGACAAAATATGTATAGAATACATTTCTTTTTACATATAAGTATAAAAGAATAGAGTTTGTAATATAAATAATAAAAGCTCAACCTTGACTATACAGTACATTCATGGTATTCCAACTGAACACTGATGTTCACTAGGTCTAATGTAGTTTACTTTCCACAGTAGTTGCTTTTGGCATAACTGAGCCTTTGCCGATGTTTTTCCTGTGTCATACTCAGGGTGTAGAGGATGCGCGCTCTCACAGTTGATTGACAGGACATTCCTATACACAGCTATCCAGTAAAGGTCGTCTAATGGCTTTTGCTGGCAGCCTATAATATTTTCCCGCTGGCTTCACAGTCCTGATGAGCCTGTGTTTATTGACTAAGGTCAGATACCCGTACCAGACTGAAATGTTGAAAACAGGGATGCCATCTGAATGAGAAACTTTTATTCCCTCAAACGCCTTCAGTTTCTATGAGTTTACTGATTAAGGAGTTTGCTTTGGTGAAACTGTACTGTATGTTTCTGTAAGTGTACCTGAATGCAGGAGTACACCACAACATTCCAAGTCCTTTTTATAGTGTTTGTAAAATAAATACAAAGAAGCACTATTTGGCTGCAGGTGAAAGTCTTCCTAAATGTCACCGAGCATTCCCTTGTGGTTATCCATCTGCAGCTCACTACGTCAAAAGAAACAAAAAATGTTGTGACATTTATTTGATGTCCAAAAACTATTCTGCAGTATGCATTAGTCTACTGCAACCCTCACTGTTCCTCAAATTTTACAAAGAGATATGAACAAAGGATGGGCACGCACTCAGTACATGTTGAGGGAAGGTTATAGTGCTGCCCAAAGGCTGTGGAAGCAGTGCATGGTCTTCTAAATGGAATCTAATCTGTTTCACCCAGACAGACTGGAGAGGCCATTTGTTATTTGGAAGTCAAGTGCTAAATGAAAACAATAGCATAGCCCATAGAAAATCTTTTAAATTACATGTTTTAGTTTCTACAAGTGCAAAATTGCAGTTCATTTTGGAAAGCTTTTAACTGTGTGAATGCACTGAGGTACAAGTAAAAAGTTTTTGCACAGTGCAGTTTACACTTCAGTGCACCTCAGAAATCCATGTGTCTGTTCATTAAAAGTAACCTTCGAACATTTTGTAGTCACATTTTCAGTTTTCAGAAGGTGACACTCATCAAATCCTTGTGAAATAAACATGAACACAACTTAGCAACAATGAAAACTTCAACAATTTTGGATGAGCGTCGTTTTCCTGCCGCAGCTTAATTGTCATCAACTGTCCTTGAGGTATGGTGTTTGCCAGGTCCGAAATTTGCTGAAATGGTGATGTAAAAGCCATTTGACATGTGTTTCATTCAGCGCTTTAACAGACAGCTTGCTGGATCTGTCTAGAGGGGCATTTTGACTGACCTTGGAGCACACGCAAAAGCAGGATTCGTCTGTGCCTCTTCCTCATTCTGCTGCAGTTTGGCTTGTATCTGAGTCTCATCTTGGCAAACTGTTAAAGTAAGGACATTTTTAAAGTCAAAACAGAAAAAAGAAGAAAGTAATAATGTATTTGAGCACCAGAGCATTTTTATATTGTGCATTTGAATTGTGCTCTTTGTTTTAATGAACACAAAACGTGCATGAAACTGTGAACTTTTATGACATATTCAATACTGTGTTCGTTCCAGTTGGTGAATTTCTCTATTTGACCCTATTTGTTGTTCTATAGTCACACAGTCGCTCCATAATATTATTGACAAAAATATTTTAATAACCTTTTTGTTCTGCGCTACATAAACATTCCCCTCTATTGATTCTGCCTGCATGCCATTACATCTGAGCAAACTGCTGTTTACTGCTTTAGATTATGGAAATCAGAGATGTTGAAAATTGTGGCAGTAAACACAAAGCCAGTTGTTTCCTTAACATGTTTATTTGTGGGGTTTTTGGCAGAAATTGTTCTCTACAGGCTATACAAATTGCACTGCACGAAATTTCCTCTCTGTCATGTGGTGGATGTTCTATATCAAACAGGGATCTAGAAAGCAGCTGACTAAGAACCAAAATAATGGTGTGTGACAACGCAGTGTTTTCCCGGGCTAACCAATTGTTTGTTTTCATGGATCTGCTTTGTCATCAACAGCATGGCTTTTCTAATCTCAGTCACAAAGGCAGCAGTAAACTCTGGAAGCCCCCAGGCCCACATCACGCCTGGACACAGCCAGGGGGGGATGGTTTGGCTATTTCGCTGCAAGCCAGAGCTGTGCAGAGTTTAGTCTAGCATGAGACAGCCAAGGGTGAGCACCCGAGTTTTCACACAATAAAGGTGCTGAAGGGGACCAAGCACTCCAGGGAGACCACCAGCCCAGGGGAGAAGCACGTACCACCATGTACAAGACCAGCTACCTGCGCGAGGTGCGCAAGGAGAAGTATGAGCGATCTGACGTCTTTGATGAAGAACCTGAGGACTCTGAAAGCTCCGCAGGCATCTCAGCCATCCAGGGCTGGGAGAACCTCCAGGAGCTCAACAGCCGCTTCGCCCGTTACATCAACAGGGCACGAGTCCTGGAGCAGCGTAACGCCGTGTTCCGTAAGCAGCTGGAGACACTGCAGCGCATGGAAGAGGCCAGCGGCCTGGAGGAGGCCTTCACAGAGCAGATTGAAGTCAACAGGCAGCGCATCAGGGAGCTGTCATCAGAACATGCAAAGCTGGAACGAGAACTAAGGGATTCTTGCCGCATGTTGGACGAGTTCACCAGCAAGTAAGCACTGAGGATGGTGGTTAGTGTTGTTTGCAGGTCAGAGGTCAGATTTTTTCTCGGGGGCTGAATGTTCAAAAATGTGAAAAAAGTCAAAGAAAATAATGTAAAGTACCAACAGAACCGCAAAAACAAGGGATAATATGTGTCATCTAAGGTTTAAAATGTAAAAATTTTGTGGAAAATATGGCTCTCTAAGGGCTTACATATATTCTAATCCAATCTGCCTTTTAGTTTTTACTCTATGTTTTATTGCTTGTTTTATCCTCTCCTTGTTAACTGTGTGGTGTCATTGAGTGCCTAGAAAGGCGCCTATAAATAAAATGTACTATTATTCTTATTATTAGTAGTAGTAGTAGTATTATAATCACAAATGTACTGTAATTGACAAGTTTTTTTCTAATTACTCAAAAAAATCCATAACAAAATCCAAAAGTGTCAGTTGAGTGACTATTTTTGATCACCTGGACATGAATCTAATGACTTATCTGTTAGCACTATTCCACTGGCAGATGCAGCATATGGTTGGAAACAGTGAATTTGTTTCAATTTACTTTAATATCTGTTGACCAGGAGAGCTATTCTATCCACCCTACTTACATCAGTTTATTAAAAAAATAAGTGTGTACCCTTCTAATCATTAGTATTAGTAACAACCATTGATATTCTGCAATGGTCTTTGATTATAAATAAATAAATACATTTTGAGGGTTGATTAATTAAAAAAATTTAATAATTGTAAAAAAATAAATAAATAAAAACACTTTGTGGTAAATTCAGTATATTTTTTTAAGATATAAAATTACTCCTGAAATTCCTACAATACAAATTAGGCATCATTCAACTGCTTTTACTTTAACACAAAACATTTTGATCACACATTCCACTTTAATATATCATTAATCTCCTTCTGCCAACATGTTGCACATTTCCCCTCAGGCAAAGAAACTCTGTACTGTTAATGAATTTTGGTAAATTATAAATATGGGTTTTTTTTGTTTTGTTTTGTTTTGTTTTTTCTTACTTCTAGTAGTTTCCAGTTCTAATAACACTATTGTTGTCAGACACAAAACTGTTGTGAGAGATTTAAGTGTCACCACATGATATATTTCCACCTTTTCCTGCTTTGTAGTAAAAAGATGATTTTGATGTTTGTACAGATACAGAAATGAATGTAGTTATCAAGAACAGCTACGAGGCACGCTGGACCAGCTAAATAAGGTACGACTCGAACTTCACTAACATCTTTACTCAGTAAATGTAATAGCAAATAAATGTAAATTCTCCTCTCGTCTCTTCAATCCCTTGTTTCCTTTCCTCTTCTGCAGGAGGCTGACAGTGCTCTGCTGAGAAACCTGGAATATCAGATCCAATCACAGTTTTTGCAAGATGACATCAACTCCACTAGAGACAGACACAGGAAGGTAGAACATTCTAACACTGAAATATCAGTCAACTCACTTTAACCCATAAAGACCCAGTGTTAGTTTTGTGTCAGTTCCCAAATGATTTTTTCTCTATATTTAACCTCCCTTAAGTGGTTTATCACCATTTATTGTAATATTATCTTTTGTATTTTATGTTTTTGCATTGAAAATCAGATATTTTCCTATATTTAATTCATTGATCGTGTAGATGTTCATAAAAGCTCAAATAAAGTTGATGGTTATTATATAAAGAACAGAAAAAACGGAAAAAAAACCTGACTTTTTCAGTCAAATCTATCATTAATTGAACATAAACCAAGTGTCTCCATTCACTGTCATTGATCCAACTCCATGGATTTCACTGGTGAATCAATTTTGTAGAAGATGACAGTGTTTCCACGGTGACTACAGAGCCTCTGAACATCCAAATGGGTCATATCTGATGACCATGAAAGATCAATAACTATATTTTACACCAATTATTTATATGTATTGATTGTATTAGTGGACAAACAGTTGTTTAACTTTTTATATTAGTAAATTATTTTGGTTACCAGTGGATGTTTGGGTCTTTATGGGTTAATGATTGAGCGTGACAATGTTATTTTTACTGCCAGGATTATTCTAATATTATGCTCAGTATTTTGCATTCTTAAGTGAAAATCAGGTATTTTCCTATATTTAATTTACAGATCATGTAGATGTTCATAAAAACTCAGAGTAAAATTAATGGGTATTATAGAAAAAAGAGTGAAAACTGAAGAAAAACTGACTTTTTCAGTCAAATCTATCATTAACTGAACATAAACCAAGTGTGTCCATCTACTGTCATTGATCCAACTCCATGGGTTTTACTGGTGAATCAATGTTTTAGGAAGACGACAGTGTTTCCACGGTAACTATGGAGCCTCTGAACGTCCAAATGGGTCATATCTGATGACCATGAAAAGATGATAAACCTCATTTTACACCAATTATTTACATGTATTGATAGGATTAATGGATCAACAATTATTTAACTTTTTATATCAGTAAATGATTTTGGTCGCTGGTGGATGTTTGGGTCTTCATCAGTTAATGAGTCAGCGTGACAATGTTATTTTTACTGGCAGGTTTATTCAAAGATTATGCTCAGTATTTTGCATTCTTAAGTGAAAATCAGGTATTTTCCTGTATCTAAGTTACAGATTATGTAGATGTTCATAAAAGCTCAAAGTAAAATTTATGGTTATTAAATAAAAAGAGAGAAAACTGAAGAAAAATTGACTTTTTCAGTCAAATCTATCATTAACTGAACATAAACCAGGTGTCTTCCTCCACTGTCATTGATCCAACTCCATGGGTTTTACTGATGAATCAATGCTTTAGAAGACGACAGTGTTTTCACATTAACTACGGAGCCTCTGAACGTCCAAGTAGGTCATATCTGGATTTTACACCAATTATTTTCATGTATTGATAGGATTAGCGGATCAACAGGTATTAAAGAGCTTACATCAGTAGATGATTTTGGTCGACGGTGGATGTTTGGGTCTTTATGGGTGCAACGGCATGTTTACACAATGATCTTTTGAGTTAATTTTTCATTTATCATCATACATGTTAGAGCCCAATTTGTTTCAGACTCTGCTCCCCAGACTTTAACTTACATACCAAAGGATGTGCTGTGATGTTCACAAACATTTTAGTGTCACATGTGAAATAGGAAAGGACTGCAGAGAAGATGCACCACTCTTTCACAATGAAATGAAATCTGACAGGAAAAATAAAAATAAAATACTATCACAAAAGAACTGGATTACTACATAATACAGGATTTCATGGACTTTCTTGCATGAACAGTCTCTTTTTCTTATTTTTACCCAGTTTGCTTTTGATGACGAGTTAATCCTACACTGAAATACAGAGAGAGCATATCAAAGGGGCTCTGCATTTACTATTACAAAGGAAAGAATAGGGAGGCTTCTCACCTGAATGTTAAACTTTTCAGCTTTAATGTAAAAGAGACAGAGGAATACAATGGGTCTGCTCTTTATTAATGAGTCTTAGAACGAAGAAAGAGCTATTCCTGTCAGACTTTAACCCATAAAGACCCTGTGCTACATTTGTGGAAGTTCCCAAATGATTTTTTTCTTGTAAATTCAAAGGTTTTTACATCAATAGTCTAAGTGTGATGAAATAAATGCATGGATAATCATTTCCAGCTCAGAGTGTGAGACTATAGAATGGAGTTTAGCAATGTTCCTCAAATGAAAATAGCAAGATTGAATCTGTTTTTTTACATACTCGTCAAAGTGCATGGTTTGGTTGAAAATAACACCTAAATTCCTGATTTTAGTAAAATCAGCTGTCACATTTCTTTTACTCCAATTGATAATCATGGTGGGATCCCATGTTCTAACAAATAACTATGATTTAACCCATACAGACCCAGTATTACTTTTGTGACAGCTCCAAGGCAGTTTTTTTCTTTATATTTAACTTTTCTTAAGTGATTTATCACAATTTATGATGATATTATCCTCTATATTTTGCAAATTATTTCAATGAAAATCGGATAATTTCTTCTATTTAATTTACTGGTCATGGAGATGTTCATAAAAGTTTAGATTAAAGTTGAAGGTTTTTACATCAAAAACATAGAAAACTGAAGAAAAAGCAAGTTTTTCAGCAAAATATATTATTAACTGAATGTAAAAACAAGTGTCACCATCCACTGTTTATCAAACTCCATAGGTTTTACTGGTGAATCAGTGTTGTAAAAGGAGCCTACAGAGCCTCTGAACATTCAAATGGGTCATACCTGATGACCATGAAAAGATAATAAACTGCATTTTATACCAATTATTGACATGTATTGATAGGATTAATGGATCAACAGGTATTAAACAGCTTAGATCAGTAGATGGTTCTGGTCGTCGGTGGCTGTTTGGGTCTTTATTGGTTAATTTTACCAACTCAACATCTGTAAGGTCTCAGAGAATACTGGATAAAAGGGTTTTAGTTTGTGAGAGAACCTTGGAGTAATGTTTCCTTTCCTAAGTTATATATTTATTCATCTTTTTTTGCTTTTTTTCTTCTTCCACACAGAACCTTGCAGAGATCCAGACTTACGTAAACATTTTGCAACAAATCAACCAGACACTTCCTCTTGTTCCAAATGTGTCAGTGGGTATCTCTGAGGTGAGGTCACTAATCTTGTCAGTGTGTGTGTGCGTGTACATATGTGTGTGTGTGTGTGTGTGTGTGTGTGTGTGTGTGTGTGTGTGTGTGTGCGAACGCTGCAGTCCCCGAGGGAGAGGGTGGTGTTCGCATGTGTGTCAGCCTCAGCTACATGTTCAGAGTTGATGAGGTTACAAGCTTCTAAGCCCAATTGGGTTTGCACGTGTTCCTCGGTGTGTGCTTATGCAGAAAGCACAGACGTACCGAAAAACAATCCAGGGGTGGGGGTGGGGGGTGTGGGGTAGAAGGTGGGGGGGGGGGGGGGGCATATGGACAGAGCAGCAGTTTCAAGGTGTCAGGACATATAATGAAGCAAATGCTGGAAAACACAGCTTTGCACACTAATTAAAATAAAACAGTGACTGTGTGACAAGCGTTCACGTTGTAGAGGTAGATTTTTATTTACTCCAACATTTCTCACTGGCAGAGTCACTCCAGGTGCAGAAATGTGTTTTATTGAGTTGAATTAAATCTCAGCAGGAATGCAAGGAATGCAATGCAAAAGCTTTAACGACCTACTTTGATCAAGTAAAAATGAAGAATAAAATGTGACGCTTGTTAGTGCAACAGGAAAGACCTTAAGGTGAAGGTCAACAAGTAACATCAATGTTTTGTTTCATTCGTTTTCCATACGTACATACTTCATTATGGACGATACAGGCTGTTATATACATTTGCGGTTTAGTGTTTTAGTTCAATTTTACTCGTCTTATCGCATTCATTTCAGCAGAGTTCGTATCTACAAACAGCCAATATCCATGTCACTTCCAGTATCTCAAATTTTCCTCCTTTAATTCCCTCTATGGTGTGAAAATCGCCCTCCAAACACACTTTAATAGCTTTTAAAAAGGTTGCCTCTGTGACGCACCCAAATGTTTTAAACGTATTTCAGTTGAAAAATCAATCAGGGAAAGTTTGATTACGCCGAGGCTTCAGGAAGAGGTTTGATGACTTGATGTGTGTGTATGTGTGTGGTGTCACCTCCATGCTGTAATGACATACTGCACTTCCCTTTGTGGCCTTATTGATTTTTTTTTGTGTGTGTGTGTTAAATGGGTGAAGGAGCAGGAGAAGCTGTTGGCCCAGAGGAAGGTGCCGGGGCTGCAGAGTCAGCTGGAGGAATATAAGAGCGCCCTCTGTCAACTGCAGGCCCAGAAGCAGCGCCTACAGACTGAGGTGGGTCACACTGTTGCCATGACAACAAGAGGGTGCACTGTGATGAAATGACTTAAAAGTGTTTCCATTTTTACACCAATCAATTAAGTAAATACTCATCAGTGGACATGTGCATTCACCGGCCACTATATTAGGTACACTGTGGAAGTACCTAATATTGTGGCCAGTGGATGTATATGCTGCTGCTGCATTTACTTTGTATTCAGAGGTGCCCTTCTGCATACCACAGATGTTACAAGTGGTTACTTAATATATCAGCCACTAGACAGTTTCTCATTTTCTGACCAGACCCTAGAAATGATTGTGCGTGATAATCCTAGCAGATCAACAGTTTGTGAAATACTCTAACCAGCCATATTCAAAGTCATGTAAATCAGCCATCTACTGCATTCTGATGCTCAGCAAGTTGTCTTGACCATGTCTAAATGGAGTAAATCTCTGCCCTATTAGATATTTATATTAATGTGCACCTGAACAGATGTATCGGATAAAGAATTTCATTTAGGAAAAATGTAGTCTCCAATTTAAAATACCTCAAAAGCAAAAAAAAAAAAAAATATTATTTCTCATGATTTAGCCTTTTTTGTAGTAGCACCCTATGTCAAATTCAGGCATAGTCAAGACTTTTCTTTCTGTATTTTAAATTTAGTTTAGTTTAATACACTGTAACTGTGAAAATGGGTATTATGATGGCACTGAGTTTTACTATCTCCCCCTACAGGACAGTTAAGGAGTTAATCATAATTTAAACCAAAATATTTTTTTCTACAATTTCTATATTTTCAGTGAATGTAGTAAGATGCTGTTTCATTACAAATAAACTTAGATTTAAAACAATAAATAAAAAAAAATGATAGTGTAACCTTCCTGTTTTTTGTTTTGTTTTCTGTTTTTTTTTATATATTTAGGTGATCACCTTGTCCATATAAATTAGAATCGATTTTTTTTTAAATTCTTAATGGTTTGTACAGTGAATTTTAACATCATGATTACTTTATTTCTCATTGTTCTCACTGTTCCTCTTCCACCACAACTGATTTTAATACCAACCACCATATTGCTCTACTAAATGTTGATAGCACAAACCAACCACTAGATGTCGCCCTTGACTTTGTTTTTACAGTAGTGTATCAGGATGAACACAAGTAAAATCTTTCCTGAAACACTGGACTCTCCTATTTTAACCCATAAACCCAGTGCTACTTTTGTGTCAGCTCCCAAACGATTTTTTTCTCTGTATTTTTAACCTTTCTTCAGTGATTTACCACCATTTACTCTAATATCATGCTCTGTATTTTGCATTTTTAAGTGAACATCAGGTATTGTCCAATATTTAATTCACAGATCATGTAGATGTTCATTAAAGCTTAGAGTAAATTCAAAGGTTATTATATCAAAACAGAGAAACCTGAAAAAAAAGTATATTTTTCAGTTAAATCTATCATTAACTGAACATAAAATAAGTGTCTCCATCCACTGTCATTGATCCAACTCCATGGGTTTTACTGGTGAATCAATGTTGCAGAAGATGATGGTGTTTCCATGTTCACTATGGAGCCTCTGAACGTCCAAAAGGGTCATATCTGATGACCATGAAAAGACGATAAACTGCAATTTACACCAATTATTTACATGTATCGATAGGATTAGTGGATCAACAGTTATTTAACATTTTATATCAGTAAATAAATTTGGGTCGCTGGTGGATGTTTGGGTCTTTATGAGATAATGAAATGGAAACAATCCAATTAAACTAAATAAAATATCAAATACATTTTTTATAGGTTTTAATTAAGGTATCCTGCATGTCCCTCTTCCATCACACCTGGAGGCCAGTACATCATTATCAGGCTTCTGCAGATGATGACGAGCAGATCATTAATTGAAGCAGGTGTGGCTGGAAGAGGGAAATATCTAAAACATGCAGGATACCGGCCCTCGAGGACCAGAGTTTGACACCCCTGGACTAAGGCATCTTCTGATATCTGCACAAATCATGCTCATGTTTTATGATAATGAAGAAGTTTTTGTCTAATAATTTTGTTTTTGTTTGTACTATTCCTACATGTACTGACTTTTTCTATAATGTCCCTGTTTTCATTAGCCTCGTACTAAACCGGTGTTATGATTAATGACCAGTGATTGGTTCTTCAAAATGGCCTCACAGGGCTTTTTTTTTTTTTTTTAATAAAGTTATCACAACTTCTTAATGAATCTGTACCTTCTGTTTCTGCCTTTCAGACTACAATGCAAGAGCAAGCGATCAAAAACATGCAAGAGACTTATGATGATGAGATCCAGATGTACAACGAGCAAATCGAATCTCTGCGGAAGGAGATTGAGGAAGCTGAAAGGTCCCTGGAGAAATACACCAGCGAGTGCCGTCACCTGGCTATGTACCAGACATCCCTGGAAAATGAGCTGGAGAGGTACAAGAGGATCATCGAGAATGAAGATAACAGGTACAGTACCTCCATCTCAGACACACTCAAAAAATACAAAGAAACAGTGGAACAAAACAGGTATAAGCTCAAAAATCATCATAGTTAACAACACAATTTTACCACAACGAATATATATGTTGAGCTTCAATGTAAACCTCTGCTAAAATTCCCTTAAATTCTGTTCAAGAGTGTGAAATATATTTTTTACATTACATAATACATGCCCTTAACCCTATAATGCCAAACATATCATATTTGATACATGAGTTTTGAAGCCCTCTACATGATCAGTGTGATATTTTCAATTACACAATTAGATACATGCAATACACAGATAATCCACCAGGGGGAGGAATTTGTTCACAATAGATAGATAGATAGATAGATAGATAGATAGATAGATAGATAGATAGATAGATAGATAGATAGATAGATAGATAGATAGATAGATAGATAGATAGATAGATAGAAAGAAAAAAATTGGGGGTTGTTCAGAAGGACCAATAAAGGCTCCAGTTTCAAAGAACTGTAATTTTCTGTCAACAGTTTAATGGTTCAGGCTTTACAGGGTTAAATATAATATGCATAAGATCCTTAGAATTGACTAATATATTAAACACTGTAGATTATGTTAACATTGTCTAAATCATTCTTGCATATAACTGTAAACTGTATTAATTTGAGCACAGAGGTAAAGCCGCAAACCTCTATGTAAAGCCAAAACCTATGGGATGTTTTATCTGAAAAAAGACCACATTTTTCCTTGACCTTTTATCTTGCACAGAAATATGGATTTTTCTTTTGAGCATCCATCTCTACCAAAGAGAATCTTTCTTTTTAACCCAGCTTAGTGTCAACACGGTGCATGTGTCACAACCTGTGGTAAAAGAAAAATCAAAGAAATTTTTGTATACATACAGTACATAAAAAACTCCCCATAAAACTAGAATAATACAACCTATCCCACATGTCTGAATGAGAATATGCTCTATTGAGGAAAAAAAGACCTAATTCAGAATATTCAAACACAGGGCCGTTTCTTGCTATAGATGAACTAGACGAATGTGGTGTTTTTGTGGCATTATTTCGTCATATTCGTTGGATCGGACTGTCACACAGTTAGTGACGTAGTGGGTGTGATGGGAATGATTGACAGCTACCCACCTACTATTCCCGTTAGCAAGTATTAAACAGCATTAAACAAAACAAACACCATAATAGCATAAAAAGAAGTTATCTCAGCGGTTGTTGTATTTTCTTATTTGAAGAAAACAGTTTTTATAAACACTCAAAATCTGTTTGATTTATTGACATATAGAGGATTATTGTTTTCCTTGTATTATACTTTTTTTTGTTTTTTTATCAGTTGAACTTGCATGAGTGGCTCAACTTAAGATATTTAATTTTAACTATAGCTTGTTTTGCTCATTAAGTGTAATAGATTGTGGCATTTTAGTAGACCATCTAGAACAGGGGTGTCCAATCCTGGTTCTTGAGGGCCAGTATCCTGCATGATTTAGAGATTTCCCTCTTCCAACACAGCTGACAGTCATTATCAGTCTTCTGTAGAGCTTGATGATAGGCTTATTGTTTGAATCAGGTGTGTTGGAAAAGGGATTCATCTACAACATGCAGGATACTGGCCCTTGATGACCAGGATCGGACACCCCTGTTTTAGATGTATCCCTCTTCCAACACACCTGATTCAAATAATAAGTCTATCATCAAGCTCCACAGAAACCTGATGATGACCATCAGGTGTGTTGGAAGAGGGAAACATCTGAAACATGCCGGATAGTAACTCTCAAGGACCATGACTGGACACCCCTGATCTAGAGGGTTAGGAATCTCTTCATTGTAGATTTGACAAACTAGGAGCCCCCAAACAACATCTTGCTTAGGGCCCCCACGAAGCTAGAAACGGCCCTGTCCAAACAGAACATGATGTTTAAATGACACATGCGAAATTCAGAATGTCATCATATTCATTCATTCATTCATTCATTCATTCATTTGTTTTGAGCAGAAGAATAAATTAATTTTTTTTGTGTACAAGGAACAAATATGCAAGCAAATATACTAGTCAACATTTGCTAGGGATCAGTTTTATATTTGCACAATAATTGATGTTGTATAATATTTTGGGTGACTTCATATATTATGTGTGTACTTTGGCTAGTCATGTAAAGAAAAATGGACCAAAAGGTAAAAAAAACATACATTTCTATTGCACTTTCAGGCAAAAGGGTGATACAACCCTAGAGATTAGAGTTCACAACAATTACTCTTCCAACTTTGTTTTCACTGAAACCACTCAGAATGTTCTGAAACACATACGGTGTGATGTCAATAATGTGTGTGGCCACCATCCACATCCGCAGGCTGTACTCCACTGGGAAAATAAACTGTCAATTTTCCAGAATTACACCCCTGAATATAGCAAAGTTATAGTCCTGATCCCTAGCAAATGTTGACTAGTGTACATTAATAAACAAGAAAAGCACTTGGAGAGCGCAGACCTCCGCCAAGACAGATCTGCCCCCCCACTCACACACAAAAATTTAATCATTTCTTCCTTGTGCCAGTATCAACATTTCCTGATAAATTTCATGAAAATACGTCCATAACTTTTTGAGTCATCTTGCTAACAAACAAACACGCAAACAAACAAACACGCACGCAAACACACAAAGCAAAGTGATCACAATACCTCCTTGGTTTACGTAATAAAGATGATCAAGACAAAATAGCAATTGCCATGTACACCAGTAATAACAAAATAAATTCAATATGCACTGCTCAAAAAAGAGTGGGAAGAAGAAAACTTATTAAATCCCACCCCCCATCTCACATTTATACAACATAACACATTACTTTTGCTTCCTATTCTGATAATACTGGAATATTATTGGTTGTGTAAACTGTTATCATGTGTAATTTACCATCAGAGGTGGTGCAAAGTGCACACTCTGCCAGCAGATGTCACTGTCTGGCTGTAAATGTTCTCCACTCTCAGTGTAAGAAAAACAACAAGAATTTTTATTCATGTCAAGTTCATTATATTTCCGGTAACTATAACTTATTATTCAAATAGTATTTACTTGATTACCTCGTGTGACGCGTCTCTGCTTCCCATCGTCGCTGTAACTGCTTGGTTGGAGGCTGCTGAATAGGTGAAATGTTGTTCTTATTTCTGCAGGTTGAATTCAGCGATAATTGGCACCCCCATTACCCTGTTCACCACTAATTACCGCTACACTCACACACCCTCCGCATCCAGCAGAGGGAGAGGTAAGAACACCGTCCTCACAGCTGGTTTGCATTGATAATCACCATTGAGTGAACATACAATCAGCAGCCATTGTGTGGTGCAGATCTCACAAGGCCTCTGAGGGATTTAGTCTTTCAGTGCCTACAAAGCTCCCAGCCATTAAGAGTCATGTCTCTGGTGTTTTTCAGCGTGTCTCTTTGTATGTAGGTGCGTGGGTTGTGTCTTTTCTTAGTTTCTTAGTTCCACCTTGCTGACTTTTGACCTCATCTTTGTCCAGATATCACCAGGGCTATTCAAGACATCACCAACGTCAAACCTCGCCAGAAGATTATGGCCAAGAAGGTCCTGAAGAAGAAAGAGCTGACCCCTAAAGATGTGATGGACAATGGTCAGGAAGAAAGAAATGAAGGAGCTCCTGGAGAGACCCCTGATGAAGAAACAAAGGTGAACCCATCTGAGGAGGGTAGGGTGAAGAGAACTGAACATAGGCCATTGATGACTGGACTCTCTCCCCAGGATGTCCCAGACGGAGCTCAGATCAGCAAAGCCTTCGACACTCTTTGCAACATCGTCAGGGATAGAATGCGGAAGTACAAGAAACCCGAGCCGATCGCCGACTTCTACACTAAGGGTCGTTACGTGCTTGTAACTGGTGATGGAAGCTACCCAGATCCTGGTTTCTACACCTCTACACCTTCTGCTGGCCACATCTTTGTCACCATTAGGAATGGCATGTCTCCTTACGACTTTTACGGAGGCGATGCCCCCACCCCTCCACCCATGCCCGCCCCCATGCCTGCTCCCATGCCTCCCCTGCCCTCTGGCGGAGGAGGAGGAGGAGGAAAGGACGACAACAATAACAGAAAAGGCAAGGACAATGGAGGTAAAGGTAAGCATAAGAACGGAGAGCCTCATCCTCGCTCTAAAGATCCATCCCCGGTTCCTCCAGCTACCGGCCCAAGTCCCGGCCCCAGAGAGCCCACCCCAGCACCTCTTCATCCCTCTGGTCCCAAGAAAAACAGGGATGACAGCGATACGAATGGACCCGCCCCAGCCTCCGCACCCGCATCACGTATTTCCAGCACCAGCTCCAATTCCAGCTCCAGCAGCTACACCCCAAATACCATGAGCTACGAGAAGGTGGAGGTGGTGGAGTCTGTGGAGAAGCTCTCCAACGATCGCAAGGTTAAAGGTTACGAAGAGACCTCCATGGTGGTCGAGACCATGATCGAGAAGTCCAGCAAGAAGAAACACTGAAATCACATAATGTGATAGGAGTCAGTTAAGTCCACCTTGGTTCCACCTGGTCCAGGTCTGAGAAGATAATACAGGTGTTGCTGTCAGAAAACATAAATAGCACTGTTCTTTAATCTAACAGAACACATGCTTTTGTCTCTTCAGGAGACCAACCAAAGGCCAACCTCACATTCCTGCTCTGATATTCAATGCTCTTCCATTTGCAGTCTCTGGTCTTGCGTCCAGAATACGTTTTGCTGGTTACATCAGTACTGCTGTTGTTGTTCGACTCACACTCATGCTCATGCTATAGTCCTTTACTGTCTGAAAACTTGGGACAATGAAAAATGAAGTTCTATGCCACCTATAAAATTCATAAGAAAAGAAATGAAAAAAAAAAAAAAAGTTGTGCCACCCTTCTGAACTCTGTCCTAGAACTGAAACTCCCCCTTTGAGCTCATTTGTTCAATTGGATGCCACTGCCTGCCCTCAGCACAATTTTGCTGTGAATTAATTTGGTTTGACATATTGAATAATAAAAAAGTTTCAAACATCACCTACATCTGTTCTCTGTGTCTGTGTGTAGCAATGAGAAAATGCACATAAATGTCTAAAATAGTATCTGATTTTATTACTGGTTATTTTTTTGTTTGTTGTTCAACATTTCACATTTTTATTTTTAATTATTTTTCTATCTATTCTCCATAAACTTACACTCATTCAGTTTTGATGTGACCTCAAGGAGTGCACTGTGTCTTTAAAATTGATGTATAATTTTTAGTTTCTCACACATGATGGTAATAAAATGACAAAATAAAGGTGGTGAGATGATGATGATGATGATGATGATCGCAGGTCAGAAAAACAATATGTAAAAGACCAAATAACTGCAACTACTGCATTTCTGCTATATGAACACATTTTTTTTTATTTTCGCATCTTTTCTGAGTAAATAGCTGATTTAGGTCAAAAACTAAAAACCAATCAACAGTTATTGTAATTTGTACCAACTTTAAATACATTTGTATTTACTCAAATATAACAATCAGGGTCAATAGGTTAAGGTTTAATTATGCAATTGTAGCATCTTTAACAACAGCATGGTCTGTAAAGTAAAGAGTGCCACGGTATAAGTAGCTCAGGCTGCATGTTTTTGAGGTGTTTTTTGTTTTGTTTTTATGGGACATCACAGAATGACAGACACATGGGGAGAGAAAGAAAACCAGACAAAATATATATTCAGACAGGGTACTTGTCTCCACTGCTTATGCTCCACTTCTCTGATCTGTTTTTATTTTTTCAAAAAGGTCTAGTGAGTGAGACTTTTGGAAGTTTAGGGGATTCAACTGAAAAAAGTTATAGACCTTAAATATTCATAATGATATTCATAATAATTTGTGTATAATTAACTGCATATGCAAATTGTTGTGTTTTTATTATTTTACAATGAGATGTTTCTAGGTAAAGAGGTGTTCCTTCCATTTACCACATTCATGTTTCTAATGGACTTCTTTTTCTCCCTTTTTCCATTTTATTGTCGGTGGCATCCAGCATGAAGGTTCACTGCCATCATTGTGTTTGAGTGTCGAGAGACCAGAGAGAGTTAACGTATATCCAAAAAATACTGTACAACCCAGAATGAACAAATCAAAATGAGGCCTTTCCACTTTTTTTTTCTTGTTCTTTTTTTAGCACCCACCATTTGAAACATAGACAATTCAGTTAGTTGCAGTCTGCATCTTCACCACTAGATGGCAGAGTATCTTACACACTGAACCTTTGACCAGACAACAGAGAGGTGAAGTCTTAACCCTTCAGGTGTGCACCATGGGATCTAAGTTCATAAAACTAATGAATGGCATTTGTACATACGACATACAGTACATACAGTCGTGGAAAAAATTATTAAACCACTCCTTGTTTTCCTCAATTTGTTGTTCATTTTAATGTCTGGTACAGCTAAAGGTACATTTGTTTGGATAAATATAACGATAACAAAAATAGCTCAAAAGAGTTTAATTTTCCATGTTTTTTGATAATAACCAAAATCAATATCGATGGCGTTGTACTGCCAAAAACAGTGCTTTTAGGCATTCCATGTTTTCTTTTCTGTCTGTTTTAGTCACGATACACACAGGAGTTAGTACTTGATTGCATATTTTTGATGACTTTTGATGGTCTAATAATTTTTTCCGTGACTGTAGTTAGGTGTGTATGAAACAGCTCAATGGACTGTGTCTCTTGTCTCATGTGATAAACTAACATAAAAACTCATTATCTCAACATACTTCACCTTGTTCATTGAGAGAGAGGTGAATAAGTCTTAAAAGAAGTGAAAATCACTAAGATGACAGCTGGAGAGAATTCCAAACTTCAACTTTCTTGACTTGTGAAATCATTTTTTAAATTGACAAACATCATATGCATAAATGAAAGTGTAATTCTAATGGAATCAAAAATTACCTCACTTTCACCATTGACTAGTATAATTAGTATAATTTATTTTCCCAGAATAAGGTCCTATAGAGCACAACCCAAATGGACCGTCCTTCCACATTCTGTCTTTACTCGTACGTTTTGGACTTTGAAAAGACAGTGAATGGCATGTGTTACTCAGGATGTTCAGGAGTGTGTTGCAAATCACTCGAGCGCTTTAATAAACAGCTGGATAGATTTATTATAGTATACGTCAAAGATTATGAAATATGAACTGAAGACCACAGGCTGCAAAATAAATCTCACATTCCTTTCCTTGTATATATATAAACAGTGCTTGTCACAAAAATATAAACAGAAAGAAGTATCACTGCTCTGTTTGCAAGATATTAAACTTTAAGTAGAATGACACAGAAAATCATTTACAGTCACAAACTGTACAACAGTTGGCAGAAGAGAAGTGCAGGGCAGTTAAAGCAAAAGCAGGAAAGTGTGGATTATATTTGGTTTATGTACAATTCTCTAGTGTAAAAAACATAATCCCGGTGATATAGTTTTCTTTGTCTATGTAGATTATCGAAGGTTACACTTTTATTATGACTGGATTACAAGAGACATTCATCGAAGGTTGGGGACTAATTGAAACACTATAGAACAAAAAGGAGGGGCGAGAGAGGTAGACAAAAGGGAGGGTAAAAAGCGAGAGAGAGAGTGAGGAGAACTGAGGAGATGCGGTGAAATTTAGACAAGGATAGAGCAAGATTGCTAAGAGGGATAAATATAAGACAAGAGTCTACGAGTTGGCGACATGCAGATGGGGTTTTAGTTGTTTTTACTCATCAAACTCTTCAGACTTCTCTCCACCGCCTCGTCCAGCTCTTCCTCCAGCTCTTCCTTTTTGGACATGGCAAGTTTGGACTGATAATCACGTACTATCTGGTCTATATAAGGGGCACTTTGTGTTCCATGTAGCATGAGGGTCCACTCCTTCAGGACTCCTCGCTGTGGCTCCTCACCCTGAAAGCCCACCTCCAGGACCCAGGTTCCACGTGGGTCCTCTCCCCAGGTGTGGGTGGTCATGAAGGGCCATTTATCAAAGCCCACCTTGGAGTCATCGTCGCGGGGTCTTCGACTCAGCAGGATGGACTTGGTGCCCATGGGTGAGGTCATGTTGATGTTGAGATCGCCACGGCGGCTGGCGTTGACCGTTACCACCGCCTGAACGTGCTCCAGGTAGCGGACAAAGTTGTCCTTCCCCTGGCAGGCTTCAGTGGTGATGGCCAGCACCAGCTTATTTCCAGATTGGATTTTACTGCAGACAAATGGAAGAACAAGCAGGAGTATTAAAAAAAAAGAAAAACAAAAGTAGACAAACATCCAACTGGATTAACAGCATATCATCAGAAAGGAAATACCCGAAGACAGAACAGGAATAAGAGGAAGAATTTCATCCTTTTATGAAGGTTTTAGTCGTCCCTGTAGCTCAGACAGAGGTTTACATCTTGTTCTCCCGTTCTTTAAAAGCCTCAGTAAATGCTTGACCTATTTTTCTCTGAGCACATCCTACACTGGCAGAAAATCAACCTCCATTTCTAAAAGTATGTCCTCATAGCAAAACAGCTATTCAGTTGGACAATAAACAGAAAACTTATGCATTTGTAGCCATATACTGGACATTAAATACAATATACAGGGTGACACAAAAAAACGGGAACTTTTTAACAATCCAATAAAACCAAGAGTGATGGTAGAAAAATATTTTATTCATAGTAATTGAAACCTCAAAACATGCCATTTAGGAAACAATGATGGAATTTTCATTTTTTAAAAATTACAGGGTGACCCAAAAAAACGGGAATTTTTGAAGTGCGTATTGGCAGACATGAGCAAGTGGCAGCACTGCGAGACAGTGACCTTGAGCAAGTAAACACACCCCCATTTTAGTAACCATTGGCGGCTGTGCGAGAATTGTTCGGTAACCGTGTGATCTCAAGATTTGGTAACGTTCCCTGGCCCCCTAGATCGCCAGATTTGTCCGTTTGTGATTTTTTCTTGTGGCGCTATCTCAAGAGTAAAGTGTACACGACTCGACCAAGAACTCTGGATGAGTTAAAACAGAGAATTCAGGATGAAATTCACAGTATCCCAGCTGAGATGTTGCAGTGGGCAATGAGGAATCTCAACAGCAGATTTCAAGAATGCATTCGTACAGGAGGACGCCATCTACAGGAAGTCATTTTTAAAAAATGAAAATTCCATCATTGTTTCTTAAATGGCATGGTTTAAGGTTTCAATTACTATGAATAAAATATTTTTCTTCCATCACTCTTGGTTTTATTGGATTGTTAAAAAGTTCCCGTTTTTTTGTGTCACCCTGTACATGTCCTGTCTCAGGGGTGTCAAACTCATTTTAGTTCAGGGGCCACATTAAGCCAAATTTGATCTGAAGTGGGCCAGACTAGTGACATAATAACATAATAATATATAAATAATCTCAACTCCAAATTTTCTTCTATGTTTTAGAGCAAAAAAAGTAAAATTATGCGATGACAATGTTTGCATCTACCAGCTATCCTTTAAAACAATGTGAATGACATGAACAAACTGAAATTCTTAAGAAAACTAAGTGCAATTTCAACAATATTATGTCTCAGTTTATCATTTACACATGCAAACTACAACTTACAGATCACAGTGGATCAACAAACACACAAAACATTTAATAAAGAGGCAGAATATTGGTAAACTTACACTTCAGATATTTCAAATTTTTCATATTTGTTCAGGTTATTTGTGTTTTTTTGTGAAGTGATTGTTTTAGTGTAAATACAGTAAAATGACATAAAAATGTTTACATTTAGAAGAGAAACATTTGGAGTTATGAGTATTTATAGGTTATTATGATAGTATTTTACTGATCCAACCCACTTGAGATTAAATTGGTCTGTATGTGGAACCTGAACTAAAATGATTAATATCTTCAGTGCAATTTTTACATTTCACAAATTAATCCCATGGGTCAGACTGGACAATTTGGCCCCTGGGCCGCATGTTTGACACCTGTGTCCTATCTGGTCTGGTATTCTTCCAACACGCACATATTACTGCTCATGGAAATAAATACTCTGTAACTAATTTCATATCAAAAATATTTTTTTCATTTATACTAAACTCAGTTACAAGTCAATCTGTGTAATAATTGTGTCATAATCACTATTTTATATGATGTAAAGGTTGGGTTCAGTTGGAATGTTAAGATGATGAACAGTTCCTTCTATATCAGTGTTTTTCAACCTTGGGGTCAGGACCCCATGTGGGGTCGCCTGGAATTCAACTGGGGCTGCCTGAAATTTGCAGTAAATGATAAAAAAATAAAACTTACTAATAAAAATTGACATTATATAGCCTAAATTTTGTCTACAATTAATGTTTATTTGCAACATATTATAGCAAATTATTACACGATCAAAAACAAATTAATTTTAGCTAAAACAAATGTCTCCATTTTGAATGTCTGGGGTTGCCACTGGTTTAACCCTGTCATTCAGATGTGTACAACTGGCGTCAGATGTTTGTGGCACAAGATTTTATCAGTTTGAGAAAGAACAGACTGTACCAAACAACTTAAAAAGGGGACTGGGAACACTGTTTTTCAACCTTGGGGTCCGGACCCCATGTGGGGTCGCCTGAAATTTGTAATAATTGATAAAAAAAAATTAAAAAATTAAAACTTACCAATAAAAAATTATAATATATAGCCTAAATGTTGTCTAAAATTAATGTTTACTTGCAACATAGTATAGCAAACTATTACATGATCAAAAACAAATTAATTTTAGCCAAAACAAATGTCTCCGTTTTGAATGTCTGGGGTCGCCAGAAATTTGTGATGTTAAAATGAGGTCACAAGCCAAAAAAGGTTGGGAACCACTGCTCTATATGTGCTTCCTGTGGGTTTATGCAGTATTTCACTGTACTATGAGAGTCTCAGTGTGTTTACCATTTAGCTATGTATGTGTGTATTATTTGATGTAGACTATGGATGATATTTTTTCTTGTCAAAATGGCTTCGAACAGAGCACAGATTGTGATTGTTGTTACTTTGTAGTCACGTCGGCACACTGCTGATCCCATCTCTATGGCTGATGGAAAGAAAAGTAGGAACCCAGCAGGACAAGGGTGGTGGCTAAAGGCTACGAGCAGACTTAATAACATTATCAGAGGCTGTGAGGCTACAACACATACGGTGGGAAATAGGGGATGAGGAGACAAAAAAAAAACAGGACAAAAGAACTCTGACTGGGAGAGACGTGTACAACAGCACTCAGTTAGACAAATGATTAATAGAACACTATGCTGAGCACAGAGAGATGAGTGCACTGGTGAGTTAAGGGCTGATTAAGAGAATTACTGTTCCTGGAAAAACGGGACAATTCACAGTGGGTTATTTTACAGTTAAATTACATCTTACAGCATATACTGAGAAGAAACGCAAAACCAAAAGCAAACCCGGTTCTTTTTAATCATGAACATAAACATGACCTCTTTATGTACATGCTACTCTCTACTTTACCACAGACACTGCAAGTTTATAATTCAAGCTTAATTTTCATTACTTCTATAAATTTATTCTCCATTTACCACAATTTCCACTGAACAGAACAGTTTGTTAAGACATTAGTAGGTAACAAAACCCAAAAATTACTGTTCCATGCAAAGCACACAAGAAGACCAAAATGTAATTTTAAGTCTTATTTTTGCAGTTACTTATTCAAATGGGAGTTTGGACTGTAAACTCCATTTTTCTGCATGATTGTATTTTTTTCTTCCTTTTTTATAAAGAGGAAGCTAAAATGTATTTCTGAAACTTCACTGTATGCTTTGTCTGCATTTTAAAATGGTTGAAACAGAATTTAAATGTGTATATTTTTCAATTTTTCAACAAGTTTCATGTATATTTTTCAACATAGAGAGTTATTAAACTGCTTTTGATTAGACAATGTTTAATTGATATTTACCTCCGCCAAGAAGGTTATGTTTTTGCCAGCATTGGTTTGTCTGTCTGTCTGTCTGTGTGCAAGATAACTCAAAAAGTTATGGATGGATTTGGATGAAAATTTCAGGAAATGTTGATACTAGCACAAGGAACAAATGATTAAATTTTGGTGGTGATCCGGGGGGGGTGTCACTGATCTGCCTTGGCAGAGGTCTGTGCTCTCCGAGTGCTTCTACTTATTTAAGTGTGCTCCTCAAAAATCTTTCCATATAAACATTTGGAAGGCTAGATGAAAATATGGGTAGGACTCCCTGACTCCAAACCAAACATCCAGTGTTATTGTTCATTAATATTAGAATGTAGAATCACTATGAGTCTAACCAAATCTGTGAGTCAGTGTGCGTGGATCCGTTCTGACCTCCCATAATGATTTTCTGCACAGGAGGTGCCATGGTTCCCATCAGATAATGTGCGAGAGTAATTACAGCAGTCGGTCATAGAGGAGGGAAAGGGATGCCTCTGAAGGGCAGGACCGGTGGAGATTAAAAACAACCCCAACACACAGCAGGGCACTGTGTGCCAGCATCACTGATAATGAGAAGTTCTCCTCCAGCTAAGTAAGCTGCAGCCAGGCAGAGCAGCTATCAGATCAGTGCTGAGCTGTGTGTTTGTGAGCCTGGCTCCGTTAGTGTTTATGTCTTCTTTCTCCGGTGATACACTATCATCAGAGTTGGGCTTGTTGTAATTATAGCTCTACCACAATAGAGGCAGCAGCAACCCCATGGTGCTGCTGTGGAAACAGCGAACTGATGAAAAAAAGGATAGAACAACACCGCCAGCGACACACTCACAGCTCAAAATAGCTTGAAGAGGAGAGATGGTGCCATTAGCATTACTGCCTCATAAACACTACCTATTTGAGCCATTATTCTGTTCAAGTATTGAAGGCTGCCAGAGCAAGAAGCCACTAACTGCATCTCCCACTGCAAGTCCCAAATGATCAGGGAAGGTAAAAGAATTGGGCTGCGGAAGGGAAGTCTCTACAACATTTGTAAGAGATGTGCCTGGGGATACATTACAAGCCACCTGACTCTTTTGGATGCTCCTTTTATATATGGCTGCACTTAAGGGAGCATGAGCACACACACACACACACACACACACACACACACACACACACACACATGCACGCATCCACGCACGCGCGCGCGCACACGCGCGCACACACACACACACACACACACACATATTCTCACAACATGTTGCCTTGACCACATTGTCTAAGGAGTGCTGTTAAGAGACTGTCTTTTTAAAATACACTCATTTCAGCACACTTGATTTCCCACACTCCACGGCATATGTGTTTTAAAGCTTGAGCTACATATTTAAAGATGTTTACACCAACACACACCTCCACCTGGAACCCTTCCTGCATGTCAGTCAATCTGTTTGACAGTGTTTCCAGGGCATGTCACGCTGAGCCATTTGTGGCACTCTAATTAGAGTCAATATGAGGGCAAGCCACATGAAACCACCGAGCGAGCATCACACACAGGAGCTCTGAGCCTCAAGGTCTGATGGATATGTGGATGAATAGCAGAGCCCTCAGAGTCTGGAGAGAATGAGACACACAGATCGCAGAAAAGGAAGAGAAGAGAGAGTGGTATGAGAGGCTAGACACAAAGAGAGGAAAGGAAAGGAAACAGAACAGATGAGAAAAGGAAGATGTGATGATGTGAGGGGAGATACTGTAGCTGTGGGTGGACATAGAGTGGATGAGGAAGAATGATGTCTTAAATACAACTAGATTTCTGCAAAATGAGGACAGAGACTGAGACGATGCAACAATGAAGGATTGCAGAATGCGACACCTATTCTATAAGACATGAAAAATTAAAATGAAATACTACTTTTAACACATCTGGTACAAATAATGTCATCATGCATCCAGAGGATTCCGTTTGCATTAGTACAAATGTAACTCACTGGATCTCCTGGATGGATCCTGCTACACAGTGAAAACGTTCAGGCACAGTCTTCCACTCCTTGGCCATTTTCACCATCCCCCCCGCATCCAGTACACCGTAGCCAAACAGGTGGTTGAACTCAAGACCCACTCCATTCCTCCTCCACTGGTGCACCTCATCATGGAGCTGGTTTCTCTTGGAGGTCAGGACTGAGAGGTGCTGCATGTCTCTCCATGTCAGATTGGGACTGTGTTTGAGAGTGGGCACAGTGAGTGGAAAAGAAAATATGGTTGAGTCAGACACATATACACTTGAGGGTTGTTAGTGAAACAGAGAAACAGTATAATATTGTAATCATGTTTGTATTCGGTTACATGATAACTATTTTTTATTTTTTCCATGATAAATATTTTTTGAAAATAAAATAAAAACAGGAACTTTCACAAGAGGTTCAAGAGTTCTACTTAGAACAAATTAATCACTGTGAAATTACTGAGATGATTTCCAAGCCCATGTATCTAATCATACTTCACCATTAAAGACCCAGTGCTACTCTAATGGCCTTTCCCAAATGATTTTTTCTCTATTTTTAACTTTTCTTAAGTGACTTATCACCATTTATTCTAATAATATGATCAGTATTTTGCATTCTTAAGTGAAAATCTAATATTTTTCTACATTTAATTTACTGATTATAATTGATGTTGATAAAAGCTCAAATTAAAGTTGAGGGTTATTTTGTCAAAAACAGATAAATTGGAGGAAAAAGTGTCTTTTTCAGTTCAATCTCTCATTAACTGAACATAAACCCAGTGTCTCCATCCACTGTCACTGATCCAACTCCATGGGTTTTACTGGTGAATCAATGTTGTAGAAGATGATGGTGTTTCCACAGTAACTATGGAGCCTCTGAACATCCAAATGGGTCATATCTGATGACCATGAAAGATCAATAACTGTATTTTACACCAATTATTAACATGGATTGATAGGGTTCGTGGATCAACAGGTATTACACAGTTTAGATCAGTAGATAGTTTTGGTTGGCAGTGGCTGTTTGGATCTTTATGGGTTAAATGGTAGTGACTCATGTTTTACAAAACAAAGGCTACATTCAGACAGCAGGTCTTAATACACAATTTGGATTTTTTGGTGAAATCTGATTTTTTTTGTCTGCTCATTCATATTACACATTAAATTCGACTTCTATCAGTTTTGAGTATGAACTGAATGTGACCCTGAAGTGACCCACATGCACAAAAGAGGTCCTGACGTAATCCGTGACCATGCTGACACGCACTGTTTACGGAAGTAAATATGTTTTTTCCACCACTTCTCCCCCTGGGACGTAAAATTGTGATGTTTGTTGCATTTCAATGATGTAAAGGTCGGACAAATGCGACCTGGCCGTTCAGACTGAAGTCACATTACAAAATATCAGATACATATCGAATTTAGGACCCCATATGAAAGTGGCCTGGGTCAGATTTGAAAAAATCAGTGTTGTTTGCACTGTTCAAACTGTCTTTAACAAAACGGATACAGGTCACATATGGGCAAAAAATCGGATTTGGGCCACATTTGCCTGCAGTCTGAACGTAGCCAAAGTCAATCAGACCCATTCAACAGCCAAATGATTCAATTAATTTGCCTTTCATGACATTACATGACGTTCAATGTGCCTACTGCACATGGACACATGGTGATGACAATGCAGACGCAACATATTGTGGCATGTTTGCCGCAGTGCATTGTGGGTAGTGGGCATTTTGTTGTAAATGTGTTATTTTTATGTGCAAGAGTTCAGCGGGGTTGTTGTGTTAGTATTAGTTTTGACTTAATGGCAATGTTTATTGGCCTTTTTGTTTATTTTTTTTGTATTTTTGTAATTTGTAAAGTTGCACTCTGACTGAGAGCCATAGGCAGAGCAATGGCCATCCTGTTGCAACTGATTTATTCAACATGTAAAGTTCTACTTGTTCAATTAGAATTATAACTTGTACTTATACTTTACTCAAAGTTAACTTCCTGTCAAGCTTCCACCTCTGCTACAATATCATAGAGCTACAGTAGCCACTAGTAACATCTGAATGACAGCAGGTTTCTAAAAAGGTGATAAGTACATCAGTCCATGAAACATGAGGGGCTCCACAACCAAAGGCAAAACAAGACAAAGATGGAGGAAGATTACTTTATCTAATTTCATTTGTAGATAAAAGGGAGCATGGGTACAATAAACATTACATAATAGTCTGTCATTGCACTGGAAAACTTTGTAAATCAGCCGCTACAAGTTTGGTTATTTACTCAATAGTTTTCTCTTCTAAATAAATTTAGACAACTTTAGCTTTTTTAACCTTAAATATCTACAGCTATTTTTGAGGTCTCATCCAAATGAATATGAATATGAATTTATCACCATTTATTATATTGATATCCTCTGCATTTGGCATTTTTCAGTGAAAATCAGGTATTTCCCAATATTTAGGGTGCCTTCACCTGGAGGTAGCATCATCCATGGTGAAGATGTACAAATCATGGACTCCTACAAGTATCTTGGAACTGTGTTTGACCTAAAGTTTGTTCAGAACACAGGGTCAGTAGTCAAACGAGGTCAACAAAGGATCTACTTGTTGCAGAAGCTGAGCTCTTTTAGTGTTTCTGAGGGCATTTTATCTTGTTTTTATCATTCTTTAATGAAAGTCTTTTAACATTTTCATTCATTTGCTGGTTCCATGGACTGTCAATAAAGGACAGAAACAGTCTGAACCAGACCATTAAAGCCTGCTCAAAGATTTTTGGAGTTCAGCTGACAGACCTGAGCTCACTCTGGGAGAAACATGTGGTTCAGAAAGCCAGAGGAATTATCGATCAGCCTGGACACATTTTCTTCCCTGACTTTTCTCTCATGCCCTCTGGGTGGCGTTACTATGCACCCTCTAAGAAAACAAACATACTCCAACTCATTTAGTCCCTCAGCTGTCAGGCTGCTAAACGCTGGGAAGTGACTGAGGCTGATTTGCTGTTTATTGTGTTTTTATGGTTTCTTAGCATCTCAGTCCTTTTACTGTTGAACTTATTGCCCAGTTGCTGTTCTATGGGTACTGACAGATGAATGTGTATGTGGCTGTCATATGGTGCTATGAATGCTTTACATTTGTTTGTTTGTTCCCTAATTTTTTGGACGTTCAATAAGGCAGGGTAACTGTGAACTGAATTACCCCTCGGGGATTATTAAAGTAGTCTGAATCTGAATCTGAATTTAATTCACTGATCATATAGATGTTCATAAAAGCTCAATTCAAAGACTATTCTATCAAATTTCCATGTTCACTCCGGAGCCTCTGAATGTCTAAATTAGTCATATCTGATGCCTCTGAGAAACTGCATCTTACCTAAATTATTTAAATGCAGTGACATGATTAGTAGTTCAAAAATTATTACACATTTTAGATCAGTCGATGTTTTTGGACTGCAGTTGTTTAAGTCTTTGAGGGTTAAAATCTATTTATGTACTTGTCTAACAGCAAATCTTAGCAATCAGTTTGATGATTATCTTGTTTTTATTATGCTTTTAGAGAAGAAAAAGTGCCCATAAAGGTTGTGAAATATCCAGTAAACTGTAAATCATAGTAATGAAAACCATGTCCAAGTGCATATGTAATATCAGAGTGTGTGAGTTTTGGAAGGCAGATGGCTGCCTTTGTCTCTCTTCATTATCTTGGCTGTGTATGGTGACAGCTTTGCGCCCCTTTCTGACTCACTGCCTCTTGCTATTGCATGGTTTAAGTGTGTTTGGGCAGTAAAAAGGCCGTGCACTCATTCTAACAGCATCGTGGGTTATTTGCTGCCGGACAGGGTGAGCGTCCGCTCCTCCCAACAGCAACATCATTATTGTGTGTGCAAAGCAAACACTGTGTCTTTGCTCAGCTCCACTTGGTAGTGTCAGGTAGCAGCAACAGTGTTCTGTCAGCATTTAATGTGAGAAATGGGGCATCTGAGAGAAAGGATCCCCTCTGGGATGTGAGAAGTAGTGGTTTACCAGGTTTTAAATATATATTACATTTCTCTGATAGTGTGCGTGGGTTTTAGTAGCATAAGTTGGCATTAATTTTCAAACCCAGTTAAAAATCCAATTTGTAGCAAAGTGATAATAACAGATGAATGGTTCCATATTTTAGCAAGTTAAGATGAATACTGCAGCACATTTCATTGTACACCTTTGCTGGAAGTGATCCTTGCAAATAAGGAGAGCAGTAATAAATAAACCATGAGCCCTGAGTGAACCTGTGGGATATAAAGCTGTGTTTTCAGCTTTGTATCAGGATATAAAGAGCACTGGTCCAAATGTGATTTGTGTCCTTGGCTTTAGCACGAAGAGTCTGTGCTGTGTGGGCGACAGTATAAGTGCTGTTTCACGTTTTAGATTCCAGATTGTGATAAATAGCCATTATTGTAAAAAAAAAAAAAAAAAAAAAAAACTGAAGGGATGATTTGAGCATTTGAGAGGCTCAGACACAGAGAGAAAAAGATCTAACAGATCATTCAACAAATGGAAACAAAACATCACCGTGAAATGAAAGCTCAAGGCTGCTCAATGGTTGCTCTGGGAAAGACAGATATTGCTAGTACACAGTTCTCTTTCAATTTAAGATGTCAAATTAAATCAGCCAAACACTGTTCATTACTTGTGCAATATGTAGCTGAATGCATGGTTATTGTGAACTTATGACATGTTTCATCTGATTTTTTTGACAGGCAGTGTACAATAAGGAAAAGAAAGCATTTAATAAGGTGTGGAGAAGGAACAGTAGATTACGTACTTGGCTTCAAGAGCCAGAGCGAAGACTCCCGCTGCCTCTGGAGCTGCAGCTGAGGTTCCTGAATGACGCAGAGTGCAGTTCCCGTACAGGTCTGTGGTTGCCTGTCATAATAACAACACGACAGGAAACAAAGAAATAGGCTATAAACAGGCAGAAGTCAGGCAGAACAGAGAGTGTAACTAAACTGAATGGATTTTCTGGGTAAGTGCTTTCATTTTCTGTACCTGTGTGAGATATATGGTATTCACATTATGGATTTCAAAACATAAAACATGCAGAAAATTGTACAGAGTCTGCAAAGATCAGAACAGCTGAGCAGTTCCATCCTAGTACACGTTATATTTATATTTACTGGATAAACATTTATTTATTTAATTTGGTACTTAATTAAAAATGATAACAGATTGAATGCAATTAGAGAGGGGAAACCCTAGGGAAGATACGTGGCTCTGTCAACAGCCAAGGGTGATTTGCATAATCACAACACAAACACTGCTTTGTAGGCAAGGAAATTCTCTTTACACACAAGTATAGTATTAGAATGTCAGTGAACATTGACAGCAGGCGCCGAGATCTAAGAGCATGCATTTTCCTCACATTAACCATGAAGGTCAGCCAATTGTTGAGGGGGATGTGTCATGCTGCAGCAGTCTACCTTTTCAAGTCAAAGTATGGACTGTGCATGAAGTGACTCACTTGCTCATTTTCTCAGGGATCACCGACTGGTGACACGATTCTCAGTAAACGCTGAATTACCCATGAGCCAGTCATAGTACCAACCCATACATACATGAGAAAGTCTGTCATTAGATGGCCTTGGACAGCTCAATTCTTCATTTTCCAGTTATATACAGCACAAAAGCACCTATTCAAAGATAGTTCCACTCAAAGATAATACCACTACAAATACACTAAGATCCAAGATTCAGGCTTCAAATACAATGTGTTAAATTTGCATTGTTACTAATCAAGGCACAAACCGCGCTGCTCTATAGTTTGTAAGAAAATATCTGCTTCAGACATTAAATGTGCTAAATCTTACATACTTTAATAAGGTGAATCAGAAAACAAATGGCAAAAGTGCTGGTTAGCTCATGTTTTCAATATATATAATGGTGTGTTATTACACATATATGCTGGTTTATGTACAGTTATACAATGTATTTATAAATGTTCCACTAGATAGAACCTGTAAAGTGAATGTATTGTAATGTACAGACATTGTTTAGAGGTAGATCTGGTTACTATGAGACAAACATTCCTTCCGAATAAAATCCATTCTCTCGTTAATTCTCAAAATTTCACATTTTGACCCAAGACTCTTTCTACCAACTACCACTTTTGACTTAATTTTTCTTTATGTTTTATGTTTTTTCAGATATTTTATTTATTGTGAAGCCTTGTCATAGTACAGACTTGAGATCCCCTGATTGGTACATTATGCTTAATTTTTGATATCAACGTAACAAATGCACAATCAGAAATGAAAAGAAAACAACACTGATAAAGTGAGAAAAAAAGAAGAAAAAAAGAAGGGGGCAGAAAAACAAAAACACAATTTGATACCCATCCCCAGAGCCACTGAGATAAATTGTGGTAGTGCTACGGTGTGGACTACTGCTTATGCAGTGGATCTTAACTGTCTGGTCCTTCTATATATGACATCACTGGAAGTTTCACTACTTTTATTCTGGAAGCATTTTACTTGTAGACCAGTGCAATTTAATCCTACAACGCCAAACGTATCATATTTGATACAGGAGTTTTGAAGCCCTCTACATGATCAGTGTGATATTTTTTTCTTGAAAATCCTGATGTTTACAATTAGATACATGCAATACATGGATATTCCACCAGGGAGGAGGAATTACAACTTTGCCAATTTTGAAAAGGAATTACCAATTTGTTTGACATGTCAGTGTTATATAATGTTTTTGTTTGTTCAAAAATGATAATATTTGAGCATTGACACCCGATGTATCAAATATGATACAAAATTAAAACTCATACATGGAAATTGCTATTTGATGTACTTCAGTTCAAATGTGCAATAGCTTGTTTTTACCTTCCAGTACTTTTATCATTATTATTATTATTATTATTATTATTATTATTATTATTATTATTATTATTATTATTATATGATACAGTACTCTATTTTACAAGTGTGTATTTGTGTTTGTGCAATAACTGTTTTTATATGTTTTAGCTGTGCTTATGTTTTGTTTCTGTTTTTGTTCATGTCTTTTTTTTTTTCCTTGGATTCCGTGACTCAGTGAAACGCACAAGAATTCCAATGTACCTATACTGCGATGTATCTGTGCAAATGGCAAATAAAGTCTATTCTATTCTATTCTATTCTACTGAAAAATAATTTTTTGGTTGTTCAGAAGGACCAATAAAGGCTCCAGTTTCAAAGAACTGAATTTTTCTGTCAATGATTTAATGGTTCAGGCTTTACAGGGTTAAGAAACTTGCTTTTCTTCTTGTAGAAATAAAACGTCCTCTTTAACTTAGATGTTGGATAGACACAGTCCATGAAAGTTTAGCCTTGCTGAAAATCTAAACCACAGCAACACACATCCAGGAAGGTAGTCATAGAGGAGCTAATCCTCCATTTTTCACAACCAGCCTCCAGTTACAGTAACATCATCTCAGGCTTTATCCCTGGTCTCATCCAGTCTCCTGAAAGACTGCCAGCTGGGCTAAGTGAAAATGGTTATTTACGGTTCACTCAATAAAGCTCTATGAGGACACATTTTCAGAAAAAAAAAGAGATTTTTTTAAGTGTCTATAAAAAATATAAACTATGCTGATGCTTATGAAAATGTATTGAATAAACAAAACTAAATGAGGTGATTTATCAGTTGCAGGAACCACAGTAAATATGTATAAAAGCACATCTGTAGTATCCACACTCACAACGCCAGCCTCTGGATTCCTTTTGCGGCCGTTGCTAAATGTGGATGCCAGGGTGGAGGAACAGCTCTCATCATACAGGGCCGTGCGTCCATCATTGATGGCTGAGTTGATGGAGATTGTCCACATGCTGGAGGCATAACCATCACAGTTGCAGTCGTCATAGCTACCACCGTCTCCTGATGCCCACACGTAGATGCTGCCTTTCCCTCCTCGGCCCTGACACATTATTATTACCAAAAAATAAGCAGAAAACATGTCAGCTGTCAAGATCTTTAGTTAAATATTATCTGTGAGGCATAAATTGATTTCTAGCTGAAGATAGTGCAGAGGTGAAAGGTAAAAGCAGAGGAGAGAATTTCTATTGGAATATGTAAAGGATAGCTGAGTCATGCATCCATGTGAAAACACAACTACATCCTCTATCAAGCTAAGAATAATGAACACTGAGAAATAGACAGAACAGTCAAATGTCTGATATTAATTCTATCTTTAATTCTCATAATTCAATGGACATTTATTGTGTGAGTGTGTAACTGTCATTTAGTAACTATGCACTATTCAGAGGTCTTAGGGCACCTTGAGCTGTTATTTCGCCAAGGTTGTAATGAGCATTCAGATTTATTTCTCAGTTTTTCACAGGAAAAGAAATTAAATGTGTGCACGGTATAAAAAAACAAGAAAAAAAAAAGAAAATCAGCATTATCTCTGTTCTGTTGAGAAAAAGCAGCCGTAACAAGAAAACAAAAACAAACGTGAGACATTTGTTGAATGTGGTGTAAAATCTGATACTGTCTGAATCAAACCGTTAAAGACATGTAAAGTGCAAAGAGAGGTCATACTAAATACTTGACTTTTTCCTAATTATTGCTTTTAATATTTCCTGTATCTAATAATGCATGTGTACATAATAATAATAATAATAATAATAATAATATCTTTATAATCTTGCTAAAACAACAAACCTAATATAAGACTTTCACACAGTACCATATCCCTGAAAACAATATTATTAAACCTAATAATTTGGGTCTATATATATATTAAAAAAAACTAACAATATACAACTAATAAAGAACAAATGCAACAAAGAATAAACACCACTGGTAAGTGTTATCATCAAAGGTTGTTGCCTGCTCTTTTTTGAAGTATTTATACGTATCACAGATCACATCCTCTTCACCAAACCCTGCGCCTGTTTCTTCAACTCACCCTCCATTTAACCACAGAACAAAGGATCAAATACAACAGGAGTGGCTTCAAAATGCTTATTTATGTGTCATAATTGAATTGCAAAGTGAGCGTCGAACATCACTGAGCTCCCCCATTGGCTTAAGGCCATTTATTTCAGCACAACTCAAACAAAGTGCCTTAATTTTCCACGGTTAATTGTGCCCTGCATTTCCATTATCTGAGGAAATGTTCATAAGCGCGCAGTTAGTATGCACAGGATGAAGATTCTATTCTAGTTTGAACATAACATAAAGTGCTCCTTAATAAAAATCAAATCACGTTTTTTTTTTTATTCCTATGCATCATGCGCCATATGCAAAGAAATTTAAGCGATCTTAGCATCTTAGAGGCAGATTGCAGAGTGGCGGCTTGATTAGTTGCATTTTCATGATCGGAGATTATAGTCGGCTTTGCTTCTTGTCAGCTACCCTGCCTCAGACGAGGTCATTTCAGAGCAGCCCACACCTGCCTGCACCGCACACCATGAATGATGATTAATCAAGCAAGTAATTGGCAGTGGCACAATTTGCATGGCAGTTCTGTATGTGTGTGTGTGTGTGTGTGTGTGCCTAAGACCAATGCCCTTCAACCATGAAGCCTAAACTCAAGCTTCTATCGGCAGGCAGAGGAGAGCTTCACCTTTCTAAAGTGTCCTTGAGCAAGACACAGAACAGAATTTCTAATCAGCTCCATAAGCTCAGAACCTGCACTCTGACCTTTTGAGAATTGACAAGAGATTATTCATGTTCAATTCCAATGTCACGTGTCATTTTACATCTGCTGCGATACAGTGATAACATTCCATTATCCATATAGAAAAAAAAAGATTAAAAAAGGAAAGACTTGTACAAAGGGCCAGGTGATCTCATGATCTTATATCACGGAAGATCTTAATGTGGCACATGATTTTAGAGATTAAAAATAAATTAATAACAACTGTCGAGAAGAAAATAAAGGAGCTGCTCAGTAACTTGGAGAGCTGCATCTGATCATACTGTAAGCCTGGCCTTACACAGATGATTTAACAAAGAAATAATGCAAAATGCAATGTTCATAATTGTTATTGTTATGTTATTGTCATGTTATATTATCATGAGTAGTGCAAAAAACATTATTGGTTCATTATGTGTGTGGAGAAATCCAACAGTACCCAGCATTGTTTGGGTAATTATTAGGAAACACTGCAAGCTGTCGTAGAAGTCTATAAAGTTAGGAACATGTGGAAATGAACAATAAGCAGATTTGTTTAGTGTTTCCTCTACCTCTTCTAGCTCAAAATTCATGATTATACCTTAAAAATAATATGTAAAAATTAATAATTATGTATTAAGTAAAAAATAGGTTAATGAAATAATTATGCATTGCATCAGCTGAAATGTCATTTGAAGTATGACTGTGATGAACATTTAATTAAAGGAGTCATATTTTGCTAAACCCACTTTTATTAGTCTTTGGTACATTTATTTGTGTATTTGGACCCTAATAATTCATAAAGTTAGAATTTGAACCCTCCAGGTGCTGCAAAGCTATCTGTATATTCATTCCATATCTGTCTATTCAATCAAGTGGACTTTTACAACCTGTTTTAATTCCTGCTTAATTTGATACGTTTTCTAACTACTTACGTCACGACATTTGTACATACAAGGTCAAGACTTCTAATGAACATTTCTCCGAGTATGACATAATTGTTTGTCAGCAGCAGTGGTTGTAGTCCATACTGAAACTAGAAAAGCACTTGGAGAGTGCAGACCTCCACCAAGGCAGATCAGTGCCGCCAGCCTAATTTTGGGAATTCTATTCATAATCCTGAACAAACTTATTCATCATGGAGGAAAAATGTGTTGTTGGATTGATCTGAATTAGGCTGGCCAGCATCATAAAAATTCTGGGAAATCTTAGCTACATTTATGTCACTGACCCTGGTGAAATTGGGCCAACTGAGCAGCTCCATCCAATTTCTGAGAAGTGTCTACTACAGGCATCAACCTGAGCCAGTTCTGGGAAATCTATAATTATTCCATCTGAACCATCATGCAGTTCCACACCCTAGTTCAAATATCTCAAGTATTATCATAATTTGTGTAATAATCAGTGTCATTATACTGTTAAAAATGCCATTTACACCTATGTTTGGATACAATTTGAAGAAAATATAGTCATGCAGTAAAAAAAAAATATTAAAAATAGAACCAGTTCTATCCTGAAGCTAAAATTTTGTGCACAACATCTTGAAACATATGAAGACATGGTAAAAAATTTCAAAATTTTCATTAACTGGCCACATGGTAATTTGGGTGCTCAAATAAAGAGTATTTTTGTGAAAAACTGAAATCGACCCATTTTATTCATTGCCTCACAGCAACACTTTTCATTGAAATGTAGTCTTTTTCAGTTTATTGTTGCATCTTGACCATAAGAATCCATGCAAAAAAAACATTAGGTCTCTACATTCCTCCATTATGGCACAGTGCAAGCCTGAAGAGAGAGGACATTTGGAAGAATTAGCCTTTTCACTTGATTTCAAAGCCTCATGGACCAAACATGAAGGCACCTACAATTATTTTGATGCAAAATATGGTCTTTTCAAGGGGATTTCACCCCAGACAGTAAGTTTCAGCAGCGTGGCTTGAACACCTAAGGAGATATAGCTCCTCAAAGTTGGCCGAAAAGCAAATTTGCAAAATTAAAAAAAAAAAAAAAAATTTAAAGGGCTGTATCTCGTAAACTATTACAGATATGGCATTAAAATTTTGTATGCGTTCATTTATCTGGTAGGTGAACAAGTGTGAATTTTTTCAGAATTTTCTGAGGGGGTCATGCAGGGCACTTTCTGAAATCTGGTTGATTTGGGATGGAATGACCCCTGTGGAGTTGAATTAATGAAGAATTCAGACCCAAGCATAGCATTTACAGTTTATGTAGACCTCAGGGAAATGTTTTAAAATACAAAATTCCATTGAAAAAAGCTAAATATCACTCCTTTAACATAGTTAAGCGCTGTGATATTCGAACAAACCCCAAAAGCTGGGTTCCACTATATTACATGGACTGCCCAGCTGCGTCTCTTGTCATTGTTGCATCTTTATCAACTCTAAACTCAGCAGGTGTGATCTCAGGTTACCTTATTGACTCCATCAGCCATAGCCTGAAGCGTGAGCTCTCTGGGTCCGTCCACTGTTTTGCCGTCATCGGTTGGCCCCCAGCTGGCGCTGTAGATGTCAATAACTTGTGGCATGTGGCTGATGGATGAAGCTTCAATTATGTCAGTCATGAAAGGCTGGTCCAACATCCTGATACCTGAAGGAAAAACAGGTTCCTCTGAATCTGATGGATTACTATACCTCATATTATACGTATTATATCTATGTCATAACTATATCTATACTTCATCATTAATTGCTTATCATCTGCTTTATATTATCTACATCGGCACAAAAAGTAAAACACGCATTTATATCATTTAAACCTTTAATAATTACAACAAAATGATCAGTGTCTTAGCAGCACACCACTTCATCGGTCAATACTCACTTATTTCTACTGGTGACTCCCTGAGCAAATTTCAAGAAAAATCGATGAAACGGATATCTGCAGCTGTCTGGATTAATAATGTCATACAGCTACTCTATGTGGACACAAACGGACCTTTTGTGTTTGTAGAAATATAGGTGCACAATGTAATTCCATCCCAAACAATACAACTGCAATCTTCCATAATTACCTATATTTTACACATATTTCACTCAGAGTGAATCAATGCCAGCTTATCTCTTATCCTTTCATCACACTATTGTCAGAACAGATATTTGCCGACATTGCTGTCTGCTCATTGTAATTCCTTTCGCTGTCTAAACTGACACACACCTGCCACCATGGAGTTGTAGGCGACTCCCACACCGCAGATGTTGTTGTTGGCTGCCGCAGACACCTCTCCGGCACATCGTGTGCCGTGACTAGTGACAGGGGAAAAAAAGCAGAATATGCTTAGAGGATTTGCATCAATTTACATGAATTTACAAAGAATATAGTGGGTCTTGTGTGATAAGATTTACAGATTAGATGCACTTCCTGTTTTTGTTGACTTTGTGTCTGACTAGAATAAGACAGTTCTTAATGAAAAGGGTGTTACATTTTTCATAACCATAAATCAATACAAAATTAACATAAACTCCGTTTAATTCTGTAACCCGCAAGAAGAAGAGACACTGAGAGATTTATCTCTGTGCAGAAAAAAAAAAAAACACTTTTACTGCAGTGGTATATTTAAATATCATGAGTAAATGCACAAATACACCTATTAGTCAACTCTGTTTGACTGATAATGTTTGCACAGATCAGTGTTTTGCGTCCACCACGCAATGTGTATCTATTGCTCCATCCCTCAGCACCCACAGGGACACTGCAGAGAGTCAGCCCCTCTCTCCCAGCATGCTTTGCTACAGACAGGCAGCTATTTATAACAACCAGCTGATTAGCCAGCGAGTTGTGCCCGACAGTCAGCAACTGCTGCACTGGCAAACCCAAATACTCCGTCTCACTCCCACACACAGGCACACACACACACACACACACACACACACACACACACACACATACACAAACATGCATCTAACCAGATGGTGGCACGGTGCAGGAGTGCACAGAGGGGAGGAAAAAAATAGATTTCTTTTTGTTTGTGTCTCTAACATGTGTTGCAGCGACAGTGGATCACCCAGTGTGATGGGGAGATGGGGGGGATAAGGTGTTATCAGACAGAGGGTCGCCTCTGAAAACACTGCAACTCAGTGAGAAGACTACACTGACGTTAGTCCCTCTTTATCTCTCTTATCTCCTCCAGCCTAGCAGGTAAAAATAGGCTTTGTGTTTAGTATTGTGATGTGTCGGACAATATCTGTTTATACTGCACCATTATGTCTTAATGGAACTATGTGAAGAGAAAATCAATAGAGGAGACCTGCCAGACTCCTGGAGAGCACACACGTGCACAAGCAAACACAATGCCTATGTGTTTGTGTAAAGAGGTGGCAGCTGGGTGAGCTTTACCTGTTGAACCAGTCATCTGTATAGCGTGGAAACGGGAACGGGTCATTGCTGCTGAAGTCATAACTGGCATCAGCGTTCTGAAAGGACCAAATGGATGCATTTAGGAAATACAGAAACGCAGAGACACAAAAACAAAGGTAGAGGAGGCTGAGAGAGGTGTTTTGTAGTCGAGTGTTGACCTTATCACAGCCAGCTCTGTCACCTGAATTTCACTAGTCGGGAGTGTATTTGTGAGTTTTTCATGTTTGTTGTAATAAACCCATTGATCTGAACACGTGTACTTGATGCACTTCACAATGAATCTTTGTGCTGTGGCAACACCAGAGCAATGCTTGGCCACAACAGGGATTTCATGCTGAGAATATAATAGTTTAGTCACTGCCAGACAGAACTGGGAACTAATAAAGCCAAATACTGAAACTATACTGAAGTAGTGTTTTCACATATCTGTACTGGTATTTTTGAGACAAATATTTCCTTTTATTCTGTATATTTTAAAACAAATATATGTACTTTCTACTATTTCTACTTCTATTTTTGAAGTTTTTGCTGTAGCTTAAATGCATTTAAAACTCTTATTCTTATATTTCAGTAATTTATTTGTTTTATTGAGGAACAGTACACAATATTACATTAATCTCAAAATCAGGGAAAGTGTTTGTGCCAGGTCATTGCAAAACTGTTCATTTCCTCCTGCAGCCCCTAGAAATGTTGATGCTACATACAGTTGTGTCACAGAAAATGATGCAAGAGGCAACAAAAACCAGTTCAATATTTCACATGCACAGTTTTAACATTATATCCCATTAAAACCATCTAAAACCATATCTCTTCATCACTTTTACATACATACATAAGAACATACCTATGCACAGACACACACACACTATGCACATATACATAGACAACATATGTGCATGCATACAAGCATAGATCACATGTATGATCATTTTTATTTGGTATCATTGTGTACTTTCCCAACATTAAGATCCCTTTCAGCATAAATGGATGGCGAAAGAACATTTTCCTTATATAATGTTATAATGTGAGATTCACTTTGCACAGAAACAGCAAGAAGAAACATCCATAAAAGAACTAATTATCATTTTACAAGAATATTTCAAAGCCTGTACATTTTCACCTTTACTTCTTTAAAGAAGTTGAATCAGTACCTCTTCCTTTACTTTCTTTCCAATAGTATCTCTGTGTGCACCATTGTTGCACCTTTGGTTGCTGGCATTTCATTTTACATGGATAAAAGAATCAGAAGCATAATGAACAGCAGCGGTAAAGTGGAAGGGAAAAAAAATCAGAACACATACATCTGCCAGAGTCATTAAGGCAGTCAACACAATTAACCCATAAAGACCCAGTACTACTTTTGTGTCAGTTCCCAAGTGAATTTTTCTCTCGATTAACCTTTCTTAAGCAATTTATCACTATTTATTACAATATTATGCTCTATATTTTGCATTTTTCACTGTAAAACATGTATTTTTCTATATTTAATTTCCTATTTTTAATCTAGATGTTCATGAAAACTCAGAGTAAATTCAATAGTTATTATCCCATAAAGACCCACCCACCGACAACCGAAATCATTTACTGGTCTAAAATGTTTTATAACGTCTGATCCATTAATTCTATCAAAACATGTAAAAAATTGCTGTAAAATGCAGACCCATTTGGACGTTCAGAGGCTCCGTAGTGAATGTGGAAACACTGTCATCTTTAATTCACCAATTAAAACCCATGGAGTTGGATCAATGACAGTGGATGGAGACACTTGATTTATGTTCAGTTAATGATAGATTTTACTTAAAAAGTCACTTTTTCTTCAGTTTTCTCTATTTCTGATATAATAACCGACAACTTTAATCTGAACTTTTATGAACATCAACATGATCAGTGAATTAAACATAGAAAAATACCTAAAATTTCAGAGGGCAATATTGTAATAAATGGAGATAAATCACTTAACCCTATAACGCCAAACGTATCACATTTGATATATGAGTTTTGAAGCCCTCTACATGATCAGTGTGATATTTTTTTTTTTCTTGAAAAACCTAATATGTACAATTAGATACATGCAATACATGTATAATCCACCAGGGGAGAGGGATTTGTTCACCAGAGGCCTTTCCAGTGACACTACATGACTGTCATTAATGAGGAAGGAGGCAGAACTTTGTCAATTTTGAAAAGGAATAACTAATTTGTTAGACATGTTTGTGTTACATTATGTTTTTGTTTGTTCAAAAATAATAATATTTGAGCATTGAGACCCAATGTATTAAATATGAAACAAAACTGAAACTCATGCATGAAAATTAATATTTGAAAAAAAAACAAAACAAAAACATCTCTTGGTTTTTCAGAAGGACCAATAAATGCTCCAATTTCAAAGAACTGGAATTTTCTGTCAGTGATTTAATGGTTCAGGCTTTACAGGGTTAAGAAGAGTTAAATAGAAAGAAAAATTTAATTTGGAACTGACCCAAATGTAGCTCTGGGTCTTTATGGGTTATATCCAAACAGAGAAAACTGAAGAAAAAGTGACTTTTTCTGCAAAAATATTAACTGAATATAAACCAAGTGGGTCCATCCAGTGTCACTGATCCAACTCCATCGGTTTTAGTGGTGAATCAATGTTGTAGATGATGACAGTGTTTCCACGGTAACTACGGAGCCTCTGAATGTCCAAATGGGTCCTATCTGATGACCATGAAAAGATGACAAACTGTATTTCACACCAATTATTTACATGTTTTAATAGGATTGTGGATTAAAAGTTAGTAAGCCTGTTGGATCAGTAGATGCTTTTGGTTGACTGTGGCTGTTTGGATCTTAATGGGTTAATGGAATGGCTTGGGTTAGGACACACACACACACACACACACACACACAGGTTTAACAGGAAACTTGCCTTTCATTCATGCCGTGGCTGTCTGTTCTGTTGTAATGTTTCCTCTTTTAATCCACTTCCCCCTCTATTAAACCATCCTTCCTTTGCCTGTCAGTCATTTCATTTGGAGTGTTTTTCTTATTGCTGTGTGTAACAGGTGCCCTGTGTGGTCACGTGCATGGAGAATCCACAGCCGTGTTCATTACCGACAGAACTGGACACATCAGATTAATCTTGGGGGTTGTTTCCGTACTCGTAGCTGACAGCTCGACTGGCTGGCATTTAGAGGAGATGACTCAGTCAGCGACAAAGACACAAGCCAAACAGCAATCGTTACCTGACTCAATGGAATAACACTGTAATCATGATCATTACTGTGATGTAAAGAAGGTAACCAGGGGAAAGCTGGAGCAGAGAGCTAATAGTTGCTCTGGAATGGAATGTGCTCCTATTCAGAGTATCATATGGTTAGTCTCTGATGTCCACCAGAAAGGTTTTTATTTCATTGCACGGGTGTTTGTGGTGACACATAAAGATCTCTAACTGCAAACCCTGAAACTACATTTGTATGGGTCAAATAAGAGCTTGAAAAAAATGAGCATTAGTCAGCGAGGGACATGGTCATGTTAAAAATAGAACACAGTGATTTCATAGCATTTAACCCAGTGGTTCCCAACCTTTTTGGCCCATGACCCCATTTTAACATCACAAATTTCTGGTGACCACAGACATTTAAAACGAAGACATGTTGGTTTTTTTTTGCTAAAATTAATTTGTTTTTGATCATGTAATAGTTTGCTATACTATAATGCAAATAAACATTAATTTTATATGATATCTTGGCTGTATAATGTATATTACTATGGATGGAGGCAGAAAGTGTAGATTATTTTCCTTGGTCAGGATATGTACAGTCAGTCCAGCTTGTATTTACAAGGCTGACAATTAATACTGAACAAACAAGAACTCAAACTATGAATTATGAAAGAGCTGCAGCATCTGAAACTGACCACAATGAACATTTGACAGATAAACAGTACCACAGTGCTTCAGTTTCAGCTTCACAGTTTGTCATGTCTTTTATGTATTATGATTGTCTCTTACTAACTCACCATATATTTTTTAATAGTATGTTCTTTTTTTTGTATTTTTTCATCAATTACTAGAAATTTCAGGCAACCCCATTTGAATTCCCAGCGACCCCACATGAGGTCCCAACCCCAAGGTTGAAAAACACTGGTCTAATCTCTTTGTCGCTCTCGTTTTCCAATCATTATTATCTATTTTTTCTTCTGTGTTTGTTTATTTTGCTAAATATGTTAAGAACCAGTGGAAAAAAGTATTGACAGGAGACCAGAAGTGATGTTATTCTTTAAAAAATGTATATATATATATTGAAAGGTTATTATCATTCACAGGGAGAAAACTTAAGATGAGAGTACATGCCTCTCTGATATGTTTTTTTTTTCCTCACATCAGACGCAATGTTTTTTTTTTTTTTTTCTTTTTCATTAAATGGAGTGAAAAGTGCTGAGCCCTGGTAATAAATGACACAGGGCCATGTCCGTGAATCACTTGCTGTGCTTCTGAAACTCATATCTTTTGCCATCAATCAGGCTCTGCTCTTCCTCTGGGGTCCTGCGAACAACCTGGCTCAGAATAATGGATCGTGGCCAGCTTTAAACCCCCTCACCTTTCCCCAGCATCTGTGCCCTGCTGTCCATTTTGGAGTGAATGGTACTTAAAAAAGCAATGACTCAAAGTTGCTTGAGTAGAGGCCAGGGCACTGTTTTCCTCTGTTCAGAAGCAGCAACAATCAGGCCAAAGGGTAATGTAGCTGAATGATGGTTGACGGTAAAGTCTACCATCTTGCTGACCAAATTTTCAGAAGTAATAAATACTGATATTTTTAAGCCACAGAGGAATGACATTTCCATTATAGAGCCACTCCTCAGGTTATACATATAAATTCAGTGTCCACAAAGAGCACTTCTGTTCCATGTGAAGGGCCTTTGTAAAGTTTGAGAAAATAACTCTAAAGCAATTTTATCAGCAGAAATCGGGAGGGAAAAAGTCTCATCTATCTAGAAAAGAAACTGGTGTCTAAAGCCTATATTTTAACCTGATTTCTAAAACAAATCTCCCCAAAAAACATATATGCACTGTATTTATATACAGGTGCTTCTATGAAACTGGGTTCATTTTGGTACCTGGCACTTTGGCAGCTTTTTAGACCCAATAATATAAGAGAAATTTAGACATATTTCTCCCCAGGATGTACCTACTGATGACCTCAGATAAATGCAAAAAAAAATTATACTCTTGCTCTGAGCCATCCCAAAATTAGTGAATTTTTAATAAAATATTGAGGTCAAAAATAGGACCAAAATTGGGACATGAAAAGCTACCTAGGTGTCAGTGCATTTGATCTGGAACACATGTGCTTGAAATGGTCTTGTATAGCGCTATAAATAAAGACAGTGTGTTCAATTTGATGATCCTAGTGGATTTTCTAATCCAGACATGTGGGTTTTTCATGAATCTCAGTCTCATTCCAGGTTTCAGGCATAACCCATCGTGTCTAATTGCGTTACATGCGGAACCTGCCCATTTAAACACAGTTAAATCACGAGTGATTTCACAACAGCGGTCATTTTTGTGAAACACTGCCTTGCATAATTAGTTTGATTCCCAAAATGTACCTGAGAGAATAAAAAGATATTTGAAAAAAATAGTAGCACGTAATTTTTGCGTCCTTTTTACCGTGTTATATGCAGATTTTTGTAAATAAAAAACATAACAGAAAAATAATAGAAAAATGTGTTTTATCTGAAAAATAGTTTCTCTTTTATCTCAGTAAATATCTATTTTTAAAATAGACCCAAAGTGCTTTTAGACTTGCTTCATAACATTAGTCTACATCTGGTTTGAATTTTTAGTCCCCATGTCCTGTTTTCCGGGACCACTTTCATAAAAGCACCCATACATAAAATACCACAGATCACTGTCTTCAGCTGGATTGAAGCAAGCAAACAGGCAAGACCCATTCACTGGATAATTAGTGCAGTGATTAATATGTTTCAGCTACAAGTTATTTAACCCTGATGCAGTAGATTCACAAACAACCATTGGTTTTCTCGAAAGCATAAATATTAGTTATTGCCACAGTTCATCACACCTGGGAAAGAGCGGTTCAGGAAACATTCAGGAGACATTATTTTCACCATTAAACAGAGTCCAGACCTGAACCCCTTTGAAAATCTTTTTGATGCTATGGAGGAAACGTTACACAGTGGTCGATCTTCTCATCATAAATAAATGATCTTGAGATCTTAGTGAAAAATTAATGCAATTCTGTAGGATATTAATGTGGGAACATTTAGTATGACATTATTTGAAGACTATATGGCATAAATGATACGTCCTGTAAAAGTGATCTGGTGATTTTTATTGATTTTTAATTTTCTTTTTTTTTTTTTTTTGGCAAGGCAGTGTACTTTTAAAATAGTAATACTACATACTGTTTAGACTGCCACAAAAACAAATTTAGTATTGCATGTGCATGTTGAGCATCACAGTCAGAATTATGGCAAGAGAAAGGAAGTTTCGACACAAAAAACTGGGTTGAATAAGGAAAAGAGAGCTCAGATAACAAGGTCACATGAGAAACAATACATAAAATAATGTTTACCTCTAACATTTGTCCCTATTGAATCACATCGCTGACCAATGTTAGTCCTGTTTATTTTAAAATACGATGTTTTCTGTATAAAGATTAGCCAGTTGAATCCCCTTAAAAAGGTAGAAGGTATTGTTACTCCAGTGGTAAAGCTGATTTCTCTGACAATTTGTCCATTTAAAAATAAGATTTGCTTGAATCTGTAAAGTCGTATAGAAAGGAACGACTTATTTCAACAGTCATATGATGTTAGTAAGCTCATCTATCGGATAAAAAGTGACTTGGATACCACTATAAAGTGGCGAGTTGTTCACGAGAAAAGAGATTTAGCTGGATTCCCTTCTTAAATGACAGATGAGATTACTGAAACCATAGGTGTCCTGTATCCTTTGCACTAAATTATCTCATACCTGTCAAGTTTTTATATGATTTTGAACTCTCTCTCCATGTATTTTTCAAACATGTTCATACAAAGTAACTTACGAATGAACTTTATAATAAGGTGACGTCATATCGGTTGCCTGGGTAACTGCCCACGGACTTGAAAAGAGCAACAACATAACCTTGGTCACAGATGTAAAATCCAATAATACACCTCCACCCATTCCATAGCTTTCTTTGGGAGACAAAAGAAAAAGGTCATCCTCTGCATCACTGCCACTAATTACATGGAATTTATAGTATTATTGGATGCAAATAAAAACCAACACTGGTACTGAAGCACTCAAGTACAGCACCGCAGCACATTTTGTCAACATTATTTCTCTTCAGGAGTAGTTTTAAATATTACAAATACTGACAGGAAAGCTGTTTGCAGCATAATATAAATATAACGGTTCAAACATAGGCATAAATACAGTCACGGAAAAAATTATTAGACCATCAAAAGTCATCAAAAATAATGGTTATGCAAACAAGTACTAACTCCTGTGTGTATCATGTGACTAAAAGAGACAGAAAAGAAAACATGGAATGCCTAAAAGCACTGTTTTTGTCAGTACAATGCCATAGATATTGATGTAAGAACTGAAATGATTTTGGTTATTATCAAGAAAACATGGAAAATGGTTAGATATCAGCTCTGAAATTAAACTCTTATGAGCTATTTTTGTTGTTATTATATTTGTCCAAATGAATGTACCTTTAGTTGCACCAGGCATTAAAATGAACAAGAAACTGAAGAAAATAAAAGTGGTCTTATAATATTTTCCATGACTGCATATGATATAATGTTTTTGAGCCAAACTATGCATCGTACCAATAATGTTATGTGTATGTATACAACTAATAGTTTTAGTTTTTAATTGCTCATGATGATGTTTGTTTTGAGGGAATAGAATGAATCACCTGCACCAAAAAATAAGAACAAAAAACTGAAGAAAACAAGGGTGGTCTAATAATTTTTTCCGTGACTGTATGACCAAAACTGTTCCATACCAAGGTTATAATAGTTTTGGATTTTTCATTATAGTTTAGTTTTATTTAGTTTTGACTTTTTTTTTCTCTAATTCAGTTAGTTTTAATTAGTTTTTAGAGCAGGTTTGCAAGTTTTTATTAGTTTTTGTTACTTTCTAAATGCTTAGTTTTAGTTAAGTTTTAATTTTTTTCGTATCTTTTATCTTCTTTGCTGTCGTATTCAAATAAATCCCAGACAGGACTCTGCTGCTTTCTCCCAACTTTAGTCTCCATGTTTCCAGGTAGAGTGGGGACCAGAAGACGACTGTAAACCACAAGTGACGACAAGTGACGGGCTGTTAAATATCATATGGTGCCAGCAGCTAAAATTGCTTGAGCAAAATAAATCGATTTCATATCAGTCCAACGTTGACAAAGACGAAAACGAAGGGAATTTTATCCATACATTTTATAGGTTTCAGTTAGTTTTATAAGCACACAATACAGTTTCAGTTAGTTATCGTTTTTTTCTTTTAATTATAGCTTTTATTTATTTCAGTTAACGAAAATGTTTTACAATTCTAGTTTTCGTCATTTTGTTAGTTTTCGTTAACAATAATAACCTTGGACTGCACATGATATAATGTTTCTGAGCCAAAGTGTGCATCATACCAATAATGGTATGTGCATATATACAGCTAATAGTTTTAGTTTTTAATTGTTCATGATGATTTTTGTTTTGAGGGAATAGAATGAATCACCTGCACCAAAAAAAATGAACAAGAAACTGAAGAAAACAAGGGTGGTCTAATAATTTTTTCCGCGACTGTATGACCAAAACTGTTCCATACACACCAATTAATACCCCATAATAGTCGACTGATTCCCCTAAACCACAAACATGCGGCCCGTGGGCCAAAACTGGCCCTCCAAAGGTTCCAATCCAGCCCGCGGCAGGATTTTATGGAGTGCAAAAATTACACTGAAGATATGAACAGTCAAAGGTGTTGAACTGGTTTTAGCCCAATGTGATCTAAAGTAAAATAATAGTCTAATAACCCTTACAATAAAATGTGAACAACCTGAAAATTAAGTACAATTTTAACAATATTCTGTCTGTTACTAAATGTTTTGTGGATTTGTAGATCCGATTTGTAAGTTGTGTTCATAAGTTGACACATAATATTGTAGACATTCTTATTTTAGTTACACATTCCAAACTTCAAAATTTTAAATATATCATGTCTGTGTAACATTGTGTGTAATGCACATATACAACTGGTAAGTTGAGGCATAATATTGTTAAAATTTAGCTTATTTTTCTTAAGAACTTAAATTTTTTTTCTGGTTATTCACATCTTTTTTGTGAAAAGATAGTTTGTAAATGAAAATATTTTCCTAATTTAATGTTTTTTTAATTGCACTAAAATGAAGAGAAAAATTTGAGTTGTCTTTATTTATAGGCTTTTATGCCATAATTTTAATGGTTTGGCTTGAGATCGAATTGGGCTGAATGTGGCCCCTGAACTAAAATGAGTTTGACACCCCTGCCCTAAACCGTTAGAGATAAGGAAAAAATACAATACGCCATTACATTGTGTTGTGGAAAAAGATAATATGTGCATTTGTTTGTGTAAAAGTTATTTAAAACACAATGGGTTTGGGTACTTGTAGGTAAATTTCCCATGAAATTGATAAAGATTTCTCATGCCAGTCTCACTAATTCACCTTATCAGAATGTATTTTGTGCAGTGTTACAGTGTAAGCATCACACCAAATGGAAAATCATGAATAAAGGATGCACATTATGCAACGCCCTCACATTGAGCTTTCAAAGTAGACACAATACCCGTACATATACAAACAAAGATCCACAGACAGTTTAGATCTAAATATAAGCCATGCTTCACCCATAGTATTTTTATCAGTTTTCCAGCGGAAAGCAGGAAGCTTTTGTAGATGAAGATGGTGAGATAACAGGATTATGTACACAGTGTCTCTGACTTCCTCTTGCTCACGTAAACACATATTTAGACCTATGCACAGCATGATCCGTGAGTCCAGTGGAGCATGCTGCTGCATCACCCCAGCTGGAATTGAGTGTTATTTTTGGGCCAAGGCTCATCTTTGTGTACAGACAAGAAACATGCAAACGCAGGCAAACACGGCGGTTAGGGGCACACGGACTGGGTCTAACATTTGCAAGCCACATTCTGATAGTGAGTGTACAATAACAACAAAAAGCAAGTTCACCGGGACAATCCTCATCTGTCAAACTACTAAAGCTTTAAAATGTTTACAATTATACGCCTGTTAAAAGAGCATACAACACAGTGAAATGTATCCAAAAGGATGGTGTGACGGCAACTCAGCTGACTCACACCTCCGTTTGTCTTAAAGAAGGATTGCTTTATACAAGCTTACATTCCAGATTACAGCTTTACTGCTAAATAAAACCAAGTCTTCTGCATTTCCCTGTTCCATTTAGCCATCCCTCTTGTCCTTTAAGGTTTTATCAGTATTCTGGAGATAGAGCATCATATTATGCAGCGCCAACTACCCTGGCATTATCTCTGCTTGTGACAGATCGGCCTGCCATTGTGCCTGCCACAGTGCAGTGTGCATTAACATTAAACAGCTTGGCTGGCCGTCTGCCTCTCTCTGTCCTCCTGGAATACAAGGAGACTCTGCAGCCATGAGGGCAACTCAGAAAGCACCTGTCATCACCAATGGCACACCACAAGAAACCCATGAAAACCACCACCTGAAGCCCTGCTCTGGTCATTAGCAGCATGCTGACGAAAGGAAGGAGAGTCTGATATTCAAAGACTGAGCTACTCACATAATTTGATGCCAGGTCCGGATGTAGATAGTCGATTCCTGGAATAAGATTTAGACATGAATCAGTAATAGGGATAAACATGACATGCACTGCAATATTAAAGTGGTTCTGATATTAGAGGTGGTTTTGGTAGATTTGGTTTTTAACATAAGCCTATCTGAACTGTAACCATACCATCTTATCATGCATGTCACTATTTCCCTGGTCTTTATTATATAGAAAATTATTAGACCACCTATGTTTTCTTCAATTTCTTGTTCATTTTAATGCCTGGTACAACTAAAAGTACATTCGTTTGGACAAATATAATGATAACAACAAAAATAGCTCATAAGAGTTTAATTTCAGAGCTGATATCTAGCCATTTTCCATGTTTTCTTGATAATAACCAAAATTACTTCAGTTCTTACATCAGCAGTGATTGGCATTGTACTGACAAAAACAGTGCTTTTAGGCATTCCATGTTTTCTTTTCTGTCTGTTTTAGTCACATGATACACACAGGGGTTTGTACTTGATTGCATACCCATTGTTTCTGATGACTTTTGATGGTCTAATAATTTTTTCTGTGACTGTATTTATGCCTATGTTTGAACCGTTATAGTTATATTATGTTGCAAACAGCTTTCCTGTCAGTATTTGCTGTTGTGCATTGTTGAGTTCAAACAAATGATTATTGGTTAAATTGAGAAAATTATTATTTATGTGACAACAGGTTTGAATCCTCAGTTGTTTCTCCATGCATCAATGGCTCTGGAAAAGTCATGTTTAAAGGTCCGGTCTATATCTTTGTGTATGTGGAGTTTGCTTTTGTAGATGGTGCCAGGAGCTCATCACCTGTTGATGACAGCTGACTAAAATTTTAAGTCAATAGTTTTTTGTTTTTTTTTTAGTTCTTTTTTTTTTTTTTTAAATTTTATATTCTCTTTCGAAACTCTGCACTGCAGCTCTTACTTTAATATGTGTGTGTTTTTATATTTTTGGGGTTTATGTGTTGTTTCCTTACATGCTGTTTTTAATCACCTTTAACATGCTTTTTTATAATGTTCTAAATGTGTTTCTTTTTCCCCTGTTGTTGTATTTCAATGTCCTGTGTGAAGCACTTTGAATTGCCTTGTTGCTGAAATGTGCTATACAAATAAACTTGCCTTGCCTTGTCAATAGTAGCTAATGATGCACAAAGAAGATGAGAGACACTGAGGCAAAATGGAGCAAGGATGAGGATTCCTAAAGGTAAAAATGTACTTTTTTTTGTATCTGTCTGACAACAAGAGAAGGAAATATTTATATGGATGAGAATTTCTGAATAGAAATCAGTGTAAAAGTGTATTATGGTTTTAGGCAACTGAGACAGTAGAGGCAGGTTCTGATTTTTTAAAGGTACTCTTACGATCCATTACCACTGTTGAAAATACATTTTGAAAGGCATTTAATATGTTCTTCACATGTTAAATACTGCAGTTGTGTGTGTAATGTGTTATCTTTGGGTTATGATCTTTTACTGAGATAAATCGAGACATAAAAATAAATTTTCGTTCTTTGTTAAGTGTGATTGGACTTTTTTCAGTATTTAATAGACTTAACGGAGTGATATTTAGCTTTTTTTAAAAGGAATTATGCATTTTAGAAAGGAATTTGTTCACCAGAGCCCTTTCCAGTGACACTACAAGACTGTCATTAATGAGGAAGGAGACAGAACTTTGCTAATTTTGAAAAAGAATTACCAATTTGTTAGACATGTTTGTGTTATATTATATTTTTCTTTGTTCAAAAATAATACAATTTGAGCATTGAGACCCGATGTATCAAATAAGATACACAATTCAAACTCATACATGGAAGTTGATATTCGAAAAAAAAATATTTTAGGTTGTTTAGCACCAATAAAGGCTCCAGTTTCAAAGAACTGGAATTTTCTGTCAATGATTTAATGGTTCAGGCTTTACACGGTTAAAGTACTTGCAGGATAATATATGCAGAGACAGAAGGTAGACCTTACATTCACTGTGTCATTCAGCAGCTTTTTTTATACTTGACTAGAAATATCACACATTGAACTAAACATAAGTTGAGTGCAAATCATGAGTGACTGGCATATGCGGTAACACTTTATAATAAACACACACCATGAAGCATTAGTTAAGCATTAACAAATACTGAAAACATTATTTATAAAGCATATTTCTGACATGAATACTCATTAGTATATGGTTTATAAGCACAGTTATAAATGTTTTACTGATCCTTCATAATCACTCATCATTCAATCATGCAGTTTGTTTGATAATCCCATGTGCTGTGTCTTTCCTTTGTTACAATAACTGAGACTTTTGTGAGTCTTTCGGCATTGCCAACCTTTAAATCTCATTTGTAAATGCTTTAGATGGCAAAGATAGTGCACACTTTAGATGAACTTACACCATACACTTAATTAATGAGTAGTAAGTGCTTTATAACTACCCGAAATAATGAATTCCTGTATTAATAACTGTTTGTAGGACATCTATTGGAAAAGAAATGTGTGAGTTAGTATAAAATACCCACTAAAATATTCACTATCCATTATTGCATGTCTGAATAGTGTATGTGCGAGCATAAATGCACATCATAACTGGTTTGTAAGTGATGCAATACTAAATTTTTAAATGCTGAATCCATAATTTATAAAGTATGAAAATACAATCATTAAGCACACTGTAGATGAGCTTATGAATGATGAGTAAAACCATTATAACTGTGCTTATAAACCATATACTAATGAGCATTTATGTCAGAGATATACTTTATATGAATGAATGAATTAATGTTTTTATTATTGTGTCTTGCATAAAGAACATGCCCAGCCCTTACATGGGCTTATAAGACACCAAAAATACAAACCAAAAATCAAACACCAGACAATAGGCACAATAGATATGAACAAAACAAAATACTGACCTATTTAAACAAACACATCTGCCGCTTTTTCCAGGCTTTACAAACAAATAATGCTAATTTATATACATTAGAACTAAACAACTATTTCATCTTGTCATCATCAGTGCTCCAGAACATATCAGGATTTCAGATACACATATCATCAAACAAAGGGGCTCTCAGTTCATCATATAGAGGACAATACAAAAGAAAATGTGATTCATTTTCCACTTCCCCCAAATCACACAGTCCACAAAGTCTGTTTTCTTCTGGGGTTTGAGTGAATCTCCCAGTTTCTACAGCCAAGGGAAGGATTCCTGTTCACAACTGAGCAATTAGGGACCTTTGGTTCCTGGTCAAATTTGTGCTGACATAAAATTCTGTTTTATATGTGTTTTTTAGTTGAATGTATGTCCACAGCTTCGGTTTAGTTAGGATCCCATTCATCCATTTTTCTTCAAAAGCAGACATTAGGTTAGCTCTATAAATGATGAAATGAATATGTATTAATGCTTAACTAACGTACTTATTAATGATAAGTAAAACCATTATAACTCTGCTTATAAACCATATACTAATGAGCATTCATGTCAGAAATATACTTTATAAATGATGAATTCCGTATTTGTTAATGTTTAACTAATGCTTCATAGTGTGTACTTATTATAAAGTGTTACCGCATATCCTTACACCTAAGTCTACTCATCATTCATGTGTAAAGTATAAATATGTCTCTTACAAAGGTTGCTTTAATTTATGTAACAATATGTATTTTGATGGAGGAAAAAAACACTCATTATACATGTATATATATATATATATATATATATATATATATATACATTTTTTGAAGATTGGTTTTTGTTGTATTTGATTGTACTGTTAATTAAACTGTAGCTGGTTAAATGATTCCAGTAAGTAATTAAGAGCTCAGGGGTATGGCACAACGGAACTTCACACTCACCGTCATCCATTATTGCGATGGTAACTCCTTTGCCTGTGTAGCCCAGTTGCCAAGCTTCAGCCACATTAAGATCCAACCCAGGGGTCCCATCTGCCTGGCCTGTGTTTATCTAATCACTCACACAATATGAAAAACATCCATGACTCAAGGCACCCAGGTGAGCCACTGCAAGAAAATTAGTCTACAAGGAAGACGTATGTGTTTGTGGAAAGAGAGCTGTGTGGATAAAGACTTCCTGGTGCGTGGGTAAGTGGAGGTGAGAGGTAGGTGGAAGTAAATGTCAGCGATATGGCACCCTGCTTAAAGTAAAGGGCTTCATCTGACACACAAAATGAACAACAGCAAGCTCACCGAGGTACAAAAGTCACACTCGCAAGTGACGGTAAACAAGAGGGGTGGAAACAAGGCGACGTGACCGCAGCCATGAGATAGAATAGACAGAACTGTGCAGGCTAACTAAGAAATTAATATCAATTATGATGCAGATGATGCGTAGTGGGGAATATGGCTGGCCTCAGAGAAATTAAAGTGGAAGAATGTAGGTTGGAGCTAAAGGTCAGGCTGCATGCAGACAGCTGCTTCGCTGATAACTCACCAGATACCACTGTTTAGTGAACAGGGGGTCACTGAGGTTGACTTCAATATCGTTGATATTTCTGTATCCTCGCTTCTGACGACTAAAACCTTCCTGGTCAAAGACATTTTTCACCTGAAGAAAGAAAGAAAGCATAAGAAAAGACAGGTCATGCAGTATTTGATGTCAAGGATGATCTCACCAAACACATTTTATATATATGGGTGCTTTTATGAAACTGGTTCCTAAAAACACATGGACATGGGGGCTAAAGATTCAAACCAGATGAAGACTAATGTTATGAAGAAAGTTTGGAAGCGCTTTGGGTTTATTTTAGAAATAAATACTTTCTGAGATAAAAGAGAAACTATTTTTCAGATAAAACACATTTTTCTATTTTTTTACATTATATTTAATACAAAAATCTGCATGTAACACGGTAAAAAGGACATGAAAATTACGTGCTACTATTTCTTTTAATATCTCTTTATTCTCTCACAGGTACATTTTGGGAATCGAACCAGTTATGCAAGGCAGAGTGTTTCATAAAAATGACCGCTGTTGCAAAATATTTCGCGATTTATATGTGTTTAACTGGGCACGTTCTGCATGTAACGCAAGTGGACACGATAGGTTACATACAAAACCTGGAATGAGACTGAGATTCATGAAAAACCCACATGTCTGTATTAGAAAAACCACAAGGATTGTCAAATTTAACAGTGTCTTAATTTATAGTGGTATATAAGACCATTTCAAGCCATGTTTTCCAGATCAAATGCAAATTTTAACCAATAGTAGTTAATGATGCACAGAGAGGGTGAGACACACTGAGGCAAAATGGAGCAAGGATGAGGATTCCTAAAGGTAAAAATCTACATTTTTTTGATCTGTCTGAAAACAAGGAAAAGGAAATCTTTATAAGGATGAGGATTTCTGAATAGAAATCAGTGTAAAAGGGTATTATGGTTTTAGGCAACTGAAACAGTTGGGGAAGGTGCTGATTTTCTAAAGGTACGTTTACTATCCATTAACACCATTGAAAATACATTTTAAAAAGCATTTAACATGTTCTTCACATGTTAAATATTGCACTTGTGTGTGTAATGTCTTTGGGTTATGATCTTTTGCACAGATGAATCGAAAAATGTAAAAAAAAAAAAAAAAAAAAAGCCATTCTTTGCAAAGTGTGATTGGATTTTTTTTTTAGTGCTGGGCAGCGATTAAAATTTTTAATTGCAATTAATCATGTGAATTTCTGTGATTAATTGCAATTAATCGCATAGTTATGGGGGGGGAGTTGCCGGCATCAACAGTGTGTATTTCCTTTCAGTGATATTTCAGACTTGAAGTACTCCAGTGATAAAAAATAATTCCACATTGCAGTGCTTCCAAACAACTGTGTCCTTCTCAACCCCACCATCTGAAGACATTTAAAATGAAAATGTCCGTGTAAAAGACCGCTACTTTTCTCCATGTTTATGTCCCCACCAGTTTATTTCCCACTAACAAGTACTAATACTAATAAGCTCAATGATATGTGATGTTCAGTTGTTAAAAGCAAGCAAAGGGGGCCTTCTAGTGGTCGGAATAAGTTGCACTAATGTATGTTTTGTCCTTGCGGTGTTCAGCGTAGCCAGTTCAGACATAAGAAGAAACTAACAGCCACGTTTCTGTCACTCTGTTTGTATGGCCCAAAAAAGTTTGCCTGTGAGTATTTTATGTTCAGATGTTGTAAAAATGAATAGTATAAAATATCTCTGATGTGAACCTTTGTTGCTGGATAAAAAGACCTTGTAAATCTTAAATTAATCTGTAAATGCTAATCGTTCGCGTGTCTATGGATTTTTCCATTCAAGTTAGCATCGAGCTAGCAATCTTTTTCCCATTCATTTAAATGTATAATGCCATGTAAATGTACTAAGGCAATGAACAGAACTTAGACATATTTTGTATGTATGTTGCAATTTTACAGTGAGTCTCAAATAAAAGATTTGGACAGAAGTTTTGGGCGTCCGGCTTTTCTTGGGAAACCTGTTGTCTATCTGCTGAGCTAATCGCTAAACGCACAAAAGCAGAGGCAGATGAGTAGGAGTTATAATTGTACTGTCCTCGCTAAGACGTCTGTACTTAGTCTGAGCTAGACAGTGAGCTCAACTCTGAATTGACGATGCAGGATATGTCCTCTTTAAAGTTTGCAGCTTTAATGTACGTACTTGACATCATGCAGATTGACAGAGTGAAACTATAAAATAAAGACAAAATAATTCCATTAGTTACGTCTGTTAATGATATGCATATTCACAGAGAATGCATATATGTAATTATTATAAACTTAAATTGAATGCTAATACAACAATCGAAATAAGTAAAGTAAATAAGTAAAGGCTAGTTCAAAGGCTGGCATATTATACCTAAACACAACCAAAGAATTTAAATAAACTTAACATGAACCTGAATAAAGAATTAGCAACCCATCTGCGACTGCTAGCATAAACGAATTAGCTTAAACATGTTAATAACACACTGTAGTAAACACATCCAAAATAACGTCATAAACATGTTTCTAACGGCACGTTTGCATATGAAACTATTTAGCAAACAACAGAATGATTGATATATACAGGCGTTGGTTCTGCAGGAGTTAAAGTTTGATTCAACATTACTTGGAAAGTTGGCTCACTTTTCTCCTCTCTGCTACACCGGCACCGGCGCTTGGGGAGTGTGGAGCGCCAAAATAAAAGCATGAGTTTCAAAATAAGAGTCCGTATGTATAAATGAACTAAGACTTGCTTGAAAGGCAGAACGACATTAACGGGAGATTAAAAAAAACTGTCGGCGTTATTTAATGAATGCGTTAACGCGGTAATAACGTGTTAACTTGCCCAGCCCTATTTTTTTTTTTTAAATATTTCATTGACAAATGCACTGAACCCTAAGTAGCTTTTCATGTCGCAATTTTGGTCCTATTTTTGGCCCCAATATTTTATTAAAAATTCATTAATTTTGGGACATCTCAGAGCAAGAGTATAATTTTTTGGCATTTATCTGAGGTCATCATTAGGTACCTGCTGTATGTACTGTACATCCAATATGTCTACTTTTTTTTTTTTATTATTATTATTATTGGGTCTAAAAAGCTGCTAAAGGGCCAGGTACCAAAATGAACCCAGTTTCACAGAAGCACCTGTATAGAAATACAGTGCATATTAGGGCTGCACAATTAATCAATTTTATATTGAAATCGGATTTTTTCAATAAGGCTGATTTTTAAAAACAGGAAATCGTCAAATCGATTTCATCTTACTTGCTAAATATTTGATTCACAAATGTACGTTCTGGAACACAAAACCAAATATTATTTATTCTTTAAAAGATGTTGAACTTTATTTAAAGCTGTTAGATAAATCTGGAAACAAAAAGGCTATAAAAAACCATCAGTATTTGCTCTGATGACATTTTATTGTAGTGTATTCCCCCGGGCAAACTTATGTTATTTTCTTGTTGTATATATTGTTTGTATACTCTACTTCATTCAATAAAGATTTAATGAAGAAAAAAAAATACTTCTGTGGGTTCATCATGTGATACCATCACAGATTTGAAGTCGGAGCAGTGGCTTGCATTGCGGGCTGCTCACAAAAACGACATGCTGACTTCTGTTGTCTTTTGTAGTTTTACCCAAAAATCGAAATCGAAAATCGAGTTTTTAGGGGAAAAAAATTGGGATTTTTTTTTTTGCCAAAATCGTGCAGCCCTAGTGCATATATGTTTTTTTGGGGGAGATTTGTTTTAGAAATTAGGTTAAAATATAGGCTTTAGACACCATTTTCTTTTCTAGATAGATGAGACTTTTTCCCTCCTGGTTTCTGCTGATAAATGATGTATGTACTCAGTTTTATAGAAGCATCCATATATATACTGCCAAATTCAACCCCGACCCTGAAGTTATGCCTGTGCTAGAACACATAACTAAAACTAAAAATTGCTCTTTGTGATGGGAAAGACGTAGGTGTGTGCTGTTCTCTACACAGGAAATCAACGCGCCCAGCTGTGCTCTTCTGTACCATTAAGGGAGAACATCGTGTAAATCAAATGACTATTCTCCTCTTCCTAATCAGAGGGCTGCAGCTGGAGCGGAGGCTTCAAAAGTCACCTTCCGCACAAGAAATTCAGCTGTTTTTTTTTTTTTTTTCCTCCCCCTCTGCGTGGAATGTATTTTCAACAAAAAGCCTCTACCATTACACTGTTACACTTAAAGTATGTTTTTTTCTTTAATAAATTATCAATTGTTAATGAACAGCTGTGTTTTAGATAAAGTAAAAAATATTCCGATACCTCCTACAATGTTACACAGAGGCATGTCTTACACATTTTTGGTGGCTAAAAGGAATTTCATTAAAATTAAGGCTATCTTTTACAGAGGTTTATCGTATAATATACATGTAGTGGCTGTGGTTAATTTTATACAACGTGATCACAGAAACATCAGTATTGGTTCAGTGATGAAAACTGACATCTTATCATTTACTTTGTGGTAATACGAGAATGTTCCTTACAAATTTGTGGAAAAAATAGTGGTTAAAAAGAGGTAGTGGGACAGGAGTCATTAAATCATTTTGAGCCTTTAAACAATTGTGAAACCAAGGCTTATTTTTCACTTACACAAGTCGGCCAAAATGAAGCCATGCATCTAAAATCTAATTAGAGACAAATATGCTTGTCACCAAGGTCTCTCAATAGCAATTATTTTATGTGGATTTCTGATTAATTCAGTGTCTGTTTCTGTGGTTTGTTATAAATGTGTATGTGTTGCAGAATTAATAAATAATGTAAAAAATCTAATGGCAAATTAACCCATAAAAACCCTGTGCTACTGTTGTGGCAGTTCCCAAATTATTTTTTCTCCATTTTTAACCTTTCTTCACCAAATTATCACCAATTTTTCAAATAAAACGATCCTCTGTATTTTGCTTTTTCAGGTGTAAATCATGTTTTTTCCTATATTTAATTCGCAGACCATGTAGATGTTCATGAAAACTCAGAGTGAATTCAAAGTTACACCTTTTATAATTGTATTCATTTATTTTGTGTTTTTGTATTACAAATAGGAAGGCTAGTGTTATTTATTGCTAAGTACTTTTGTTGTTGCTGTGATTGTTATTGTCATTTGTTTGTTATTTATTTTTTGATACTGGGCGGAAAGAGAGCCAGGGTATACTGTGTTTCATTGCCATGGTACTTATACCCTGAACACATATGACAAATAAACTTAAAATTTGAACAAAACAGAAAAAAAAAAATAAAAAGTGACTTTTTGAACAAAGATATTGCTAACTGAATGTAAAAACAGGTTTCTCCATCCACTGTCATTGATCTAACTTAATGGGTTTTACTGGTGAATAAATGTTGTAGAAGATGACAGTGTTTCCACGGCAACTACGGAGCCTCTGAACATCCAAATGGGTCATATCTGATGACCATGAAAAGATGAAAAACTGCATTTTACAACTATTATTCTATGTGGATTTTTGATTAATTCAGTGCCTGTTTCTGTTGGTTGTTATAACTGCATATGTGTTGCAGAATAAATAATGTAAATAATCAAAATACAAATTAAGCTATAAAGACCCAGTGCTACTTTTGTGGCAGTTCTCAAATAATTTGTTCTCTATTTTTAACATTTCTTCACTGATCTATCACCAATTTTTAAAATGATATTATCCTCTGTATTTTGCTTTTTCGGGTGTAAATCATGTTTTTTCCTATATTTAATTTGCAGATCATGTAGATGTTCATGAAAACTCAGAGTAAATTCAAAGTTAATTATATCAAAACAGAAAAAAAGTGCCTTTTTTGAGCAAAGATATTGCTAACTGAATGCAAAAACAAGTGTGTCCATCTACTGTCATTGATCCAACTCCATGGGTTTTACTGGTGAATCAATGTTGTAGAAGATGACAGTGTTTCCACAGTAACTATAGAGCCTCTGAACGTCCAAATAGTCATATCTGATGACCATGAAAAGATGAAAAACTGCATTTTACAACAATTATTCTATGTGGATTTTTGATTAATTCAGTGCCTGTTTCTGTGGTTTGTTTTAAGTGTGTATGTGTTGCAGAATGAATAAATAATGTAAATAATCAAAATACAAAACAACCCATAAAGACCCATTGCTACTTTTGTGGCAGTTCCCAAATTAAATTTTTCTCTTAACTGATTTATCACCAAATTGTTAATGACATTATCCTCTGCATTTTGCATTTTCGGGTGTAAATCCGTTTTTTTTCTACATTTAATTTGCTGATCAATGAGATGTTCATGAAAACTCTGAGTAAATCCAAAGTTAATTATATCAAAACAGTAAAAAAAAAAAATAATAAAAAGTGCCTTTTTGAGCTAAGATATTGCTAACTGAATGTAAAAACAAGTGTGTCCATCCACTGTCTTTGATCCAACTCCATGGGTTTTACTGGTGAATCAGTGTTGTAGAAGATGATGGTGTTTCCGCGATAACTACGGAGCCTCTGAACATCCAAATGGTCGTATCTGATGACCATGACAAGATGACAAACTGCATTTTACAACAATAATTTACATGAATTAATAGGATTATTAGATCAATAGGTATTTAACAGTTTAGATCTGTAGATGGTTTGGGTCTCTATGGGTTAAATCTCACCACAGACTATTAACCTTTTAATTATAGTCTAAATGATGTGCCATTTAGTAAGGCTAAGTGCAATAATCTTGTTCCTTTCACAGTTTTAAAAGTACATTTTAAGACTGGTCTCTGCTCTCAAATGTTGCTTCTGTGCTTGCCCTCAGCAAATTCACTCAAGTGACAGAAACATGCATTGTCCTGTGTGTTTACCAGTGCTGATAAGAGAGCAGAGCAGCACTTAAGATGGCCTTTTAAAACGGCCCAAGCCTATTCATCCAGATCTCCCTTTTATGGCATACTCCAAGCAATCAGGAAACACACACACTGCGACAGAGCACATAATAAATCCTTCAAATGACAGACATCAGCCGGTGAATATGTTGCCTTCAGTATGACATATCTTAAAAACAGTGGGGTTGATCTTAATAAATATAGTCTGTATTTTGAATCTCCGGGTATTACCTTCACACTGAGAGGGAAACTGCCAGCATTAGCCCCTCATTTCCCTCTCTTTTCTCTAGCCATAGTCAATTTATTCCATCACTTGGCAGGAAAGCCGGTATTTCCCTTGAGACAGCATGTCATACTGCCCACTCACAACATCAAACACTGCCCATGCAGCACCATCACTCTGCGCTTTTGCCCACTGCCTGCTCAGAACTCATAACGCCTCAGTTCACTTCAAATGAAAGAACTAGACTGCCTTTTCTGCTCCTTCCTTGTCCCTGTTTCCTGTCTGGTCTTGCAGGCATGTGTCTTTCAGGGTCAATTTGTGCTTCTCATTCACAGACATTTATTTCTGCATCACTCACATTTCTATGTACTTCCAACTTTTTCTCTTAACACTTGTTTTTATATCTATTGTGGCTTTAACTAAGACCATGCATGGATGGCTGCATGAGTGGACAAGAGGGTGAACTCATCGATTTGTTGGCAGGACATACGGGTGAAAAGACCTGTCCTTCTAAAACCAAATCAGTGACTTCAGACGTAGAAGGAGAAGTCACACAGTAAAAAAAAAAATCTGTAATTTAACAGAATTTTCACTGTTTATTTTACAGATTTTTCCTGTATTTTTAAGATATAGGAAAATATCAATGAAATGACAAAAATAGACTGTGATTTTACACGTCAAGTGTAAAATAACACGGAAAAAACTGTAACTGTAAATAACCAAAAAATTTAAATTTTTTAAAAGAATTTTTTTTCTTTTTTCACAGAAAAATACAGATAAAATACATTTGCAAATGTATCATAATTTTCCAAATATTTCTTTTCTATTTATGAGATTAAACTGTTAATTTAAAGTTTAATACTGTAAAAAATAAATAATAAAATGAGATAAAAATTACTGACAATTAACCGTAAAAGAAGTATTTGTTCTGTAAGTTTAACAAGACTTGTTTGTTAACTGACAAATATCTTGTGTAATTATGGGAGGTTTCACAACAAAAATGTTGAATAACTGTATTTTTGTGGATGTACAACATGTATAAGCACTGATAAGCTGTCAAAATACACTTTTTATTAGTGGATCGTACAACTTAGTCTCATTGAAAATTATTTATATATATATTTATAGGTAATTTGATTGTTTTAATACATGAAAATATTCTTTATTAAACATTAAAAACTAGAAAAAAAATGTGCAAAATCTCATGTAAAGTTAGGGCAAAAAAACTGTCTTTTAATTATGGAAAATTACCGTATTTTTATGAGATGGTTATTGTCTGTTATTTTACAGTATTTTTTTGGCACCCTTGCTGCTGGAATAATACTGTTTTTTTTGTTGTTTTTTTGTTGTTGTTTTTTTACGGTGCAGTGCTAAGACGATGCACTGAACATTGAACCAAAGGCTGATAAGAACCACAGAAGAAGTGGCAGGTGAGTCAGAAGTGGGTCAACAGGCTTCACTAATAGAGTACCACAAAGAAACGAGCTCTCGGGACACTAAGAAAGCCATCCAATTCACTCAATGCTGCTACTCAATTAGGCTTGTTTTTTTAAGGATGCAAACCAAGAGTGCAATAACTCTATCACTACATTACTACAAAAGATGATCCTACTTTACCTCTAAAATACTGTGTAATTTGTTTTATTCTCTTCTGAAATGTCAACGACCTGAAAGATGTTCCTTTTCAATCATGAGGTCTGTCGAGGACTGTCAACATTAGGAAATTTTAGTTAACAGGGTTTGATTAGTTTTTAGTGTCACTAGTCAAAAAAAAAAAAAAAAAATCATAATGGCATTTAACCCATAAAGACCCAAACATTCATCGCCAACCAAAACCACCCACTGATCTAAACAGTTTAATACCTGTTGAGCCACTAATCCTATCAATACATGTAAATTATTGGTGTTAAATGTAGTTATTCATCTTTTCATGGTCATCAGATATGACCCATTTGGACATTCAGAGGCTCCATAGTGAACGTGGAAACACTGTCATCTTCTACAACACAGGTGACAAACATGCGGCCCGGGGGCCAAATCTGGCCCACCAAAGGGTCCAGTCCGGCCCCTGGGATGAATTTGTGAAATGCAAAAATTACACTGAAGATATGAACACTCAAGAATGTTAAAATCATTTTAGGTCAATTCATTCTAAAGTGGGTCAGACCAGTAAAATACTATCATAATAACCTGCAAATAATGAAAACATCAAATATTCCTCTTTGTTTCAGTGTAAAAAAAGAGGAAAATTACACAAAAATGGTTACATTTACAGACTATCCTTTCACAAAAATGTATGAAATGTGGAATTTTAAAAATATTCTACCTGATACTAAATGTTTTGTGTATTTGTAGATCCACTGTGATCTGTACATTGTGATGCACATGTATAAATGATAAATTAAGATGTATTGTTAACACACTTATTTTTCTCAAGAATTTTCAGGTTGTTCATATTTGTTCATGTTATGTTCAAGTACAGTTCGAAGATGTAAACATTTTCAACATAGAATTTTACTTTTTTCACTCAAAAAGATAGAGAAAACCTTGGAGTTGACATTATTAATCAGTTCTTATCCTATTATTTATATTATTTTACTGGTCCGGCCCACTTTAGATCAGATTAGGCTGAATGTGGCCCCTGAACTAGAATGAGTTTGACACCCCTGTTTTACAACATTGATTCACCAGTAAAACCATGAAGTTGGATCAATGACAGTGGATGGAAATGCTTGTTTTATGTTCAGTTAATGATAGATTTTACTGAAAAAGTCACTTTTTCTGCAGTTTGCTCTGTTTTTGATATAATGCCCTCAACTTTAATGTGAGCTTTTATGAACATCTTCATAATCAGTAAATTAAATATAGGAAAATACCTGTTTTATACAGATAAAATACAAAGTACAGAAGATAATAGTTTAATAAATGGTGGTAAACCACTTAAGAAAGATTAGATATACAGAAAATTCATTTGGGAACTGACACAAATGTAGCATTGGGCCTTTATGGGTTAAGCATACTGTAATGTCATCTACTCCCTGGTTGTGTTTACGATTTGCAGAAAGTCTACTCCATAATGCCCAGATTTTAGGTGATCACAGAAAGGTAAGAGGGTTAAAAATATGATTGACAGCTGTAATTATCAATCGCAGAATCCCTCAGATGGCAAATGGACATGACTATACTGCTCTACTCTTTGTCTCAACATGAATATTTATGGCTTAACTTTTCCATAACGGTTCACAGATATTTATATCTAGTTTTTTGATATGGACTGAGAGGAGAGAGCTGCAGTGGGAAAGCATTAATAAACAACTTTTGGTGTTTTCTCACTGATTTTGGTTCATGCAACCATTTATTGACAGTGAATACTAAATGGATATGGATAATTCTGTTTGCTTTTTAACCCTTTCATGCATAGTGGTCAGTACAGTGGACAGCTATTCTACAGCTGTTCTCTTGTATATTCATGAGTTTTGTTGTTTTAGTTCCATATCAGCCAAAACAGTGGACACTTAAGCATCATCCCAAACACTGCAATTAATACCATTACTGTAACTTTGCTGTTCTTGATAAACCTGATCTGCAGTAACATGTTTGAGTGTAAATCAATTGTTAATTGTTATTAGACTGTAATTAACAGTTTTCTTGAACAAAAAGGTTTTTTTTTGCATATTACCTCCATGAAATGAGTAACAACTAGTATTAGAGTATGTTAAAATGTGAGATAAAGGCATTAGCAGCATTAAAAATGTTTTTATTTCATATTTTTCACACAGTATATCAGTTTCTGATTATGGGTTTTAAATACATGCTTCTTTGCTTCAAAAATTAAACACATGGTGTTCAACTGAGTGGACATTTTTGTAACTTTGTGAAAAAAAATTCAATTGCATAGTTTTTTCATGTCTAAAAGGGGAAACAACAACAACAACAGCAACACATCACTCAAGAAAAAAAGTATTGACTTAGGTTCTCATAATTCATGCATGAAAGGGTTAAGCTCTGTAAAAAAATATACTCATAAATATATATATTAAAAATTGTAAGTTGAATATACATTTACCTATAATTGGAATATAACTGACAACAGGTAACAACAGATGTTTACATGATCAAAGAAAAACAATACACTATTTCTGCACTCAGATGCTGATAAATCATAGAAGAAGAAGAAGAAGAAGAAAAATAAGAAGAAGGTGTGAAGAGATTATCTCACCAGATGAGTAAAAGTCAAAGGACAAATGATGGAAAATGAAATGGAAATAGACATGAAAATTCAGTTCTTATGCAGATTAACAGAGGTGATTATCACAATTATGAAAAAAGAATTGTAGTTGGGTCAAACAATTAGGATACGGTGCTTATGTAATAACGGTGTCAGGCCTACACATGCCCACAGGCTGTCAGCACACTACACCCAGAGTCGGAAGGAAGACACTTTACAATGATAAACAGGTAACATTAAACCTCCGTGGATGACCTCATACATTCCAGAGATGCCCTGGAATCAATGACTGCAGTGTTGCATATGAGCATGTCAAGCATCTGATTAAAAGTCAGCATCTGGAACGTGGTCCTGTCTTTGTCCATGCTGTGTCCCTTCCATTAGCTGTATTAGCTCACTGGAGAGCCTCACATTTATTTTCATTAGCACCTCTCACAAGCGCAATTAGAGGTTAGTTGATTGTCTGCAGCAGTACCTCCACTTCTACCGCCTACAACAATGGACAGTGCTAAACACACAGCATGCTTTTGTTTCATACAGATATGAGACAGAGGACAGGACATGCAGTATCTGTTTTTCTGAATATTATAATGATACAATTACAAGATCTGAAATTAATTTTAAAAATGCAGATCATTATAAATACATCCACAATTTTGCAATCTTTACTTGGCATTCAAGATATTATAGCTGATCATCATCTGAAGGAGTTGGCATTATGTCAGTACAACTTTCATTTAGCCATCAAATCACTAAATTTGTGAAAAGAAAATTAATTCAAATAAATGTTTTGAAAAACATACAAGCTGTTGTTTGGCAGTTACTGAAGGGCAAGTCCAAAAGTGTTTGGGTAAGTGGATTAGCTCCGGATATTGAATTAGTGGCATTCCTCTGGGTTTTCAGTAACCCTAATGGCAAAATTACATTTGCTTTTTTGTTAAATTATACTGAAATAGAGTGAAGAAGCAGCAGGTACTTCAGGCAGAATGACATATTTTGATTGTATGAAGGAATCAGTTGTATTCTAATATGTACCTACGATATATTTACAATGCAGAAAAGAAGCGGTTTATACAGTTACAGAAAAATAACACACATATTCAGATGCAGATCATTTATCATTAACATATCTCTACATATCTTCCATGTTTCATTATTATTACAGTGTATATCTGTCACGTGGGCAACATGTTCAAAGGATCGACTGTTGTTGGATTTCTTCAGTGTGTAGGATGTAGTTGATTCTACCGAGAAACCGAGATTCTACCAATGCCCAAAGTTGACATCCTGACGCTTTTAGGTTTTAGGTTTATGTAATATAAGTGATTTGGTTTTGGTTAGGAAAACAAAAATGTCACCTTTAAATATGAATAAATCCATCTCTTAGAGCCTAAAAGTAATGATAAAAACTGAGTCACACTTGTGCAGGATATTCATTCTATTCCCTCAAAACAAAAATCATTATGAGCAATTAAAAACTAAAACTATTAGTTGTATATAAACACATAACATTATCAGTATGATGCATATTTTTATCTCAAAAGCATTATATCATATACAGTCGCGGAAAAAATATCAGACCACCCTTGATTTCTTCAATTTCTTGTTCATTTTAATGCCTGGTACTACTATAGGTACATTTGTTTGGACAAATATAATGAAAACAACAAAAATAGCTCATAAGAGTTTAATTTCAGAGCTGATATTTAGACGTTTTCCATGTTTTCTTGCTAATAACTAAAATCACTTCAGTTCTTACATCCATAGCTATGGCATTGTACTGACAAAAACAGTGCTTTTAGGCATTCCATGTTTTCTTTTCTGTCTGTTTTAGTCACATGATACACACAGGAGTTAGTACTTGATCATATAACCATTGTTTTTGATGACTTTTGATGGTCTAATAATTTTACCGTGACTGTACATATAGCAAGAAAATGGAATGACTACATTTGATCCTGCTTTTTTCCCTATTCCTCATACTGAGAACTGCTAGCAGTGCACCAGCATTACATTATGAATACTATTAGGACGAGATATGAAATATTCATTGTAGAGAATCTTTGTGGTTGAGAAACTGGGTACATTTGATGTACATAAACTCTTGCTGTTTCAAGGTAACGTTATATAGCCTCTATGTAGTCAACAACTTATTGTACCCTATTTACATTTCTAATAAATAATCTTAGAACTGTTCATTATTTTATGGTTGATCCAGACTAAATGCACATTTAAAACACATTCATCGTTGTTTTTTGTAGAATCCTACCTTTGGAAAGATCATTGAACATGAAATGTATTTTCTACGCTTACATAAAAATGTAGGTTATGCAATGTAGAAACTATACTGAACAGTTAATAATTTAAAATAAAGATGTTTCCAGATATCCTAATGCTGATATCTCTTTAATGTTAAAAATCCTGTTGCCCTGTGTTATTTTGCATGGATACTAACCTCAAAATAACCACTGTAATGTAACATGAAGGGCGAAGCATGATAGTGCGGTCACATGCATGGAGGAAACACACGGTGTGCTTTTCTCTGTGTGTATTCTCACCCTGCGGTCCTTTTGGAGCCGTTGTCTGCTGCGAGCGCTGCGTTTGCTTCGTCTCTTTGAAGTGTCCTGAGGATAGAAATGAAAAAGCCCCTCTCCAAAAGGAAGCTGGGGAATGAACAACAAAATAAGTGGTAAGATCAAGAGCAATCAGAAAGGGCAAATTAAAAAAATATAGCAGATCAATAAAGGGAGAAAATGATACAAGGTCATTCATTCTGCAGGTGGGGGGACAAGCTAGTGATTTCATTGCTGCTGTTTGGTGGAGGGTTTATTTTAAGGAAGGGTAGTGGGATGAACCATAATAAATCACAAAAGCAGGGAAATGAGATGCATCATCCAGAGCTTTCCCTCAGGCACAGTACACAGATTAATGACCCTCCCTTATGCTTTGGTAACTGCAAGGCTACAGGTCAATCCTGAAAATAAATGCTTTCACATGCCCCTGTCAGATCTAATGTGAAAATGAAATTCTTATAGAGGGATGAGGATTACTCTTATCTTCCGGTGCACTTTAATTCTACTGCCTATTGCTGGGAAATAGATGAAAGCCCATGTGTGTGAAAGAAAATCCATGAAACACTTGGACTAGATGCTCTTTTGTAACATAATTTTCTTTTTATATGTGATGATTTCATTCTGTCTTTTGCTTTGTGTTTACATTTATGTCACCATGTTGTGTCCCAGTCTGATTAATTAAGCTACAATAAAAAGTAAATCAAAAAGCACAGATATGGTTTAATGGTGCTCATCCCATTAAGACAAATATAGCTGCAGATTACATAACCCGGAAGGCAGGGAGGTAGTACATGGGGGGTTGATCTAGTGCCTACAAGAAAAGGAGCTAGCAATCACAGAAGTGGTGATGCTGCACAGCTAGCACAGGCATCATGGGTTACAGATGGATACAGGATTTTTGTGATTGTGCTGCTGAAAATCATCATTCAGAACAGGGCAGACAGCCCTCTGTTCACTGCTACGCCTCACTGGCCATGGCTCCAGCCAATTTCACCCCCACGTTTATTTTGACATGTGACATGACACACAAACACACGCATACGAAATAGTGCCAGGGAATTATTTCCGTGCCTCCAACATAAATGGCTTGTTTTATCTGTTGGCATGTTATGATGTCTGCACAGTGTGTATTTATCATTTTAATGAGAAGTGCTATCTCAGGTGAATGCAATGCTATACCAGTGGAAAAGGTAGAGACTCTGTAGGGTTACACATGCAGTCGTGGGAAAAAATTATTAGACATCAAAACTAATCAAAAATAATGGTTATACAATCAAGTACTAACTCCTTTGTGTATCATGTGACTAAAACAAACAGAAAAGAAAACATGGAATGCCTTAAAGCACTGTTTTTGGCAGTACAATGCCATAGCTATTGATAAAAGAACTGAAGTGATTTTGGTTATCAAGAAAACATGGAAAATGGCTAGATATCAGCTCTGAAATTAAACTCTTATGAGCTATTTTTGTTGTTATCATTATATTTGTCCAAACAAATGTACCTTTAGCAGTACCAGGCATTAAAATGAACAAGAAATTGAAGAAAACAAGGGTGGTCTAATAATTTTTTCCATGACTGTATGTGTACGTGTGTTACATATTTCAGTAAATGTTAAAAATGATAAAAATGATAAAAAAAAATTATAATCACTCTACAAATACTAACAGACTGTTAAGTCTATGTGATGTGTACATTCTGTGTATTATATGTATGCTATGTTTATTGTATTAATCATAACTTATGCTCACACCGTGTCTATGTTGCTACCTTAGCATCAACAGACAACAGCAAATACCTGCCATATCTGATTCTGAAACTTGTTGCCTTGCTGAAACCCCTGCTGAAACCCTCAGCTCCTGGATTGTAGTTTTCCAATAGGCTTTTATAGGACACCTCTAACAAACAGGCCAAGGGGTTCCTTGTCAGTGCAGGAGCTTAAACTGTTTTCATATGAATGTGTTTTGCCTGGACTGGGGAAGAAGTCCCATGTAAGGAGATGGTTAACCTACTAACCAGGGCCTGCTTTTCTTTTCTTTTTTTTTTTAATTAAAGATGATGTCACCAGGTTGAAAAGGCCTTTAAAGAGAAGTGTAAATAAAGTGAAATCAGTCCCAAACCTCTGTCTCTGGACAAGCACTGGGCTCTACTATATGCAGTTTGTGTTATTTCTAGGTGGATGCTGCAGAAATGTTGCCATTATCCTATTATTGGATGGAAGTACTTCGTTTTGCAGTAATAAAAAACAATCGTGCTTTAATTATATAAAATTAACAGAAATAAACCATTCCCAGCAAAGCGAACATGGAAATTGCATCCGAGCATCCTTACCTTTCGTGCACTCTGGAACCCATGTTGTGTTGCAAGTTGGTGCGCTTCGTCCTGTACGTCTTCATGCAACTGGACCACAAGATGTTCAGTTAGGACTCCTTCTGCAACCTGCGTCGCCAGAAGCAGCGCGTTGAGCACTATAAATCCCAGGGCTGTCCCATGTCGGGGAGATCCACGCATCGTGTCTGGCTTGTGTCAGTCCGTCCGTGTGCCTGCCTGCCTGCCCGTCGGAGTGAATACAGTGTGCGGGATGCTCCTCGGTAGTGATGGGAGGAGGAGGAGGAGGAAGAGGAGGAAGAGGAGGACAAGAAGGAGGTAAAGGGGGGATTGGAATCAAAGCCTTTGAGGGTGCATCTCCTCGATGTGAACCCACTGGAAGTTAGATTTGACCGAGGCGCAGCCGCTCCTGCTGTGTCTGGAGGTTGACTGTTGTGGTCCAAAGCTGCATCCTCAGCTTTCTATCTCTCCTCCTCCTCCTGTCATCTGTAATTCATTTACCTTCTCCGCTCGGGTAGTTTCTGCGCGTGACGTCGTACCAATGGGCTCGGGCGGGTGTGTGCCGTTTCCTCCCCCGGATGAGCTCGGGGACACTTTCAGCACCTTGGACAGTTCCTCCCCATCATCCTCAAGGTAGATGGGATTTGTATTGATTAGAAGTCTCATCTCAATGTCTCATCTCATCTCATCTCATCTGAATATTAAACACTATTGTGTGATGGAAAGACTTCCTATTGACCTTTATGGAGGAATTCCTTTTCTAATCATCACACGTTTCTAAAAAAACAAAAACAAAAACAAAAACAAACCCATACAGCAGCAGCATATTGCAGTGTGACACTCTGTATTGGAATGTAAGAGCTGGACTCTGAATGTGAGGGCAGGTTGTTGGACAGAAGCAGTGTTCTTACAAAGGCAGCTCATTAGCAGACTCTGCTAAAGGGTGCCTGAATGAGGATCCATGGCTGCTGTGAACTGAGGTAACACTGATGGGTGTGTGTGTGTGTGTGTGTGTGTGTGTGTGTGTGTGTGTGTGTGTGAGGAGGGATGGGAGCAAGAGGTAAATGGATTGCCATAACGTTGATTAAAAATGGCCGTTTTTGCTTAGTGCCGCAGAGCTGGATCCAGTTTCCAGTGTTGCACTTTGACCACAGCTTTAAAGGAATGATATTTAACTTTTTTAAAATGGAATTATGCATTTTAAAACATTTCCCTGTGGTCTACATAAACTGTAAATGCTATGCTTGGGTCTGAATTCTTCATTAATTAACCCTTTGATGCATGAATTATAAGAATCATATTCAAGATTCTTTTTTTCCTGAGTGTTTTTATTCCTCTTTAGACATGAAAAAAAAACCAATGTGATTGAAATGTTTTTAATGAACCTTTTTTTTTTTATAGAGTTAAAAAATGTCCACTCAGCTGGACACCATGTGTTTAATTTTTGAAGCAAAGAAACATGTATTTAAAATCCATCATCAGAAAGTGATATACTGTGTGAAAACTATGAAATAAAAACCTTTTTAATGTAGCTAATCTGATGTTTTCTCACATTTTATCATACTCTAATACTAATTATTATTCACTACATGGAGATAATGCAAAAAAAACAAAAACAAAAACTTTTTGCTCAAGAAAACTGTTAATTACAGTTGAATAACAATTAGCAATTGATTTCCACTCAAACATGTTAGTGCAGATCAGGTTTATCAAGAAGAGAAAAGTTACAGTAATGGTATGAATTACAATGTATGGGATGATGCATGAGCATCCACTGTGTTGGCTGATATGGAACTAAAACAATAAAATCCATGAATAAACAAGAGAACAGCTGTAGAATAGCTGTCCACTGGAGTGACCAGTATGTATGAAAGGGTTAAACCCCACAGGTCCATCTTCAACCCTACTTCTGAGTAATGACACCAGACAGGTCATTTTGAGAGCTGGCCCTTTAAATGCAAATGAGCCACTTCATGCCCCACCCACTCCAGGTTGTTGGCTGTGCTGCTCTGACCCGCTCAGCCACCACTGAACACTTGAGGTAATCGGCTCAAAGTTTGGACATATTTTCAGTATGGACTACTACTACTATGTTGTACTCAGAGAAATGTTCGTTGGAAGTCTTGACCTTATATGTGCAAATGTTGTGAAGTAACTAGTTATAGACATAATAAATTAAGAAGGAATTAAAACAGGTTGCAGAAATCCACTCGATTTTTGCCAAAATGAATATAAAGATAGGTTTGTAGCACCTGGAGGGTTCAAATTCAAACTTTTTGAACTATTAGGGTCCAGATACACAAATAAATGTACTAAAGACTAATAAAAGTGGGTTTAGCAAAATATGACCCCTTTAAAACCTTGCCAGTTGTTGACATCCAGATCCTCAAACACTGAAAAATAACGAAGCATATGCAAACTTGTGATAATCTGAAAATGTAATCACATCAATTAAAGCTGAAAAAAAAAAGATTCTGATATTTCACATAAAATAAAGACAGCTGAACTAAGACAGAACATGTATTTAGAGGCAAATGCTCAGAAATACGAATTAACCTGCAGTTTGATTCCATTTAGTCACAGTGTGTCTTAACTAAAATTTTGCCCAGATTTACATTTCACTACTATATAATAATATAAAACTGATCATCAGTATCTACATTACTGGAATGGCATGACATGGGAAAATAATAATAGTAGTAACTTATTCATCCATTTAACAAAACATGATGTATACATACATACAGTTTGGATTTCTATATTAAACATGGGTGAAAAGGTGTAGGCTGAAGCAATAATCACAAAAAACAATAGGTCTTATTATTCTCGTGTATGTTTTTACTTGTTTATTGACATGCAGCATATAACCATAATAAATAGACGGAAAATATAATTGTTAAATGTTCTATGAGGAGTATTTATGTCAGCTAAGGTGTATGTTAACTTAAATTGTCCCTAAATGTATGTGATACTGAGCGTTTCAGTTCAATATGATAATACAAGATGGGTCATTGATATTTAACACTACTGATACAGCATGTGATGGGAATATAATTACAAGAAACAATATCTCCTCATACTCTGATGTCTGTTTTCACTTATTCATTGTCACAGTGAGATAACATCACAGATTGCCTGAAAATAGATTTTTATATGCAAATGATCTATGAGGACTGCTAATGTCAATCGTGTCATGTTCATTAGTCTGTACACTATAATGGCATATTGCCATATGAGGAGTCAATAAGAAAAATGTGATAGGGGAAAACATAACATGGCGAATTGTCACTGTGTTATGACTGAAGTGTGGAGAAATAATGAAGGTGGATTTCCTATAAGTGGATTCGCTTTACTAATCACTGTTTCCATGCTCCCAGTGGACTTCCTCCCACACTCCTGTCATTCTGCAGCCCAGAGATTATTTATTTAGTTTGGGCAGACCAGAATCCATTCTCTCCATGGAACAGCTGGTCCAAAACTATTTTTTCTGCTGATTCATAGATAGTTTGTCCTCTTTATTATCAAAATGCTGAGAAATATCCTCAAACAAGTGGTGCCAGGCACAACAAACCTCACCCCTTGCACGTATTGTAGCTTTTTTTGGCATCGATCCAGCTGATGTCATCAGGTTTATGCATGTGCTGATGTCAGCATATCAGTTGCCTCTATATATGTGCCAGCAAACTGAAAAAAAAGGATTTTCAAAATTCAAAAATATTTCAACTTTGACCTGCTTGAAATGTGAGATCTATTCTGGGTTACAGGCAATTTATAAACCCAATTTGGTATGAATACATCCAATACTTTTGCTGCCACAGGCATGTGAATTTTCACCCATTATAAGTAACTGAAAAAAAAAAAAAAAAAAAGATTTTAAAAATTCAGAAAAAATTAGAACTTTGACCTACTGTTCCCAAAATGTAATGACATTTATTCTGGGTCACTGGCAATTTATAAACCCAGTTTGGTATGAATTCAACAATTCAATAAAAACGACAACATCTTCTGAGATTCTCTGACAAAGTACAATTTATGTTGTGGGGCAGCTGTGGCTCAGTTGGTAGAGTGTCCAGTGACCAATGGGCTGGCGGTTTGAATCCTGCTTCCGACTGTCCACATGTCGAAGTGTCATTAGGCAAGACACTGACCCCTAAAATGTTCCCAGGGCCTGCCAGTGCCTTACATGGCAGCAGCCACCTACTGGTGTGAGGGTGAATGGGTGAATGTGAGGCTTTGTACATTATATTTATAATATACCTATTGTATATATAGGCTTTGGACACCACAAAAGTGTGGAAAAGTGCTATTTAAGTATTTACCATTTGTGAGTGCAATGAGTATGTGAAGTAAGTGTCTGTAGTACTTCCGCTGTGGGTATGCACATCTTTTATTTATACAAAGGGAAATGTGGTCAATAAACCAGAATGAAAATCGTGTCTCATATTCTGAAGAGTATATACTGAAATTGTTTATCTTTTTACTGTCCTATTTAGCCACGACAGGAAAATAATGGTTATTGTAACAAGTACAACAGAGGACCCAAGTGCAGTTTTAGGTGCTCAGTGAGCACAGTCTTTATTATAAAGCAGACAAGCAACCGACAAGGGACAGACAACAGGTGAACCAGAGACAGGCGATGGGTCAGAAACCAGGAGATCCAAACGAGACCAGAAGGGAGCAGGCAGGAGAGGAGGTCGGAGGACAGAAGGCAGGTCAGTATCCGGGGGTCAGGCGGAGAGACGTGGTCAGACAGGGGCTAGTCGGTTACCGGGGGCTCAGACAGGAAGACGTGGTCAAACAGGCGGGCAGGTGGATCTCCAGGTGGCAGGCAGGGCAGGTCAGGAACTAACAGGGTCAGGATCAGAAAAGCAGACAGGAGAAAATGCTGGAGAGTAACACACAATGGTAGATACAATCTGGCAGAGAACAGAGAAGAGAGAGGTGAATATATACCCTCTACCTAATGAGCCCAGCCGGGCTCACAGGTGAGAGTGATAAACTGATGAGGAAGTGTGACAGGTAGAGTAATGAGGAGGTGTGGCTGAGAAGTAAGAGAGAGAGAGAAAGAAAGGGAGAGAGGGAGAGAGAGAGAAAGAGCAGAGTAGACAGGGATGTGACAGAACCCCCCCCTCAAGGGACGGCCCCTGACGTCCCAAAACAGAATAACCAGAGTCGGGCGAGTGGAGGGGGTCCGGAGGAGGGTCAGTATTCTTCAGACAGGACCTCTTCTTCAGATCTTGACCCCTCGTCCGCCTCCGAAGAGCTCTCCTCCACAGACGGCAATTCAGGAGCGTGGGAAGGAGGAGAGACCACACCATTGTCTGCAGTGCGACAATGGTTGTTTGATGGCTGATCTGGGTGTAGACGGTGAAAATCCCGGATGAGCTGACCATCTAGGATCTGACGTGCTGGGACCCACGACCTTTCCTCGGGGCCGTAACCCTCCCAGTCGACCAGGTACTGGAGCCCCCTGCCCCGGCGCCTAGAGCGAAGCAAACGGCGCACAGTGAAAGCTGGGGCACCGTCAATCATCCGGGGCGGAGGCGGTGGCTGAGAGACCGGCATCAAAGGGCTGTCACGAACTGGTTTTATTTTGGAAACATGGAAAGTAGGGTGGATGCGCATAGCGCGTGGAAGCTTTAACCTGACAGCCACCGAATTTATCACCTTTTCAATAGGGAATGGACCTATGAACCTTGGGGCCAGCTTCTTAGATTCAGTCCTAAGGGGCAGGTCCCGGGTGGACAACTAAACCTTCTGCCCCTCCTGATACTGAGGGGCCTGTGATCGATGGCGATTGGTGGTTGTGGAATACCTAACCGCCGCTCGCCTCAGAGCGGCTCTGGCTTTGAACCATGTCCGTCGACAGCGACGAATAAAAGCTTCAGCCGACGGACAGGATGACTCTCCCTCCGCTGCAGGAAACAGCGGAGGTTGAAACCCATAAGCACATTGGAACGGGGTGAGTCCTGTGGCGGAGCAGGAGAGGGAGTTATGGGCGTATTCTACCCACAACAACTGTTTGGCCCAGGTTGCTGGATGCTGGGACGCCATACAGCGGAGGGTTGTCTCCATCTCCTGATTCATCCTCTCCGTTTGGCCATTGGACTGCGGGTGGAATCCTGATGACAGGCTGGACGAGGCACCGAGCAACCGGCAGAATTCCTGCCAAAACACAGAGGTAAACTGGGGACCCCGATCAGAGACTATATCCACAGGGATGCCGTGTAGACGAAAAACATTTAACAGAATAACTTCAGCGGTCTCTTTGGCAGACGGCAGCTTCGGCAGCGGAATAAAGTGTCCCTTCAGACTGGGGTAACCCGGTGACAAAGTCTATGGAGATATGTGACCAAGGTCTATGGGGTGTAGGCAGCGGCTGAAGGTGACCGGAAGGAGAATGACGAGGAGTCTTGTGCTGGTTGCAGACCGGGCATGCGTTGACGTATTCAGCTGTGTCCTCCACCAGAGATGGCCACCAGAACCGCCGTTGCAGCACTTCTGTGGTGCGCTGAATACCAGGGTGACAGGTGAGTTTTGAACCATGTAACCATTGTAAGACTTCTGACCTTAGATCCTGAGGTACGAACAGGCGGTCGGGAGGACAGGCACTGGGACCCGGCTGATCCTCCAGGGCGGCTTTAACTCGTTCCTCCACATCCCAGGTGAGGACTGCGATGCGGGATGCAGCCGGGAGGATGGGGTCTGGCTGGTCACGGTTCTCCTCCCCCACCAGGAATTGCCGTGACAGGGCATCAGGTTTTATGTTACGGGAACCTGGCCGGTAAGAGAGAGAAAAGTTAAAACAGGTGAAAAACAAGGACCAACGAGCCTGACGGGAATTGAGTCTTTTGGCTGAACGGATGTACTCCAGATTTTTGTGGTCGGTCCAAACCAGAAACGGAATCTTGGTCCCCTCCAGCCAGTGCCGCCACTCCTCCAGCGCTAATTTCACCGCCAGCAGTTCTCGATTACCGATGTCATAATTTCTCTCTGCTGGGGATAAACGCCTGGAAAAAAAAGCACAGGGATGCATCTTTTGATCATCATCTGCTCGTTGTGAAAGGACAGCCCCCACCCCCACATCAGATGCATCCACCTCCACCACAAACTGTTTCTCTGGGTCCGGAACCCGTAAAACGGGTGCTGAGCTGAAGCGCTCCTTCAGCTGACAGAAAGCCTTTTCTGCAGCCGTGTTCCATTGAAACGGAACATTAGAGGATGTGAGGGCAGTGAGAGGAGCGGCCACCGTACTATAACCCCGGATGAACCTCCGGTAAAAGTTAGCAAATCCCAGGAATCTCTGCAGCTGCTTGCGAGATTCGGGGACGGGCCAGGAGGTGACAGCTGATACCTTCGCTGGATCCATCTCCATCTGGTTCTGCCCCACGATGTATCCCAGGAAGGAGACTGATGTGACATTAAACTCACATTTCTCTGCCTTCACAAACAGAGAATTCTCCAGGAGGCGCTGCAGAACCGCCTGGACATGATGCACATGCTCCTGCTTGGACTGAGAAAAGATCAGAATATCATCAAGATACACAAATACAAACTTATTTAACATATCACGGAGGACATCATTGATGAGTGCCTGAAACACGGCTGGAGCATTGGTTAGTCCGAATGGCATCACTAAATATTCGTAGTGACCAGTGGGGGTGTTAAACGCCGTTTTCCACTCATCTCCCTCTCGGATCCGTACCAGGTGGTACGCGTTCCTGAGATCCAGTTTAGTGAAGATGGTGGCGCCCTGCAACAGTTCAAAGGCTGAGGAAATGAGAGGGAGAGGGTAACGGTTTCTTACAGTGATGTCATTTAATCCTCGATAATCTATGCAGGGTCGGAGGGTCTTGTCTTTTTTGTCCACAAAAAAGAAACCAGCACCAGCGGGGGAAGAAGATGGCCGAATAATACCAGCAGCCAAGGCTTCATTGATATATGTCTCCATGGCCTCTCTCTCAGGAGCGGACAGTGAATAGAGGCGGCCCTTAGGGGGAGTTGTGCCAGGCAGAAGATCGATGGCACAATCATATGGACGGTGCGGTGGCAGTGAGGTGGCCCTGGCTTTACTGAAAACCTCCCTAAAGTCATGATACTCTGACGGAACACTGGACAGATCAATGTCAGAACAGGAACTAGCAGGGGTTTTTGGACCAGGATTCTGCTGGAGGCAGATGGACTCACAGGCGGGGCTCCATCCCAGGATGGACCCCGTAGACCAGTCTATATGCGGGTTGTGCCGCCGAAGCCAGGGGTAACCCAGGATTAGTGGGGTCTGAGGGGACTTTAAAATGTTAAACTGGACTGTCTCATAGTGGTTACCAGATAGAAGCATGGGGATCGGCGAGGTCTGATGGGTGACCGTCCCCAGAAGGTGTCCATCCAGTGCACTAGCAGGTACTGGCCGGGACAGAGGAATCCGGTCCACGCCCAGCTGCTTGATGAGCCCCTCATCGATGAGATTGACATCCGCCCCCGAGTCTATGAAGGCAGCCAGAGTGAGAGGACCTCCAGCTAGCAGAAGCTGGACATGAAACAGGGGTCGGGAAAAGGAGGCGGAGACCTGAGACCGAGTCAGCTGGATACCTCTCCTGGCTGTTAAACCCTCCTTCTCCGGACACCCGGAGACGTAATGTCCAGCCTGACCACAGTACAGACAGAGGTCATCACGGCGTCGACGTTCCCGTTCCTCCAGAGACAGGCTGGCGTGCCCCATCTGCATGGGTTTCCCCCCCTCCGTGGCTGAGGGTTCTGAGAGGGGGTTGGAGTCAGCAGGTGGCCCAAGACGACGTGCAGAGCAGCCCTGATCCATTCTCTCCAGACGTTGCTCCCCTCTCCACACCTGCATACGCCTGTCCAGTTTAGTAGTCAGGTCAATGAGGCCATCGAGAGAGGGTGGTAGGTCGAAAGAGACCAGATGATGTTTAATGTGGGGTGCTAAGCCGTAGAGGAAAGCGTCACACTGGGCGTCTGTGTTCCAGGAGCTAAGTTGGGCCTGGGTTCGAAAGTCTATTGCATAATCTGCAACTGAGCGACTCCCCTGTTTTAAATTCATAAGTCCTCCGGAGGCGTCTGGACCCTGTGACACGGGTCCAAACACCTTGCGCAGCTCATCAGAAAAAGTCTGAAAAGAGAAGCAGGCGGATGTACCCTTCTCCCATTCTGCAGTCCCCCACAGTCGGGCTCTTCCAGTCAGGTGGTTTATTGTGAAGGCCACCTTAGCAGCTTCTGAAGCAAACGTGTGGGGTTGAAGAGCAAACAGAATAGAACAGTTTGTCAGGAAAGGGTTACATCCCTCAGGGTCCCTGGAGTAACGTTCTGGTTCCCCTACCCGGGGCTCTGGCGTGAAATCAGGCGACGAACACGGATACGGAGCCGGGGGCGTTGGATCAGGTACGGGAGACGCCTGCTGAGTGATGAGGACTGCCAGCTGGTGGACCTGCGCAGCGATAGCAGCTACTCCCTGCTCCACATGGTCCAAGCGAGCCCTCTCCGAGGTTCGGTCTGCTGGGTCCATTTTTTGGCCAGATTGTACTGTAACAAGTACAACGGAGGACCCAAGTGCAGTTTTAGGTGCTCAGTGAGCACAGTCTTTATTATAAAGCAGACAAGCAACCGACAAGGGACAGACAACAGGTGAACCAGAGACAGGCGATGGGTCAGAAACCAGGAGATCCAAACGAGACCAGAAGGGAGCAGGCAGGAGAGGAGGTCGGAGGACAGAAGGCAGGTCAGTATCCGGGGGTCAGGCGGAGAGACGTGGTCAGACAGGGGCTAGTCGGTTACCGGGGGCTCAGACAGGAAGACGTGGTCAAACAGGCGGGCAGGTGGATCTCCAGGTGGCAGGCAGGGCAGGTCAGGAACTAACAGGGTCAGGATCAGAAAAGCAGACAGGAGAAAATGCTGGAGAGTAACACACGATGGTTGATACAATCTGGCAGAGAACAGAGAAGAGAGAGGTGAATATATACCCTCTACCTAATGAGCCCAGCCGGGCTCACAGGTGAGAGTGATAAACTGATGAGGAAGTGTGACAGGCAGAGTAATGAGGAGGTGTGGCTGAGAAGTAAGAGAGAGAGAGAAAGAAAGGGAGAGAGGGAGAGAGAGAGAAAGAGCAGAGTAGACAGGGATGTGACAGTTATTGACTAAGAGTATAACATTATGAAAGTATAAAACCAAAGATCCACATGAAAAGGCTCTATTTGTTCCTTTAAATGTGGCATATGAGCAGAACTCACTGACTATAATGCAAGCTTAAATATCAACAATAATTACAATAATAAGTTTACATGATTGCATTTGCTGCAGTTGATGCTGATGCTGAATATTTTGGTAAAAAGGAGAAAAAATCTGGAGCAGACTTACAGTTTCAGTATGTTTCAGTTGTATATTTTAAACCTATGTGTGTAATATGTAAAAATGTTAATCTGTTTGCACCATTAATATATATTGAAAATGTCAGTGTGCCCTAGCCTTTTTCTTCTTTTTGCCTTCAAGTCTGTGGTCCAAACTGAAAACCACCTTTTTGCTTGTTCCTGCTGGAGGATGCACAGGGAACCATATTCTACTAGATGAATATTTAGGTGTAAATAAAGACATAATGTTTCACTTAAACTGTTTCTTTCTAGCTTGCATCACAGCTCAGAGGAGATGGTAAAATGCATGATTGTGTACCAGAGGCAGTGTTGGAGGAGGAGCTAAAAATGATGGGAGGAGGATTCTTCTCAATATTTTATACTGGCCTGCGGCAGGAGAGGATGCAAGCAGCTTGTCAGTGTTTTTGTTTTTTTTTTTTTGCCATAAAACACGAGCAAGTGAGATCAGTGGATAATAAAGCAAGAACACACAAAACAACACACAACACAAAGAAGATATAATATAGAGCATATTTTTTAAACCCAATGTTAGGTCAAAATAACCCAGCAGCTGTATTAGTAAAACAACCAAGTATTTTATGTGTAAAATGACAAATCGTATGCAATCTTTGCAAACTTTCAAGCACTGTTTACTTAACCCTATCATGCATATTAGTCACTACAGTGGACAGCTATTCTACAGCTGTTCTCTAGTATATTCATGGGTTTTGTTATTTTAGTTGCATACACAGTGGACGCTTATGGACCATCTCATACACTGCAATTCATACCATTCCTGTAACTTTGCAGTTCTTGATAAATTTGATTTGCAGTAACATGTTTTAGTGTAAATCAATTGCTAATTTTGGTTGATTGATTGAAATCTTTATTTTAAACATGTAGACAGTGAAATCAAAACAAAAATCAACCAACAAAATATAAGTACTGGTACATAAAAGGTTGATAAGTCAATAAAAAATAAATAAATAAATAGATAAAAAAGAAAAAGAAGAAGAAGAGGATGATGAATAAAATAAATAAAATGAAATTATACATACTCGAAAAGGAGTAGGAAGAAGTAAAAACTTATGTACTCCTATCCCCAATCTCTCTCTAATTGTTATCAGACTGTAATTTAAAAGTTTGCTTAATCAAAAAGGCTGTCCTTTTTGAATATTATCTCCATGAAGTGAGTAATAACTAGCATTAAAGTATGTTAAAATGTTAGAAAACATCAGATTAGCAGCATGAAAAATGTTTTTATTTCATAGTTTTCACACGGTATATCACTTTCTGATGATGGGTTTTAAATACATGTTTCTTTGCTTCAAAAATTAAACACACGGTGTCCAGCTGAGTGGACATTTTTGTAACTCCATGAAAAATAGGTGCATTAAAAAAAAAAAAAAATCCTTTTTTTATGCCTAAAGAGGTATAAAAACACTTAGGAAAAAAATCTCGACTGAGGTTCTCATAATTCATGCATGAAAGGGTTAAAACCACAGGAAAAAGACATTCAAAGAAAATCTGAGACTGTTAAAACTATGATAGTTTCCTCTTTATTTGTGTTACAGACTTTAAAAGCAGTAACAGTTATCCTTTCTTTTAGTTAAGCTGTCATATCAGAAGCAGCTCTACACTCCCCCCTCTCTGTCAATGGCAGCCAGTGTTGTGGGATGGGATGTCACCGCTTGAGTGGGGGATTGTGGGTACTATATCCGCATTGATTGCAGGGTGGATAATGTCAGTAGCTGCACTTGTGATGGTTTCATTCTCTCTCTCTCTCTCTCTCTCTCTTTGTCTTCCTCTGCCTCTCTCTTCCACTCTTTCAGGAGACCACTGGCTGCCTCTGGTTCTGTGCGATAAGATGGCAGCCTTCATAGGTAGACAGATATCAAAACTCAAAATAGTCATCAAAATGGGAAAGCTCTGACAGCTGATGACATATGATTATCACTTTGTCACTGTTGTGGCCCCCGCTGTGGTCTCCTTAGTGAGCGTTTCCATAATATGTCAGTCAAAAGCAGCAGTCATTGATTCAGTCAACACTGGCATAAATGGCAGAAATTGTCATGTGAATACGCAGTTCTGACAGTATGAAGAAGCCTGTTAACTCAGAGAGAACTAAGGCTGAAGTTGTGTTTAACCCATAAAGACCCAAATAGCCACCAGTGGTCATCAGATATGATCCATTTGGATGTTCAGAGGCTCCATAGTGAACGTGGAAACATCTTCTACAACCTTTATTCACCAGTAAAACCCATGGAGTTGGATCAATGGCAGTGGATGGACACTTGGTTTATGTTCAGTTAATGATAAATTTTACATTTTTCATTGTTTTGATATAATAACCGTTGAATTTACTCTGAGCTTTTATGAAAATCTACATGATAAGTGAATTAAATATGGGAAAATACATGATTTGAACTGAAAAAAAACCCATAAAATATAAAGGGTAATATTATAATAAATGATGACTGTCATGTGAATACCTGGTTCTGACGATATAAAGAAATCTATTAACTCAAAAAAGGCCAAAGAACTACAGTTGAAGCTGTGCTTAACCTATAAAGACCCAAACAGCCACTGGCGATCAAAAGCATCTACTGATATAAAATGTTTAATATCTGTTGATCCACTAATCCTATAAATACATGTAAATAATTGACTTAAAATGCAGTTTGTCATCTTTTCATGGTCATCAGATATGACCCATTTGGACGTTTAGAGGCTACATAGTGAACAAGGAAACATCTTCTACAACACTGATTCACCAGTAAAACCCATGGACTTGGATCAATGGCAGTGGATGGACACTTGGTTTATGTTCAGTTAATGATAAATTTTACATTTTTCATTGTTTAGATATAATAACCATTGAATTTACTCTGAGCTTTTATGAAAATCCACATGATCAGTGAATTAAATATGGCAAAATACATGATTTGAACTGAAAAAAAAACATAAAATTTAAAGGGTAATATAGCAAAAGATGACTGTCATGTGAATACCTGGTTCTGACAGTATAAAGAAATCTATTAACTCAAAAAAGGCCAAAGAACTACCGTTGAAGTTGTGCTTAACCCATAAAGACCCAAACAGCCACTGGCGACCAAAAGCATCTACTGATATAAAATGTTTAATATCTGTTGATCCACTAATCCTATAAATACATGTAAATAATTGACATTCAGTTAATTTTGTTTGCTTATGATTGTATATCATTATTAGACACTGCAAATACTTTTTTTATTTCAAGTCTTTGGGGCGGCCCACGATAAACCACTTTGGTTTTTGGCTTCCCCGGCATGTCTTTTATTGTTATTATTATTATGTTTTATTGTCCTGGATACATGCGAATGAACAATAAACAATAAACAAGACATAAAATGCAGTTTGTTATCTTTTCATGGTCATCAGATATGACCCATTTGGATTTTCAGAGGCTCCGTAGTGAATGTGGAAGCATCTTCTACAACATTTATTCACCAGTAAAACCCATGGAGTTGGATCAATGGCAGTGGATGGACACTTGGTTTATGTTCAGTTAATGATAGATTTTACATTTTTCATTGTTTTGATATAATAACCATTGGATTTACTCTGAGCTTTAAGGAAAATCTACATGATCAGTGAATTAAATATGGGAAATTTACATGATTTGAACTGAAAAAAACAAAACAAAACATAAAATATAAAGGGTAATATTATAATAAATGGTAACTGTCATGTGAATATCTGGTTCTGACAATATAAAGAAATCTATTAACTCAAAAAAGGCCAAAGAACTTAGGTTGAAGTTGTGTTTAACTCATAAAGACCCAAACAGCCACTGGCGACCAAAAGCTATCTACTGTTTAATATCTGTTGATCCACAAATCGTACAAATACATGTAAATAATTGACGTAAAATACAGTTTGTCATCTTTTCATGGTCATCAGACGTGACCCATTTGGACATTCAGAGGCTCTGTAGTGAATGTGGAAACATCTTCTACAACACTGATTCACCAATAAAACCCATGGAATTGATCAACGACAGAGGATGGACATTTGGTTTATGTTCAGTTAATGATAGATTTTACTGAAAAAGTCACTTTTTTCTCCATTTTCTCGGTTTTTCATGTAATAACATTCAACTTTTATTTGTGCTTTTATGGACATCCATCATGATCAGTAAATTAAATACAGGAAAATACCTGATTTTCACTTAAGAATGCAAAATACTGAGCATAATATTAGAATACATGGTGATATTAAAAAAAGTCATTTTCTCATCAGTTCTCATTGTTTTGATATAATAACCATTGAATTTACTCTGAGCTTTTATGAAAATCTACATGATCAGTGAATTCAATTTAGGAAAATAAATGATTTGAATTGAAAAAAACATTAAATATAGAGGATAATGTTATAATAAATGGTGATAAATCACTTAAGAAAGGTTAAAATTCATTTGAGAACTGCCACAAAAGTAGTAGTGGGTCTTTTTGGGTTAGTAGCAGCCATGTTGGGCTGTAACACAGTGCTGTACAGATCTATTACTTCTGTCAGGCCAGCTGGAGACACACCTCCAACAAGGGACGACACAGGGTTATGTTGGGCTTGATGTGCTCTGAGCCGTGTCAGACAGCAAGGCCAACTCGACTGGAAACAGCGGCTCGATTTGTCACGGACCACAACTCTGTACGGAGGAAGATTAAATTCAGTTCATCACTCGCCTTCTTATTCTTCTCATCTTCACTTGTTATATCCCCCTGTGCTCTTTTGTCTGCAAGCCAGTATATTATTTAACATTTCCTCTCCTCTCCTTTGAGTGTCTCTTTCTCCTGCTCTTCCACAAATCTAAGTGGTTATGTTGGCATCATGTAAGTGCTGTTTACATCCCCCCTGCAGTTCTGAGGGAGTCTCAGGAAAGACTGTTCTGCCCCGTGGGAAGCAGGTAATGCAGGTTAGTATTACTCACAGCTCTCATTTGTGATGTCCAGTGCTGCACTGCTGTGATGTTTTGATTTTTTTCACAGCAGGGTGGTAAATAATATAGACACTGCTCATATTCTATCTGTGTCTGTGCTCAGACAACACTGAGCAGGACATAAACTGTGAAGTGCAATTTCATACCAGAAAATAATAAATGATTTGTTGTGTTGGTGCAAAAACATTTGTGTCTAATAAGGTTGTGTCTGCTCGTGAATAATTCGTACTGCTGCATTAGCCGTAAGAGCAGTTACAAAGGTTACATAAAAGTGATATAGGTTTTATATGTGGTTGTGATGTTACATGAAGTCTGTGTTGGAGTGTGTTTTGTTCTGGGAGATGGTCATTTGTTGGAATTAGCCAGTGGTCAAGGACTTTAGCTCTAAATGGAAGCAGTCTCTCACATGTGCAGTACCACTAATGGCCATTAGGAGTGCTGTCAGAAAGTCTAGACCGGTGTTTTTCAACCGTAGGGGCGGGACCCCACAAGGGGTCGCCTGGAATTCAAATGGGGTCACCTGAAATTTCTAGTACAGTCTACTCTCGTTAAACCGCCCGCCGTTATACCGCCATTTTCGCTCACCGCCGACCAAAACCATTGCACAAAAATCCCCAATGCATTATTCCATTAGCTACCGCCATTTCCGCCTATCGCCATCCGCCAGCCCAGTTCCATGCACAAACAACACTTATACCATTGATTTCCCGACCGTTATACCGCCAGCGTGATTGCCATCGAGTACACATAAATTTTAACAATGCACTGAAACAAACGCGCCAGACGCTGATCGCGACAAGCTACGAGTAGGTCTACGGAACGGCCACCGTTCATTTATCGCAGAACACTCAGTAGGTCAGGATGTCGGGAAGAGGACGTGGGATTAAGCCAAAGCCTCAAGATGATGGGGTGTCATTTCCCGACACGGTATAATAATGCTTAAAATGTTTCCCCACTTTAAATGATCCCTTACAACATAACAGAATCAAGATTTATTTAGAAACGCATTTAGAACGGGTTAACGGAGGCAGCATAGACATCATATAGTAAAGACATGCACATTATGGACGCAACCCGTTGTAACGCCATTTTCGCTATACCGCCAATTTGGCCGTGAACAGAAGTTGGCGGTATAACGAGAGTAGACTGTAATTGATAAAAATAAAAACTTACCGATAAAAAATATAAGGTGAGCTGAGAGAGACAATCACAATCCATAAAAGACATGATAAACTGTGAAGCTGAAACTGAAGCACTGTGGTACTGTTTATCTTTCAAATGTTCAATGTGGTCGGTTTCAGACGCTGCAGCTCTTTCATAATCCATAGTTTGAGTTTTTGTTTGCTCAGTATTAATTGTCAGCCTTGTAAATCCAAGCTGGACTGACTGTACATATCCTGACCAAGGAAAATAAAATTTTCACTTTGTGCAGTAATCTACACCTGGCTTTTCTGCCTCCGTCCATAATAATACAAATTATACAGTCTAAATGACGTCTAAAATTAACATTTATTTGTAACATAGTATAGCAAACTATTACATAATCAAGAACAAATTAATTTTAGCAAAAAAATTTTCTCCGTTTTGAATGTCTGTCCAGAAATTTGTGATGTTAAAATGGGGTCACGAGCCAAAAAAGGTTGGGAACCACTGGTCTAGACTCTCCCAGAGTTATATTGAACTTCTCCCTAAAATTACTAGGCCAATTTTTTTTTTTCCAGGACCCATTCTGATCTCATCTGATTTATTCTGTCACTCTGATGGTCCACCTTTAAATTCCTTCAGAAACAAGTGATGCCAGGCACAACAAACCCTGCCCCTCACACTATTGTGGAGGGAGACAGAAATTATAGATTATTTTCCTTGGTCAGGATATGTACAGTCAGTCCAGCTTGGATTTACAAGGCTGACAATTAATACTGAACAAACAATAACTCAAACTATGAATTATGAAAGAGCTGCAGCATCTGAAACCGACCACAATGAACATTTGAAAGATAAACAATACCACAGTGCTTCAGTTTCAGCTTCAGAGTTTGTCATGTCTTTTATGGATTGGGATTGTCCAACTCAACTCACCATAAGTTTATTATTAGTAAGTTTTGTTATGGAAAAATAATACTCTACTAATTCGTTTTCAATAAAGAAGGGTCAGTTCAAGCGCTCAGTGTCGAGAGTAATCATTTTATTGGAGCTCCAAGAAAGAGATACACCTCAGGCAAAGGCTGAAGCTGTCTGAACCCAAAAATACAAGTCACAATATAGTCTTCTGTCTCCCATGAGAAAATTATGGTGTGTCGAAAGTGTTTTGGTTAGTGCCAGGAACTTAGAGATAAGACCCCTGTGAGAAATCATCTCCATCCTACTCAGGTGTCGGTCTGGGCTTCTACTCTGGACACAACACAGAAGAGGTCAAAACTGCTCTATAATACACAGTGACATGAAAATATCTAAAATAGAGTTAGAAGCCTGTATGATATATGAAATATATGCAAATACATATGAATATATATGGATATAAGTAATTTAGCCATTACAGTTTTTATTTTTATTTTTATCAATTACTAGAAATTTCAGGTGACCCCATTTGAATTCCAGGCGACCCCATGTGAAGTCCCGACCCCAGGGTTGAAAAACACTGGTCTACAGTTTGCCTCAAAGGGCGTCTTCAATGACGATATTCGGTAAAAGTGAAGGTTGCTTTTTTTTTTTTTTTTTTTTAGCATTTCTATTCAGACAACCTACAGCAGAACGAAACATTTTTCTCCTCTTTTCTCTCTGTTCTCTCTGATCTCTCAATTTACCTACGTTGATATACAGCAGAGGTGGCCAACCCTGGTCCTGGAGAGCCACTATCCTGCATGTTTTAGATGTATCCCTCTTCCAACACACCTGATTCAAATGATAAGCCTCTCATCAAGCTCTGCAGAAGCCTGATAACGACTGTCAGGTGTGTTGGAAGAGGGAAACATCTAAAATATGCAGGATAGTGGGTCTCCAGGACCAGGGTTAGCCACCCCGATATACAGTGTTTTTCTGCCACCAGAACTGCAGTGACGTAGACCATGACGTCGACTCCAAAGTGGTCTATTGAACCTTTAAAACTGAAATAATCATCTTGGCTGGTTTTTAATCAGATAATTTTTCTGAATCATGATGTAATCAATATGTTCTCCTCATATTCTGCTAATATAGGCTATTATCACATTAAGTTTTATTAGATAAGTCTGAATATTGTGGTGTCTAAATAATACTCAAGGGCAAAAAATTTTCCACATCAAGGAAGCTCTCTGAACTCACATATAAAGTATCCTGTTCCTGCTGTTCGTTTCTCATTTTCTGCAGTATCTTTCCGCTGTTTTTCCTCATATTTTCCTTATATTTTTCAGTCTTTTAACAACCTGTTTGCCTTGAAGAAAAAAATGGAAAAAAAAAAACAACAACTGTATTTTATGTAGATCAGTCTTTTAGCCTTATAGGGTGCTGGCATTTGTATTCTAACAGCAATGAATGAACGTCCAACCCATCTTAATATACGTTTTCACCCACAGTGTCATGTTTTATTCACTTACTGGGAAGATAAACAGTCCGGCTGTTTTCCCTTCCAGATATGTAAAAACAGTCATTTCTTTTCCATACCGGCTCCTTCTATAAATCCTAGTACAAATGAAAAATAAACTCACTGGTATCACGCCAAGGCTCAGCATTAAATTTTTACTTTTTACTGGATATTATTGATGATCTCTGGGAAATAAATAAATAAATAAATTTGCTATTACAGCCTGTAGCAGTGCAGTTCATTCTCAGCTTTCCCATTTCTGTATTGTGAAGGGAGTGGGAGACCACACAGTAGCTGCTTTGTTATTCAAAGCATATTCCACATATGAATTTAGTTTAATTGGAAAAGAAAAACAACTGTGCAAGGAAAGATTATGCATAATCACAATAATTATTTCCCTCTGTGTATTTGTTATTTGGAGGTGGGTATTCTGTGCTGCCTAATGAAAGCACCACCTTGGAGGGAATAAAGGAACATGCAAATTAACATCAGAGATGAATCACATTTAGCAAGAGAGAGGGACAGAGAGAGATGATGAAAAGAAATTAAGTCTGATTTGATTAATTGTAGTAAAAACGCTGTGGCTTTGAAGGGAGTGGTGTACTGCACAATCTACCAGATGAGAATCAAACTACTGTAAAACACTAAGATGTCAAACTCAAAAGAAATTCAACATGTCTAAAAAATTAGGCAGCGTACTTTTACCTGAAACTACAGTATGAGAACGACCAGACATCTGATGCATGAAATGTCATTTTTTATGCCTGTCTCTATCAACACATCAGAAAATATCCTCCAGCTTTTGCAGTGTTATACATCAGTTTAGAGTTAATCCCAAAGTACAATCATTTGGTCATTTCCATTGTGTTATTCTTGTCAAAATGCCACTTGTGAAATGGGCTTTTATCCTGTTTTCTTGTAGAAAAGATATGGCACTGTTTTGATGGTGTTTTAAGAGAGCCCATTTTCTGGTAGCTGTTCTGTTTTGTCACTTAATGGGATGATTTGTCAAAAGCACAACAGTAATCAGACAAACAATATCAGCAGGTGGTTTTGATTTTACACTAAATTTTAAATGCCTTCATGAGGCAGGCATTTACCCTCAGCATGTATTCAGAGAATGCTCAAGGGCCATGTTTGCAGAAGTGTCATGCATCATGCCTAATGTCTCCAACAATGTCAAAATCAGCTAAAAAAAAACTAAAAACAAGTGGTTCCAGTCACAACAAACCCCGCCAATCGCATGTATTGTAGCTTACTTTGGCATCGATCCAGCTGATGTCATCATGTCTATGTGTGTGGTGATGTCAACATATCAGTTGCCTCTATATATGTGCCAAGTTCGAAGTAAATTGAAACAAAATCGATGTTTTTATAGACATTTGAAATTTTGCCTATTATAAATAAATGGGAGAAAAAAAAAAGATTTTACAAATTTATAAAAAATTAGAACTTTGACCTACTTTTCCCAAAATGTAATCACATCTATTCTGGGTCACTGGAAATCTATAAACCCAATTTGGTATGAATTCAACCAATAATTTTGCTGCTACAGAGATTTGAAAATTCACCTATTATAAGTAAATGGGGAAAAAAAAACTTTGGAAAAATTCATAAAGAATTTGAACCTTGACCTACTGTTCCCAAAATGTAATAAGATCTATTCTGGGTCACTGGCAATAAATAAACCCAATTTGGTATGAATTCAACCAATAGTTTTGCTGCTAGAGTGTTAACAAACAAACAAACTGAAACAAAACCCTTACCCCTTGCCTCCCCTTCAGGGTAAAAAACATCTAAAGCTCATTCACTGTTGATGACTCTGACTTGGCGTTGTGGAAAACATTACCTCAGTATTAATTTTACCAATCAAGCCTCCTGAGCCAAAACTAGTCGTAAGCTGTGAAACATTCAAAATGCTGCCAGCTTCTTCATTTTGTACATTCATTAAGTCATCAGTGAAGCCAGCCACGTTGAATCTGATGTCTGAGCGATTATCAGCTTCAATCAGACTGTAATGTTTGATGATGCAGTGTTTAACTTTGGATGCCTTTTCAGAGCGCCTGATGAGACAGTCTGACCTTTGAGGCACAACAGGAAATAATCTCCATGTAACTAAGGTCACTGTTAGAAACCTCTGTGAGCTGGACATACATGTGAAACCTGAGTCAGTGGGAAATGTTGCATCAGCCTGAGAGCTCTTCTTTTCCATCTGTTTCATTCAAGCTTTCCAATGAGCTGGCATTGACTCCAAGATACATTCGTTCATTCATTTCATTCATTTGTTTGTTTATTTCAAGCATTTACAAAATACATGTAAATTCAAAAAAAAAAAAAAATCATTCATCTATACTCGAAAAGGAGTGGGAAGAAGAAAAACTTATTTAATCCCACCCCCATTTTCATCATCAAATAACTTAACATAATAACATTTTAAATACTCACTCCTGTCCTTTGACTTTAAGCCAGAACAATGAACAAAATAGGCCTAAACCAAATTAGAATGAACTCATTTGACAGCATTTACATTGCATAACCAAAATGTGTGTGAAAAAATAGAAGCAAAGTACATTCCTGGTGGTGTTACCACAGGTAACAGTTAACCGTTAACTTACATGATGTTAACCCTTTCATGCATGAATTATGAGAACCTTTGTCAAGATTTTTTTCTTGAGTGTTTTTATTCCTCTTTAGGCATGAAAAAAATTGCGCTTGAGTTTTTTTTTGTTTTTTTTTTTCATGTAGTTACAAAAATGTCCATGCATTTAATTTTTTGAAGGAAAGGAGCATGTGTTTAAAACCCAATATCAGAAAGTGAGATAAAAACAATGAAATAAAAACATTTTAATCCTGTTAATCTGATGTTTTCTCACATTTTAACATAATCTAATGCTAGTTATTACTCACTTCATGTAGACAATATGCAAAAAAAAAAAAAACTTTATGTCTTACAAATAACAATTGATTTACACTCAAACATGTTAGTGCAGATCAGGTTTATCATTACTGTAACCAAAGTTACAGTAATGGTATGAATGTCAGTGTATGGGATGATGCATAAGTGTCCACTGTGTTTGCTGATATGGAACTAAAACAACAAAAACCCATGAATATACAAGAGAACAGCTGTAGAATAACTGTCCACTGCAGTGACCACTATGCATGAAAGGGTTAATTACATACCAACAACAGTACAAACAAAAAACTGCAATACCACAAGTGGTAAAGAACAGCAATAATTACATACCAACAATGGTAAGAAAAAAAAACAAAAAAACTACAACAGCACTAATGGTAAAGGGCAACATATAGCAGCAATGGTAAGAACAACACCAGAAGGTAAAGGACAACACATACCATATATGATGTATACATGAATGTATGTGCATCACTTACATTCAGCTTTATCTATTTGTTATTGTACTGAACATACACAGGTACATATGAATCATCAGCATCAGGAGCACTTCCTGTTTTGCCAAGAAGCAATTTTCATTGTCTGTGTCTGTCCACAGGAAGGGAACAGGCCAAGTGACCTTGCCAGAGTATGATGGCAATGGGGCAATATCACGCAAACAGCATGAAGCAGCGTACGCAGCAGTGTCTGCGTGTGGGCGCTGATGCTGTTTCCATTTTAAAAGGTCATTAGTCCTAATGGTAATGGTATCTCAGAGGTTGCCAAGCCTTTCTCCAGTACAGACTTATAGACCGGTGACCCAAGAGCACAGTCCATTAGGAGAGTAAACACTGAATATTTTTCATATGCAAGACAGGATGCAGAGTAAACATGACTTGCCACAAGCAATTAGTGACATATCATGTGCTTTAGATGTTTGCTCAGCAAGGCTTAAAGTTCCCACGTTATCCTTTAATAACAGAAAATGATAAACAAGATGATGAATGAAAGGCCAGAGTTTCAGGTGACAAGGTGTAAATACTGCCAGGAATCCACACACTAAGTCAATAAGAGGTAAATTTACACAATCACATGACATTTAAGTGCCATTGGCTTTGAACAAAGGTTTCAATGGTTTCAGAGAAATGTTATGTAAAAGCATTAAAAGAAGTCATGATGCGTGTATTATGTGTATGCTTTCCATGTTACATTAGGTTAATAATGTTCTTTCTGGGTAGGTACAGTCATGACCAGTGGCAGACATAAGCTGCAACTGTCATGGAAACATAAAGAGAATCATGGAATCATGAGAGTCTTAACACAGATGTGTGTGGTCGGTCAGGGATTAGGGATGGTCTCTTTTTGCATCAAGATGGCACATTAGTGATAAACCTGTCATTCTGACTGCTGACTGTGAAGTCAGCACAGATAATTATCCATTGTGTTTTGCTCTGATTAATTTATTCACAGTATCCTCAGTCATTTCATTGAGAAAAGGTGATTCATTTGCATTAAGTTTTAATTGTTTTCCCTCTACAACTTTACTAATCATAGCTTGTTGATTTTAGATGTTATTACAAACTGCTCACTTCATTATAACCAGTCAACCGAGGAGTGGATGATGTGCAATGCTTCTTTCAATAGCCATTTAAAGATCCATCGTGCAATTGAAAAAAAAAAAAAAAAAAAAACAGCCTGTGAGCAAACTGTGTAAATAAATCCCACGCTAGCCGCTCCAGGAGGGTCAATAAAACTACAAGCTGAAATGCATTTAGAGATCCTCAATGAGAATCTCATTGTTCATTCTGCCTCTGCGATTTGTAAGGATACCCCAGCCAATCAATACAAGGACCATTAGGCTTAACAAACCTGGTTTATCCATAAACCTCCAAAGGCCCCGTGAAGCAAAGGGAAGTCTACCCACAGACAACCTGTCTACCTGCAAAGACTCAGGAGTATGTGGTTTGTGAAAGCAGGGTGTAAATTACCTTTGACATAACGTATTCCAGTTCTCATTTGTCTTTTAATACCAAGAAGATATTAATGTGCATGTCACCCTGGATGCAGTAATACACGGTGATGGGGGATGCTGTCTGTTCTTTACTATGAACTGACATTTAGGAAATGGCGGAACATGACTGTATTTTTCAGAAATGAGAAGTTGTACAGCAGGGTTTTTTTTTAATGGCTGTCACTCATGTCAGTCTCTGCAACAAGCTCAGGTGGCTGGAAGACTGAGATATGCTGGCTGAAAGAAGCCTAATAGAAGAACTGCAGCCTTGTGCAGTGTGCTGACAGACTACATCAGATTGAATATTCAGAACGAGAAAGAGCAGCTGTACTTCAACGTCTAGAAAAACCCTAATAAATAAACACAATTTACCAAAAACCTTGATTGTTGAAGATGACTACAGGAATATATTTAATTTTTTTTTTTTTATCTAATTGTCGGTTGTCATAAAATATTCTTTAAATTTCAAATTATTCTCTTATGTGATTCTATTATGATGATTCTGTAAAGGTAATGAGGCATTAAAAGTAATAAAAACAGCAGAAAGCATCCTCTTAACAGCTTATTGCTTAATTACGCAGCACTGTTATGCAACTGTTATGTCCAAAGAAAAGCATAATGGACAAACAATGTAATGAAATTATAACTTCTGTAGACATTTTGCTTTTAAAACATTATGAACACATTGAAGTCATAACTAGACTTTCAGAAAATGCTCAGAAAAATGTCCTCGCAAGAATACTACACACAAATGCGAGCTTAGACGCATACTCAGATAGAAACACACAATTTTATTTCAGCACTTTAATTGCCTTACTTAGCTTAACCGCTTTTGTAATGGGTAATTGGTTGTCATGACAAACACTCAAGTCTATTCATAGCTCAGAGGCTTGTGCTGAAGCCTGCAAAGCCCCTCAGTTAAAACCATTCGCAGACCGGACCTTAAAGATCTCTGGTTGAAGCTTGACACAGACCTGAAAAGCTCAAAAAATAAAAAAAAAGCTATTTATGAAACCCAGTTCTGTCAGTTGGATGCAGAGAGACTATTTTGAACAAAATGGACCCCACCGTTCAGAGGAGAAGACACAAATTCATCCAGACTGAGAGCTTTAACCCCTAAAGACCCAGTGCTACTTTTGTGGCAGTTCCCAAATGAATTTTTCTCTATATTTACCCTTTTTTTAAAGTGATTTATCACTATTTATTAAAACATTATCCTATGTACAGGGTGGGGAAGCAAAATTTACAATGAACATGTAGTTGTTTTTTCTCAGCAGGCACTACGTCAGTTGTTTTGAAACCAAACATATATTGATGTCATAATCATACCTAACACTATTATCCATACCTTTTCAGAAACTTTTGCCCATATGAGTAATCAGGAAAGCAAACGTCAAAGAGTGTGTGATTTGCCGAATGCACTCGTCACACCAAAGGAGATTTCAAAAATAGTTGGAGTGTCCATAAAGACTGTTTATAATGTAAAGAAGAGAATGACTATGAGCAAAACTATTACGAGAAAGTCTGGAAGATACTATTAAAGAAGAATGGGAGAAGTTGTCACCCGAATATTTGAGGAACACTTGCGCAAGTTTCAGGAAGCGTGTGAAGACAGTTATTGAGAAAGAAGGAGGACACATAGAATAAAAACATTTTCTATTATGTACATTTCCTTGTGGCAAATAAATTCTCATGACTTTCAATAAACTAATTGGTCATACACTGTCTTTCAATCCCTGCCTCAAGATATTGTAAATTTTGCTTCCCCACCCTGTATATTGGATTTTTCAATGTAAACCATGCACTTTCCTATATTTAATTCACTGATCATGCAGATATTTGCGAAAACTCAAAATAAATTCAAAGGTTTTTATATCACGAATGAAGAAAAAGTGACTCCATCCATTGCCATTTATCAAATTCCATTGGTTTTACTGATGAATCAATGTTGTAGAAGATGATGGTGTTTCCCCATTCACTACGGAGCCACTGAATGTCCAAATGGGCCATATCTGATGACCATGAAAAGATGACAAACTGCATTTTATACCAAATATTTACATGTATTTATAGGATTAGTGGATCAGAAGTCATTAAAAATTTTATAGTGGTATATGATTTTGGTCTCCAGTGTTTGTTTGGCTCTTTATGTGTAATTATAGTCTGTCTGATGACCATGACAAGATTATTTACATGTATTGATAGAGTTAGTGGATCAACAGATATTAAACATTTTAGATGTTTTTGGTTGCCAGTGGCTGTTTGGGTCTTTATGGGTTGAGAGGAGACAGAAACCTCTTCTCACAAAGAGAATTTCTCTCGTACTTATAAGCTGAATGAAACAAGGCCATTAATTGCACAGGTGTAAAGAAACAGATTATAAGAAATTTCTTCGAGGAGTGTTAACATCAAACATAACAGACCTTCAGCTTGTGAGCTTCTTAAAAAGGTACAAGGTGAATAGTCCAGACTGTGAGGTATCATTGACCTCCGAATCCCAACCATAACAACCAGGGGATTGAATAGAGGATGTCTTTTCTTCACATGTACTCCTCAGCTCCTCTGCCTTCAGTTTTCTTAACCCTTTAGTGGGCATGTGACTATTTTTGATTATTTCCGCATACATTACAAGGCAGTGACAGCAACAGTTCCAGTGAGGACAGTGAGTCAACAATCTCAGGTCCAATGTGGTCTACAGGGTCTGTAAGGTCCACCTCTGCATGAACAGTGAGTGTACCTGCTCTGTTAGGTACCATGAAGTAATGGTACTAATGTAAGGAATGATGTTCAAAGGGATGATGTGGATGTGGACAGGGGTCTGGATCAGCACTTATGTTGGTCTAATGTTCTAAAAGTGATGTTCTAATGTGCTAAAATATGTGTTCCTTTCACCTTAAATGTATTTTTCTTGTATTTTTTTAATTTACTTCTTGTATTTTATTTTATTTTATTTTATTTTTATTTTTTTGCAACTCACGGGTAATGAAACCAAATATGGTAACTTCATTGAACTTGATTTTCTGCATAACAATAAAAAAAAATTAAGTAAGAAAGTCTTGTTATGTCCTCCAATAACACACTAAAGTTGAAATTTTGAATTTTAGCCCTGTAAAGCCTGATCCATTAAATCCTGGACAGAAAAATTCCAGTTATTTGAAACTGGAGCCTTTATTGGTCCTTCTGAACAACCCCAAATTTTTTTTTCAAACATCAATTTCCATGTATGAGATTCAATTTTGTATCATATTTGATACATAAGATCTCAGTGCCCCCCCCCCCCCCCCCCCCCCCCCCCCAGATCACCACCAGAATTTAATTATTTGTTCCCTGTGCCAGTGTAAACATTTCCTGAAAATTTCATCCAAATCCGTCCGTAACTTTTTGAGTTATATTGCTAATAGACAAACAAACAGACAAACCCCCATAAACATAACCTCTGCCATTCCTTGGCAGAGGTAATAACACAAACAAATCTAACACATTGACAATTCCTTTTCAAAATTGGCAAAGTTCTGCCTCCTTCCTCCTAAACTATGGCATGATCTGCCTCTCCATATCAGACAGGCCTCCTCTCTGTCTGTTTTAAAGCCCTTCTTAAAATCCATCTTTTCTCCTTGGCTTTTGAAACCATGTGAGATGTTTGAAGGTATTATCTTTATTCTACATTTTTTATTTGGTAGTGGTTTATTGTTCTTATTTATCTATTCTATTTATTTGTTTATTTTATTTATATTGCTGTTTTTAATTGTATGGCTCTTTAATCTATTCTTGTATTTTATTCTTTTTATTTGGGTTTTATTTATTCTTCTGTATAGCACTTTTTTTTTCCTTTTTGTACAGTTTCTATGTCTTTAAATCTATTCTGTATTTTATACTTCTATTCTGGTTTTAATTTTTCTTCTGTACAGCACTTTGGTCCACTGCAGTTGTTTTAAAGTGCTTTACAAATAAAGTTGAATTGGATTGGATTGGATTGGATTAATGACAATCTTGTAGTGTCACTGGAAAGGCCTCTGGTGAATGAATTCCTCCCCCCTGGTGGATTATCAGTGTATTGCATGTATCAAATTGTATACATCAGGTTTTTCAAGAAAAAAATATCACACTGATCATGTAGAGGGCTTCAGAACCCATGTATCCAATATGATACATTTGGCATTATAGGGTTAAAATGACTAAAATGTCTGTTAAAATAAGTATTTCTATGAGTGCCCTATAAAGAGTTAACGAAGATAGCAAACAGGATCATAAAGTAGCTCCTGAAATCTTTGTATAACTCAGACATGTGTACAGTATTTCCTCAGCTCGGAGGAGTTATTTTCTTGTTCTGTAGATCTGCTGATAAAACTTGAATACAAATCTGATCCTGATAAGAGGATTTGTTACAAATGTTGTTAGATTCCACTGCCTTCTGCCTGTTATACTTCACTTTCATTTGCAATCCATCTACTAAACCTTAACAGATTGTACTTTTTTTTTCAATCCGATCTCAACAAACACCAGGGTGCAGTTTTTTTTTTCTTCTTTTATTTTTTTTTTCCTATTATCCATCTGTGACATAAGTGTCCAACATTTCGGATAATTTCCTAACTGTCTCCTTGTAATTCACTCATTTCCTCTCAGTGACCTTTGACCTGCTAGGACTGAATTAACTGAACAGATAGATGGTTTGACAGCTTTACTTGAAGAATATTGTGAATCCTGATTGAATGCTCCCTTTCTACCATTGAACCCACACCACCCACACCCCTTACCATCTTCCCTGAATCATTTCAGTAACCATAGTAATCGTCATAACATTAGGAGGGGAAAAAATGGAACAAAGTTGGTTTCCTGGATGAGGAGAATGGCAAGGAGAAGGTTAGCCTTTCGAAATGGGTTTATTCAGGTGTGACAGAATTGTGGGTGTTCAGAAATATGAGGAAGAAAAGTGGAAGCGCATGAAATTGTCACAGTTTACATCCTTCACAGTTCTTACAGCTTTTGTCACTCCCAATCAGCCTCTCCTGTTTCACAGCACATGTATAAAAATAGACCCAAACACAAACAAAAGCTCACACTTTTACAGACACTGTTAACAGTTTTGATTACACAGATAATGAATATTGAGCATGTACCTTCCTTTCCTTGTATATTCTCTTTTATTTTCATTTTAGCCCTTTCATGCATGAATTATGAGAACCCTAATCTTTTTTTTTTTTTCCTGAGTGTTTTTATGACTCTTTAGGCATTAAAAAAATAATGTGATTGAATTTTTTTTTTTTTTAAATTAACCTATTTTTCATGGTGTTACAAAAATGTCCACTCAGCTGGACATCATGCGTTTAATTTTTGAAGCAAAGAAACATGTATTTACAAATATACTGTGAGAAAACTAAGAAATAAAAACATTTTTAATGCAGCTAATCTGATGTTTTCTCACATTTTAACATACTCTAATACTAATCATTACTCACTTCATAGAGATAATATGCAAAAAAAACAAACAAACAAAAAAAAACTTCTTGTTGTTAACCCATAAGGACCTGGTGATACTTTTCCTGCAGTTTCCAAAATGAATTTTCTCTCTATTTAACCTTTCTTAAGCTATTTATCACCATTTATTATAATAATGTCCTCTGTATTTTGTATTCCTTCAATAAAAATCAAGTATTTTACCATATTTAATTTACTGATCATGTAGATGTTCATAAAAGCTCAGATTACAGCTAATTGTCAAAATACTGGAAACAGAAAAATGAAGAAAATTTGACTTTTTCAACAAAATCTATCATTAACTGAACATTAACTAAGTGTCTCCATCCACTGTCATTGATCAAATTCAATGGGTTTTACTGGTGAATCAGTGTTGTAGAAGATGATGGTGTTTCCACGGTAACTATGGAGCCTCTGAACATCCAAATGGGTCATATCTGATGACCGTGAAAAGATGACAATCTGCATTTTACACCAAATATTTATATGTATTGATAGGTTTAATGGATCAGAAGTAATTAAACATTTTATATTGGTAGATGATCTTGGTCGCCAGTGGTTGTTTGGGTCTGTATGGGTTAATTACAGTCTACACTGTAAAAAAAAACGTTAAAAAAAAAAACAGTGATATTCCGGCAGCAGGGGTGCTGAAAAAATACTGCAAAATAACGGAAAACAACCATCTCATAAAAATATGGTAATTTTCCATAATTAAAAGACAGTTTCTTGCCCAAACTTTACATGAGATTTTGCATATTTTTTTGACTTTTTAATGTTTAATAAAGAATATTTACATGTATTAAAACAATCAAATTACCTATAAATATATATATAAATAATTTTCAATGAGACTAAGTTGTACAAGCCACTGATAAAAAGTGTATTTTGACAGTTTATCAGTGCTTATACATGTTATATATTCACAAAAATACATTTATTCAACATTTTTGTTTGCGAAACCTCCCATAATTACACAAGATATTTGTCAATTAACAAACAAGTCTTGTTAAACTTACAGAACAAATACTTCTTTAACGGTTAATTGTCAGTAATTTTATCTCGTTTTATTTATTTTTTTTTTTTTACAGTATTAAACTTTAAATCAACAGTTTAATCTCACAAAGAGAAAAGAAATATTTTTGAAATTACGATACATTTGCAAATGTATTTTAACTGTATTTTTCTGTGAAAAATAAAATCACAGTCTATTTTTGTCATTTCATTGATATTTTCCTGTATCTTAAAAATACAGGAAAATCTGTAAAAGAAATAGTGAATATTCTGTTAAATTACAGATTTTTTTTTTACAGTGTAATAAAAATAACAAGCTATTGCTTTACACTCAAACATGTTACTGCAGATCAGGTTTATCAAGAACACCAAAGTTACAGTAATGGTATCAGTTGCAGTGTATGGGATGATGCATCAGCAGCCAATGTGTTAGCTGATATGGAACTAAAATAATAAAATCCATGAATATATAAGGGAAGGGCAAGGCTAGTTTATTTGTATAGCACTTTTCATTTGCAGGACAATTCAAAGTGCCTTACATAAAACATAAAAGCATCACAGGAGAGGCATGAAAATACACTTAAGTTGGGAGAAAGTTAAAATATAAAAACATTCAAATTAAAATAGAAAATAAAATCATCAGCAATAAAATGTGATTTTAAAGTTCATTTAAAAGACATTATTTAAGAGAACAGCTTTGGATAGCTGTCCATTGTAGTGACCACTATGCATGAAAGGGTTAAAAACATACCTTTCTTTTTTCTTCTTTTCCTGTGTTGAACGTTCACCTCTCAGCAGCAGATACACTAGAGTCCTGAGTTGTTTAGAAGGCTGAATACAAAAGAAATTAAATCAGCGGTTCCTTTGTTGGATTGCATAACAGAGGAAATGGGTTGAATTATACCAGGTTGTGCTGTTCATTTTTTTTTAGAGAACACAGCCACACAACGAAAGAATGAAAGTGTTGTCGAGAAAGAAGGGAGGGATTTTCCAAGACAGAAAACAAAAAGTGTAGATTTTGTTTCTTTTATTTTCATCACCCTTGTCAGTGCATCCCAGAATGCAGCAGCAGCACATGCCAGTGCTGGATGTCACATATTCTTAACACCAAACATGACTGACAACCACATTCACACATGTAGCAGATATTAATCAAATGAGAAGGACACGTCCGATCCTCAGGCTTTAGCAGTGATTGATTTATGCTGACTGATTGAGGGATTTAGTTTGAACAAGCAGTGAGCTGGCATTTTCAGGCATTCTTGAAGAAAATCCAGGCAGACAAAAGCTATCATTCAAGCACATTTAGGACATGGCTGCCGAAGTCTGGCAAACTGTTGCATACCTTTTCTTCTAGTCCGACATGTTACAATCACAGGGACTGATGGAGTTTTGGTGCCTGCAATGGAAAAAAAGGTTCTTTGAGTTTACTTGAGTTGTTTTTTTTTTTGTTTTTTTTTTTAGTGGTAGCCAAACATTGTGATGGGGGTCACAAAAAATCCAAGACAAAACATCTGGCAAACTAATTCACAGACTTCAAGACTTACAAGTTCATAGACACCAGACAAGATAGAATAGTTTACATTAAGCAAAACAAAGACGGGTGCAAGTAGAGGGATATTTACAGGTGAGTTTGTGTGCATGTGTGTGATTATTTATGATTTTTTTTTTTTTAAATATATATTTTTACATTTTTGCAAAAAACAACAACACAAAACAGTCCCCCCCATCAATGAATTTATAGCAGCACAGTCCTGACAACAATAAATTATGGCAATGGCACAAAATATTGGTTTGTCTATTGCTACAGAGCCAATCAAATGTTAGCATTTGTACCAGAGCCAATCACAGATACTGTTTCATGAACTCATTAGACTCTTGTTGATGATATACTCAGTGCCAATGAAAACGCAACACTTGAATGTGTTTTATTGTTCCTGAGCTGCATCAATATGTTTAAGTTTCACCTGTATAAGATAATCCCAGACAATTTCTTAAAAACCTGAGACGGGTTGAGCTATTGTCACGCTTGAATGAACTTGTCTGCATTCATAAGACTTGTTTTTCTCATTGCTCAGCAATGAACTGCTCAACTTAAGGAACTGTGGTCAGTTAAGGAGTGGTCATGTTCTGTATATAAAGGCAAGCTGAAAAGCACCAAAATCATTTGCAATAACTCAGCGATGCCTAGACTGACACGTGACCAAAGATGCCATGCTATGGGGCTCCTAGAGGCCGGAATCTCTGCTCAGCAGGTGGCGCGCCGTTTTGGATGCAATGTGTCCATCATAGACAGGATGCAACAGAGGCATGAAGAAACTGGCTCAACTGCAGACAGACCTCGCCCTGGACGAGCACGTGTGACCACGCCACAGCAGGATCGCTACATTGAGCTGCAGCACCTCCGGGACCGCTTTATGACTTTTGGTTTTGGGGGTCCTTGAGTTTCTTTCTTTATCCTTATATTTTATCAACAAATTTGGATGTGATTTTTTTTTTTTACTGTATAGAAATGGCCTATGATTAATTCCAAAGAGCTTATGGAATAAAAATCCTCATCGATTTAAAAAAACATAAGAATCTTCAAGTGTTGCGTTTTCATTGGCACTGAGTATATATGCCGTATACTTCAGTGCATTCTTTTGTGCATTTTGCTACCACAGTACTGTGACAATTGATGGAAGAAACAACAGATTAGTGAAAGTATATAGTATGGAATAGGAATTATTGTTCTAAATGTTCTATATCAGGGGTGTCAAACTCATTTTGGTTGAGTTGTCATATTTAGCCCAATTTGATCTCAAGTGGGCCAGACCAGTAAAATAATGACTTAATAACCTATAAATGATGACAAATCCAAGTTTTTCATTCTGTTTTAGTACAAAAAAAAACCCCAATTAAATTCTGTAAATATTTACATTTTACAAAAAAGATGTGAATAACCTGAAAAAACAGAAATTTCATTTGAAAAATTAGCGCAATTTTAACAATGTTATGCCTCGACTTATTATTTATTCATGTGCATTACACGCAGTGTTGCATAAACATTTGGTAAAAGGCAGAATATTGTTAAAATTTTGGAGTTTGGAACTAAAATTTGAACAATTTCTACAGTGTTGCATCTCTTATTACTAATACAACTACAGATCACAGCGCATCTATAAATGCACAAAACATTTAGTAACAGGCAGAATATTGTAAAAATTGCATATTTCAGGTTGTTAATCCTGTTTTTATTTATGTATTTTTTTTGCATTGTATTGTGAAAGAATAGTTTTTTTAAATGTAAATATTTTCACAGTGTAATGCTATTTTTTTACTTAAGTTTTTCCCACATAATTTTTCAAAAAAAAAAAATTGTAGTTGTCATTAAATATGGGTTATTGTGTTGTTATTTTTTACTGTAGATCATATTGGTCTGTATGTGGAACCAGAATTAAAACAATTTTGACAATCTTGACTGTTCAGGTTAATTTTTGCACTTTTATCCTGCGGGCTGGAATGGAACCTTCGGCGGGCCAGATTTGGTCCCCGGGCCGCATGTTTGATACCTGTGCTCTTTATGTTGTTTTATGGTGTTTTTTGCTCTGGAGGCTGGAGAAGGTGGGCGGAGCTACATGTTAGATGTGCCGTGTGCTGTGTGACTTCAGTTCTGTGTCAGTTCTGCATCAGTTCAGTGTATTGAGAGCTGTGGTCCAAATTCTGCACTCTGAACATTGTCCCAGTGGCTGATTTATATCAGTGTTGGATTTACCTTCCAGTGCCCTTGGCACCGTAAAAGAAAAGAAAAGTGTATGTAATGCAGAAAACAGCAAGGTCGGTCACTCACATCAGTCACCTCTTTGAAGAAATTTTAACACAGTGTCCCATATCTGGTCCAACACTTTATTTAAGATTATTTTGTGCGGGTTGGGCATATTCAGGTGGAGAGAGAAGAGGGAATGAAAATGAAATTGACAGTCCAATAAGTAAAAGGGTCAAAAGGGATGAATATATAGAAACGAAAAATCAGTAAAGGGTTTAAAATAATAGTATAGAAAGAAGATTAAGGAAAGAAAGAAAGAAAGAAAGAAAGAAAGAAAGAAAGAAAGAAAGAAAGAAAGAAAGAAAGAAAGAAAGAAAGAAAGAAAGAAAGAAAGAAGAGGCAAAATCAGTAATACCAAATACAATAATAGTGACAGCCTTTTTTTTTAGTTTTCCCTTCTACCCCCTCTCTTCCCCTCATCTTCTCTCTCTTGATTTTATCATGGACATCGGTCCCACACGATCAGAATGTGGAGATCTGACACGCTTTTTCACTTTTTTCTATGAACTAGTGCATGTAAAGTCAGTGCATTAAATTCAAATCAGAATGCTTAGAAGAATCATGTTAATGCAACACATAGTTTCCCAGTTACTCTCATATAAATGTATTGCATAGTCTGATATTTCAATCATGTCCAGGGTATATGTTGTTTTGTCAAGGTCCTTTTTTTCCCTTTGCCCTCTGGTTAGAAATGAGTTTTTTCATCAACAGCAGCAGCACTGAGTCATTTCAAATCCATCACTTCAATCTTTCTATCTCAATTCTATTTCAATTTTCCCAATACATAGTTTTTACCTGCCTCTCATCCTTAGAGCACATCACTCTGGAGTGTTTTGTTTGTCCTGCAATGTCTTTTACATGAAATATTTAGCTGAATTCTGTCTGAATTCTTTTTTTATATTTTCTATTAGTGTAATAGTTTTTTTTATTTCTGAAAACGTGTGTCATAGTTATTGGAATCAATGTGCCATTTATTTGCTCTGATTGAAGAATGCAGTTGGAATGAGCTACGTTTTTGCGATTGTGTAAAAGCAAGGCCAAAAAAATGTGCTTTTTTTTGTATTTTTTGTAATGCATTCTGAGGTCTCCAATCTGTCTGTACTGCACAAAACCAAACCCATATGTTGGTGTCAGGCAATTTCATTTGTTGCATGGCTTTTGTTGATGGGTGAATATCATAGTATTGTACCCAATAAGTGTGGGAGTCAAAACAAACAATGCCCATATTCATCTCGGTCATTCCACCATTTTTCCTTTCTTTCTTGACAAAATAGAAGCACTTGGTACAAGGAAGTAGGATACATAGTAGGGTGCTTCTATGAAACTGGGTTCATTTTGGTACCTGGCACTTTGCCTGCTTTTTAGACCCAATAACAGAAGAGAAATTTAGATGTCTTTCCCCCCAGGAGGTACCTAACGATGAGCTCAGATAAATGCAAAAAGGAAATTATGCTCTTGCTCTGAGCCATCCCAAAATTAATGAATTTTTAATAAAATATTGGGGCCAAAAATAGGACCTAAATTGGGACATGAAAAGCTACTTAGGTGTCAGTGCATTTTATCTGGAACACATGGCTGTAAATGGTCTTATATACCACAATAAATAAAGACACTGTGTTAAATTTGTTGATCCCAGTGGTTTTTCTAATCCAGACATGCAGATTTTTCATGAATCTCAGTCTCATTCCAGGTTTCGCGTGTAACCCATCGTGTCCTCTCACGTTACATGTGGAACCTGCCCATTTAAACACATATAAATCGCGAGTGATTTCGCAACAGCGGCCCTTTGTGTGAAACACTCTGCCTTGAATAATTAGTTTGATTCCTAAAATGTACCTGTGAGAAAATAAAAAGATATTCAAAAAAATAGTGCGTGATTTTCGTGTCCTTTTTACTGTGTTACATGCAGAATTTTGTATAGAAATAAAATAAAAACGTGTTTCATCTGAAAAATAGTTCCTCTTTTATCTCAGTAAATATTTATTTTTGAAATAGACCCAAAGTGCTTCCAAACTTACTTCATAACATTAGTCTACATCTTGTTCAAATTTTTAGCTCCCATATCCTGTTTTTAGGGACCAGTTTCATAGAGGCACCCAGTATGATTCAAAGATAACCAGACAGAGAAATACCTGCATTTATTTTTTACCTCACGTTACATCACTCAGACATCCCACATTTCAGTTCTGGGGATGTTAAAATAACACGCGTGCTTCCTCACTCTAAAATGTCAAACTCAGATGTTACCCAGACCTGAAGGCGTGGATTTCTAAGCTCTACACGGTTTCTCTGCTGCCTCTGGGTGTAGTGTAGAGGTGTGGGTGTGACACCGGATGACAGCTACATGCATCTACTGTAGCCTGTATTTGGCAGCTGCTGCATAATTCACACATGGAAAACACACACACTCTCACACATCACTACATCAATCTCCTTTGACATAATAGCCGTGCTTGTCACCATGGTAACACCCTAACACTACAGCTGTCTGACTAAAGACTGACTTTAGACAGGAGTAGCTGTGATTTGTTCGGAGGTTCACACCTGCACGCAAATGTGAATATGTACACAACTACAACCGCCAATCTCCCGCTGAGCTTTTCACACCTACGGGTCCATCATTTTTACCAGACATTCTGTGTAATGATCCATTTTCATCCACAGAGGAAAGGCATGAAGGTTACTCCATGGAATGAAAAATATGCTTAAAACGGTCCTGAAACCATCAGACACTCTTGTCTTGTCTCATCTTTTCTGTGAATGTTACTGATGATATAATCTTTTAAGGTTAGCCTAAGGCAGGGGTGTCAAACTCTTTTTCTACCGGGGGCCACATTCAGCCCAATTTAATCTGAAGTGGGCCGGACCAGTAAAATAATAGCATGATAGCCAATAAATAATGGCAACTCCAAATTGTTTTAGTGCAAAAAATAATATTCAATTATGCCAATATTTACATTACAAACTATCCAGACAAAAAGAATGTGAATAACTTGAAAAAAAATGGAATTTGTTAAGAAATATAAGTACAATTTTATCAATATTATGCCTCGATGTATCATTTATACATTTGCATTACAGATCAGATCTACAAAGGCACAAAACATTTAGTAACAGGCAGAATATTGATAAAATTCCACTTAATTTTCTTCAGACATTTCAGGTTGTTCATATTTCTTCAAGTTATTCACATTTTAAAGGATAGTTTGTTAATGTAAACATTTTGATAATTTATGTTTTTTGCACTAACTCAAAGAGAAAAAATAGGTGTTGTCATTATTTATAGGTTATTATGATATTATTTTTGAGTTTGATGCCCTGACTTGCACTTTGAAAATTCATCCCACCCATCCCAGACCCTTTGGCCGGTTTTGGCCCCCGGGCCGCATGTTTGACACCTGTGGCCTAAGGTATGTTCTGTTGATTGGCATTTTGTGGAGCATTTCCACATTTTAAACAGGTTTGAAATGATCTGGTGGGAGATGGGAATGGGAGATTGATTGTAATGTGTGACAACCCAATTACCTAAACTGGTAAACCTCCTCTTGCTTCAGGTCAAAGCACCAAAAAAAAGAAAAAGAATGAAATGAACATGTTTGTGGTGGCACAAAATCAATGCAGCTGTCATGGAAGAAGACAGAAATAGAAGTGAAATTATACAAAAAAACAAAAAATAAAAATGGAAGTTCTGAAGTACAACAATGTGTTTTTGATGACAATGAGACATGTCTGAATGTGATAATCCACTGCTTTAAACTGGGTACGTTTGATTGAATTGATATATTCAGTATCTGGGTCCACAGTTCAATAAGAAAAGCTACTGATTATTCAAAATTAATCAAAAAGAGAAGAATGTAATCCTTTGGGGGAAAAGTCTTAGCTGTAACAATATGTCACATAATTCTCAGTTCTCATTTCAGAGAAAGCCAGGCAGAAAGACATCATAGAGACTGCATAATCCACCTTTGTAGCAGTGTTTGCAATGGGGACTTTAAGAAATTCATTATATTGCTAATTTTAGAATGAAATGCCTTCTGTATGCAACTAAATACCATCTCAGTGTGATAATGAGTCACACTTTAATAGTGAGCACTTCATTTTAAAGTAATAAGACTGACAAGACAAGACTGGAAGAGAGAAAACCAGACAAAGCAAATGAGAACCACGTCATCACCCTTAAGAATACCCAGACATTTATTCATTTCCCAGCCTTATCACTATTTATTTAATAGAAGGTAGCTACTAAGAAGAGTAATGGTCCATGCCTTTCTTATCTCAGTGTTTTTCAATTCTGACTTTTATTCAAATTGCTGCTGCAGTTGGTTTACCTGAGCTCTTCATTTATTAGTCTCAGTATCAGAACAATCTCACTGCAGCTGCAACAAACACTGGCATATTACCGGTCAGTACCAGTGTCATAAATGCCATCATCATCTACCTCCTACTTAACCCTTTCATGCATGAATTATGGAAAAAAAGTATCTAGATTTTTTTTATTACTCAAAATTAGGCTAAAGTTGAAATGCATTTTGAATTTTTTTTTTTTTTTTTTTTTTTTTTTTTTTTTTCAAATATAGTTTTTTTAAGAAGATATTTAACCTCCTGAGACCCAGGAAAGTACAAGTTTTAGCTTTTTTTAAATTTAAATAATTGTCCATATTGGAAATACCATGATGCACCAGTTTTTTCAGATGCATTTTTTAAATCACTTTTATGGAATGTCCTTTGCGTTGGACAGGTTTTTTTTGTTTGTTTGTTTGTTTGTTTGTTTGTTTGTTTTGTTTTGGGTTTTTTTATGAAGCTGTGAAACTCTTGGACAGAAAACCCATAGCTGGGTCTTAGGAAGTTAACTTTATGAGATCACAGAGCAGTCCAGATTCTACAACTAACATGATACTTTTTTTCATTGTATTTCTTAGGGTCTATAGAGACTGCACCCATGTGGTTTGGAGAATATTGCCTTTATAACCCTTTGGGAAGTGACCTTAAACTATGTGTCCACAGATGTGGATGTCATGCATGAAAGGGTTAATATGGGTGCTTCCCTGAAACTGGTCCCTAAAAACAGGACAGAGGGGCTAAAAATTCAAACCAGATGTAAGAGTAATGTTATGAAGCAAGTTTGGAAGCACTTTGGGTCTATTTTAAAAAGAAATATTTACTGAGATAAAAGACAAACTATTTTTCAGATAAAACACATTTTTTATTTTTTTTAATATTATTTTATACAAAAATCTGCATGTAACACAGTAAAAAAGGACATGAAAATTACTGCCATTATTATTTTTTTTTATATCTTTTTATTCAGTCTCAGTTACATTTTGAGAATCTAAATAATTATGCAAGGCAGAGTGTTTCACAAAAATAACCGCTATTGCAAGATCACTCACAGTTTATTTGTGTTTAAATGGGCAGGTTCTGCGTGTAACATGAGTGGACACGATGGGTTACACACGAAACCTGGAATGAGACTGAGATTCATGAAAAACCCATGTCTAGATTAGAAAAACCACTACGACAGACAAATTTAGCACAGTGTATTTATTTACAGCCCTTTTTTCAAGATAAGATGCACTGTCACCTAAAGAGTTTTCCCTGTCCCTGTTTTTGTCCTATTTTTGGCCCCAATATTTGATCCAAAATTCATTAATTTTGGGATGGCTCAGAGCAAGAGTATAATTTTTTTTGCATTTATCTGAGGTCATCATTAGTTTCATCCTGGGGGGATATATCTCTACATTTCTCTTTTATTATTGGGCTTAAAAAAGCTGGCAAAGTGCCAGGTACAAGACATTTTTATTTAGGAAAGCTTTTGGTTGATGGATTTATCCTTTTTATTTATTTCATGAAATTTTTCTTATGTTGTTTAATTGCACCCATTTTATGTATAGCACTTTGTGATTTTTATCTGTGAAAAGCGCTTTATAAATAAACTTTGCTTACTTACTAACTATAAAAATGAACCCGGTTTCATAGAAGCACCCACATACACACCAGGATCTGCGCAAAATGTTTTTGTTACGATTTGCTCGTCCATTTGTTTTTCATATGTGCATGTTGCAGGCTCTTAGATTCAGAGAGGATTACACAAGACCTGGCAAAATGACAATGACATAAAATATGAATACTGAGTTCACTATAAATAGATAGAATTACTGAATGACTACCTTTCAGATGGAATATGTTACAGTACAGTTATCTCTCTCTTCTAGATATTATGTCTTTTGTAAAAGAGAAATTCATTCCATGCCGCTTATGCCTTATAATAAGCTGCTGTGTGTAATGCAGATTGGTGTCTGTGAAATAAAAAGGTCCATGAAAACAACATCCTTCTGTCACCAATTGAATATGATTGTATAATACAGATGAAAGAGCTTTGTGGTAGTTCTGTTTTAGCCGAAGTAAAATATTTGCCATTATAAATAATGAGTGAGGTTTCAAATAACAACATAATAATTAGTCAAGGTGATACATGTCCGATTTGAAGCGATCAGATTTGTTCAACATTTCATAAAGCATGAATCTTGACACTGATACAGTTTGAAGGCTGTGTACAAGAAAAAAAAGCAAAAGAAAAAAAAACCATTTTACTTTTGCAGTAAGGTTTGTTGATATTCTCTATTAACAAACTGGTGATGTTTGCTGACCAACGTGTTCAGTGACTGGTTACCATAAAATCAAAGTAAAGTAACACATACATATAATACATAAAGGATCCATAAAAAGAAACAAAATAAACACATTAAATATAATCTCTGTTGCATGTTGTATAGCATTTTTAAAGCTTATCTTTGCTTATTAACTCAGCCAATACAATGACTGTAGAGTTCAATGGTTAATATGACCATAGAAACTAATTATAACACTCATTTATTTTTGTTTTTGACAGTTTATATGATGCCTCATAAACATAACAATAAATTTCACCTACTCTGTATTGTCATGTTTGGCTCAAGAGACATGATTCAGTTAAAGTAAATCATTTATCAAAGTAAAATAGCTGCCTCAATGCTTTTTCACAACGACTCCATTTTGAACAATTTTCACGGCTCTGAAGTTTATTCATGATTTTATTAAAAAAAAAAAAAAAAAAGAGAAAGAAAGAAAGAAAGAAAGAAAGAAAGAAAAAAATACATGTCATTGGAACTAAAAGCAATAACCTGGGACTCAGAAGACTGATTTTTTATCATTTTCAATAATCAACATTGTGGAGTGATATGAAAAGGCTTTATTGAATGAAATGAATGTTATATAAAAAGGCACAAGAGATATGAACAGTGGGGGAGTTATCAAAGGTTCATAGAGTCCACAGTTTCATTTCAACCAAAGCGCTTGATGTAATGTTACATATTCTGTCAAACAAACCCTGAACTCTGGTTTATTGTAGTCTAAATAACTATAATATCCACATGAATTCACAAGACGAGATTTTAGTCTGCATTGCCTTAATTACAGTAGAAGTCCATGGCCTGCAAGACAAGCAAAAACATAATACTGTAAATAAACTATGTTGCATATTGTGTGTAACCTATTACAACAGAAAGTAAGTCAATAATGGAAACATGTGCAACACATCCCAAACACTTCCACTGAAAGAGATGAAGTTGTGAATAAACTCACAGTTGTGGGGATCTTAACGGTGGCATCCTGAAACTTGTGTGTCTCCTTCACCATAGTTGCAGGGAAGTATCCAATGACGCCCATCTGGTCCACATATCGGTCGCTGTAAACCTGCCAGTAAAAATAACATTGTCATGCTGACTCATTAACCCATAAAGACCCAAACATCCACTGGAGAACAAAATTATTTACTAAGATAAAAGTTTAAAAAAAAACTGTTGATCCATTAATCCTATCAATTATTGTAAATAACTGGTGTAAAAGGCAGTTTGTCATCTTTTCATGGTCATCAAATATGACCCATTTGGATGTTCAGAGGCTCCGTAGTTACCGTGGAAACATGTCATCTTCTACAACATTGATTCATCAGTAAAACCCATGAAGTTTTTATCAATGACAGTCAATGGAGACACTTGTTTTCATATTCAGTTAATGATATATTTTACTGAAAAAGTCACTTCTTTCTTCATTTTCTCTGTTTTTGATAAAATAACATTCAACTTTTATTTGTGTTTTTATGGACATCAATAATGTTCTGTAAATTAAATATAGGAAAATACCTGATTTTCACTTAAGAATGCAAAATACTGAGCATAATATTACAATACATGGTGATAAATTACTTAAGAAAGGTTAAAAGTTGTGGAAAAAATTATTTGGGAACTGCCACAAAAGTAGCACTGGGTCTTTCTGGGTTCAAATGAGTATGATTTTATATATTATTATTATTATTATTTTTTTTTTTTTTTTTTTTTTTAATAAATTGTACCATGGCACAAAGATCAGTATAGATCCTTTAATAGCCATTTGTCACTAGTTTCTGTGTGTGCATTGGTACTACTGAACAACATGTAATAAATGAAGACGTACACTTCCAGACCAGAATACTCCAGCACCCTCCTCTGGTACGAGTTTAGAATACACATAGACTGTCTGACCCCTCCTGATGTTGATAAATCTGCAGTCAGGAGCCAAGAAGTCATCCAATGCTGTGGCCATGGACAGAGCATCTAATAAAGTACAGAAGAAAACAGGCAAAGCAAATGTTGAAATTAAAACATTTTGCAAACAGAATCAGGCATATACAGTGTATTCATATCATGATTTCAATCCCAGTAGTTTCCAAATGCTGCATACACAGTACCACGCCTCTCCTGACTTACACGAGCATTCTGCATCTCCACAATTCTTGTTGTCCGCCAGTTTATCCATGAGGACGGCCTTCGAGGTCGGGTGAAATAGTCCCATGCAGAGCAGAATCACCAATGGATAACTCATTTTGAGCGAAGTGCAAAACAAAGGGGAAGTTGTGTATGTGTGCAGATGTGAATGTGGCTATTTGAAGAAACTTTGGGGTGAAAAAATCTCAAAACACTTCTGTCAGCCAGGGAAGAAGGGGTTGAGCCATTACATCACAAACCAGTTGTCCAATCAGAGTTGAGTTTCTGCACTGTTCTGTAACTATTAATTTGCCACAGGGGAGCTGTAGACTGACTTTACAGGAACAGGGCAGTCATGGTTAATGTCAACTGGTTCTTATGAGCTTCAAGTATGAAGTTCTGATGCAAAGACAGGCCTGTTAGTAATCATACTCTACAGGTTTATGAACATGTACTAATGCAAGAAGTGGTATAATGAGAAGATTATTACTACTATCAACAATTCATAAAGTAACACAGTAACTAAAGAGTGGCTTGAATTACTCGGCTGTGGAGATGAAAAGAAAAAAGTGAGTATTGTACATCATAAATATAGTGGATAGAGTTGAAACTTTAACTTTAAACTTTAAAATTTATTTAACAAGGCAAAATGACTATTGAGATTAACCTATAAAGACCCAAAAATCCACCGTCGACCAAAAGCATCGAATGATCTAAATTGTTAAATACCTGTTGATCCACTAATCCTATCAATACATGTAAATAATTGGTGTAAAATGCAGTTTCTCATCTTTTCATGGTCATCAGATTTGACCCATTTGGACGTTCAGAGGCTCCGTAGTTACAGTGGAAACACCATCATCCTCTACAACATTGATTCACCAGTAAAACCCATGGAGTTGGATCAATGACAATGGATGGACACACTGGGTTTACTCTCAGTTATTGATATTTTTATTGAAAAAGTCAGTTTTTCATCAGTTTTCTCTGTTTTTTTATATAATAAGCCTTAACTTTAATATGAGCTTTTATGAACATATACATGATCGGTACATTAAGTATAGGAAAATACCTGATTTTCATTGAAAAAATGCTAAATACAGATGATAGTATTTCAACAAATAGGGATAAATCACTTGCGAAAGGTAAAATAGACAGAAAAAATAATTACCTCCGCCAAGGAGGTTATGTTTTTGCCAGGGTTTGTTTGTTTGTTTGTTTGTCTGTCCGTTAGTGTGCAACATAACTCAAAAAGTTATGGACAGATTTGGATGAAATTTTCAGGGTTTGTTGGAAATGGGATAATGAAGAAATGATTAAATTTTGGTGGTGATCGGGGGTGGGGGGCCCACGGGGGGCACCACTGATCAGCCTTGGTGGAGGTCTGCGCTCTCCGAGTGCTTCTAGTTTGGGAAGTGACACAAAAGTAGCACTAGGTCTTTATGTGTTAAAAATAACTATTGCCAAAGTGTCCTGGCAAAGACAGCAGCAGCATAAGGTAACAGAAGGACAGAAACTTCAGCCATACATTCACAAAAAATATACATAGAAAATATTATCAATGATTTAAAAGGTACAAAAAGTATCCAAAAAGCATCTCCAAATAGAAGAATTCAATTAGTCAGAAAAACATCTATATTTATCATTTTTCCATGTATTTACATTTCAGTCTGCAAAAAGATCTGGTCATCCAAGTCAATTGTATGAAACACAATGAAGATGGAGTGTTTTGAGTTACAAACCTTAAAGTGCTAGAGTGATATACAGTATCAAGAACATGTGAGCATTGGGATGAAACATTCATGTGAATATTACCCTATGGTCCAGCACAGACATGAAACTAGCACTAACTACTGTCTTTAAAGCATCAAAAGAAATGCAAGATTTGATCCTGAAATAAAAGCTCTGTTTTTCCTCAGTCTCTTTAAAAGTTAGTGAATGTGTAGAGTGAGGGACAGTGAATCATCTCAGAAATTACCAAGATATCTGTACTGAAATACCTGTTATGTGTGAAGGCTCTGAGAGGTAGTAATTAAAGGAAGGTCTAACTTCACAGCTAGATGTTAAGAAGGTTTTCTCTGTGTTAAGTGGTGCATGTAAATCGGTTAATTCTAAATGACAGAATGCAGTTATCTGTTAATGGAATCTCCATTAACAAGATAATGAAGATTCCGGTGCTAGAAAATGTATACAGCATAACTTCTGTGTTTCTTATGAAGAACTGGTTCAAGTAAAACTAACCAGAGTGTTCTGTTGAAGTTACTATTGTCAAACTCATCCATTCAAAACAAACACAGTCAAAAAAGTTTGTTTTTAACCAAGCAGTAAAATGTAGATTATTCAGATTCATAATGAACTCAATTTGCCCCAATGTAGTTGCAACTTTTTAAGTATTATTTACACTAAAAGTAAAGCTTGAATCTTGGACGCTTTGGGCTCCAGTGACATGTTCTTTCACCTGACTGATGATGGCACTGTTGGCCAGTTCTCAGAGCTCATACTGTGCTCTCATTCTGTGCTTCTACTAGTCCTATGGCTGTACAGCCCTTTTTATATTTATACTTCTGAATTCTGGACTAGAAAAAAAATGTTTATATCTTTAGGTAGAGGAAGTTTACTGATTTTATACTTTCCACCATACAGGAAAGATAGAGGAAATTTCACATTAGTCAAGTTTTCCCATGCATTTTTATTCCATATATCTGACAGCTAGTTGCTCGTTACTTTTTTTTTTTTTTTTTTTACAAAGAACTGATACTACTACTACTACTACTACTACTACTACTACTGCTACAACTACTACTACTACTACTACTACTACTAATAATAATAATAATAATAATAAGACGAAGAAGAAGAAGATATGATGCAATATTATACTAACAATGTACCCAGTAACATACAAAATATATAAACTAGGCTACAAGACAACTAGAATAGATAAAAAATTAAACAATTAAAAATGCTCCTACACATATTATGTGATAATACAACACTTTGAAAAGAGCCATTCTACATAATTTACCTCTGATACGTTAAATGTTTCAATGTTTTGCTGAAAATACTTCTCTACTTTTAGTTATGTGACAGTCAAACTAAAAAAAAAAAAAAAAAAAATCAAATTTAATCATTAATGCAGTTCACTATCCTTTATGAATACACGCAGTCTCACAGCACCAAACTAAAGCTAAAATCCCTTTAAATGACATATGATGTAATGACAGTTTTCAATCTTCTTGCATCAGCTTTTATGCAGATTTCCTTGGGTCCCTGTGTGTAAACAACTGTAATTATTTCCTTTTTCGGCTGATGCAAAGCGCTGCAAAATGCTGTGTCTGTGTGCGCTCGATGGTAAGACCTTTGCAGCTGGATGGACGGTGTCTAAAAAGCACTACGGCATAAAGGAGGCTGTCATGCCCCCCGCTCGTCGGTGCTGTCCAGGATAACAAAAGAAGCGCATTATTTGACATTTCGCTCTGTGACGTATGTCCCATGTAAACTCAAAACGACTGTCTCGGACGGTGCTGTTATTGTTGGGTTTGAAGTGTCGGGGGGGTTGGTGGCGCTTTGTTTTTATTTTGGGGGGCCGTGGGCTACTACCAGCAAGCCAAGGGCGCAAAACTACAAGCGGTCGCATGCCTGTTTCAGTACAGTAATATTGTTTCTATCCAGGTAGTGGTAAGCGAACAAGTTAGGTCCCAAAGTAGCTGATGGATGCGCGGGTATCTGAATTATTTGGCTCAGGAAATGGACACTGCTCTGGATCTCAAGGTGTTGCCCTCAACGGGAAGCCGGGAAACGGGCATGGGCTACCCCCTAAAAAAGCCAGTACAAAGAACAACAAAAAAGCAAAGGCTCGGTCCTCTCGCAGCTTCAAACCAAGCAATAACACCCCGTATCTACCTCCGGAGGTAAGCCTGAAAAGAAACGCGTAGCACAACAGTGTAGCAGAGTAAGCTAACACTATTAAGGTTAGCCACAAACTTTAAGTTAGTGTGTTTAGTGTGGGAGGTGAGGGTTTACATTTGTAGTTCAGAAATATTAGCATTTCCGGTCTGTTCGCTGTCTAAGCTGACTTTTCTTGTGCTGTGAACCTCCTTTCAAGTGACACGTAGCCAGTCGACAAACACGAAAAATGAATGAGGGCGATGTACTTGGACACCATAACTTAGCCCCACAGTCTGTATAATTATATTTTTCCGTACATAAAACTCTCCTACATTCAAACAGGGTTTAATGTAGCCTAGTAGCTTAGTATTGTTTTTGCTAGCTAGAAGAGGACAGACAGCTGTGTTTGTAAATATCTAACAGGGGGCGGGGGGGATCGACCTACAACTAAAGCTGCCTGACATTCACAGAGGGAGGGAATGGGTAATGACATGTTAACGACAAAAAGGGATTGTGTGAGCACACAGTAATGACAATAATGGTCGTTTGTGGAGATCTACTCATTTATACTTGCTAGAGGTCAAAATAGCCACTAGCTAGCTCATTAAACAGCACAGGAATGTGAAGTACACCAAACTATCATACAGCAAATTATTAGCTGTAATAACAGCTTACTTAGTTCTTACTACAGCTATTGATACAGGAACTTGTAATTTAATGAGTAAGATTATTTTTTTTAAAAACTAGTTTATAATTTAGAGCTATTATCATAGCATTGTTGTTGGCCACAGGGCAAGTCTCAACATATTCCATGTTCTCAATTGTTGTCAGAGTTGACAGGTTCTACATAGTCCAATGGACTGCAGCAGCACTATTGTACTTTAATATGTGACATTTCTGAACTTGGAGAAGGAAAGGCTTGTGTGAATCAGCTCTTACACCACTTACTAGGAATAATAAGACATTAAAGTAGCTGTGTGTTAATGCAGGTTTTGTTGTTACTGAGTTTGTAAAGCTCTCAGTCAGTGAGTTCCTATTCACAGTAGTACACCGATGGCTCTTTCAGGCAGATTGCTTTTCTTTGTGTCTTTTAACAAATCAATAGACTGTTGTTTCACTTCTGTACAGCATGACAGCTGTTGTTCCTGTTCAGTCTGCCTGACTCTTTGACTCTATATCTCTCTTAGGCTGAAGAGGGAAATATAGAGTACAAGGTATGTAAATAAGCCGTCCTCCAAGGATCCTGTTTTGTTTAAAAGAGCATAGGCCTATATTTTCCATACAATCGAGGGGGACTATTGTTTGTTTGTAGTTTATATGACAAAAATCTAATCTCATGGCTAAATGGCTATATCAACATGTTCGTACATGTGTTTTGAAGAAGCATCTTATGTGATAAACAAATATATAATGTTAATTTTTATATACAAATTCACCTTGATATCACTGTTAAACTGGGCTAGTGATCATCAAAATGCAACATACCATCTTTAAATGTGTATCTTCCCACAGTACTTACACTATATGTAATGTTTATGTCTAGTTGAAGCTGGTGAACCCAACACAATATCGTTTTGAGCATTTGGCAACACAAATGAAGTGGCGTCTTCAGGAGGGTCGAGGTGAGGCTGTCTATCAGATTGGTGTTGAAGATAATGGCATGCTGGTGGGATTATCAGAGGAAGATATGAGGGCATCATTAAAGACCCTCCATCGACTGGCAGAGAAGTAATTTATTTTCCTAATGTACTTTTATTTCAGCTTTGCTGTGTTAAGAATATGTGACAGTAGCTTAGATTAACTTATTCTCTACCTCTAACAGAATTGTAAAATAAAAAATTTCCATATTTTTTGTTTTGGTGACAGAGTTGGAGCTGACATTACTGTCCTCAGACAAAGGGAGGTCGATTATGACTCTGATGTGCCTCGTAACATTGCTGAAGTTCTCATTCGCAAGGTGCCAGATGACCAGCAGGTCGGTAACGCCACAGTGAAGGCTTGGTGTTTTTTGAGTTTTGTTGTTGTGTTATTGATACTTCTTTTCAGCTCTTAAAAGTTTAATTTTTAATCCTGTTTTATTTATGCATTTGTCTGGCAGTTCTTGGACCTGCGAGTAGCTGTGCTGGGTAATGTGGACTCAGGAAAGTCCACTCTGTTAGGTGTTTTGACACAGGGTGAGCTGGACAATGGACGGGGACGGGCAAGGCTCAACCTTTTCAGACATCTCCATGAGATTCAGACCGGACGCACATCAAGCATTAGCTTTGAGATCCTTGGCTTTAACAGTAAAGGAGAGGTGAGAAACTCTACAACATTGTAACAGTAACACAGTTACAGTATTCACACACATACCTTTCAATTTAAATACACTGTTTTGCTTTTGTAATGAAGTCCTTAACACTAAAACTCTCATTTTATAGGTTGTAAATTACAGTGAATCTCGGACAGCAGAGGAGATTTGTGAGAGTGCCTCAAAAATGATCACATTCATTGATCTGGCTGGTCACCACAAATACCTGAAGACAACCATCTTTGGCCTCACCAGCTACTGTCCTGATTTTGCTATGTTGGTCGTCAGTGCAAATACAGGAATTGGTGAGAATCATTTCATATTTGGTTTTACTATAAAAAAAGTCAACTTGATTTTTGCCTCTGTGTACACCGTGTTCAAACAGCCAAGTCATTGACAGTTGCAGGGACAGTCTGACTCACAGAGTTAGAGTATGTTTGTGTACACCCCACCCCCCTCACTGTAGTGGATTTAACCAGCTGTGACTTAGTACTTGTGATATCTGAGCTTATGTAACAAACCAGCCGCCCTGACACAACCGCCAGGCCCCCCTCCTTCTTGTCCCCACTTGCCACTACTAGTCCCAGAATATCTCACATTCTATTCATTCATGTTGCAGTCCTCTGACCTACCAGATGTAGCCTTCTGTCGGTACTGTCGAGATTCTGTAAAGCTGACACCTGCCTGGGTCAGTAACCTAAAACTGTTGTTAGTAACAGTGCTGACTGTGTAGAAAGAGCAAACACACTTAACCATCGCCACAGACATCCTGACCCAGATAACAGAGAAAAGAAGTATTTTTAAAGTACAGATCAGTTTTGACAAATTTTCGCTCACACAAGTGACCAAACTGAACACAACAGCTGTTGTGTTTTGTGGTTCAGGAAGTTGCCCAAGCACCACAAGTAAACAAAGCTGTGGTAAACAACAACTAAGATTATCCTTTTGCTAACAGTGATACGAAAAAATTATATACATCCAATGAATGTGTTAGAATCTTACACTGTAGCAGAAACACACAAGTTAATTATCAGACTTTAAGAAGTAAATGGAAAAATATTTATAATTTAATCATATTACATGTTAGAAACATTTAAAATAACTTAGCAAATGTTGAGGATTTTGAACTGATCTCAGCTTGACAAATATGTGAATTCAATGTTACAATCATTGGTGGTAAAAGAAAATGTTCTGTCAGAAGTGGGATTCGAACCCACGCCTCCAGGGGAGACTGCGACCTGAACGCAGCGCCTTAGACCGCTCGGCCATCCTGACATACTGATAGGAGTGTTAAGTCTGCCACATGACTGTAAGGAGGAGGGGCTTTGACAGAAACGTTACATGGTCTGTGATAATAATAAACTATGGCATGTGACTATGTGTTTTGGTGGGCTTTTTAAGAAAAAGCTTTAAATAACATAGTTAATAACAAATCTGCAGTTTTTCCATTTGGAAATGTCAAGGAGACATGTAGCTGAAACCTGAACCTTGGAGACAGAACTGTTTACTTAGCACTGAAACTCAGCCTGCTGGCCTTTTGGTGAGCAGGACAAACTATACACAGTTGCTATTAATGTATAGCTGGCAGGTCTCTGGTATTATTTTTAGGTCATTTCAGTCCATTAATTTCACAGATTTTGCAAAAAGGCTTAATAAAAAATGTGACTCAGAATCATAAGCCTTGATTTCTTCCTGTCATAGTTGCATGACTTGATGGAGTAAATAAATGTCAAATCCAAAAAACCCTTAGCAATTGCTGCTCTGTAGAGACAAATATCACAGGTTTCATGCGTATATTTGCGATGTGATATAGTCAGCGTTGTGTGTATGTTTCTGTTTTGATGGTGAAAACAGGAAGGGCTCAGGAATGATGACCACCATAGCTATGCATGAGCAGACAGGGGACATGGTGTCTGCAACCCAAGAGGTGTAGCTTTAATTATGAAACAGAGTAATGGATCTGTGTAATGCATAGGCCTAGTTTTGGGTTGTATCCGTGACGTCAAAAAAACCAAAGGGCAGGTAATCACAGTCTATCACTCTGCTGATGATATTGTAAATACGTCACCTTATCAGATATCCCTAACTTTATGTGGGATAATTGACCTTAATTTTTCTTCATGTAACAGTTCCTTAAATGCAGTCAAAATATCAAACAAGCAGTAAAAAAACATCTGCTGCTCAGCATTTAGAGGTCATGGTATTATGAGCCTCTGTCAACCTGTAAAGAAGGGTTTTGGGTGAATGATACAGAATCCCTCTGTAGTTATGGAGGATAGACATAATCAGGACAAAATCCAGTATGGCTATCGTGCCAGCTTTGTTTATAAAGTAACCTGAGCTTCTATGCATGTCTCCAGGACACTGCTCCTTTGGCCTTTCGCTGGATGCTCTCACTTTCTGGACAACCAAAGCCTTAGTGACATACTTACTAAATATGTCTAGACATATTCTTTGCTATGTTCGTCTGTGACATAACTAATCATGCGTCATGGTAAATCATACCTGATAACCTTATCAGATTAAATGTGATGCACACAGTCTCTTGACCTACAGAGTCATTAAACTGCCTGATAATAGATAAGCAATGATAACTTAAGTCACAATAATCTTTTACAGTAGAGGATGGAAACCTCATCATTAAGAGGAAAAAAAAAATGTTTAAAAACAGGTGTGTATGAAAGGGAAAAAAATGTGTTCACACAAAAATATCCTGGTGCAAACACAAAAAATGTGCATGGATCAAAACTTTGCCTTAAAGTAAATATTCTAAAATGCAAAGTCATATCACTTGCTTTTCTTTGTTTGTGAACTGTAGTGACCACCCCCCTTTTGTATACCATAAGATTTTTCATATCTATTCAAGGCCATGAGTCCTGCAGACTATATTTGCTATCTTGTGTTCATTTAATGTAATTTCCGGTACTTAAGTACTCAAAATGCGTATTATGTTTGTGAAAGCATATTTTGAGGTTTGAGGCAGTGCAGACCCCATTTTAATGCACTGAAATTGACACAACTTAATTCTGCAGCTGTAACCTTGAGTTCTACTTCCTGTCCTTATTTCATTTCAGCTGGTACAACACGTGAGCATCTCGGGCTCGCCATGGCCCTGAAAGTCCCTATCTTCATCGTCATCAGTAAGGTGGACCTATGTACGCGGGCTACCGTGGAGCGCACTGTACGGCAGCTGGAGCGCGTCTTGAAGCAGCCGGGCTGCAACAAGGTTCCCATGGTTGTAGGCAGCACAGATGACGCCGTCACAGCAGCACAGCAGTTTGCCCAGTCACCCAAGTATGAAGCACAAACATATACTTATATACAGGGGTTGGACAAAATAATGGAAACACCTTAAAAAATCAACAAAATATAATTTAATATGGTGTAGATCCGCCTTTTGCAGCAATTACAGCCTCAATTCTCCAAGGTATTGATTCATACAACTTGTGAATTGTTTCCAAAGGAATTTTAAGCCATTCTTCAGTTAGAATACCCTCCAACTCTTTTAGAGACGATGGCGGTGGAAATCGACGTCTTACTTGAATCTCTAAAACTGACCATAAATGCTCAATAATGTTGAGGTCTGGGGACTGTGCCGGCCATATGAGATGCTCAACTTCATTAGAATGTTCCTCATGCCATTCTTTAACAATTCTAGCTGTATGGATTGGGGCATAATCATCTTGAGGTGAAGGTGTTTCCATTATTTTGTCCAACCCCTGTACGTATACAGGCTTGTTTGTCACTAATTGTTTTATAGTCATAATATGTGCATGTCCTGATCATGTGGTTATGGTCTTCATGGCAGCATCACACCGATCTTCACCTTGTCCAGCGTCACTGGAGAGAGTCTGGATTTACTCAAGGTCTTCTTCAACATCATCCCTCCGCTCAGCAACAGCAAAGAGCAAGAGGAGCTAATGCAACAGCTGACTGAGTTTCAGGTAGGTTGGACATGGAAGTCAAAGTATGTCAAAGGGTGTAAGCTCACGAGTTGTTCTATTGATGTAGTAAATATGGAGTTACCTTTGTTCATGGGAGTGACAGAAGTAAATGCTCTGTTTCAGGTGGATGAGATCTACACAGTGCCAGAGGTGGGAACTGTTGTGGGAGGAACTCTGTACAGGTCTGTGTGTGATACTTCTTTCTGTTTTCAGTTGGAATCATTTTTTAAGGAGTATGGGCATTGTCTGATACAATAATCTTTTTGACTGCGCAGTGGTATTTGCCGTGAGGGGGATCACCTTGTAGTAGGACCTACAGATGCGGGCCAGTTCCACAAGTTGACTGTTGGGAGCATCCAGAGGAACCGCTCGGCATGCAGGGTACTCAGAGCAGGCCAGGCTGCTACACTCGCACTGGGCAACTTCGACCGCTCACTTTTGCGCAAGGTGAGAAATTTAATTTAGCACCAGGAAGGCTGTTAATCTGGACTGTTTAGGAAAATACTCATGCTTGAAAAATGCTATGTTAAATTATTATCATCTATCTCTGACTTATTAAGGGTATGGTGATGGTGAGTCCAGAAATGAATCCCACTATCTGCTGGATGTTTGAGGCGGAGATTGTGCTGCTTTTCCATGCCAAGACCTTCCACAAAGGCTTTCAGGTCACTGTGCATATTGGCAATGTGAGGCAGACCGCTATTGTGGAGGCAGTGTACGGCAAGGTGAGAACCAATAAACAACCTATTGCCTTTGGTATGTGGTTCCTAAAAGGACCTACCTTGCAGTGTGTTCTCTTTACCTTATTCTTCCTGTTTCTTTTACCACAGGAGGAGCTGAGGACAGGAGAGAAGGCAGTAGTCTGCTTCAAGTTCATCAAACACCCAGAATACCTAAAAGTGGGAGCTAAGCTGCTCTTCAGAGAAGGTGTAACCAAAGGCATAGGACATGTCACAAAGCTGCAGCCCATTGCTCAGTATGTACCATCCCAAAGTGAGGATGATGAGGCATAGAGCTGGTCCCGGAGACCACATCACAACAAAAAAAAAACCAACCCCGTCCCATCCAAAAACAAGGTGCTTTATGAACATCTTTCTCCTCATTAAGCTTTCTCCAAAGGTCCTCATCCCTGGACAATGTAGTTCTCTCACAATTTTCTTTTGTTCTTTTTCAAAGCCTTCTTGTCACCATCCTCCTTACTTGTACTCTTCAGCCTTTTTCAGAACTGCTAATGTTTGCTTTCTGGTGTTGTGGTTTTAAATGTGAGGCAATTCATGGCACTGATAAAGAGACAACATGCACTTAAGAACATCAACCAAAGTGGAATCGAGTGTTATAAACACATAGGTGCAACACACACAAGTTTACAACTAAATACACTTTGCTGAGATGCGCACACAGCCACGTGCACTGATGTCACTCTTGATACACCTTTAGCAGATGGTTGTTTACAAACCAAGCAGCTGCAAGAATGAAATACGTGAACTTTAACCTGCATCACAAATGCCACTGTTGTCATCACCGCACAGCAGTTTGTCTGTGTTACCAGCACCGTGCCTGTGAGAAAGAGCCTTTGACCTCAGTGTATTTTAATACATAAATTTTATCCTTTTCTATTGAATTAGGTGAGGTCTGAGTAAATTTGTTGTGGGTGGGCACAGTTTTTTTTTTTTTTTTGAAGCTAAATCATCTGGCTTCAGACTCAGATGCTGACAAGGCACTTTATGAGGGTAAAGGAGAACACTGAGGGGTGTGTAAATGGACCCAGTCAGTCTGCTTAGATAACTCACACTGGCAAATTAGCTTGTAGCCGATTTTATTACGTCACGTTTGTCTGTGAGTGTTTTGTTTATGGTTCACAAATAATGCCTCACGATAGCGCAGTGAGACACTGTTTATGATCGTACTGCCTATCTTTCAAGTGCTTTAGTTACTCAGGTCAGTTTAGATTACAGTGTTTAGACAGCATTCCACTCTTCTCACAACTACTCCAGTGGAGGTTTCTGTTGATTTGGGGGATGTGAGGAGAAAAAAAATATCAAGGAGTCTCCCAAAGACATGTTTCTGAATATGCATTTTACAATATGTATGTAAAGCTGCCTCTCTGGAGCGGTCTAAAAGCAGTTCTATGTGAGGTACCTGATGTCGTCTAGTCTTTAAAGTTACTGATGTCACTGACTCTGAAGGGGTCTAACACAGTGCCTAGGGGAGCTACTATTTACCATTACACCCCAGTTGTACAACTTAAGATGGTGCTACTCCACGAAACACCTTTTGCTATTTATGAGACGACTTTAATGAAGAATGTCAATTGCTTCTCTTGTTCAAGGCTGCTGTTGGCCTTAACTGTCCTGTTATTGCATGTCAGCTTGATTTATACATGTTTTCTGACTGACCGTTTTGATAGGACGTGAAATGTTTCGTTGCTCCTTTGTTGTTGCAGTTTGCGCACACTGAAAGAGGGTGAAACTAAAAATGCATTTCAGATGTTATTTCTAAATGTTTTTATAGCCTTTTGGAAGAGTTCTATATCAGATGTTGAAGGTTGATTTTAATGCATCTGAGAAGTATTTTGTAAATTTCTAGTGGTTTCAGAGTTTTAATTCAGACACGTTTTCACCATTGATGTCTTCTTAACAACTCAGACACTTTTTCACTTTTTTGAAACCACAGCTTTAAGATCTTTTTTTTTTCCTTCTTTTAACTGATCATTTAATATTATAATCATTTGGGTGAAATGCAATATTTATGTACAGATCCAATTCATGTATTATGATGTATGAGAATAAAAGTTTTACTTTGTATTCAGTCGTTTTGTATGATTATTTTTCTTGTTACTTAAAGTATCATACAACCTTTTTGTCATGTTTATGGCTCAGAACTGAATTTTACAGGAGTTGTGTATCTTAGTATCACAAGTGTTCCTTATTCTTCTGTATTCAAACACATGCACTCATAACAGGTGAAGAAAAAGTTGAAATAACAGGATGCAAATACTCAGTTTTTACCCCTCAGCCAACTTTAGGCCGAAGGGGTATTGCAATCATTTTTTTCCCATTCAACGACAAAAGCATTATCTGAAGAATGCATTGAGATATCTGCATCGAATTTATACTGTGGATGCATCTTGTCACAGAGCATAAGCCTATTGAAAATAGGTGACCTTGACCTACTTTTTCAAGGTCAAATGGCCTTGTGCAGTTATAATATCTGAGAACTTTTAAATATCAATATGTATGTAATCAGTTTTACACAAAGACAATTTAATGTAAATTATAGGGCAGTAACTTTCAACAGAATCTATTATATATTTGTCCGATGGGTATTAAAAGTGTGCCGCAAGTTATACTTTTGTATGTTACAAGCAACAGATAATGGTTCTATCATTTTTAACCGAATCAAACCATTGTTATGTTCACTTTTATGAATTCCCAGGCACAACATCCAACAGAATATTAAGTCTTGGTGAAGTCTGTGATGAAAGCACCAGTGAACAGTGATCATCGTAGAGCAGTGTTTCTGACAGTCTGAGCCTTATCACTAAGGGGGCCTGTGGGCTGTGTGGGTCAGATTATATGTGGTGCATTCCCCTCATAAACAAAAACACAGGATACAATTTCACAAAATCCTCCCCATTTACAATCATTTTTGTGTTTTCCAGTGGATTAATTTGTCTGTACTAGACTTTTACACAGGAATAACCTTATTCGACCCCTTAACGTTAATTTCATTTGATGCCAAAAAAAGAAAATTCAGCTCATTAGTGCCATCTGGTGGTGTATATATGAAAGTACCTGACCTGTATCGTACAACGTAAAAACAAAGAAGTTCATACATTCTGGCCTCATATTTTTTAATCTGTTTTTATTAAAAGCACCAATTTACTGCAGTGTTCAAATTTATATGTATTTTATCTATACAAATATTATAGTAATCTGTACAAATCTTGCATTGTTTCATTCAGCAAATCTAATTCAAAAACTGTTTTATACACTTACATAATTAAAAGTTATAACATATGATTTAAATATATGATAGGTACAGTGTGTGTATATTATTTTGTGAGCTTTACAGCATGTCATCAGTTTTTTTTAAAAAAGGAATCGAGAGTCCCCGTGCTTCCACCTTGGGAGCGGTGTCGTTTTGCTTGAGGTCCTGTTTGGCTTTTGCTTTTCGTTTTACCGTGAGATGACTGCATGGAACCTGCTGCTCCGGCTCTGACAGAACTCTGAGAAACTGAAGACGCAGAGGAAGTGGTAGCAGAACTGAAGGATGAAGTGAGAGAGTTCTGAAGGTCTAGAGCAAAGTGATAGTCGTTGTGTTCGGGCATTTCCCACACCAGCACCTCCTGACCGCAGCGTTCACAGCTTAACAGGTCCTCTTTGGCCACGGCAGCTGGGAGAGTGGGCTGGTCAGGGGGAACACCGGTGGAGGGGGATGCAGAATCTGGTGCCTGAATACCACCATCATGTGCATTGATGTTTTGTTCCCCTTTTAACTTATCACAAGGCACGTGATGAGATGCAGAGTCTGTGTTTATTTTTTCTTTTGCAAGGTTTGTCTGCAGATCTAACACAGAACAAACCGTTTCTTCAGAGTCTGTTTTCTTGACAGAATCAGCCCCATCTATCATCTCTGACTTGTCAGAATTTGAGGCTGAGGATTGTAAGCTTCTTTCAACACTTTTTCTGTGGAAGAAAGAGGAGATGCCAGGTTGGGGGTTTTCTGAACAAAGCCCAAAGGAAGAACTGGCACTTGTCTGAGGCAGATTATCATTTACAGAGGCTGATGTGTTGTGAACAGAGCCTCCATCTTCATTCTCCTCATCCTCTTCTGTATCCATTGTAATCTTCTCTTTTTGTTTCTCCGCTGCTTTTTGAAAAAAGGATTGAATGGTGCCAAGTTTCTTGCACGCTGAGTCGTTTTTCAGTTGGGAGGGAGATTTGGTCGAGGATTGAGTGGCGGAGAAAAGATGCTGGGTTGAAGTGATGTCGCCGGAAAGAAAGCTAGTAATTCCCTGAGTGAATGATGCATCGTTAAATTTGCTTGCAGACAGATGAAGTAAGGTGAGGGGCGGAGTCCTGGTGACACAGAAAACAATGCAACGGATCACAAATAACAGAAATAGTTCCTTTCATCTTCATTTGTATGACTGTGTCTTAATTACCATGCTGCCTGATGGTTCCCTGCAGTGTTGAGACTCTTGATAATTGCAAAACTGTCACTGGAGATTTTAGTCGCCTCGTAGCGAACTAAAGCACAACAGCGAGAAAAACTGCTCGGCCTTTTATCTCCAAGCTGACGTACACCGACCGTCAACAACTTAGCCACGCGACCATTCTGTACGATGTTGAGAAAGATATGGAAGTAAACCCAGAATATTAAATAAAGTAGGTAGTCAGAAAGGTAAAAACAACAAAAAAACAGTGATCTGTGAACTGAATAGAGTGAACCAAAGCCTCCTCTCACCGTGTCTCTGTCCTTAGTCAGTCTCTCCTCCAGTTCAAGAGCCAGTTGACTGAGCCAATATTGTACCTACACACAGAACATTACAGTATCTATTACCATGAACATAACCTCACAGATCATACATGTACAGAAGGGTCTATATAATTGAGGGACTTTTGAAGTCCATGGGATATATCTTGCATACATCCTTATTAAAAGTAAAAAAAGAAAAAAACAACTAATGTTTTTTATGTTCATTATGATCATGTCTTTAAAAATTCCATAATTATTTAATTGTGGAAGCAAACACTTATTAATAAAAGATTAATGAATAAGTAATAAAGGACTAGATATACTAAAATGTCAACTAAATAACTGACCAAATTTCATAACAACCACCTTCTAATATGCTAAACAATAATAAAATTAGCTTATTCAAAAATTAAGTTACCCATTACAAAAACACCTCTCAAGGAAGTGTGTTAATTCCAGATCACATGACCTGCTCCACATGATGTCATTTCCTCCTGAAGAAAACACTGGCAAGACCCTAACATATGTTCTTTCTCCTCTTTCTTAGTTATTTAATATAAAGTAGCATGTGAGTCAAGTGTGGATTTATCCCACTCTTATGTCAACAGTGTTACTACAATATCTTTATAAATAACTTTCAATGTCAATTTTACTCGATTGTATATATGATATTTAGAAGAATCTGTCTGTAAAAATGCCATGTTATGTTATGGTTATGTTGATTTTAGGCCTGAAAACAACAAAAATGTCAACTATACCTGTCAACCATGTTACCCTGTAAAGGTAACTCCAAAAGTCCCTCAATTATATTCTGACCCAAAACATTATTTCAAAAACTTATTTTAACAGCATAACAAAGCTATGAATAATGTAGATATAATATCCTTACAACCTCTTTAGTTAAGAACCTTTACAATGATGTAAATACAGACTAATGCTGGTACCTGCTCCTTTGTAGCTAGCGATGTCTTCCCAGGGAAGTTTTTACTGCAGCCGATGGACTTGGGGAGCTGCCTGGGTTTCACAGCTTCAAACTCTATCCCACGACACAGGTCATACAGCCATTGACTACAAAATGGTGAGATTTTATTGTAAAATGATAAAAAGCACAAATGAAGATATTAAATTAACAAATACATATGTATTATGCGTGCAGACAGCTGAGGAGGAAGGCCAATTAATGTCTTTCAACAATAGTTTCATTACTTAAAAATGCATGTCATGATAATATTAGTCCTTTTTGACACTGTAAAATAAATATCATGCCTCACCCTGTTTTTTCTCCAAAGTGCTGTCCCAGCTGAGCCTGAGAGAAGCGGGTGAGTTCTCCCATGTTCTCGATCTTCAGAGTTTCTGTAATGGAAGCACCCAGCTTTCCTCCAAGGTTACGGCTACAGAGGGAGATTGAGTAACATTAGAATCAAAACAAAGCCAATTAAATCTATAGTGCAGGAATTTTGAGCTAATATTGGCCAATTGCCAGATGGTATATTAATACTTTGAACTCACATTTTACTGATGGGCAGAGAGTTAAACAGTTCTGTTACTGAGTCCAAGGGCAAAACAGTTTGACGATTAGGTTTGTTTAGTCCGCAAGCAAGTTTAGCCAGTACCTGAAACACCAGATATTAAACTGTCAACATAACAAGAATATCATGCACCGCCATCAAATACACATCAGCAATAAAGCAATAAGATGAAGTTATAAAAACACCTTGTTGTGTGATATCCCAGCGGAACAACGGAACCCGGTGTGTTTTTCCACAGCGGCTCTCATTTCCTCAACAATCAGTGCCCCCATGGTCAGCTGCAGCTCAGCAGAGCTCTGTTCCCCGGATAAAGAGAGTGAGGACAGCCACTCCTGCAGACCTCTGGACCTCTGCACTTCTGCAAATGAAAAAAAGGAAGCAATTATTAAGGAATAAATCTTTGAGACCATCTAATTCAGATGGTCATTTATGATTTACACTCAATAACTTAGTAAATAAAAGATCATAACAAGCGAAACCTACAACACATTTTGTGAATTCTGTATCAGGCACATTATTTATTTAATAAACAAGTTTCAGCACTGTTGTTATTACTGATAAATCACTGACTTAATTTATATTCCCTTTTGCCCATAAAGTTGGAATAACTTTGTTTTCAGACACATCAGACACCTTTGACCACATGCAATGATTATATACTGAGTCCCTTTAAACTTAAAGAATAAATCACATTATCACTATATTCTCATGAGAAGAGGTGAAAATAGATTATTCCAACTTCATAGTCAATAGTGCATTATGAGCTCATGTACCTTTATCTATAGGACATTCCTCTGCAGATGCCTCTTGTTCATCTACATTATGTGGGTAACCCTGGATGTAGGTTGTCTTCAGGAGGTGTGGCTCTATCTGTTTGTTGGTCATGCCCTTTAATCGCTCCTGGACTGCAGCGGTGAGATCCATGTAGGCCTCATCGATGCTGGCCCTCTCAATCACAGCAAACCGTGACATCACTTCAATCACCTCCACACTAGCCTCCCTGTAACTAGACAAACATGAGTGGGTTATTCTGAAAAGTGCCATTCATGGAAGAATGTGGGGTAGCACAAAAATAGAAAATATATTAGTACGTGGCCTGTGCTTACTGTGTCAAATCTGCCTTGCCGTGAGACTCTCGAACTCGTGCCACCTGTAGATCTGGGCACAGATTCTTTGCATCGTCGACCCACATGTTTCTGGTGACACCATGTGCCCTGGCCTCGTAGCTCACAGCTATAATACTGCCAAAGAATGATGTTACATTGATAGCTGGGTTTCAAATCATGTAAACAAGTCAGAACATGCAAATGTAAAGTTAAAGTCAATCGTGTGTTTATTGTCAAACCTGTTGGTAGAAGATAAAGGCGGGTGAGTTACAAACACAGAGGCAATGATTTGAATGGCCCATGCAACTGAATACACAACTTATATACATAAGCTTTATGTGTGTAACAGTGGCTGCTTATTTGATGTTTCGTTTTAATTCTGGTTAAAGCACTAAATGCACATATACTGTATCTGATGTCATATAATGTGTTTTCTTGACCCTTTCTTTCTTTGTTTCACTATAGAAAACTAAAGATCTCTTTTAAAAGAGTGTCCTGGACAGTGTATGTAGCAGCACGGTTTCATACAGTGATGTAACCAAACATACATATAGTTACACAAATGTCATCTGAAATATAAGGCAAGTACAAAATGACAAACTGTTTAAATATGTAAATAAATTAGTCAAAACATCCACAGCCACATGTTTCTGACTCCATGTCATTTAAAGCCCCTTTAAAAAGTATCTGTACGGCCCTTTGGTACAGACAGAAGGAATAAATCCTGATAATGAAGACTGTAAGTACCCATATGTTTTTGAGAGATGTACTTTTCAAGATACATTGGAATTGGATCAAAGATAAATCTATGGGTAAGGACATGCAAATGCTTCAGTCTGCAAATGGATGAAAAAAACAAAACATCCAATATGCACAACAGATGTAATTGTAAAACAAAACTCAGTTTTAATTCCACTAAAAAAATTTTGAACATGTGGCATGAAAGAGAGAATTTTTAAGTAAAATGCTAAGATATCTGGTAAGACAGAGACTCAATCCGTGATCTGTGAGAAGTGGTAATTAAATGCAAGTTTCATTAATTTAGCATTTAAAACAACATAAGCTTTGTTTTATCTGCATCCAAAACTAGTGGTAATTTAAGAAAAAAAAATATGGACAGCATTAAAAGTAAGTTGTAGCTGCAAGAGAACCGGGTTGGGTGTGGATACTGAGCCATACTTGCATTCATATTAGCATTCAATTTTATTTGTGTGGAAAATGAAAAGGAGTGGTCCCTAGACCTACCCTCAAGGCACACCTTTAGTTACATTTTCTGAACCAGATCTAAAACCTACTTGTATCAAGTTCTGTTGCAGATAGAAGGTAGTTACTAAACCTGGGGACTGTATGTTCAGAATAACGAATTCTACGGTGCTTTGGCAGTAGTTTTGCTCTTGAGGTATTTTTCATTTAAATATTTTTCTTATGTTATTGTAACTGTTAAAGTGTAAACACCCATTGACTGGACATAAATTATTTTTATTTATTCATTCCCATATTTATTTCTTCTTTGTGTCTAGCCATAGTAGGGCTTTGTGCTCATGACTTTCATTGATACTGTTAAGATTACACAATCAAAAAGTCATCAAAAATGTTAATAACAAAAGGAATAACCAATACTAGTGAGACTTGGTTTGAGTTTATTAACTGAAGGAGCTGATATAAACCATAAAGATATCATCTAACATGCAGCATTCAGTGACCACTCTATTAGACACCGATCAACCCCAACAGTGTGAGAGAACTGTCTGGTGAAGTGGTAAAAAAAAGTGGATAATTGTATAATAATTGGATAATGGCACCTTCCAGGGGATGACATATATTAGGAATCAAGTCAATACTTACTCCTTCACGTTGATGTGTTGGAAGCAGCAAAATGGGCAAGCGTAAGGGTCTGAACTACTTTGACATGGGCAAAACTGTGATCTTCACTTTTGGTACAGGGTGGGGAAGCAAAATTTACAATATTTTGAGGCAGGGATTGAAAGACAGTGTATGACCAATTAGCTTATTGAAAGTCATGAGAATTTATTTGCCACAAGAAAATTTACATAATAGAAAATGTTTTTATTCTGTGTCCTCCTTCTTTCTCAATAACCGCCTTCACACGCTTCCTGAAACTTGCGCAAGTGTTCCTCAAATATTCGGGTGACAACTTCTCCCATTCTTCTTTAATAGTATCTTCCAGACTTTCTCGTAATAGTTTTGCTCATAGTCATTCTCTTCTTTACATTATAAACAGTCTTTATGGACACTCCAACTATTTTTTAAATCTCCTTTGGTGTGATGAGTGCATTCAGCAAATCACACACTCTTTGACGTTTGCTTTCCTTATTACTCATATGGGCAAAAGTTTCTGAAAAGGTATGGATAATAGTGTTAGGTATGATTATGACATCAATATACGTTTGGTTTCAAAACAATTGACATAGTGCCTGCTGAGAAAAAACAACTAAATATTCATTGTAAATTTTGCTTCCCCACCCTGTAGAATCTAGTCAAAGTAGACCAGGATCGTCAGACAGATCTTTAGTTTTGGAGATGCTCTGATCCAGTCATTTGGGGATCACACTGTTTATCTTGTCAAAGTCACTCAGCTCCTTACATTGACTAAATTCCTGCTTCCAATACATCGACTGTGAGGGCCAAATATTCACTTGCTGCTTCATATATTCCACCCATTGACATGTACCATTCATCTGTTAGTAGTCACAAAGTTATAGCTATTTTTACAGTTTACATGATGCAGGAGAATAAAGTTAGCTAGTCGCTTTACTGGTCAAAGTTCTCCAAACATTTTGATTGAGGTGTCAGTTGCATCGAACACAAAATCAGTGTCTCTGTGTCAGAAACTCACCTGCCTCCCTTCCACGTCTTGTACTGAGCCACCACACACGGAGTATTCCTCAGATCCGGGTTCAGCCTCTGCTCTACCTGCACGTAGAAGCAGTCCATGTCCACCAGAGCCACCACTCTGTCCTTCCCGTACTCCATCTGTATACGACGAAGACTGTCGACGCGAATAGCTGAAATATATACTACAAACTGGACAAAGAACAGACACAGACAGCTTACAGGAGAAGTTCAGGCGCTAACTTCAGTTCCTGTGTCGCTTCGTATTTCGCGCAATGGCATGGAGTTACGTAAAATCGTCATCAACAGTCGACGAAGGCGTTCTTAGCGCGCGGCCATGTTGGTGAGGTCGCCGTTTCTTTATTTTTATGTGTGACCAATTTTAACATTTAGGTATAGATTTTTATTCTTACTTTTTGTAGTTGTGGCTGCTAGTGTTAGTAGCATAAATTGAGGCAAGACTGTGTATTCTTTTATTTATTTATTTGTATTGTATTTATTTTGTATTTTTGTTTTGCTACTTCCAGCCCAGCTCCTGCAGTAAGTCTAAAATACACCATAAACAAATGATACACTCATACTTTTGAGGGCAAAAAATGTGTAAAATAATTACTTGATATCCATTATTAGGTCAGATGTAGGTGAAAAAATGGCGAAAGTTGGTGATGGAGTTTTCGAGACAGGTGTTGTGCCAAGGTATGTATCCCCGCTGAGAATTGTTTCCCTTGTCCGCTGGAGCATAACTTTGACTTTTTTATCTTATAATTTAGACTTTTTTACGGAAGCGTATTGCATTCACAAAAAAAAATAATTTCGGCTCTGTTTTTCTGAATTAATGAGATAATTATCTCATAATTACGAGAAAAAATAAGTTAAAAAAAAAATCGGCGCTGTTTTTCTGAGTTTATGAGATACTGTTTCCTGAAAAAAAAAAAAAAAAAGCTCTGTTTTTATGAGTTTATGAGATACTGTTTCCTGAAAAAAAAAAAAAAAAAAGCTCTGTTTTTATGAGTTTACGAGATACTGTTTTCCGGAAAAAAAAAAAAAAAAGCTCTGTTTTTATGAGTTTACGAGATACTGTTTTCCGGAAAAAAAAAAAAAAAGCTCTGTTTTTATGAGTTTACGAGATACTGTTTTCCGGAAGAAAAAAAAAAGCTCTGTTTTTATGAGTTTACGAGATACTGTTTTCCGGAAAAAAAAAAAAAGCTCTGTTTTTATGAGTTTACGAGATACTGTTTTCCGAAAAAAAAAAAAAAAGCTCTGTTTTTATGAGTTTACGAGATACTGTTTTCTGAAAAAAAATAAAATGTGGCTGTGTTTCTCTGTCAGTGGGACAGTGGTCCCTGGTCCAGGCAGGAGTTCCTTCTATCTGTGCTGCTGAAAGCCTCTCGGGGGAGCGTGAAGTTGTTTCCGTTCTCGTAACCGGTTCCGATTACGGATCATGGAACTAGTTTCGTTCACAGAAATCAGAACCAAGCCCCGCTTCGTGCACGGATCAAGCCCTTCAAGCACACCGGCGCTCGGAGCCTGTAACCCGGCTTCCTGACAGGGCACGACCGCGGTGATGGGAGCTGGCATTAATGAAGTCAAATAAAATGACATTCACCAGCATTAAAGAAAATATACACAGCAGAAGAGTGCAAATGTGGATTCATTTATTTGTCGGACCTGATGGAAAGCATTAGTCAGAACTAGATCCATGGGGGAGCGGCTTGGTGTACCGGTTCGTCCCCCCTCCAATAACTTTCCATCAGGTCCAGGTGGACAGCTATCCGCTCCCCAGTGTGTAAGCCGGACTGGAGCGGGTGGACGGAGCAGCTCAACTGTCAGAACAGCGGCGCTTGGAGCCTGTAGCCCGGCTTCCTGACAGGACAGGACGCGGTGATGGGAGTTGGCATTAATGAAGTCAAATAAAATGACATTCACCATGATTAAAGAAAATATGCGTCTTGGTGTCCCGGTTCACCCCCCACCCCCGGACAGCTTTCCATCAGGTCCAGGTGGAAAGCTATGGGGGTGGGGGGTGAACCGGGGCACCAAGAGCTCCTCCACGGATCTAGTTCTGACTAATGCGTTCCATTAGGTCCGACAAATAAATGAATACACATTTGCACTCTTCTGCTGTGTATATTTTCTTTAATGCTGGTGAATGTCATTTTATTTGACTTCATTAATGCCAGGACCTGGAGTACGCTGCTGACACCATCCTGCTCAGCACATCCTACAGTCAGCTGACAGATGCTCTGGGCAGTTACAGTGAAGAGGCACAGAAGCTTGGCCTCCAAGTGAACTGGACAAAAACCAACCTCACGCATGTCAGTGATGGGCCAGATCCACCTCCCTTGCAGCTTAGTAATGACATTGTAGAACCTGTCAAGAGCTTTGTGTATCTGGGGTGATGACAGACAACGGGGACCTAAAACCAGAGATTACCCACAGAAGGGCCCTGGCAGCATCAGCTCTGATGTCTCTCTGGAAACCACTGTTGTGGCACCAGACCATCTCACGCAGGACGAAGCTCCGGATCTACAACTCTGCCGTCCTCTCCATCCTGCTCTATGGCTCGGAAACATGGCCCTTAAACCAGATTCTGGCTGCCAGAATAGGTGGCTTTGATAGCAGGGCTCTCAGAACCATCGAAAACATCAGGTGGACCCGGCGGGTTTCCAATCAGGTGCTTGGAGCCCGCACACGCCAGCCCAAAGCATCCAGCCTGGCCGCGCAACGTCGCCCCCGCTGGTTCGGTCATGTCCTCCGCCTCCCTCCTGACCATCCAACAAGAGCCATCCTTCAGTTTGACCCAAAGGCCGCAGACTGGAAACGACCACAAGGCAAGTCCCGCACCCGATGGCTCGACGTCATTGCAGGCGACCTCCAACAACATAGAGTTACCATGGAGGACGCAGAGCAGCTGGCACAGGACCACCAGCCATGGAAAACACTGGTTCACCTGGTCGGCCCAATGCACCGGGACAGGACACCCGCCCCATGGCAGGAGTCCTAGTAGTAGTGGTAGTCATTAATGCCAACTCCCATCACCGCGTCCTGTCCTGTCAGGAAGCCGGGCTACAGGCTCCGAGCGCCGGGGTTCTGTCGAGTTGAGCTGCTCCGTCCACCCGCTCCAGTCCGGCTTACACACTGGGGAGCGGATAGCTGTCCACCTGGACCTGATGGAAAGTTATTGGAGGGGGGACGAACCGGTACACCAAGCCGCTCCTCCATGGATCTAGTTCTGACTAATGCTTTCCATCAGGTCTGACAAATAAATGAATCCACATTTGCACTCTTCTGCTGTGTATATTTTCTTTAATGCTGGTGAATGTCATTTTATTTGACTTCATTAATGCCAGCTCCCATCACCGCGGTCGTGCCCTGTCAGGAAGCCGGGTTACAGGCTCCGAGCGCCGGTGTGCTTGAAGGGCTTGATCCGTGCACGAAGCGGGGCTTGGTTCTGATTTCTGTGAACGAAACTAGTTCCATGATCCGTAATCGGAACCGGTTACGAGAACGGAAACAACTTCACGCTCCCCCGAGAGGCTTTCAGCAGCACAGATAGAAGGAGCTCCTGCCTGGACCAGGGACCACTGTCCCACTGACACAGAAACACAGCCACATTTTATTTTTTTTCAGAAAACAGTATCTCGTAAACTCATAAAAACAGAGCTTTTTTTTTTTTTTCCGGAAAACAGTATCTCGTAAACTCATAAAAACAGAGCTTTTTTTTTTTTTCCGGAAAACAGTATCTCGTAAACTCATAAAAACAGAGCTTTTTTTTTTTTTTCGGAAAACAGTATCTCGTAAACTCATAAAAACAGAGCTTTTTTTTTTTTTTTCCGGAAAACAGTATCTCGTAAACTCATAAAAACAGAGCTTTTTTTTTTTTTTTCGGAAAACAGTATCTCGTAAACTCATAAAAACAGAGCTTTTTTTTTTTTTTCAGGAAACAGTATCTCATAAACTCAGAAAAACAGCGCCGATTTTTTTTTTTAACTTATTTTTTCTCGTAATTATGAGATAATTATCTCATTAATTCAGAAAAACAGAGCCGAAATTATTTTTTTTTGTGAATGCAATACGCTTCCGTACTTTTTATCCACAATTATGACTTTTTTATCTCATAAGTATTACTTACCATGGGGATGTCTTTTTTTTCACTGGTGGAAACGGACTTCCTATGTATGGAGGCCCGTTTCCACCACTGAAAAAACAAAAATATCCCCTGGTTTATGATGACCCAGAGTCAATAATTGTGATTCCTCAATAAATATGACAATCAAACATACTGAGCTCGTGGATGATTTAATAGGCCCAAGCAGAGAAATTGATACCCCCATTGGTCAACAGCGCTAAGCCCGCCCCCTTCGGCTGACACTTCTGACGAATAAATTCTAACAACTGTCTTTTTCGTAGAGTGAGTATGACGGACGCACACCATCTTGAAAATGAAAAATTCTGGGAAAAAACCCCCCAAATTCATAAATTCAGGAAGACGGAGGAGAAAGGACCCGGCCGCTCTCGGTGAATTTCACCGCTGCAGACCCCTTGATTGACAGCGAACACGGGGAAGTGTGTTCCGGACTTCTTCTGTTTGAGTATGGAAAATTCAAAGTCCTTCGGTGAGTCACGTTGGTCTGGCTAGCTCTATAAAATATAAAATGGGCATTAAAGCTAACTGCTGCTGTTTACACAAATATGTACGAATGTGCGACGACCGTGGGTGATCTTTGTGTGAAAACCACTGATTTGAAGCGCTTGGGGAGTTTTCTTGGAGCCTGATTAGCCTCGCGATTAGCGAGGTTAGCCTAGCGATTAGCTGCTAGATAGCCGTCAACGTGGCACGAGAGAATGTACGGGTTTCACCTATAGAAATGTACACGGGCTCGTCAATGCCCTGTGCTATTGTTCATTTACCAACAGTGTTGGGCAAGTTACTTTTTTCCCTAACTAATTTTTTTTCTTTTTACTAATTACGAATTTTTGCGTTAGTTAACTAATTACTTTTTCAAAAAGTAATTAGTTATTGTTACTAGTTACTTCCGCAAAAAGAAATTGAACTAGTAACTGAGTTATTCCTTTATAAATGTAATTAGTTACTTGGGAAAGTAATTGTTGCGTTACTTTTTTAAAAACACCTTCAAATACTTAAAAAAAATTTGGATATTTGAGTGGGTTTCATGGGCCAGTTGCAGAGAATATAACAGCATGAACGGATACTTCATTTAACTTAATATTTATTGGACCTCAAACCACAACTGGTAGACATACTGTAGGTCCTAAAATATGTGTGTGTATGTATGTATGTATGTATGTATGTATGTGTGTGTATATATATATATATATGAGAGAGAGAGAGAGAGAGAGAATCTTACTGTTTGAAATGACTACTATTAATGTTATAGTGTTTATTTTTACTTTTACTGAAGCACTTGCATTAATAGTGATATGGCCATGTAATGAGATAGAAACATTAACTCAATGGCACTAGTCCTGTTCTTTCTACAGGCTAGGTTTTTTATATGGGAGCCATTGGACCTTGGAGCTGGATTTTCTTCTCCCTGACGAGGGAGATGGCGAGCCTTCCTCTTTGAATTGAACCGAACCTGGGCCCTCATAAAACAAGCTGCTCTCCTACCACAGAAGTTTGCAACTGTGCGGTAGGACGGTTCTGCACCACATGCACTCCTTGGATCTGACTCGACACATACACTTCCTTGGATTTGACTCTTGACTTTTACATTGACCGTTAAACGGGCAGGACTAGGGCAACAGTTCTGAGCTCAGATTGGGGATTTTCTTTTATTTATTGTATTTTCATGTTATAATATTCCTCTTTGAATGTCCACTGTTGTTCATTTAAAAATCTTTGAATACATTTCAGCTTAGCTTATAGGGCTGGGTATCATGGCCAATTTCCATAATCGATTCGATTTCGATTCATAAGGTTCTGAATCGATTAATCACAACTCGATTCAATATCAATTCGATTCAGTATTAATTGATTGATTCAGAGTAATTTAGTGATACCAAAGTACAATTTTGAGTTGTAACCTGATTATTTGAGTACTGCAGTCATGCAACACATCAATACTGGTATCAATATTGATATTAGAAAGGAAATAAATATGACATTTCAGCAGTGAATTGCTGAATGTGCTCTTGAATAATGAACGGGACAGAAACATTCCCATGTTTTTACAGTGGCTCAGGACAGACTTTATCCTGTTTAATGGCTGGAGGCTTCTACTCACTGGGGGGGTGGGGGGTGTGCTCCATGATTGTTGGTTGGAGTGGAGTGGGGCTGGGGGGTGCACGTGCTCCTGGGTGTTGGTTGGGGGGTGGGGGTGGGGGGTGGGGGTAGTGCAGCGGTCGGACATTGTCGCTCTACTCTTCCTCTAACGCCATACTCAGCCATAGGTGATTGTATGGATCCAAGTTACTATTTCAAGAACGACCGGCTTCCGTGACTCGCTGGACGGCCAGTTCCTTCACACTGTGGGTTCGAGTTTGAGGCCAGAGGACCTCCAGCGGAGGGGGTTTCCCCACCGCGTCTTTTCGGTGTCTTTTTCACGAGCGAGACAAAGTCTTCCCCAGGGGTTCGCAAGACAGAGCCGCCCGCGGTTCCGCGTACTCCCGGTTCTGCTCTGAAAAATCGATCTCATCCACTATTAGTCAATTACGCAAAATTAAAATGAGATCAATGTAAGATCAATTAAATCGATTTTTTTTATTTTTTTTTATTTTTTTTATACCCAGCCCTATTAGCTTACCTGGGGTTTCACTCATTCTTCAGCACGCCATTTTCTTTCTTTTGCTAATAGCCCTCCTTACAAACCTAGTCATAGACCCAATTGTGACTTTTCCTGGAAATTACATTATAATTACCCATTACCACTAGGGTTGCATGTTCTTAAAAGCTCAGAGTAAAGTTGAGGGGTATTATGAGAAACAGAGAAAACTGAAGAAAGTGACTTTTTCAACAAAATCTACCATTAACTGAACATAAACCCAGTGTCACCATTCACTGTCATTGATCCAACTCCATGGGTTTTACTGGTGAATCAATGTTGTAGAAGATGGCGGTGTTTCCACTTTCACGACGGAGCCTTTGAATGTCCAAGTAGGTCATATCTGATGACCATGAAGAGATGACAGCCTGTGTTTAACACCAATTATATACATGTATTGATAGGATAAGTGGATCAAAAGGTATTAAACAGTTTCGAACAGTAGATGGTTTGGATCAGTGGTGGATGTTTGGCTCTTTATGGGTTAAGCAATGAAATAGATTTAAAAAAACACATAAATATCTGAGAGTAAATACGGTAAATGTCCCTATTATGCCACCCAAATCTGCTTTTCAGACATTTTTAATATAGGAGAAGGCGCACCTGCACGGACAGCTCCAAAGATTCGGGGATAGGGGCTCCCGCACAGACCCAGTCCATCTGAGTGCGCGCACGGACCTGGTCCATCTGACTGCGGGTCCGTCGGAGCGCGCGCATGGACCTGGTCCATCCGACTGCGGGTCGGTCCAAACAAGCACGCGCACGAACTCAGTCCGTTCTAGCAAGCGAGCGGACAGACCCAGTCCGTGCTAGTGTTAACCCCTCCCTGGCCCCCACTGATTCAGATCCTCACCCAACATTGAAACTGTCTGAATATAGATACTCAGGACAAACTCATGTCAGTTCAAATGAGCCCAAATGGGTGAGCTTCAACTGTACAAAGACACATGATATGTGTAAAAACCAAAGGAGAGGAGGCTTTATGAACTGAAGGACATTAAACACTAAATCCACTGACTGACCTCCAGAGGAACTGGACCATATGACACTGTTGGGATTGGTCTGTCACTGACCAGGAGTGAACCACTGACCAGTCTGGATCAGATCACCACTGACCTTTTCTACCAATCAATATAGGAATTTAATGCAGCAGAATTATGGTTTTTTTTCTTTTGTAATCTATTCAAACACATTATTCCAGGTTGTTAACATTGATTAGTAAGGGTATTACTTGATATATCCACAAGAGTTTTGCTTTGGCCCCAACTTTTTAGTGGTGTTTCCTAGATTTTTGCTGGTGCGCCCAACTTTTTGGAGTTGGGAGCACCAGTGCTCCTAAGTCAAAAAGTTAGTCGAGAGCCCTGACACAGATTTTTGAAGACCTAAGGACTGGAAGAAAAACAGTTTCGGGGGGGTGTAAGGGGAGACACATGGATGCATAACAAATAATGAATATAAATGTACTGCAGTAACTACACTAACATAACACTGATGGGCCCCAGTAAATAAATAAATATGCAAAATGCTCAAAAACACTGGCCCAGTGGCAACATCCTAATTAATGAACTATTTACATATGTTTAAGATGACCCCCCCACACACGCAAGATGCTACCAGGGGCCACAATTAAAAGAACAATAAAATTTAAAACTGTAAATAAAACCAGGTAAACCCTGGTGCAGGCCCGGCCAGACGCACAGGTCCTGCAGTCTAAAACAATCACATGTTAAACATTAGTTATGTGACATGAGACAAGGGTGGATATACAGGTCCTCCAGGAGCTGAGGGTCCTGGTTGCTGGGGGTCTCCTTAGTGCCTCCGACGCTTCTTTGGGGAAGGGCCGCCATCTCTCTCCCCTGGCTTGTCCCTCCCCAGGGGCCAGCGAGTGTCCCTCCTCCTCCTTGACATCGTCCTCTGCATCATCGTCCAAAGAGCACTCTCTGGGCTGAAGCTGCAGAGTACAGACATCAGCATGTGACCACATGCATCGTAGTCTTACTCTCCATAGGTTGATGTTGCCAACCATAGGAGACAGAACTCTGGTTACATGCCTGCAGGACACAATCAGGACAACAGTGTGAGGAAAAAACTGGTCTGTGGGCTTTGATTCCTCCACTTTTCTACTAAAACCCAGTGAAGTGTTTGTTCTTACTGTATGATCTGCTGGATGGAGCTCCCCGGGTGCAGCTGCAGAGACCCAAGGGCCTCTAGGTACAGCTGCATCTGCACGTGTGGAGGTAGGACCACACATGCAGGCTGGTGAGGAGACGGGGTGAGGAAGGTTCCTCCATAGGTGACAGGAGAGAAGGAAGAGAAGCCTGTCGCCAAGTTGTGGTACAGGCTCAGGAGGGACTCCGCCATGGAGGACAGGTCGCTGTCGCTGAGGGGCCAAGTCCTCACCTTCTGGACGAGCAGCTGGAGCGGCTGTGGCAACAGCACAGAACCTAGACAGAAACAAAAAGACAAACAGTTGGGATGAGTTGATCACAATTTTGTAATGACTTTGCACCACAACAAATACACAAAAGTGAGCTCTTTATCCACCTTGTCTGTCTTCTTCAGTCCAAGATTGTATGCACAAAGAGAATGAATGATTCATGGGAATGAAATATGGAAATAATTCATATTTGAGTGTGAGTAAGATGTGAAATCAGGTTCATGACTTTAAATGTGTCCTATTAATGCCACAGATCCACAGGTCCTGTGTGAGGAAATAAATCTACATGTGTGATTTCTAGGGGCCCATTAGTGTTGCATCTTGGGAAACTTAGTTAAAATAAGGATTAGACACGGGAAGAGGAAAAACACCGGGGACAGTCACTGACCAGAGACATGGACCATAAAGCCTGAAACAGGAGACAACGGACAGACATCCACGGAGAAGAGACACCATGTACAGTGAGGATGCTAATACACTGCTCAAAAAAATTAGAGGAACACTTTAATCAGAGTATAGCAACCTATCAGTCAAACTTCTGGGGTATTGATCTGGTCAGTTAAGTAGCAGAGGGGGTTGTTAATCAGTTTCAGCTGCTTTGTTAATGAAATCAACAACAGGTGCATCAGAATTATTCAGCTGTAAAAAATAGTTCACATTGATTATTTAATTGCTGTGCACTATATACATGACTGAAAGTAAGTTTTAAAAACATACTAGATTACACTTACAGTGGTGTGAATTCCATAGAATTGATCTGTATATTATAATATATTTGTGGATAGTAAGTACTGGTGACTTTGTTGCTTGTCATAGAAGGATCCATCAGGACACACAGTTTGAGCCTGTGTTCAGTGTTGAATTGTTCTTTTATCTGTTAAATGTTAAATGTGGTTAAATACATTTTTGAATATTTTATACTCAAAATGCTAATATATTTTTGCTGATCATCAGTCATCCAAATCTAAAACCTCTGTGTTAGCAGTGTCATAGTGGGTATGTGTTATTTAATTTAACCACATATAACTTTTGTCGACATTTCTAAAGGCCATGGCCTGCCCCTCTGTTTCCTTCTTTGTGGTCTTCCCATGATCTCCAGGTAGATGTCTTGTTATGTGCTACTTGTACTTACACACTCCAAATGTTCTGATTTGATGTATATCCCTCTCTCTTTCCCTGTTTTACCACTCAAACTGTATTAATATTTGGGTAATGTTACATTTAGATTGTTGAGATATCAAGAGTTTAGACACTTGTAGAGGGGTAAACTTAAGGACCAGGACAAAGGTGGTAAAATTAAGAAAAATTGATGATTTGATAAAGTTGAAAAATGTTTAACAAAAGCTCCAAAAAATGTCAGTTAACAAAATGAACAAAGTTTGGGCCCAACTGAAGTTAACTAAAGTATAACTGCAACAGAACAAAACTGACCTAACCAGACATTGAACAGAAGTGGGCTTGAATAGAAGAGGACTAACCCAAACTAAACAACAGAGGGAGGCATTACACTAAGGCAGGGGTGTGAAACTCATTTTAGTTCAGGGGCCACATACAGTCTAATATGATTTAAAGTGGGCCGGACCAGTAAAATAATATAAATAATAGGATAAGAATTTTTGAGTGAAAAAAGTAAATTCCGTAATGGAAATGTTTACATCTATGAATTGTACTTGAACAAATATGAACAACCTGAAAATTCGTTCATAAAATAAGTGCAATGTTAACAATATTACGCCTCAGTTTATCATTTATACATGCAAATCACAACTTAGAGATCACAGTGGATTGACAAATACACAAAACATTAACAGGGAGAATATTATTAAAATTCCACATACTTCTCTTAAGACATTTCAGATATTCACATTTTTTGTAAAAGGATAGTCTGTAAATGTAAACATTTTTTTGCAATTTTACTCCTTTTTACACTAAAACGGAGACAAATTTACAGTTTTCATTATTTATAGGCTATTATGATAGTATTTTACTGGTCTGATCCACTTTAGCTTGAAATGACCTAAAATTATTTTAACATCCTTGATTGTTAATATCTTCAGTGTAATTTTTGCATTTCACCGATTCATCCCAGGGGCCGGATTGAACCCTTTGGTGGGCCGGATTTGGCCCCCGGGCCGCATGTTTAACACCTGTGCACTAAGGGATTAAACCAAACCATTAACTTAGTCAAAGTAACATAAAGAGCAAACAATCGTAACTAAACACAAAATACTAACTGTGCAAAATGAACGTGATTTTAAACCAAGAATTAAGCAACTAAATTAACACTAAGGAACAAACTGTTTCTCCCCTTTAGTCTTTGTGGCAGTAGTCCCTTCCAGCTCCTTAAATGGTAGCCAAGCTCATCAGATGGGTTCTTTGTTTGGCAACTCAAAGAAACAAGTGTAAGTAAACCATTCAAACACTTGAACTAATATGTGTGCAACCAAATTAGCATGTGTTTAAAATAAAATACTTAAACTAAATTGTGAGATGTAATCATTAACTGTAACTTAAGTCTGTAATGAAATTTACGAAATAAAAAGCTACTAACACAAGGTTGTGGTGGGTGAGGGATGCACCACAACACTATTCACCACACCTGAGCTCATAATCTCCAAGAATAATACTACTTAATTTATATGGTGGTGTAATATACAGCTCCAAACAGAAAGTACTGTCTATGTAATGAATACTAAATGTAGGTAAATTTATAATCTTTTTCTTTTTTCATTTATTTCATTCATGGTTGTGCATTTCATCAGCAAACATTCAATAATCATCAGTTGAACGAACATGTACACACCCATGCTCGAAAAGGAGCAGGATGAAGAAAATGTTATATTTCCTGCCCCCTTCTAAATAATAATAGCCTTAATACTTAGCTACTCACAACTTGCTATAAAGTCAGACAAACCAAACAAAATACATCCAAAGATTATACAAAATAAATACAAAACCAAGTGCAAATCTACATATCCAGGAAGTACAAAACAAACAAAACATAGGTAAATATATTGCTGACGAAATTATGCAAAACCATTGCAATACCAGACCAAAATAAATAAATACATGTCACAGGATGCAAAACAAATCTGAAGCAAAATGTAAAAACTTATAACTGTTCATATAATCTCATAGTTCTGTCTTTATACACTTCCTTCATCTGGAATGTGTTTTTACAATCCTTCAGTTCATTATAAAGAGAATTCCAAAGTTTTAACACCCACCACTGATATACATATCTTTTAATAACTTTTAGACTAATTTCTTTTAGACCATCTTTTAATAACATGCTCTGATAGAATGTCCTGTTGTTTAATATTTTCATCTTGAAGACTTGCTGTCCAGTTATTTTCTTCAGAGGACAAGTGCTTTGTGTTAATGGATTTCTCCCTGTATGACTTTTAAAAAATGACACTTATGTACTTTAACTTTCCTGAATAGACACTGTTCACTATCAATAGTTTGTTGATATATCTTTGACTATTGATGAGCAAAGTAGTCTTGATCTTCTTCCTTGTTCTTCTTTTCCCATTGAACCAGATAGTCTTGGTGATCCTCATCCACAAGAACAGTAATTTTAAGTTCTAGAAAGGAAGAATCTTTGATGAACCTCATCAGCTGTGGATCCTTTTTTGGAGGTGATTGAGACCTTTTGGCTACAACAAAAATCAAAATCACCGTTAATATAAGATGCAGAGTTTACTTTGGTATTGTGTGAGTGGATAAAGTGCGGTCAGCTAAGCCAGGGCAGGTGGTAAAGTTATGATTTGGCTTAACAGGTTACAAAAAATATACAAAAAGTACAGACTAAAACTAATGATCACTGACAGGGCCTGGTTCTTTAACAATCTTGTGGAAATATAAGGACCATATTGATGCAAGGGGAGCTTCTCTGTTCATAAATACAGCCAAAGACAGCATGTGGTCTATACTTTATAATACAATAACAACCAAATTAATCAATGAAAATGAATGAAATCCACAAAAATGTACACAATTATCTCTAATATAATTGTATTTCTCACTGTAGGCTCATTTTTAGTCATTTTAACAATTTTTTATTTAATCTTTTTTATTTTTCAGTTGTATTTGATGCATATTGGCTTATGCTGCTGTACATTTGAATTTCCCCCATGGGGATCAAAAGGCATCAAAATATGAGTAGAGTATAAGTACTTTTATAAGTAATATACAGTCGAATTAACCCTTTCATGCACAAATTATGAGAACCTTAATCAAAATTTTTTCCTGGGTGTTTTTATTCCTCTTTAAGCATGAAAAAAACAATGCAACTGAAAATTTTCTTCTGAAAAATAAATAAAAATAAATAAATAAAATAAAAATAATATAAATAAATAAATAACTAAAAATACATTAAAAAAAATAATGAAAAAAAAATTCTTATGAACCTATTTTTCATGAAGTTGCAAAAATGTTCACTCAGCTGGACACCACACGTTTAATTTCTGATGCACAGAAATATGTATTTACTGATAAATTGTGTGAAAACTATGGGGAGGGCTTGTAATTCTGGGGATTTATGATCAGGAGAGATCTACATAATGTTACCAATTCATGCCAGAAAAGATATGTAGTGTCTTAAAACTTTAATAAAGATATGAAAAAAAAAAAAACAAAAACAACAAAATCCATGAATATACAAGAGAACAGCTGTAGAATAGCTGTCCACTGGAGTGACCACTATGCATGAAAGGGTTAAATGCAGGCATTTGAATCTTACTTTAGGTTGAACCTGGACTATATAAAACAATAGAAATGAAAAAGAACCATCCATCACACTTAGTTAGATGTGACTGAGTTTAAGGAATGAGAAGTTGAAAATATATGTTCTACCATTTTTAAATACAGATTAAGGATATGTAATGATGGTTAACTTCATTTAAAATGTATTCCAGAGGGATTAAGTGATTCAACAACCAGTAAAATGTTAAACCCAACCTGTCCACTTAAGTACTGTGTCATTTTATTGTACTAGAGGTTAGTTTGCGAATGTACATGAACTGTACTGCAGTTTCTTTTACGGCTCCCTCATGCATCATCAACCTGATTTGAATAAATTACCCTGAACTTTGGGTGTGGTGGAAATGCAATTACCAGGAACTCTTTTACCCCAAATAAGTTCCTGGTAAATAAGTTCCTGGGCTTTTGGTGGAAAAGGGCCTATTAAAGTATCTTATCTTATCTCGTCTCGTCTCGTCTTACTGCATACTATCCCGAGAATATTAACTTATTCACATTATGACGTCCTATAAAATCTGAGCTGCTTCATTTAAAGGTAAAAGAATATTTAAGTGTTGCTTATTATACTTTCGTGCACAGATAAACACCTTCAAAGAGAAGTCTCACCATGTTTCTGAAGAAGAATCAATCCATAGATGATTATGACTACTAAAATAGCCATGATTCCAAATCCCATTATTGCAGTCAGAGCCATCCAGTTGCCATTAAAAAAAAGGTGTGTGCCATCAAGCGTTTTGCCATCTGCAAAGAAACAAAATCCTGAGCATTCTGATACAGAAGGGATCCATTATAGAAAATCAGGTTGTGCAGAAAACTGAGATCAGGACAGAGGGAGTGACATGAGCCGGCAAATAATACAATTAAAATGACATCACACTTTGTTATTTAGACTATTTTCTCAGAATGTTTAGTCTTTCGTTGATTTTTTTTTTTTTTTTTTAATACAATAAACAGGCAAAACATCTCACCCCAGAAGACTGTGGTTTTATGACTGCCTGTTTTTACTGAGCACCCATAAGTGCTGGTTTTTTGTTTGAGGGAGATCCGAGCTGTCAGTCTGAGGATCACAGATGTGTCTCCAGATGGTAACGGTCCAATCAGAGATGTCCAGTCCACCCCAGAAGCTCCATCTACAATCAGATCCACTGAAGTCACTGATTTGTCGGTAGTTGCCAGATGACACCGTAGTAGTACCAGGAATTTGTCATTAGTAGGTTTGGCAAATACATGCAGCTCTGGAAAGAAAGAAGTTAACATTAGTGGCCTATGAATAATTGGCTTCATCAGCCAAAAATAACCTGTGTGGAGCTGGGAATACATGTTATAACAGACATTATTTATTTATTTATTTATTTTAAGAAATTGTCTCAACTGTATAGACTTCCATTGTTTGAAATTTATGGAAGCAAAAAAGAATTTCATGATGAAAATAAATATCAATCACGGTGGTTAAGTGATGGTTGCTGTATATATACTTTTTTTTTTTTTTAACTAAAATTGCTATAGCTGAACTTGCATATTTATTAAACATTAAGAATTAGAATAACATTTTCAATTATGCCTTGGTCAGCTTTCATATGATTAGGTGAGATAGCCACTTATAATAAAAATAAACAGCTACTTGGAGAGCACAGACCTCCGACCCCCCCTTGATCACCACCAAAATTTAATCATTTGATCCTTGTGCCAGTATCAACATTTCCTGAAAATTTCACCCACATCTGTCCATAACTTTTTGAGTTATCTTATAACAAACTGACAAACCCCTATGAAAACCTAACCTCCTTGGCAGAGATGATGAAATAGAAGATTATGCATAATTTCACATGAAGACATTGGTGGTGCAGTGGTTGGTTCTGTTACCACCACAGGAAGGAAGTTGTGGATTCAAATTTAACACGTTGAGATTGGAGAGGTCAAATAACAGATGTAAATTAACCAAACTGTTATTTACACCAATGAAACTTTTCATTTAGCTACAAGTTTAGTTTAAGCAACTGCCCTAAGAGTTCAATAAATTAACCCTTCAAGTGCCAAAGTCGCAGTATTACGACAAGCAACATAACTGAATGAAACAGACAGCTTTTTGAAATCTTGATATCAAAATTGGATATTAAAAAAAACAAACTCCGCAGCCCAAAAGGTTAACAAATCTGTGTCCAAAAAAGAGATACACACAAAGCGTTTTTCATTGAGACATGTCTGTTTTCACGAATGAGATGTTTTTTTCACTTTATGTAAAAATATAAGGCAGTAGGGGTGTGTATTGGCAAGAATCTGGAGATACGATACAAATCACAATACTAGGATCACGATGCGATATATCACGATATATCATGATACCGTTCAAAAGGCAGTTTTTTTTTTTTGTTTAGATTATTATTTCCTTGAAGAATTGAATTACACCAGAAATTTGCACAAATACTAAACACATTTTAATTTGATCACAACAGGATCTAATGCTATATCACAAAATTTTCCTGTGTTAAAACTTAAATTATGTTTTACAGACATTACAAGTTTAAGATCCTGTTCAAATGTTCATATTCTGTTAGTTCACAGCTAACATCAGAACATTATTTTTGTGCAATCCCAATAAAGGAACTAACATGATTTAATAAAACAGTGTTAATTGATAAAAAATAAAAAATATAAAAACAAAAATGAACCTCCACAATATCTGCATTTGAAATAATACCTAAAATATCAATATAGTACTTTTTAATATCGATACAGTATTGTGAAATGAAATATCGCGATATATTGCAGAACTGATATTTTCTTACAACCCTATAAGGCAGCTTTTTCACTCATAATTTTAAGTTAAAACAATATTTTACAGTGTGAAGGTGTAAACAGTCAGGGGGTTCTTTGTCCCTTCTGCCTTAAAGCTGTAAAATACCTAAACAACAACACTCAAAACTTGAACTGAACATGATACTACATAATAGTTATGTTACTATAAGAATTAAATAAATAATGAATTGCGATTATTTATTAGATTTTATTTTGAGCTATTGTATATTTCATCTTAATTTCCCTTGGAGATTTATAAATTTCACTCCAACTCTTCTTATCGTACACTGATCAACCATAACATTGTGCCCACTGACAGGAGAAGTGGTATTAGTACTGATTATTGATTATTTCATTACACTGGTACCTGTCGCTGGGTTGTATATATGAGGCAGCATGTGAACATTTAGTCCTTGAAGCTGATGTGGTGAAGCAGTAAAATGAGCAACGTAAAGAACTGAGTGACTTTGACCAGGTCCGTCCTATAACGGTGATGACTGGGTCAGAGCATCTCCACAACTGCAGGTCTTGTTGGGTGTTCCTGGTCTGCAGTGGTTAGTACCGACTAAAAATGGATAAATAAATCAAATCCATGGAGGCCCAACAGAGCCATCAGGGATCTGCTGCTAACTTCTTGGTCCAGATACACAGCCACTTTCAGAGGTCTGGTGGAGTCTAGGCCTTGGGTCAGAGCTGTTTATGTGGAAAAAGGGGAACCTACACAATATTAGACAGATGGAAATAATATGCTCCTATACATGCTCCATCTGGTTGTTCTGTAGATACTTTTGGTAGGACCTAACCACTTTGCATTGGTGATTCCCAACAAGGTCTGGAGATACTGTGACCCAGTGATTTAACCTTTGAATTTTGATTTAATCTTGAATTTCCCTCGGGATTAATAAAGTCTGTCTGTCTATCTCTCTATCTCTCTATTGAAAGTTACTCCGATCCCTATTGTTCCGTATTTTTCTGTTTCTAACACAACAATAAATGTTCACTTGTTGCCTAATATATGCCACCCACTGCCAGGCCACATGTTATGGTTGAGTTGTGTATCTGGGTCTTTCCATGAAACTGGATTCATTTTGGTACTTGGCACTTTGCCATCTTTCCAGACCCACTAATAAAAAAGAAATTTGGATATATTTTCCTCTAGGATGTACCTAATGATGACCTCAGATAAATGCAAAAACATAATACTCTTGCTCTGAGCCATCCCAAAATGAATTTTTAATAAAATATTGGGCCCAAAAATAGGACCAAACCTGGAAAGCTACCTAGGTATCATTGCATTTGATCTTGAAAACATCGCTTTGTATGGTCTTATATACAGTTAGAAATAAAGACACTGTTAAATTTGATGATCCTAGTGGTTTTTCTAATCCAGACATGGGTTTTTCATGAATCTCAGCTCATTCCAGGTTTTGCGCATTGTGTCCATTCACGTCACATTTAGGACCTGCCCATTTAAACACAAATAAGTCACAAGTGATTTTGCAACAGTGGCCATTTTTGTGAAACACTGCCTGGCATATTTGCTTTGATTCCTAAAATTCCATGTGAGAATAAGAAGATATTTGAAAAAATTGTAGGGTGTAATTTTTGTGTCCTTTTTACCGTGTTACATGTGGATTTTTGTTACATCAAATTAAAATGTTTTATCTGAAAAATATTTTATCTCAGTAAATATATATTTTTAAAATAGACCAGATACTTCTAAACTTGCTACATAACATTCGTCTACATCTTGTTTGAATTTGTAGCCCCTCTGTTCTGCTTTTTGGGACCAGTTTCATAGAAGCACCCATCTTGCATTGAGAAAATACCTAAGTACAGGACTCACTTGTACAACATCTGTACAAGTCAGTTTTGGGCTTTGTGTGTGTGTGCGTGCGTGTGTGTGTTGCTGTTTAACTCTCACCTGTGTATTCACTGCTCATTTTGAAAGTAATTTTCTGGATCATCAGTGGACAAATATTTTTGATGAAGTCACTGAAAGCTATATTTCTTCCTTCGTCTTTGTTCCATATTTGTTGAAGTGTTTTTGCAGAGGGGGAGTGGGCGGTCCATTTCTGAGATTTAGAATCGAAAGTTAAGAAGTCCAATCCATTCACAGCCCAGGCTTCAAAACCAGAGACACTCCTGTCGGCTGACTGGATACAGCCACGCCTCCGTTGAACAACATCTAGAAAGAATCAAACAACTTCCAGTTTCATTTTTATGCTCCCCTGCAGACAGCTTATATGTAAAATCTGTTGCAAAACACAAACAATATTTTGAAACCTTACACACTGTGCTGTTGATCAATGTTGGAATTTCATGCAGAGCCACTATCATATCATCACAGGGACCATCACAGGTTTCAAATAAGTGGTTGTTTTCCAATGTAGGTTTGATTTGTTCACTTCTGTTCCAGCTGTCACAGTATGAGATTGGAACATCATCATAAGTGGTTAACTGCTCAAAAAGAGGTCGATCTTTCGGTTTCGTACGCCCTGTGGACAGGAACAACAGAGAATGGGAACCTGAAAAAGAAAAGATGTGAACATTCTGTTAAATATTTTTTCAACAAACATAAAGTACCTCAGCTGCTATTGGACATAAATATTGTATGCAACTGTGGAATTCTTTTAGCGGGTGTGTTCACCAAATCTTGTAACCAAGAAACTTGCTATTAATTTAAATGACATCATGTATTTTAGATACATTTCGAAGAGATTCACTTTTTATAACATCATACATTGAAATTCTACATTAGACACACAAGAAAAAACTACAGGCCAAAGGCAGCTCTCCTGAAAGCACACTGTTCCACAGAAGTGCATTTAAAATGTTATGTTCTGCTTTGAAATGTTATTTTATCAATGATTTTATTTGAGTAAAAGACAAGATAAGGTAATGTAAGAAAGAAAGGAGAAATTGACTGCACAGCAGCTCAAAGTAAAGGCAAATATGTTAAAAATGGTATGAGACAAGATTTAAGAGCAGCAAAATAGTAAAATAAATAAATAGAAGGTAAGAGAAAATACACAGTAGCATCAACACAAGCTAACTCCCATAAAAAGTATAAATACACAGAAAAAGTATCAATTGAAGGTAGGTAACAAACTAGAAGCACTCGGAGAACGCAGACCTCTGCCAAGGCTGATCAGTGGCCCCCCCCGTGGGCCCCCCCCACGCCAAGGAGGTTATGTTTTTGCCAGGGTTTGTCTGTCTGTCCGTTAGTGTGCAACATAACTCAAAAAGTTATGGACAGATTTGGATGAAATTTTCTGGTCTGCGCCCCCCCCCCCCCCCCCCCCCCCCCCCCCGTGGGCCCCCCCACCCCCGATCACCACCAAAATTTAATCATTTCTTCCTTATCCCATTTCCAACAAACCCTGAAAATTTCATCAAAATCTATCCAGACAGACAGATAGACAAACAAACCCTGGCAAAAACATAACCTTGGCGGAGGTAAAAATATAAAGCAATTAAAAGTAAATCTGAGTGTGCAGAATAGCCCCTTTTGCTTCATTATCAGATCATTATTTATTTATTTAAAAGTTTGCAGTACTTAATGCTGTCTTTGTTGAGGTGGGGCTTCCTGGTTGGGTGTTTTCTTTTTTCAGTTTGCTCATACAACAGATTGTTTTTCTAAACCTCAGAAGCAGCTGCTGATTTTCACTGTCACTCACAAGTCGCTTTAAATGACCCAACAAGACCCTTCACTGAGGACCTCTTAAATTAAACTCCTGTTATGTTCTTTCAAAGCAATGCACAGTACATTTAACTCAGACTAATATTACAGATTATTTATTTAGCTTCTGTTGGTCTCGTCATCAGTAAATGGCACTTACCACATTCACCTACTGACAGCAGAAAACATGGAATGAGAAGTTTGATCCATTTAATCCTCATGATCACGGCGACATCGAGTGTGCAGGTGTAGTCTTTTCAGCATGTGTATAAATATAAATGCTCACAGACAAACAGGTTTGAGGAGTTTGTCACTGATCATCTGATGTGTTGCAAAAAAAAAAAACATCTGCTCAGTATAATACTGTAATGAACTACCAGAGCTTCAGTGGACTATCATTGCATTTGGTCATTGTTTATGATCAATAACTGCTGCATTTGTTTGTTCACTCTAAACCCACAGATGTACAACTGCACATGCACGTGAGTGAATATTTCTGCAAATGTGTTCAGATTTTAACCTGGTATTAGTGATAGGTTTTTGATTTGTTTGTTTTATTTGTTTATCACTGCACCCATCAAACAACAAATACTTCAAGCAGTCTGTTCCCAACTATCTTTTAATTTAGTCTTTATCTATATGTTCCACAGAAAAAAATGCAAATTAGCAGGTTTTCACACCCTTTTAAAAGAGTCAGAACACGCCCTTATGAGATCTGGCACATGGGCTGACTATCAAAAACACCTCTGCCATCCAATCAGATGCAATATCTGAGAAATGGGAGGGATCAGGTGATAAGATCAGATACGACTGAGCTGCTCAGACTGTAAGACTCAGTGAATATCTGAAATGGTTGTGCTCTGCTTATCCTGAATGATGGGTAGTCACATGGCAATCTGACATGTTTTGCTCTGTAACCAGTTGTGGAAAGTATCTATTTACCCAGGCAGTGTACTTTTAGAAATGTTACTTACTTGTGTTGCATGTGGTGGCCCTGAAGTGCAACGCACAAATGCAAATGAGAAAACGCAAATGATAAAACACAAACACTAATGATAAAACACAAACGCAAACGAGAAAACGCGAACACAAAAGAGAAAATGCAAATATGTTACATGAAAACAATTGGTCTAAAATACCGTTTGTCATCTTTTCATGGTCATCAGATATGATCTATTTTGGACGTTCAGAGGGTCTATAATTACCCTTGAAACACCATCATCTTCTATAACATTAATTCATCAGTAAAACCCATGGAGTTAGATTAATGACAGGGGATGGAAATGCCTGGTTTATGTTCAGTTAATGATATATTTACCTTGAAAAGTCACTTTTTCTTCAGTTTTCTCTGTTCTTCATACAATAACTCAACTTTAATCTGAACTTTTATAAACATCTCCATAATCAGTAAATAAAATATAGGAACTAGAAAAGCACTCGGAGAGCGCAGACCTCCGCCAAGCGCAAAAATTCCCCACATAATCGGTGATACAAATCCTACATTTATTTTTTAAAATAAAATCCACCTTCTGGATCAGATCCGGATCAGCCTTTGAAATGTGATAGAGGACCCCATTGTCAATTCCTGAGTTAAATTTCATGAGTTTTGGTCAATAATTAAGCGAGATATTGGGAAACGAAAATTTTGGCCCCATTTACCACAATGTTAATGAAAATTTCAAAGTGATCCAGAATCCAGGATTTCTTCCGGATCACCCCCAAAAGTTAATCATTTCTTCCTTATCCCATTTCCAACAAACCCTGAAAATTTCATCAAAATCTGTCCATAACTTTTTGAGTTATGTTGCACACTAACGGACAGACAAACAAACCCTGGCAATAACATAACCTCCTTGGCGGAGGTAAAAATACTTGATTTATATTGGTAAAATGCTAAAGGTTAAATATAGAGAAAATTTCATTTGGGAACTGATACAAAAGTAGCGCTGGGCCTTTATGGGTTAATTGCAGGCTTAGTGGGTAAGAAATTCCATCTTGGTAAGTTTTGATATTATCAGACTAAAAATGACAGTTAGGGATAATACCTGTATGGCAGAAATATAAGTTTTTTGGGTTTTTTTTAATTAATATTGTATTTTATAATGAGACAATTCATATAACACTGTTGGAACCAACCTAATGTCATGAACCAGTGAATTCTTTGCAGATGCAGTGTGTATGACAATACATGAAAATGCATTTAAGTGTTGCTATAGAAGTGTTCGCTGTTGTTTTTACAGGTGGTTACACTGACGATTACCTATTTAATGATACATGTGCCAATTAAAGCTGGAGGTTCCATCTCCATCCCATGTTTTTATAGTGTATGCTACACAAACAGTGTGAAATACCTGTGTATAGGACATATTTGGAATTCCTGCTCTTACGCAGTTACAACAAGCCAACCAACCAAGCACTTCAGGAAAGTTTTTGATCTCTGATGACAAATACCAACATTTTTTCTAATGGATAATGACACTCAATACAGTCACTGTTTGTTAAAGAAAATGCTTAATGATGGGAAGCAGTCTTTTCAGTTAATTGTCTTCTCCGATAAAATCTGAGACACATTAAAAAACGATTCGAAACAGGACAAAAAAAGAATTAACCAAAGATTTCATCACAAAGCACTTATTTCATGCACAAACTGATATTTGATTTAACCTGTTTTTGTGCATTTAATGATGACATTTTTTAAGGACTGGATCTGCCAGTCCCCTATGTGGACCAGCAGGAAATGAAAGAAGGAGTGTGACTGTCTTGTGTCACCATAACAATCAAAATATATTCAAGTGGTGCAGATTAGGCAGCACGTGTATGTCACCGTTCATGAAATAACCACAACTATTTTACCTAAAAACACTCACAATGTGACAAGTAAGACTCAAAAACACACATTTTTATGGCCTTGTAAAGAATGTCCACAAATAATCCCAACAAAAGGTCAAGTCAATTCTAACATGATGAATATATTAGGATTTTATTAAGGGGTTTAATGAAATGGATGTTAAAAATATACTTAACGCCATTAAAAATGCACGGTCCAAATGTGGTGTAATTTCGCAGAAAACATTAGACCACCCCTTGTTTTCTTTAATTTCTTGTTCATTTTAATGCCTGGTACAACTAAAGGTACATTAATTTGGGCAAATATAATGATAACAACAAAAACAGCTCATAAGAGTTTAATTTCAGAGCTGATATCTAGCCATTTTCCATGTTTTCTTGATAATAACCAAAATTACTTCAGTTCTTACATCAATATCTATGGCATTGTACTGACAAAAACAGTGCTTTTAGGCATTCCATGTTTTCTTTTCCGTCTGTTTCAGTCACATGATACACACAGGAGTTAGTACTTGATTACATAACCATTGTTTTTGATGACTTTTGATGGTCTAATAATTTTTTCCGCTACTATATTGCTCACGAGATGAGTAACACAGTTAACAGCTGTATTTTTTTCATTCCCGACGCGTGCTACATTGGTGTATGGACTGATCCCTTTATGTCGGACACTGAATCTAATTTCTTGTACAGAGTCACGCCTGAGTGGTAACTTTAGCTGTGATCAATAGCCTATATAAAGGCAGCAAAGAAAACGCCGAAATGTTTTTACCAGCTCAAAATACCACAACTTGCAATACAACAGAAAGAACGTGCCATTGGTATGTTACGAGCAGGTCTGAGCTGTGGTGAAGTCGCTCGCCGTCTGCGCTGTGATCGCAGTACAATCAGTCGTCTGAGTGCCAGTTTGGATCAGATCAGATCCCTCTGGACAGTTCCATGTGTTGTAGCTGCACTGCTTGTTATGAATCCAGAGGTGGACACACCTGATATTGAATGATATTTTCAATTTCTGAGTACCTGTATTCAGTGACTGAATAAACATGTTAAGTTGATCACAATTTGTCTCCAATTCATTCTCTAATGACCAATGCTACCCTCTTTAATATGAAGGTCACACCAAACCATTTCATTTAATATATCTCCAAATATACATAATATTCTGACCCGTGCGTTTTTAATGGTGCAAAGTACCTTTATATTGTAAGAATTATACGTCACAATTTCTTTTATCAAATTTGTACTTCCACTGATCAACATTCTTCTTTATACACAAGTGCAGAGACTACCCCTCATCCCACACATGGAACACACAGGAACACAGATGATATTCTTACCTGTATTTGAAGAAAAAACTGAAATCCTCAGAAATGTCAGTGCAAGCTCCTCAGATTTGAAGTAAATCTCATTACATTTGTCTTTTAGCTCCTCTAAGCTGAGGATTCTCATCATTACTTTAGTCTTACCACTGGTAATTTTAACTGTTGCCTATTGGAAGATGAGCAGAGGTCTTATGTCTCTTGGAATTTCTACTGAAAAAAGCCATTACTATTTGTTATTTTTCGTTCTTATGTTTCACTCATGTTTCAGCTGAGACCATTCTTGATGAGTCTCATGCCACAGAGGCAAGACATGGCATTAGATTTTCTTATTTCATATGCTGATCATCTTTTTTTTATAGTTATATAAGATTTAAACTAAGATTGAGTCTAATACATTTTTAGAGAGACAATAGAAAATCTAGATCTAAAACAAATTCAAAAATCTACTAAAAGAACTTATCTGACTGTAGTAATCTAACTTTATTATGTGCTTTTAAAGAGTTTAATGCACGTGGAGATGCTCATCCACAGTAAAATAAATTAAGTATAACATTTTCACTAACATGTGCATATTATTATATTTTAAATAAGTGACAATCAGTGACTAAAGAATCTCTTCATCATTGTATACACTGCAAACATTAGCACCTGGAAAAAAACAAAAAACAAAATGACGATGAGGCTAAAGATGCTTCTTCACAAAACTGTCACTTGGAAGTTTCACAACCAACAGTTACAGTTTAGGTCACAAAACAGTAGCAGAGTGTGAAAAGGAGCTGTGAAGTTTTGCAACTATGTACCTCAACATAGGCCTTACACCGCCCTCAAAAAGTTAGGTGTCAAAGTGAGACAGGAGTGTTAGTATACTGAAATGTGACACTGTTTTTATGATATATGGCACCTGTAACCCAGCATCTGCTCCAACTGTACCAACAAGAGTCATTTTGAAGATACTCGTAATAGTATTTATAACATTGCTCTGTCTGACTCTGAAGACTGGTTTTCATTGCTGCTGTTCTTCAACTAACATACAGTATATGACAGGATACAGGAAAACATTACTCTTGAAGCTGAAAAAACACTTAGCTCCATACTAAACCATGTTGAGCTTCAAACTCATAAACTTTGTTTTACAAGACAGTGGACTGATATTTTTAATATTTGTTGTCAGATTACTTAAGCACTACCTTTGAAATGATACATTATTTTTACACAGTAATCCCAAAACCTTACCCATAGCAACCAGAAATTCACAGATCTTTTGCAAAAGTAAAACAGTTCTTAAAAATTTTGTCAGTACAGTATGTGCACTTAATAATTTGAATAAACAAATGAGTATACTGGTAGTGGAAGTGAAAAATAGATGTGCTTTTTCTGAGTGCAGGATAAGTTGCCCTGCACTCATGAATAAAGATAGCAAAAGGTATGGAAAAAAGTTATTTACTTTTTTTAATCAAATTGCCCTCAAATAACAGTGCATTACAGTACAAGAATACACAATAACTTCTGCAAACCCACCCAAGAAAAAAAAAAAATCTGCTGAATAAATATGTACAATGTACTCATATGAGTGCAAAGCAGTGAGGTGCGTTTGTTTAGGTATGTCATTGGAAATGATGGCAGTATTGTATCACATCAAAATAGACTCCTGCAAAACCATATAAGGATGCCGATTCATTGTTAACTCATAGTTTCTGTCAAATGTCACTGTCACTTTGCGTCACTGCATAAAACCTCTACATTCAAGCTCAGTAATGCACAACATTTGGCGCTATATATGACACTGTTAACCCTATAACGCCAAACGTATCATATTTGATACATGAGTTTTGAAGCCCTCTACAGTGTGATATCAGCCCTCTACAGTGTGATATCAGTGTGATATTTTCAATTATCAGTGACGGCTGTTCGTCTTTCAGACAGGGGAAGGTCATTGTCAGCTTACATACAAAAAAAAAAAAAAAAAAAAAGTCAAGTTATTTAAACATACATTCGGCCCTCTGTTCCTTTTTAAGAAAATGCTCAGTGACCTTATCGTGCCAAGTAGGCGTCTTTTCCAGGGACTGGACCAGTGTCCTCTCAATGTCCAGCAGAGCTGGGTTGCTTAGATTGCCTTGGTCCATTGTGTTGTGGGTGTAAGACTTCAGCCTTTTTAAACAACAGATGCTCCTTTCATTCCGACAGCCGACAGTTTGATTGATTTAACTATCTACAAAACGATATTCAACTCGAACAAGAAATGATTAAATTATGTAACTGAAACAAGAAAACGCTGAAATTATGTTAAATTGAAACAAGGAAGTACAATGAGTGTGTTTTATTTACGGTGCAAGAAATGAACAAGTAATTTCGTAGTGGTTTCTCTGATTTCACAGCAGAATGTGTGACAGTATTAAACTGAACTCTGTCAGTGAAGGAGTAGATCTGAAAATAGCTGTCAGGCAAACGGGATTCAGCCTTTCGACTGATCCTCCAATCAGCACGAGGGATTCTGGCGTCCAGCCCGGCCGAGCTCCGCCCACAGCTCCATTCACCCCCAGAGACACCCGGCGTCCGGGGGCGGGACAACATCATGGCATTTATCCAATTACCGTCCAGTTTTGAGGCAATGAAAAAAACTGTTCCATTCAGTCCCATTGAAGCCCAGAGACGCCCGCAGTCTACGGACAAATGCACTGAGCAGAGATCGAATGAGAAAACAGCACAATGGGAATGTATGAGAAGTGAACAACATCGTGTCCGTTGATTTGTGATAAAGCTGATTCTGAACGAACTCATCAGTGAGATGAACGTTATCTAACACATTTGTAGTCAATAAAATGTCAACACGACCGTACACATTTAACAATTTAATTTTTGTAATTTTAGGGAAAGCTGAGCTTCCCTTGCAGTCTATGAGAAATCGCCACTGTCAATTTATATAATTAGAAAATGAAGTTGCAGCAGTAGAGGGTTGTTTAGGAAATAGACAGACAGACAGACAGACAGATAGATAGACTTTATTTATCCCAAACTGGGAAATTACAATTATGTTTTTGTTTTTTCAAAAATAATAATATTTGAGCATGGAGACCTGATGTATCAATTGTGATACAAAATTGAAACCCATAAATGGAAATTGCTATTTGAAGAAAAATTTTGGTTTTTTTTTAGAATGACCAATAAAGGCTCCAGTTTCAAATAACTGGAATTTTCTGTCAATGATTTAATGGTTCAGGCTTTACAGGGTTAACACACCATTAAATTCTCACTTAGACTTTGTTTTTTTATGCATTAAATTGCATTTTAAATGGTACGTTCAAGTGTTCCTGACTGAACATACTGGTATGAGAACAAATGCCCATCATGTAGATGTGAGGGTATTAAAAAGGATTATCAGTGTAACAATCAGCACTTGCACATGTTCTTTCATCAAACTTGTTCTTCTTACATGCAAGATGATTATCATTAGCTTCCTTCCTTCCTTCCTTACTACTTCTTCATTTTTAAAGATGATAATGATACTGAAATGAAAACTTAATGTTATTAAGATTGTGTTGATCCTGAATATGTGAAAAGCTGAAACCTTAATAAAACACTGAAGTTAAACCAAAAAAACTAAAAATGTTGCACCCACACTTACTTTTGCTAATGATGTAATAGTACATTTTTGGATCTAATCTAAGTAGCAGTTATTAGTCAACACTGAGCCGTTATGGGTCATTGCTCCACAGTTAGGAGCTGACTGAGCTTTTAAGGAGGCAGGCCTGGATCACTATGGTTACAGGGTGTATAGTAAATATGCAAAACTGAATTACACCTCACTATCGGTTTTACTGGGGAACTGAACTGACATATATCAAGAATCCTTGACAGTTTAAAGTTATAAAGTTCACACACTGGGAGGGAAACAGATGTGGTGTACACTAGTGTTACTGTTAACTCAGTGCACTTACAGCAGCCCAAAAGGAGATTTAAAAAAAAAAAAAAAATCTGAGGTTTAACACATTTTGTGCATTGCATCACTTTGTTTTTGCATCTCCAGCAGGTTCAGACTCCTGATGCGAGTGCATCATCCCCTTCTATTGGTGCACAACAAGAGGTGTGAGATTTATTTATGAACAACTGTAATGACTCTTTATGTAAATGAGCTGTTTTTGTGTATTTTTCTGAAATGTTGTGAATGTTATAAATGTTAGTCAGCATCTAACTTTCTTCTACTTTGTTTTCTTTCTTTTTGAAGACTGAACCATGTGAGGGAAGTGTGATCTACAGCACAGTCAAACAAAAGCAGACTACCATTAACAGAGGTGTCAAGTAAAGAAGTCCAAATACTTTGTTACTTTACTTAGGAAGAAATTTTGGTTTTCTATACTTTTACTGGAGTAATTATTTTTCAGCCGACTTTTTACTTCTACTCCATACATTTTAAAAATAGCCTCATTACTCCTATTTCATTTTGGCTTATTTTCATTCCAGCTTGTCATCGTTCAAATAAAAATAAAAAAAATTATCCAGATAAATCTCGCAATCTGGATAGAGTGAATTTGACTGTGGTTGGATGAGAAGTATAAACATATACCATTCCAACATACTATTGGTTTGGATGCGATCCATCGCACCTGCACATGACACAAATCACGTCACACTCCAGCAATGACATAACAGATGTATGTAGCCTCGTATGAAGATGTTCATGGCAGAGACTCAAGAGAACTGGAACCAAATGTCCCAACCACTCTACTGTATATAGACAATCATACAAGTGTAACTGTTACTAAGCCTGCCCCGGGTACACCAGTGTTCTTGTCCAGTTTTGTTCTCTTGTATCCATTGCTCTCACAGATTTCTTCAGCTAAGCTTGGATGTACATTTATATTCCAATACAGGTTATTGATGACATGCTGCTGAAGTTTGACTTTTTGCACCATTCCAACTAGTCCTCATATCTTCCACTCCATCCGAAACATGTTCATGCTCAGTAGTACACATACATGGTTGTTTAATACATTTGCGTTGGACTAAAATGCATTCATTTCAATGGGCATATATGCAGCTGGAACAGGTTTTCAACATTCACATTTTAATACAACATTATAGTCATTAAGACCTCTAGAAAAATGTTTTTGGGGGAGGTGGGGTAGTGCACTATAGGTGCCTGTGGTGCCACCTAAGCTTTTGTCCTAATGGCATTTTTTCCACCCTTACATTTACATTTATACTTTAAGTAGTTTTGAAACCAGTTCTTCTACACTTTTACTGCAGTAAAAAGCTTGAGTTGATACTGAAGTCTGTTTAAACCCTAGTATCTATACTTCTACCTGAGAAATATATGGGAATACTTTTGACACCTCTGATCATTAATTCCAATAACTTTAAAAAGGGGTGGAAGATAATTGTACAAGTGTGGAAACCTGATGAAGTAATGCACGTATATGTTTAAATCACATTGTATCAGAGATAAGTGAGTCTGGACAGATAAGAATACATGCAATGCATATATAATATCAGATCATTTTCACACTAGAAATGTTGATCATATTTAGACTTCAGAGGTTTATATTAAGGTTAAAAGTGCATATTTAGCTTTTTAAGGCTATTGCTTGATGTTAATGTACATTTTATGCATCGACTTTAGTCTACAGTTAGGAGTGAGATTTAAACTGCTGTTGAGAAAGAATGTGGTATTTGTAGAGTTACCCACACTGAAATTACTATTTTAACTGTCCACAGGACTTCACAGGGCAAGCTGCAGTTTCAGTTTCTGGCCTATGAATAAAGTTTTATAGCTTACAGGTATGTACAGTGTTTGTTTGATCAGCAAACTGATGCAGCAATGGCAAAAAAGGGAAGAGAAACAGTTGCCTCATTTACAAAAATGAGGAAGTTCAAACTCAGTCATGTGCAGCTGTCTCATTTATTTTTCATGCTCTCTTGCTCACTAATATGGCTATTGTCAGCATCCTTCTCATCTTTGCTGGTCTCACAGGTCAGTTACAGGTCTTTTTATATTTGTACTTGTATGATTACTGCTTGTGCTTAAGCTGATTATGTCCAATTATTCCAGCTACAACTAAATTAAACTAAATACAGTTCTGCATTACTCTTTGTGTCAGATATGTGATAAATTATTTGGTACCCTAGACAAATCCGAAGAATATCCTGTGATGTAAACCAACAATATATGAAAATATTTATAACAGTTAAAGTAGAATGTTTATAATCACAATGCTTTAATGATTGTTGTTGCAGGTATTCACAGTATAAGTACAGTCAGTAAGGTAACGGTGGAAGAAGGAGGTTCCATCACTATCCCATGTTTCTACGAGTTAATGTACACAGACCATGTGAAATATCTGTGTAAAGGACGTAGGTGGCGATCATGCTCATATGAAATTAAAACAGATTGGAAAAATTCAACAAAGTATTCGATCTCTGACAACAAAAACCAAAGACTGGTTACGTTCATTATTAATGATTTGAAAACAGAAGACACAGATTATCATTACTGGTGTGTCATGGAGATAGACAATGGACTTGATGATAAAAAACGTTTTAAGGTTCGTGTCACTGGAAAAGGTAAGAGCTTTGAATTTACTACAGCACATATGGGATCCAATGTGGAACAATGTGAAGGGAGAACTTTTGTTTGCTAAAGAGCACAATTACAGTAAAAAAAAACAAACGTTTGAAACATCATCTGTGAATACATGTGTTTATCAGACTTTTTTTCTTTAAGGCGATGCCACGCTCTATGTGGATTCTCAGAAGGTGACAGGGTTTATCAGAGACCAAATAACCATCGACTGTCACTATAGAGGATCTAAACCAATAAAGTGGTGCAGGACTGGTGGTGAAGGACCCAGATCCTGTATCGAAAACTCTGGGTGGATAGAAGAGACAAAGGTGACTATTAATAGAAATACCACTGGTGTTATTACTGTGACTATGAGTGAACTGAGGGAGAGGAGCAGTGGTTGGTATTGGTGCACTGATGAAGACCTGCAGATGCCGGTGCATGTAACCATTAAAGAGAGACCTACCACCAGTAAGTACTTCACATAATAGTAAATCATAAATATATACGTTATATGACATTATGTACTGTGTACTGCAATTTGATTTAATATGGATTCATAATGTTATATTACTTTGTTAATCACTTCTTTGAAAATAAGCAACAATTGCAATAACAACAACAGCAACAACAAGAACCAGACAGTCAACGACCATATCGTCCATGTCCAAACCTGTCAATCACACAAATGTGAGTCAAGAACCGACCACAGAACAAACTGGAACACACAGGTTAGTAAGATTTAAACCTGTATGTTTTATAGATTCATTCATATGATAAATAAAACTGCTTTGTTATTTATAGATAGAATTAGAACCACTGATGTATTAATGATTAGAAAAATAACTGAATGTCAGTGTGGTACTGATTAAACATGTCGTGTGTGTTTTTCTATCATTTGTGCAGCAGCTCATCCAATCATCTGCTGAGTTTCATCATTCCTTTGTGTTTGCTGCTGCTGATTGTAACGGTGGCCGTACTCACCTGGTTCATGTTGAAAAGACGCAGTAAGTCTGTCCAGAACTGTACATGAATCCAGTTCATCCTATTTAGACTAAATGTACAGAGTCATTCCATGTGCATATTCAGTCACAATTTTCCTCTGTTTTATTTTTAGAGTCACCAGCCACAGCTGAGGTAAGGTGGATTTATATTAGTGTTGTCATTTTATTTTCAATATAAAGATCTGTGTTATCTGTTTTTCATTATTTAGTTCAGTTTCATTAGATTGCAAATATTTCCAAGTTTTATGTTTTATGTTTTTGGACTTCAGAAGGTGAACAGAGGAACTGATTAACATGATGGTGAATATTCTGTCTCATATTTGGTTTGTTTTATCAGGATGAACAGACAGTAACGTACAGTACTGTGACGCATGTGAGAAAAAACACAGCCCAGGTAAACTAATTGAGTGTAATATAAACATACTTTTGTTGTATACTTCAGCTGCACTGCTTCATTATCATTTGTCTCTCATTTCTGACCATGTCTATTATCATAATCATTTTATCTTATAACACCGGTCTACAATTTTTTTTTAATGATCTGCCTCAGAGATTAAATGTGCTAAATGATATGTATTTTAATAAGATTAATTGGAAAACAAATGACAAAAGTGTTGGTTTACTGATGTTTTCAAGGCATAAGAAAGTGTTATTATTGGTTTATGTACATTTATACAATAGATTTATCAATCTTCCACTAGATGGAACCTGTAAAAGTGAATGTATTGTCATTTGCAGGCAGCTCTGAGACAAATATTCCCTTTGAGTAAAACCCATTCTCTCATAAATTCTCAAATTTCACATTTTGACCCAAGACTGTATCTTGGAAACTTCAGCCAACCAGCATTTGTGACTTGATTTTTCTTTTTCAGTGACTCACATGTGGTAAAATGTCACTACTTTTATTCTGGAAGCATTTTACTTTTAGAACAGTGTAATTAATCTGAGGAATATACTGTAAACTGTTTCATTTACTTCTCTACTACAGTCTGAAGAGAAAGTCATATAATTTAATATTCTATATTATGAACAGGACCTTCAACCCATGTAACATCCTTAAAAATAGTTTCATATTCATAGTTTGACTTGTCCTGTAAATTATTGTATGTTGTAATTGTGTGTTGTATTGCATGCTGCCTCTTGGCCAGGACTCCCTTGGGAAAGAGGTTTTTTGATCTTGAGATCTTTTTTTCCTGGCTAAATAAAGGTGAAATAAAATAAATGAAACAAACAAACAAACAAAAAAATTATAAAAATATATATACAGTATATGAATTTCACTATTAACATACACATGAAACGCAACCGGTGTTTCTTGTTATATTACAGTGTTAATATGTACATCTGTATTAAAACATCACATTTCCTTTTCTGTTTCCTTCCACAGCAGATAAATACTGAAGATGAAGCAGACGTCATGTACAGCACTGTTTTTTACATTGCACAACAAAATACACACCAGGTAAATATGACCCTGATCTCAGTCACACTGTTTCTCATTCACAGTTACAGAATTATATATATTTTCCAAGCTTTTTGTATTCTTTGTCTTCTTTTACAGCTTTTAATGTTTCCTCTGTTTTCAGGTTGAAGACAAAGATGAGAATGTGACCTACAGCACAGTGGTTCATCGCTAGTGAAATTATGAAATAACTTTCTGACTTCCTGTCTACTTGTTAATACCTTTATCAGTCATTTGCTGTTGTCCATCAAACTGTAGCCTACTGCTCTCCAAATGTACCTATGAGGATATTTCAGTATGTGTTTTCACAATCTATGATCTGTATTTGTTAATAAACATGAATAAAGTATTCTGTCTTTTTCCAGTTGTAAAATTTTTAACCTTCAGTTTTCAACTCAGACAAACCTTTTAACAAATTCATCCACAGACGAACATTATATGAATTGTTCCTTCTCATGGCAGAGTTAGGGAACAACATTTAGAGAAATACACTTAACCCAGAAAGACCCAAACATCTACTGTAGACCAAAACCATCTACTGATCTAAACTGTTTAACACCTGTTGATCCACTAGTCCTATCAATACATGTAAATAATTGGTGTAAAATGCAGTTTGTCATCTTTTCATGGTCATCAGATATGACCCATTTGGACGTTCAGAGACTCTGTAGTTACCATGGAAATCCCATCATCTTCTACAACATTGATTCACCGATAAAACCCATGGAGTTGGATCAATGACAGTGGATGGACACACTGGGTTTATGTTCAGTTAATGATGTATTTTGGTTTAAAAGTCACTTTTTCTTCAATTTTTCCTGTTACTGATTTAATAACCCTTACCTTTAATCTGAGCTTTTATGAACATCTACATGATCAGTAATTCAACTACAGAAAAATATCAGTTTTTCACGAAAAAACGCTCAGCAAAAAATGCAGTGTCAATATTTCTGAGTCCTGCTATTTTAACCTAGATAGAGTATTTATAGCTCTATGGAGAGTAAACCAGCTCTAACAGTAGAGTTAAAAGAGGGATGATTAGTTCCAGTCTGCTGCATTGCATTGTGGGTACTGGACATTTTACCCATTGTGTTCTATTTTATGTGCAAGGGTTCAATGGAGTTTTGTGTTAATGTTTATTTTGTTTAATGTGTCTGTTGTACAAAGTTTATTGGCCGTTTTCTTTTGTTTTTTTTGTTGTTTTTTTTATTAATGTAGCAGCATTTGTCAAACCTGTAGGCAGAACAATGCTGTAGCTTGTAGGTGTAACAATAAATACATAATCAATCATTCCTACCCAAAGAACCACTTCAAGAAAATTCTGTAAGTCATCTCACACCCCCACCTTGGGAACTCCTGCAATTCTACATTGTTTCAATATTAATTAATTAATATTAGTAACTACATTTGGAGTAAAAATAGCTCTATAAGTGTAATCATATTACTCTCAACAGTGTGAAAACATCACAGTGTTGAATATTTTTGCACATTTCATTGTTAATTTTGACACTGAATTGAGTAGAATTAACTCTGAAAATGACACTGGCCATAGAATAAATTTTACTCTAATTCTGAGTAGGACCAAATGTTATCTGAAACAGAGTTTAAGTCAACTCTCTCAGAGTTAAATTGAATCTCTGTTTTTTACTGTGTGCAAAACACAGAAAATAAGATTACACGAAACAGTGATAAATCATTTCAGAAAGGTTAAAGAGAAAACAAATCTTTTTGGAACTGTCACAGAAGCAGCACTGGGTCTTTATGGGTTAAATCAATAATACAAGTAGAGTGGGAAGGGATCAGTTGCAGCTAAAAATACAAAGCAAACTCATTCCAAATGTGTACAAATATGGATGCATTTGGAAGTGTCACACATTCAGAAAGTTTATTCTTCTTTCAGTCACACTTCTTTCTTCAACCAACCCGTGAAGCACTGACACAAGAAGGAAGAAAGATAGAAGTTGTATCGAGAAAAATCAGGAAGTACATAATCAGTCTTGTGAAGCGGCCTCATTGGTTTTACTACTGTACTTTCTTCATCGCATTTATGGCTATTTTTGTCAGCATCTTCCTCATCCTCACTGGTCTCACAGGTCAGTCACAGGTTACTTCATCTTTGTGTTTTTACAGGTTTCTTGTCTTATTATTTAGCTGGGTCTCATATTATCATAGCACATGTAGGAAAATGCATTACAATGTTCTGTAGCTGTCTGAGCAGTGCACAGTATTTACAGCATCATGTCAATACAAATTTGTGTGGAGAGAATGAAATGTTTCTGTTTACAATAATGTATATGTGTTGCAGGTATTCACAGTATAAGTACAGTCAGTCAGGTAACGGTGGAAGAAGGAGGTTCCATCTCTATCCCATGTTTCTATGAGTCAGAGTACACAGACCATGTGAAATATCTGTGTAAAGGACATACCTGGGAGAGCTGCACATATGAAGTTAAAACAAATGAGAAAAGTTCAACAAAGTATTCGATCTCTGACAACAAAAACCAAAGAATGGTTACGTTCATTATTAATGATTTGAAGACAAAGGACACAAATTATTACTGGTGCAACATGGAGATAAAACAGGGACCTGATGATGGAAAATATTTTCATGTTCGTGTCACTGGAAAAGGTAAGAGCTTTGAATTTACTACAGTACAAATGGGATCCAATGTGGAAAAACGTGGAGGGAGAATTGTTGTTTGCTAAAGAGCACAATTACAGTAATTAAAAAAAAGAAAAAACAGTTTGAAACATCATCTATGAATACACATGTTTATCAAACTTGTTTTCTTTAAGGCGATGCCACGCTCTATGTGGATTCTCAGAAGGTGACAGGGTTTATTGGAGACCAAATAACCATCGACTGTCACTATAGAGGATCTAAACAAATAAAGTGGTGCAGGACTGGTGTTAAAGGACCCACATCCTGTATCAAAGACTCTGGGAAAATAGATGAGACAATGGTGACTATTATGAGAAATACCCCTGGTGTTATTACTGTGACTATGAGTGAACTGAGGGAGAGGAGCAGTGGTTGGTATTGGTGCACTGATGAAGACCTGCAGATGCCGGTGCATGTAACCATTAAAGAGAGACCTACCACCAGTAAGTACTTCACATAATAGTAAATCATAAATATATACGTTATATGACATTATGTACCGTGTACTGCAATTTGATTTAATATGGATTCATAATGTTATTTTACTCTGTTCATCACTTTGTTGAAAATAAGCAACAATTGCAACAACAACAACAACAAGAACCAGACAGTCAATGACCATATCATCCACAGTCCAAACCTGTCAATCACACATATGTGAGTCAAGAACCGACCACAGAACAAACTGGAACACACAGGTTAGTAAGATTTAAACCTGTATGTTTTATAGATTCATTCATATGATAAATAAAACTGCTTTGTTATTTATAGATAGAATTAAGACCACTGATGTATTAATGATTAGAAAAATAACTGAATGTCAGTGTGGTACTGATTAAACATGTCATGTGTGTGTTTTTCTATCATTTGTGCAGCAGCTCATCCAATCATCTACTGAGTTTCATCATTCCTTTGTGTTTGCTGCTGCTGATTGTAACGGTGGCCGTACTCACCTGGTTCATGTTGAAAAGACGCAGTAAGTCTGTCCAGAACTGTACATGAATCCAGTTCATCCTATTTAGACTAAATGTACAGAGTCACTGTGCTGTGACTCAGTCACAATTCTCCACTGTTTTATTTTTAGAGTCACCAGCCACAGCTGAGGTAAGGTGGATTTATATTAGTGTTGTCATTTTATTTCCAATATAAAGATCTGTGTTATCTGTTTTTCATTATTTAGTTCAGCTTCATTAGATTGCAAATATTTCCAAGTTTTACGTTTTATGTTTTTGGACTTCAGAAGGTGAACAGAGGAACTGATTAACATGATGGTGAATATTCTGTCTCATATTTGGTTTGTTTTATCAGGATGAACAGACAGTAACGTACAGTACTGTGACGCATGTGAGAAAAAACACAGCCCAGGTAAACTGTATATAAATACAATTATGGAGAAAAACTGAGCGTAACATAAACATACTTTTGTTGTATACTTCAGCTGCACTGCTTCATTATCATTTGTCTCTCATTTCTGACCATGTCTATTATCATAAACATTTTATCTTATAACACTGGTCTACAATTTTTTTTTTTAATGATCTGCCTCAGAGATTAAATGTGCTAAATGATATGTATTTTAATAAGATTAATTGGAAAACAAATGACAAAAGTGCTGGTTTACTGATGTTTTCAAGGTATATGAAAGTGTTATTATTGGTTTATGTACATTTATACAATAGATTTATCAATCTTCCACTAGATAGAACCTGTAAAGTGAATATATTATCATGTGCATACAGTGTTTCTAAGTAGATCTGATAACTCTGAGACAAATATTTCCTTTGAGTAAAACCCATTCTCTCATAAATTCTCAAATTTCACATTTTGACCCAAGACTGTATCTTGGAAACTTCAGCCAACCAGCATTTGTGACTTGAGTTTTCTTTTTCACATTTTACTCACATGAGGTAAAATGTCACTACTTTTATTCTGGAAGCATTTTACTTGTAAAACAGTGTAATTAATCTGAGGAATATACTGTAAACTGTTTCATTTACTTCTCTACGACAGTCTGAAGAGAAAGTCATATAATATAATATTCTATATTATGAACAGGACCTTCAACCCATGTAACATCCTTAAAAATAGTTTCATATTCATAGTTTGACTTGTCCTGTAAATTATTGCATGTTGTAATTGGTTGTTGTATTTCATGCTGCCTTTTGGCCAGGACTCCCTTGGGAAAGAGGTTTTTGATCTCGAGAATTTTTTTTCCTGGCTAAATAAAGGCGAAATAAAATAAATGAAACAAAAAGAAAACAAAAACAAATATATATATATATATATATATATATATATATATATATATATATATATATATATATATATATATATATATGTCACAGTAGAGATTGAAATCCAGTAGGATTCCTAATCCTACTAGGACAGATAGTAATTGGAGTTTGTCCTAGGACAAACTAAAATTACTATCTGTCCTATACAGTATATGAATTTGACTATTTAACATACACAGGAAATGCAGCCTCTGTTTCTTCTTATATTACAGTGTTATCAGGTACATCTAATCTAACACATATTAAAACATCACATTTCTTTTTCTTTTTCCTTCCACAGCAGATAAATACTGAAGATGAAGCAGACGTCATGTACAGCACTGTGTTTTGCATTGCACAACAAAATACACACCAGGTAAATATGACCCTGATCTCAGTCACACTGTTTCTCATTCACAGTTACAGAATTATATATATTTTTCAAGCTTTTTGTATTCTTTGTCTTCTTTTACAGCTTTTAATGTTTCCTCTGTTTTCAGGTTGAAGACAAAGATGAGAATGTGACCTACAGCACAGTGGTTCGTCACTAGTGAAATTATGAAATAACTTTCTGACTTCCTGTCTACTTCTTAATACCTTTATCAGTCATTTGCTGTTGTCCATCAAACTGTAGCCTACTGCTCTCCAAATGTACCTATGAGGATATTTCAGTATGTGTTTTCACAATCTATGATCTGTATTTGTTAATAAACATGAATAAATTATTCTGTTTTTATCCAGTTGTAAAATTTTTAACCTTCAGTTTTCAACTCAGACAAACCTTTTAACAAATTCATCCTCAGACAAACATTATATGAAGTGCTCCCTCTCATGGCAGAGTTAGGGAACAACATTTAGAGAAATACACTTAACCCAGAAAGACCCAAACATCTACTGTAGACCAAAACCATCTACTGATCTAAACTGTTTAACACCTGTTGATCCACTAGTCCTATCAATACATGTAAATAATTGGTGTAAAATGCAGTTTGTCATCTTTTCATGGTCATCAGATATGACTCATTTTGACGTTCAGAGACTACGTAGTTACCGTGGAAACCCCATCATCTTCTACAACATTGATTCACCAATAAAACCCATGGAGTTGGATCAATGACAGTGGATGGACACGCTGGGTTTATGTTCAGTTAATGATGTATTTTGGTTTAAAAGTCACTTTTTCTTCAGTTTTCTCTGTTTTTGATTTAATAACCCTTACCTTTAATCTGAGCTTTTATGAACATCTACATGATCAGTAATTTAAATCCAGGAAAATATCAGTTTTTCACGAAAAAACGCTCAGCAAAAAATGCAGTGTCAATATTTCAGGGTCAAGCTATTTTAGCCTAGATAGAGTATTTATAGCTCTATGGAGAGTAAACCAGCTCTAACAGTAGAGTTAAAAGAGGGATGATTAGTTCCAGTCTGCTGCATTGCATTGTGGGTACTGGACATTTTACCCATTGTGTTCTATTTTATGTGCAAGGGTTCAATGGGATTTTGTGTTAATGTTTATTTTGTTTAATGTGTCTGTTGTACAAAGTTTACTGGCCGTTTTATGTTTGTTTGTTTTTTAATTAATGTAGCAGCATTTGTCAAACCTGTAGGCAGAACAATGCTGTAGCTGATTGTTGCTATGAAGCAGTTGCTGTAGGCCTATTGCAAGTGAGAAGGTCTTGGCTCTTTCAAAGTAAAAGCACTTCCTGGAGTGTTTGAAATCTGTAAAGCAATTTTTTTTCCTTGTAGGTGTAACAGTAAATACATAATCAATCATTCCTACCCAAAGAACCACTTCAAGAAAATTCTGTAAGTCATCTCACACCCCCACCTTGGGAACTCCTGCAATTCTACATTGTTTCAATATTAATTAATTATTAATATTAGTAACTACATTTGGGGTAAAAATAGCTCTATAAGTGTAATCATATTACTCTCAACAGTGTGAAAACACCACAGTGTTAAATATTTTTTACACATTTCATTGTTAATTTTGACACTGAATTGAATAGAATTAACTCTGAAAATGACACTGGCCATAGAGTAAATTTTACTCTAATTCTGAGTGGGACCAAATGTTATCTGAAACAGAGTTTAAGTCAACTCTCTCAGAGTTCAACTGGATCTCTGTTTTTTACTGTGTGCAAAACACAGAGAATAATATTACACTAACTAGTGATAAATCATTTCAGAAAAGTTAAAGAGAAAACAAATCTTTTTGGAACTGTCACAGAAGCAGAACTGGGTCTTTATGGGTTAAATCAATAATACAAGTAGAGTGGGAAGGGATCAGTTGCAGCTAAAAATATAAAGCAAACTCACTCCAAATGTGTACAAATTTGGATGCATTTGGAAGTGTCACACATTCAGAAAGTTTATTCTTCTTTCAGTCACACTTCTTTCTTCAACCAACCTGTGAAGCACTGACACAAGAAGGAAGAAAGATAGAAGTTGTATCGAGAAAAATCAGGAAGTACATAATCAGTCTTGTGAAGCGGCCTCATTGGTTTTACTACTGTACTTTCTTCCTCACATTAATGGCTATTTTTGTCAGCATCTTCCTCATCCTCACTGGTCTCACAGGTCAGTCACAGGTTACTTCATCTTTGTGTTTTTACAGTTTTATTGTCTTATTATTTAGCTGGGTCTCATATTATCACAGCACATATGCAATGCATTACAATGTTCTGTAGCTGTCTGAGCAGTGCACAGTATTTACAGCATCATGTCAAAACAAATTTGTGTGGAGAGAATGAAATGTTTCTGTTTACAATAATGTATATGTGTTGCAGGTATTCACAGTATAAGTACAGTCAGTCAGGTAACGGTGGAAGAAGGAGGTTCCATCTCTATCCCATGTTTCTACGAGTCAGAGTACACAGACCATGTGAAATATCTGTGTAAAGGACATACCTGGGATATCTGCTCATATGAAATTAAAACAAATGAGAAAAGTTCAACAAAGTATTCGGTCTCTGACAACAAAAACCAAAGAATGGTTACGTTCATTATTAATGATTTGAAGACAAAGGACACAAATTATTACTGGTGCAACATGGAGATAAAACGGGGACCTGATGATGGAAAATATTTTCATGTTCGTGTCACTGGAAAAGGTAAGAGCTTTGAATTTACTGCAGTACAAATGGGATCCAATGTGGAAAAATGTGGAGGGAGAATTGTTCTTTGCTGAAGACCACAATTACAGTATTTAATTTAAAAAAAAAGAAAAAACAGTTTGAAACATCATCTGTGAATACACATGTTTATCAAACTTGTTTTCTTTAAGGCGATGCCACGCTCTATGTGGATTCTCAGAAGGTGACAGGGTTTATTGGAGACCAAATAACCATCGACTGTCACTATAGAGGATCTAAACAAATAAAGTGGTGCAGGACTGGTGGTGAAGGACCCACATCCTGTGTAACAAACTCTGGGAAAATAGATGACACAAAGGTGACTATTAATAGAAATACCCCTGGTGTTATTACTGTGACTATGAGTGAACTGAGGGAGAGGAGCAGTGGTTGGTATTGGTGCACTGATGAAGACCTGCAGATGCCGGTGCATGTAACCATTAAAGAGAGACCTACCACCAGTAAGTACTTCACATAATAGTAAATCATAAATATATACGTTATATGACATTATGTACCGTGTACTGCAATTTGATTTAATATGGATTCATAATGTTATATTACTCTGTTCATCACTTTGTTGAAAATAAGCAACAATTGCAACAACAACAACAACAACAACCATACAGCCAACGACCATATCATCCACATCCAAACCTGTCGATCACACATATGTGAGTCAAGAACCGACCACAGAACAAACTGGAACACACAGGTTAGTAAGATTTAAACCTGTATGTTTTATAGATTCATTCATATGATAAATAAAACTGCTTTGTTATTTATAGATAGAATTAGGACCACTGATGTATTAATGATTAGAAAAATAACTGAATGTCAGTGTGGTACTGATTAAACATGTCATGTGTGTGTTTTTCTATCATTTGTGCAGCAGCTCATCCAATCATCTGCTGAGTTTCATCATTCCTTTGTGTTTGCTGCTGCTGATTGTAACGGTGGCCGTACTCACCTGGTTCATGTTGAACAGATGCAGTAAGTCTGTCCAGAACTGTACATGAATCCAGTTCATCCTATTTAGACTAAATGTACAGAGTCACTGTGCTGTGATTCAGTCACAATTTTCCACTGTTTTATTTTTAGAGTCACCAGCCACAGCTGAGGTAAGGTGGATTTATATTAGTGTTGTCATTTTATTTCCAATATAAAGATCTGTGTTGTCTGTTTTTCATTATTTAGTTCAGCTTCATTAGATTGCAAATATTTCCAAGTTTTACGTTTGTTTTATGTTTTTGGACTTCAGAAGGTGAACAGAGGAACTGATTAACATGATGGTGAATATTCTGTCTCATATTTGGTTTGTTTTATCAGGATGAACAGACAGTAACGTACAGTACTGTGACGCATGTGAGAAAAACCACAGCCCAGGTAAACTGTATATAAATACAATTATGGAGAAAAACTGAGCGTAATATAAACATACTTTTGTTGTATACTTCAGCTGAACTGCTTCATTATCATTTGTCTCTCATTTCTGACCATGTCTATTATCATAAACATTTTATCTTATAACACCGGTCTACAATTTTTTTTTTTTAATGATCTGCCTCAGAGATTAAATGTGCTAAATGATATGTATTTTAATAAGATTAATTGGAAAACAAATGACAAAAGTGCTGGTTTACTGATGTTTTCAAGGTATATGAAAGTGTTATTATTGGTTTATGTACATTTATACAATAGATTTATCAATCTTCCACTGGATAGAACCTGTAAAGTGAATATATTATCATGTGCATACAGTGTTTCTAAGTAGATCTGATAACTCTGAGACAAATATTTCCTTTGAGTAAAACCCATTCTCTCATAAATTCTCAAATTTCACATTTTGACCCAAGACTGTATCTTGGAAACTTCAGCCAACCAGCATTTGTGACTTGATTTTTCTTTTTCACATTTTACTCACATGTAGTAAAATGTCACTACTTTTATTCTGGAAGCATTTTACTTGTAAAACAGTGTAATTAATCTGAGGAATATACTGTAAACTGTTTCATTTACTTCTCTACTACAGTCTGAAGAGAAAGTTATATAATTTAATATTCTATATTATGAACAGGACCTTCAACCCATGTAACATCCTTAAAAATAGTTTCATATTCATAGTTTGACTTGTCCTGTAAATTATTGCATGTTGTAATTGGTTGTTGTATTTCATGCTGCCTTTTGGCCAGGACTCCCTTGGGAAAGAGGTTTTTGATCTCGAGAATTTTTTTTCCTGGCTAAATAAAGGCGAAATAAAATAAATGAAACAAAAAGAAAACAAAAACAAATATATATATATATATATATATATATATATATATATATATATATATATATATATATATATATATGTCACAGTAGAGATTGAAATCCAGTAGGATTCCTAATCCTACTAGGACAGATAGTAATTGGAGTTTGTCCTAGGACAAACTAAAATTACTATCTGTCCTATACAGTATATGAATTTGACTATTTAACATACACAGGAAATGCAGCCTCTGTTTATTCTTATATTACAGTGTTATCAGGTACATCTAATCTAACACATATTAAAACATCACATTTCTTTTTCTTTTTCCTTCCACAGCAGATAAATACTGAAGATGAAGCAGACGTCATGTACAGCACTGTGTTTTACATTGCACAACAAAATACACACCAGGTAAATATGACCCTGATCTCAGTCACACTGTTTCTCATTCACAGTTACAGAATTATATATATTTTTCAAGCTTTTTGTATTCTTTGTCTTCTTTTACAGCTTTTAATGTTTCCTCTGTTTTCAGGTTGAAGACAAAGATGAGAATGTGACCTACAGCACAGTGGTTCGTCACTAGTGAAATTATGAAATAACTTTCTGACTTCCTGTCTACTTCTTAATACCTTTATCAGTCATTTGCTGTTGTCTATCAAACCATAGCCTACTGCTCTCCAAATGTACCTATGAGGATATTTCAGTATGTGTTTTCACAATCTATGATCTGTATTTGTTAATAAACATGAATAAATTATTCTGTCTTTATCCAGTTGTAAAATTTTTAACCTTCAGTTTTCAACTCAGACAAACCTTTTAACAAACTCATCCTCAGACAAACATTATATGAAGTGCTCCCTCTCATGGCAGAGTTAGGGAACAACATTTAGAGAAATACACTTAACCCAGAAAGACCCAAACATCTACTGTAGACCAAAACCATCTACTGATCTAAACTGTTTAATACCTGCTGATCCATTAATCCTATCAATACATGTAAATAATTGGTGTAAAATGCAGTTTGTCATCTTTTCATGGTCATCAGATATGACTCATTTGTACGTTCAGAGACTACGTAGTTACCGTGGAAACCCCATCATCTTCTACAACATTGATTCACCAATAAAACCCATGGAGTTGGATCAATGACAGTGGATGGACACGCTGGGTTTATGTTCAGTTAATGATGTATTTTGGTTTAAAAGTCACTTTTTCTTCAGTTTTCTCTGTTTTTGATTTAATAACCCTTACCTTTAATCTGAGCTTTTATGAACATCTACATGATCAGTAATTTAAATCCAGGAAAATATCAGTTTTTCACGAAAAAACGCTCAGCAAAAAATGCAGTGTCAATATTTCAGGGTCAAGCTATTTTAGCCTAGATAGAGTATTTATCGCTCTATGGAGAGTAAACCAGCTCTAACAGTAGAGTTAAAAGAGGGATGATTAGTTCCAGTCTGCTGCATTGCATTGTGGGTACTGGACATTTTACCCATTGTGTTCTATTTTATGTGCAAGGGTTCAATGGGATTTTGTGTTAATGTTTATTTTGTTTAATGTGTCTGTTGTACAAAGTTTACTGGCCGTTTTATGTTTGTTTGTTTTTTAATTAATGTAGCAGCATTTGTCAAACCTGTAGGCAGAACAATGCTGTAGCTGATTTTTGCTATGAAGCAGTTGCTGTAGGCCTATTGCAAGTGAGAAGGTCTTGGCTCTTTCAAAGTAAAAGCACTTCCTGGAGTGTTTGAAATCTGTAAAGCAATTATTTTTCCTTGTAGGTGTAACAGTAAATACATAATCAATCATTACTACCCAAATAACCACTTCAAGAAAATTCTGTAAGTCATCTCACACCCCACCTTGGGAACTCCTGCAATTCTATATTGTTTCAATATTAATTAATTATTAATATTAGTAACTACATTTGGGGTAAAAATAGCTCTATAAGTGTAATCATATTACTCTCAACAGTGTGAAAACGCCACAGTGTTAAATATTTTTTACACATTTCATTGTTAATTTTGACACTGAATTGAATAGAATTAACTCTGAAAATGACACTGGCCATAGAGTAAATTTTACTCTAATTCTGAGTGGGACCAAATGTTATCTGAAACAGAGTTTAAGTCAATTCTCTCAGAGTTCAACTGAATCTCTGTTTTTTACTGTGTGCAAAACACAGAGAATAATATTACACTAACTAGTGATAAATCATTTCAGAAAAGTTAAAGAGAAAACAAATCTTTTTGGAACTGTCACAGAAGCAGCACTGGGTCTGGCACAAGGGATCAGTTGCAGCTAAAAATACAAAGCAAACTCATTCCAAATGTGTACAAATATGGATGCATTTGGAAGTGTCACACATTCAGAAAGTTTATTCTTCTTTCAGTCACACTTCTTTCTTCAACCAACCTGTGAAGCACTGACACAAGAAGGAAGAAAGATAGAAGTTGTATCGAGAAAAATCAGGAAGTACATAATCAGTCTTGTGAAGCGGCCTCATTGGTTTTACTACTGTACTTTCTTCCTCACATTTATGGCTATTTTTGTCAGCATCTTCCTCATCCTCCCTGGTCTCACAGGTCAGTCACAGGCTACTTCATCTTTGTGTTTTTACAGGTTTATTGTCTTATTATTTAGCTGGGTCTCATATTATCATAGCACATATGCAATGCATTACAATGTTCTGTAGCTGTCTGAGCAGTGCACAGTATTTACAGCATCATGTCAAAACAAATTTGTGTGGAGAGAATGAAATGTTTCTGTTTACAATAATGTATATGTGTTGCAGGTATTCACAGTATAAGTACAGTCAGTTATGTAACGGTGGAAGAAGGAGGTTCCATCTCTATCCCATGTTTCTACGAGTCAGAGTACACAGACCATGTGAAATATCTGTGTAAAGGACATACCTGGGAGAGCTGCACATATGAAGTTAAAACAAATGAGAAAAGTTCAACAAAGTATTCGGTCTCTGACAACAAAAACCAAAGAATGGTTACGTTCATTATTAATGATTTGAAGACAAAGGACACAAATTATTACTGGTGCAACATGGAGATAAACGAGGGACCTGATGATGGAAAACATTTTCATGTTCGTGTCACTGGAAAAGGTAAGAGCTTTGAATTTACTACAGTACAAATGGGATACAATGTGGAACAATGTGAAGGGAGAACTTTTGTTTGCTAAAGAGCACAATTACAGTAAAAAAAAAAAAAAAAAGCAGTTTGAAACATCATCTGTGAATACACATGTTTATCAAACTTGTTTTCTTTAAGGCGATGCCACGCTCTATGTGGATTCTCAGAAGGTGACAGGGTTTATTGGAGACCAAATAACCATCGACTGTCACTATAGAGGATCTAAACAAATAAAGTGGTGCAGGACTGGTGGTGAAGGACCCACATCCTGTATCAAAGACTCTGGAAAAATAGATGAGACAAAGGTGACTATTAATAGAAATACCCCTGGTGTTATTACTGTGACTATGAGTGAACTGAGGGAGAGGAGCAGTGGTTGGTATTGGTGCACTGATGAAGACCTGCAGATGCCGGTGCATGTAACCATTAAAGAGAGACCTACCACCAGTAAGTACTTCACATAATAGTAAATCATGAATATATACATCATGTACTGTGTACTGCAATTTGATTTAATATGGATTCATAACATTATTTTACTCTGTTCATCACTTTGTTGAAAATAAGCAACAATTGCTAAAACAACAACAAGACAGTCAACGACCATATCATCCACTTCCAAACCTGTCAATCACACATATGTGAGTCAAGAACCGACCACAGAACAAACTGGAACACACAGGTTAGTAAGATTTAAACCTGTATGTTTTATAGATTCATTCATATGATAAATAAAACTGCTTTGTTATTTATAGATAGAAATAAAACCACTGATGTATTAATGATTAGAAAAATAACTGAATGTCAGTGTGGTACTGATTAAACATGTCATGTGTGTGTTTTCTATCATTTGTGCAGCAGCTCATCCAATCATCTGCTGAGTTTCATCATTCCTTTGTGTTTGCTGCTGCTGATTGTAACGGTGGCCGTACTCACCTGGTTCATGTTGAACAGATGCAGTAAGTCTGTCCAGAACTGTACATGAATCCAGTTCATCCTATTTAGACTAAATATACAGAGTCACTGTGCTGTGATTCAGTCACAATTTTCCACTGTTTTATTTTTAGAATCACCAGCCACAGCTGAGGTAAGGTGGTTTTCATTTTTTTTCAACATTTCCAAGTTTTATATTGGTTTTGTGTTTTTGGAATTCATAAGGTAAACAGAGGAAAAGATGAATGATGGTGAATATTCTGTGTCATATTTGGTTTGTTTTATCAGGATGAACAGGCAGTAACGTACAGTACTGTGACGTATGTGAGAATAACCGCAACCCAGGTAAATAAATGAATTAATCAAAATTACAACGAAAAAACTGAGTAACACTGTTTCTACACCACATATCTATAGAAACATACTGTGTGTACTAGAACTACTTTGTCTTCATCTTTGTTTCTCACCTCTTACCATGTTTGTCACACAAAGATAGAAGTGTTAGGTGTGAACTTTGTGACACAGCTTGTTTTCCATTATGAGGATGTTATAAACACTTTATTTACTTCCATATAGTGTGAAGAGGATGTAACATACTGCAATGCTGCAAACAGGAAATCAACTTCAGGCCAGGTATGTGTTCAAATACATTTTAAGTTTGTAACAAAGTACAAGAAAACACTAAATCTGGTTCTTTCTATACCTCAGTGTTTATATCTACACAGGAAATTTATGAAGTTTACTCAAATTGAAGAAAAGTTTACGCTGCATCAGTTAACATTTGGTCCCTCTTTAAAAAGAGTAAAAGTTTTTCTTTGGGTAGAGTTCTCCAAACTCAATATAGAGCCAAATTTACTCTTTTTGAGGAAAATACTTTTGACTCTGGAAAAAATGCTCAGTAATTTTTCCTGTGAACATCTGCATCAGATCTATTAAAAACATTACTCTTTGCTTTGTGTATTTACTTGCTTCTCTTTCCAGGTTGAAGCGATAGATGTCAGGGTGACCTACAGTACACTGGCTCTGCAGCGATGACTTTCAAGTTTCCTGTCAAATATTTTAACCTTTTATCAGGCAAGTGACTGTTCTGATCATTTCCACTCACATTACAAGACAGCAACAGTTCCAGTGAGGACGGTGAGTCAACAGTCTCAGGTCCAATGTGGTCTACAGGGTCTGTAAGGTCCACCTCTGCATGAACAGTGAGTGTACCTGCTTTGTTAGGTACCATGAAGTAATGGTACTAATGTAAGGAATGATGTTCAAAGGGATGATGTGTCTGGATCAGCACTTATGTTGTTCTAATGTTCTAAAACACATGTTCCTTTCACATAACAAGTGTTTTTCTTGTATATTCTTTATATATACTTCCTGGATTTTTTTTTTTTTTGCCACTTATGGGCAAGGAAACAAATACAGTAACTTCACTGACCTTGATTTTCTACATGACAATAAAAAATTGTGAAAAATTTCACAATAGTAATAAAGTTGTATTATGTCTTCAAATAACACATTAAGGTTGAAATTTTGAATTTCAGAGTATTTCTATGAGTGCCCTATAAAGGGTTAATATACTTATCCATCATTTGTTGTTGCACATTAAACTGTACATATGGGGGAAAAAAAGTTTAGACTACTGTGCTGCACTATACTTAGGGTATGTGTGTGTGGTTTACAGTCTATTCTTTGTATTTGTCAGTAAACGTCTATACAGCAGACTCTCTTTCCATGTTTTATCATATTTAACCCATCTTTCCCCTCATAGAGGCCACTGAATAATCCCATCCTGGCATGCAATGATATTACCAAATATGATCTTTTGCAGTTGACTTCAGGAATAACATTTAAAGCAACAAAGTTAAAGTCATAAAATGATAACAGTACTGGAAGAAATATTTGAATAAAAATGCAAAACAAAAAAATTTTACATAAATATGGATGCATTTGTTAGTGGAAGTGTATCCTGGCCTCTTGTTCATCCAGACGATATAAGAAAGTTGCACATGAATGAATAGAAAAATTATGAAGAAGAAAATTGATCTCATTGAATTTGTCATACTCTTATTTAAAATCGTAATGCTTCATTTCAGCATTTTTCCCAATCTTCACCAGACTCACAGGTCAACTATAGGGGTCATTTTATAACTGTGTTTATTAGTGTTTCCATTTTGTCTCTATGGGTTTCATAAAGATAAAACAAACTAACTGAGTAGTTCAGGAAAGCTCCACATTTCTGGCAACAAAACAGAAAGAATATTCCCAGTGACTATTGATAATGTAATGGCGATAACATTTATTGAACAAATTGATGGGAGCTCCAGTGTTAGAATGTGTTTTCAGCTGACCACAGGTAAGACCCGTTGAAACGTTTTAGTCTGGAATAAAAAAATCAAAATAAAATAGGGCTTTAAACCATAAAGACCCAAACAACCACCAACGACCAAAAACCACCCACTGATCCTAAATGATTAATATCTGTTAATCTATTAATCCTAATAATCCATGTGAATACAGTTTGTTGTCTTTTCATGGTCATCAGATTTGACTCATTTGGACATTTAGAGGCTCCTTGGTCACCATGGAAACAACACCAACTTCTACAACATTGATTCACCAGTAAAATCCATGGAGTTTGATCAATGACGTTGGATGGAGACACTTTGTTTATGTTCAGTTAATCATATATTTTACTAAAAAAGTCACTTTTTCTTCAGTTTTCTGTTTTTGATACAATAACCCATAACTTTAATCTGAGCTTTAATGAACCTCTACATCACAGGTGTCAAACATGTGGCCCGGGGACCAAATCTGGCCCGCCAAAGGGTCCAATCTGGCCCGCAGGATGAATTTGTGAAATGCAAAAATTACACTAAAGATATTAACAATCAAGGATGTTAAAATCATTTTAGGTCAGTTCAATCTGAAGTGAGTCAGACCAGTAAAATACTATCATAATAACCCACAAATAATGAAAAAAAAAGCTATTTTTTCTCTTTGTTTCAGTGTAAACAAAGTAAAATTACACAAAAATGTTTACATTTACAAACTCGCCTTTTACAAAAAATGAAAATAACCTGAACAAATAAGAATAGCCTGAAATGTCTCAAGTATGTGGAATTGTACCAATATTCTGCCTGTTATTAAATGTTTTGTGTATTTGTAGATCCACTGTGATCTGTAAGTTGTGATGCACATGTATAAATGATTAACTATGGTGCAATATTGTTCTAATTGCACTTATTTTTCTTCAGAATTTTCAGGTTGTTCATATATTTTTATGTTATGTTCAACTACAGTTCGTAGATATAACCATTTTCATTAAGGAATTTTACTTTTTTCACTCAAAAACACAGAGAAAACTTTGGAATTGACATTATTTATCAGTTCTTGTCCTATTATTTAAATTATTTTACTGGTCTGGCCCACTTCAGATCATGTTAGGCTGTATGTGGCCCCTGAACTAAAATGAGTTTGACACCCCTGCTCTACATGATCGGTGAATTCAATATAGGAAAATAACTCATTTTAAATGCAAAATACAAAGGGTAATATTAGAATAAATGGTAATAAATCACCTAAGAAAAATTAAACAGAGAAAAACAAATTTTTTGAACAGACACAAAAGTAACACTGGGTCTTTATGGGTTAATGTTCTTTATTTTGGATGTTGATTGTTCCTTCTTAAAATAGTCCCGTACCGGTGGCAGATCACAACATGTAATGGGACTAATACAGCCATCAAATGTCACTACAGTGTCTCCGGCAGAAAGGGTTGGTAGGTCATGTGTGACAAAGTCTGGATCAATAGTCAGGACAAAGGTGACCATTGATGTAACTGATGTGGACTGAGGGAGGAGAGAAGCAGCTGGTACTGGTGTGAGACAGGAAACCTACACTGTAAAAATGATAACTAGTAATTGTTGATTTCATTAAAGTTTTCAAATTAAACTGACTCAGAAATAAATCTTTCTATTTACAACCTACAAAAATTTGTCTGCCCAGCAAATTTCTCTCATTGTTGTCCTAACTAAGGTTTCTAAACAGCATAACAGAGATGATCAACTTTTGAGTCGATTTTTTGAGTGAAGTTGGGAACCAGTGGGAAACCCCATAGATGACTGACCTGCGTATGCACACATGGTCTAAACAAGTTTGAACTAGACCAGGGGTCACCAACCCTGGTCCTGGAGAGCCACTATCCTGCATGTTTTAGATGGATCCCTCTTCCAACACACCTGATTCAAATGATAAGCCAATCATCAAGCTCTGCAGAAACCTGATAACAACTGTCAGGTGTCGTGGTCTGGAAAGGGGCTAATAATTATATGATGTAAGATTTTTGTCACATATAATAATTATATATTGACAAATAGGATACTGACTAAGGTAAATGGTGACTGTTAGCAGGGGAAGGTACAAGGAAAGGTGGTAGAATGGAGAGTTCATATTGGGCCAAAAATTGCAGCCTGTGTACTGTCTGGTCAGTTGGACCAGGCATCGCGACAGTCTTACCCATTCCCCTCTGTCATGGTACCTACTTAGAACGTCATACAGCAATCAGGCCACACAGGTGTGCCAAAGTCTCTTCCACCACTGGGGAAAAAGGTCCCAACACCCAGAACACCTGTTTCTGGAGCAACCATCTTCAAACGCCTTGAGTCAGAGTGGCTTTGGTCATACTGGTGTGGAAATCCCAGCTCCTCCCAAGACTTGGCTTCTTCTAAAGCAGAGCTATTCAAATCCAGTCCTTGAGGGCTGGTATCCTGCATGTTTTGGAGGTTTCCCTCTTCCAGGTGTGCTGAAAGAGGGAAATCTCTAAAACATGCAGAATACCAGCCCTCAAGGACTGGTTTTGTCTGCGTCTGTCCCAAAGGAAGGCCTACCTTTCATCTGTAATAATGGTATGTTCCTTTTGACAAAAGAAAACAAGGTTTTTGAATGGATAACATAATGTTGTGAGTTGTTTTAACTTGAAACTTGATGTTCTTATAAAGCAGAGATGTGTTTGTTTAACTAGCTGAGTCTAGTTTTTTTGTACTGATAATATAAAATAAATATTTGTTTTAACTCACAGTTTTAAGTTGTAAGTGATTAATAGTTGAATCAACTTTCAAAACTTTGAAAAGAAAGTTGGGTTAGGTTACACTTTATGATTACACTTTATATATTCATCATAAAGTACTCCATGTCCCCCCCCCCCCAGTCTCTCTATATCTCTATCGCTCTCTCTGTTCTCCTCCTCTACTCTCTCTCTTTAACCCCAACTGGTTCAAGGCAGACGGCCATCCTTCAGGAGTCTGGGTCTGCTCGAGGTTTCTGCTGTTAAAGGGAAGTTTTTCCTCGCCACTGTCACCAGTCACAGTGTTTGCTCTTGGAGGATTCTGTTGGGTCTGTAAACTTGATTTGACTCTGATTTGAACTGATAAAGCACTTTGTGACTCTGTCTGTGAAAAGTGCTGTATAAATAAAATTTACTTACTTACATACTTATAACAAGATAACACAGACATGCCCTAAATTATGTAATGAATATGACATTCTCACTTTAAACTTTTACTGAAAAGTCAAATACCTACTATTTTAACAACAGTAAATATGTTTAACTAATCCAGTTTTAGGAAATTGTGTTGTTTTACCCACACCTCTGTCTTTTCTTTGTTCATTCACCACCATTTAAAGTTGAAGAAAAACAGAAACTATTCCATTCTATCTTTCATTTCTGTTTGTCGTTGCCCACAACGAGACCACATCCTGACTGTGAGCTGGACTGAATGTATAGCTCTGCAGTAACCACAAAACAAACAAGAGCCAAAAAGAAAAATGTTTAAGACATTTTCAAATGGTATTGCTCAGTGTATTGTGACTGTATTTGTCGTCATGATCTTACAGAGGCAGAATATTTATTCCTGTTTAATTTTATTCCAAACTTGCACAGTTATCACCTCTGCTGTTAATCTCTCATTTTTCACTTTTAACTCATCAGACTGAAACTAAAGAGGAGGGTGTTACACACACACACCCACAATAAAATTAGCTTCATGTTTTGACTATTGTTCCACAACTTACAAGTGTTTGGAGGCCAGTTGGGACATCTGCGGAGCAAATTTGTGGAGTGAAATAATCTGGAGTTAGGTAAAAAAGAGTAAAAGAGTTAAATTTCTGGAGTTCATTCTGTAAGTTTAACTCCAGCTTGTGTCTTTGATGGTGTCATTTTTCGGGGTAGATTTACCAGGTGTTGAGGAGCATGATTGAACACCATAATGGGGATTGATTTCTGAACAGAGCAACAGAGAAGACCAGTGTGTTCATGGACGTCATATGAGGCGTCATATAAGTACCATTTTATTTCTGAAACAAGGCTATTTATTAGGCTGGAAGGAACTTTTCTGTCAGCTCTGTCAGTGTCATAATGTGTATTTTTCTGTTCGGACCAACTTGCTAACCAGGCTGCTAAAATTAGCTCTTGCTGCAAACGTAGAACGTCGAACATGCTAATTTTAGCTCAGTGGCTTCTTGCATTGTAGTCTTAGGTAATTCATACAATTCATACAAGAGTTGAGAGCAAAGCTATTGAACAAATAGTAACTGTCATGGTGCACTCCTGCGTTGCCACAGACCCCTCCCTCAGACTCATTATCAACTTCACCTGCTGGCACCTGTCACACCTGGAGCAGATCTGCAGGAGGAGCCCATAGAAGCACCTCCTCTGCTCTACAGCAGATCTGCAGGAGGAGCCCATAGAAGCACCTCCTCTGCTCTACAGCAGATCTGCAGGAGGAGCCCATAGAAGCACCTCCTCTGCTCTACAGCAGATCTGCAGGAGGAGCCCATAGAAGCACCTCCTCTCTGCTCTACAGCAGATCTGCAGGAGGAGCCCATAGAAGCACCTCCTCTGCTCTACAGCAGATCTGCAGGAGGAGCCCATAGAAGCACCTCCTCTGCTCTGGCACTATGCCAGATCATTGCTGCTCCTGTCACTGCTTCATGCCTCCATAGACATTCATCCTATTTCACTTCAGAGCCATAACCTGGACACATGCAAAGCACTTCATGCAAGAGCACTTTATAAGGATCTATATAGCATGTGTCTGAGCACACTTCAAAAAAAACAAACAAACAAAAAAATAGTCATTATATGGTGTTTTTTGAGAGATTCAGAGTTCACATAAAATGAATTCCAGGCGAGTGTTATGTTTTAGTCTACATGAGATTAGTTTTTGTAACTCACAAAAGAGTTAAATTTTAACTCCTGAAAAGAGTTAAAAGATCAACTCTCTGAAAAGCATTACTTTGACCCTGCTCTAGAGTGTTTTCAATGGTCTCACATGTACACTTAAATCAAGTTGATTTTAAGTCGCATGGAGTTTATTCCAAAGACCAGAATTTGCTGTGTGATAAACTACTGGTCATGGGATCAGCTGGATTACTCACTCCTTCTGTCATAGGGAATGAGGGACCCACAAATAAACTGCACAAGCTAAACAGAAAAAGGCTCTTTATTGAACTAAAAACAAGAAACATAAACCAGGATGTGTGACTGAGCTCAAGGAAAATGGAGTTGCAACAGTAGAGTGTTGTTACCTCCGTCCAAGGAGGTTATGTTTTTGTCGGTGTTGGTTTGTTTGTTTGTCTGTTTGTGTGCAAGATAACTCAAAAAGTTATGGGTGGATTTGGAAGAAAATTTCAGGAAATGTCAATACTGGCACAAGGAACAAATGATTAAATTTTGGTGGTGATCGGCGGTGGGGGGGCCACTGATCTACCTTGGCAGAGGTCTGTGCTCTATGAGTGCTTTTCTAGAAAAGACAGCACAGACCTCCGCCAAGGCAGATCAGAAATGAAAACTTAATGTTATTAAGGTTGTTTTGATCCTGAAGATGTGAAAGCTGAAACCTTAATAAACCACTGAAATTAAACCAAAAAAACTAAAAATGTTGCACCCACACTTACTTTTGCTAATGATGTAATAGTACATTTTTGGATCTAATCTAAGTAGCAGTTATTAGTCAACACTGAGCCGTTATGGGTCATTGCTCCACAGTTAGGAGCTGACTGAGCTTTTAAGGAGGCAGGCCTGGATCACTATGGTTACAGGGTGTATAGTAAATATGCAAAACTGAATTACACCTCACTATCGGTTTTACTGGGGAACTGAACTGACATATATCAAGAATCCTTGACAGTTTAAAGTTATAAAGTTCACACACTGGGAGGGAAACAGATGTGGTGTACACTAGTGTTATTGTTAACTCAGTGAACTTACAGCAGCCCAAAAGGAGATTAAAAACAAAAAAATCTGAGATTTAACACATTTTGTGCATTGCATCACTTTGTTTTTGCATCTCCAGCAGGTTCAGACTCCTGATGCGAGTGCATCATCCCCTTCTATTGGTGCACAACAAGAGGTGTGAGATTTATTTATGAACAACTGTAATGACTCTTTATGTAAATGAGCTGTTTTTGTGTGTTTTTCTGAAATGTTGTGAATGTTATAAATGTTAGTCAGCATCTAACTTTCTTCTACTTTGTTTTCTTTCTTTTTGAAGACTGAACCATGTGAGGGAAGTGTGATCTACAGCACAGTCAAACAACAGTAGAATACCATTAACAGTGGTATCAAGTAAAAAAGTCCAAATACTTTGTTACTTACTTAGGTAGAAATTTTGGTTATCTATACTTTACTGGAGTAATTATTTTTCAGCTGACTTTTTACTTCTACTCCATACATTTTAAAAATAGCTGTCACATCAGCCTCCAGACGTTAGTCTGGCTTTGTGTGTCTTGTCTGTCATTTCCTGTTTTATTTTGTTAAGTCCTCCTTGTGTGTCATGTCTGGTATCTTTGCTGCCTGTTCCTAATTTTCCCCACCTGTGTGATTACTTTCCCCGTCCTGATTTGCTACACCTGTGTCTTGTTTTCTTCCCTCCCTCTTGTGTATTTAAGCCCTGTGTTTCCCCTTGTCCTGTGCCAGTTCATGTTCTCCTCTGTGTGATACTTGCTAGTGGTTTTTGGATCCTGTCTGTTTGCCTGTTTTTGACCTGGATTGCCTTTTCTGACTCCTGCCTTTTGCCCGACCCTTGTCTGTGTCTCTGTCTCCAACAATTCTACGTGTGTTCGACCTTTCGCCTGATTAATTGGTACGTGAGCCTGCCTGTTCCTTATGTCCTGTTGCCTTTCCATTTGCCTCTCTGTGTATGACCTGTTTCGAATAATGACTGTCCTCTGCTTTCCCCTAGTCGGGTTACCGACGCGTGTTACCGGCCCGGGCTGTGAGGTCCAATCTCCGGTCCTGTCTCCAGATCCTGTGAAGAGTCCGGGACTCAGTGTCTTCAAGGATCTGCTTATTTATACTATCAGTGATTTGTCAGTTGATATTGTGTTTAATAAACACTGAACTTTTACATCTGTCTCCGGGTCTTGCAATTGGGTTCAGTTTCCGTACTCTGACCATTACAATAGCCTCATTACTCCTATTTCATTTTGGCTTATTTTCATTCCAGCTTGTCATCATTCAAATAAAAAAAGAACTTATCCAGATAAATCTCGCAATCTGGATAGAGTGAATTTGACTGTGGTTGGATGAGAGGTATAAACATATACCATTCCAACATACTATTGGTTTGGACGCGATCCATCGCACCTGCACATGACACAAATCACGTCACACTTCAGCAATGACATAACAGACGTATGTAGCCTCATATGAAGATGTTCATGGCAGAGACTCAAGAAAATTGGAACCAAATGTCCCAACCACTCTACTGTATATAGACAGTCATACAAGGGTAAATGTTACTAAGCCTGCCCCGGGTACACCAGTGTTCTTGTCCAGTTTTATTCTCTTGTATCCGTTGCCCTCACAGATTCCTGCAGCTAAGTTTGGATGTACATTTATATTCCAATACAGGTTATTGATGACATGCCGCTGAAATGACTTTTTGCACCATTCCAACTAGTCCTCATATCTTCCGCTCCATCAAACACATGTTCATGCTCAGTAGTACACATATACGGTTGTTTAATACATTTGCGTTGGACTAAAATGCATTCATTTCAATGGGCACATATGCAGCTGGAACAGGTTTTCAACATTAACATTTTAATACAACATTATAGTGATTAAGGCCTCTAGAAAAATGTTTTTGGGGGAGGTGGGGTAGTGCACTATAGGCCCCTGTGGTACCACCTAAGCTTTTGTCCTAATGGCATTTTTTTTTTTCACCTTACATTTACTTTTATACTTTAAGTAGTTTTGAAACCAGTACTTTTACACTTTTACTGGAGTAAAAAGCTTGAGTTGATACTGAAGTCTGTTTAAACCCTAGTATCTATACTTCTACCTGAGGAATGAATGGGAATACTTTTGACACCTCTGATCATTAATTCCAGTAACTTTAAAAAGGGGTGGAAGATAACTGTGCGACTGTGGAAACCTGATGAAGTAATGCACGTATATGTTAAAATCACATTGTATCAGAGATAAGTGAGTCTGGACAGATAAGAATACATGCAATGCATAAAAATTTTTACACTAGAAATGTTGATCATATTTAGACCTCAGAGGTTCATATTAAGGTTAAAAGTGCATATTTCACATTTTAAGGCTATTGCTTGATGTTAACATACATTTTATGCATCGAATTTAGTCTACAGTTAGGAGTGAGATTTAAATTGCTGTTGAGAAAGAATATGGTATTTGTAGAGTTACCCACTCTGAAATTGCTATTTTAACTGTTCACGAGACTTCAAAGGGCAAGCTGCAGTTTCAGTTTCTGGCCTATTAATAAAGTTTTATAACTTACAGGTATGTACAGTGTTTGTTTCATCAGCAAAACGACTCAGCAAAGGCAAAAGAGGGAGGAGAAACAATTGCCTCATTTACAAAAAAGAGGAAGTTCAAAGTCAGTCGTGTGCAGCTGTCTCATTTATTTTTCATGCTCTGTTGCTCACTAATATGGCTATTGTCAGCATCCTTCTCATCTTTGCTGGTCTCACAGGTCAGTTACAGGTCTTTTTATATTTGTACTTGTATGATTACTGCTTGTGCTTAAGCTGATTATGTCCAATTATTCCAGCTACAACTAAATTAAACTAAATACAGTTCTGCATTACTCTTTGTGTCAGATATGTGATAAATTATTTGGTACCCTAGACAAATCCGAAGAATATCCTGTGATGTAAACCAACAATATATGAAAATATTTATAACAGTTAAAGTAGAATGTTTATAATCACAATGCTTTAATGATTGTTGTTGCAGGTATTCACAGTATAAGTACAGTCAGTCGGGTAACAGTGGAAGAAGGAGGTTCCATCTCTATCCCATGTTTCTACGAGTTAACGTACACAGACCATGTGAAATATCTGTGTAAAGGATGTACCTGGGACGACTGCACAAATGAAATTAAAACAGATTGGGAAAATTCAACAAAGTATTCGATCTCTGACAACAAAAACCAAAGAATGGTTACGTTCATTATTAATGATTTGAAGACAGAGGACTCAAATTGTTACTGGTGTAGCGCAGAGAAAACATTTGCTGATGATAAAACAGATTTTCATCTTCATGTCGGTAACCAAGGTAAGACCTTTGAAACTGCTACAGTACATATGCACTCAAATGTTGAACTCTGTGGGGGGGGATTCTTGTTTTCTAAAGAGTTGAATAATAAATGTTTGATATCAGCAAAATGTGATAACATGAAACATCATCTGTGAATACACGTACACGTTTATCAAACTTGTTTTCTTTAAGGCCATGCCACGCTCTATGTGGATTCTCAGGAGGTGACAGGGTTTATTGGAGACCAAATAACCATCGACTGTCACTATAGAGGATCTAAACAAATAAAGTGGTGCAGGACTGGTGTTAAAGGACCAACACCCTGTATCGAAGACTCTGGGAAAATAGATGAGACAATGGTGACTATTAATAGAAATACCACTGGTGTTATTACTGTGACTATGAGTGAACTGAGGGAGAGGAGCAGTGGTTGGTATTGGTGCACTGATGAAGACCTGCAGATGCCGGTGCATGTAACCATTAAAGAGAGACCTACCACCAGTAAGTACTTCACATAATAGTAAATCATACATATATACGTTATATGACATTATGTACTGTGTACTGCAGTTTGATTTAATATGGATTCATAATGTTATATTACTTTGTTAATCACTTTGTTGAAAATAAGCAACAATTGCAACGACAACAACAACAGCAACAACAACCATACAGCCAACGACCATATCATCCACGTCCAAACCTGTCAATCACACATATGTGAGTCAAGAACCGACCACAGAACAAACTGGAACACACAGGTTAGTAAGATTTAAACCTGTGTTTTATAGATTCATTCATATGATAAATAAAACTGCTTTGTTATTTATAGATAGAATTAGGACCACTGATGTATTAATGATTAGAAAAAAAACTGAATGTCAGTGTGGTACTGATTAAACATGTCGTGTGTGTTTTTCTATCATTTGTGCAGCAGCTCATCCAATCATCTACTGAGTTTCATCATTCCTTTGTGTTTGCTGCTGCTGATTGTAACGGTGGCCGTACTCACCTGGTTCATGTTGAACAGATGCAGTAAGTCTGTCCAGAACTGTACATGAATCCAGTTCATCCTATTTAGACTAAATGTACAGAGTCATTCCATGTGCATATTTAGCCACAATTCTCCACTGTTTTATTTTTAGAGTCACCAGCCACAGCTGAGGTAAGGTGGATTTATATTAGTGTTGTCATTTTATTTTCAATATAAACATCTGTGTTGTGTGTTTTTCATTATTTAGTTCAGCTTCATTAGATTGCAAATATTTCCAAGTTTTACGTTTGTTTTATGTTTTTGGACTTCAGAAGGTGAAAAGAGGAACTGCTTAACATGATGGTGAATATTCTGTCTCATATTTGGTTTGTTTTATCAGGATGAACAGACAGTAACGTACAGTACTGTGACGCATGTGAGAAAAACCACAGCCCAGGTAAACTGTATATAAATACAATTATGGAGAAAAACTGAGCGTAATATAAACATACTTTTGTTGTACACTTCAGCTGCACTGCTTCATTATCATTTGTCTCTCATTTCTGACCATGTCTATTATCATAATCATTTTATCTTATAACACTGGTCTACAATTTTTTTTAAGTGATCTGCCTCAGAGATTAAATGTGCTAAATGATATGTATTTTAATAAGATTAATTGGAAAAAAAATGACAAAAGTGCTGGTTTGCTGATGTTTTCAAGGTATATGAAAGTGTTATTATTGGTTTATGTACATTTATACAATAGATTTATCAATCTTCCACTGGATAGAACCTGTAAAGTGAATGTATTATCATGTGCAGGCAGTGTTTTGAAGTAGATCTGATAACTCTGAGACAAATATTCCCTTTGAGTGAAAACCTTTCTCTCATAAATTCTCAAATTTCACATTTTGACCCAAGACTGTATCTTGGAAACTTCAGCCAACCAGCATTTGTGACTTGATTTTTCTTTTTCAGTGACTCACATGTGGTAAAATGTCACTACTTTTATTCTGGAAGCATTTTTACTTGTAGAACAGTGTAATTAATCTGAGGAATATACTGTAAACTGTTTCATTTACTTCTCTACTACAGTCTGAAGAGAAAGTCATATAATTTAATAATCTATATTATGAACAGGACCTTCAATCAATGTAATATCCTTAAAAATAGTTTCATATTCATAGTTTGACTTGTCCTGTAAATTATTCTATGTTGTAATTGTGTGTTGTATTCCATGCTGCCTCTTGGCCAGGACTCCCTTGGGAAAGAGGTTTTTAATCTTGAGATCTTTTTTTCCTGGTTAAATAAAGGCGAAATAAATAAATGAAACAAACAAACAAACAAACAAACAAAAATTATATATATCTATATATATACAGAATATGAATTTGACTATTAACATATACAGGAAATGCAACCTCTGTTTCTTGTTATATTACAGTGTTAATATGTACATCTGTATTAAAACATCACATTTCCTTGTCTGTTTCCTTCCACAGCAGATAAATACTGAAGATGAAGCAGACGTCATGTACAGCACTGTGTTTTGCATGACACAACAAAATACACACCAGGTAAATATGACCCTGATCTCAGTCACACTGTTTCTCATTCACAGTTTCATAATTACATATGTTTTCCAAGCTTTTTGTATTTTTCGTCTTCCTTTACTGCTTTTAATTTACCTCTGTTTTCAGGTTGAAGACAAAGATGAGAATGTGACCTACAGCACAGTGGTTCATCGCTAGTGAAATTATGAAATAACTTTCTGACTTCCTGTCTACTTCTTAATACCTTTATCAGTCATTTGCTGTTGTCCATCAAACTGTAGCCTACTGCTCTCCAAATGTACCTATGAGGATATTTCAGTATGTGTTTTCACAATCTGTGATTTGTATTTGTGAATAAACATGGATAAAGTATTCTTTTTTTTTTTCCAGTTGTAAAATTTTTAACCTTCAGTTTTCAACTCAGACAAACCTTTTAACCAATTCATCCTCAGACAAACATTATATAAAGTGCTCCCTCTCATGGCAGACTTAGGGAACAACGTTTAGAGAAATACACTTAACCCAGAAAGACCCAAACATCTACTGTAGACCAAAACCATCTACTGATCTAAACTGTTTAATACCTGTTAATCCACTAGTCCTATCAATACATGTAAATAATTGCTGTAAAATGCAGTTATTCATCTTTTCATGGTCATCAGATATGACTCATTTGGACGTTCAGAGACTCTGTAGTGAACGTGGAAACCCCATCATCTTCTACAACATTGACTCACCAGTAAAACCCATGGAGTTGCATCAATGACAGCAGATGGACACACTGGGTTTATGTTCAGTTAATGATGTATTTTGCTTTCAAAGTCACTTTTTCTTCAGTTTTCTCTGTTTTTGATTGAATAATTCTTAACTTTAATCTGAGCTTTTATGAACATCTACATGATCAGTAATTTAAATACAGGAAAATGCCAGTTTTTCACAAAAAATGCAAAACAGAAAATAATATTACACTAAACAGTGATAAATCAATTCAGAAAGGTTAAAGAGAAAACAAATCTTTTTGGAACTGTCACAGAAGCAGCACTGGGTCTTTATGGGTTAAATCAATAATAAAAGTAGAGTAGGAAGGGATCAGTTGCAGCTAAAAATACAAAGCAAACTCATTCCCAATGTGTACAAATATGGATGCATTTGGAAGTGTAATGGATAGAGTTTCAGGTTGTCAAGTTTCTATGGCAACAGAGTTGTTTATTTATCTGATTATTTTATTTTAGAATTTTTGGGTTAATTTTATTTTGCTCTTCATTATTGAAATATTTGATTTGTTGTAATTTAGGTTGTTTTGTAAGTCAAATGAGTATTTGTAATAAGTAAGTTCGTCCTGGTCAAAGGTCACGTACAGTCATGTGACCTCAACACGGAGGCGAAGGACAGCGCGGGAGGAAAGGACAGATCTGGCGGGTCCAAACAGAGAGAACTATACCCCGTCCCACTTTTCTGTTGGTTGACCAGGCGAACACGGTAACAGTGACTTTTAATTTATGTTTACAGTGTTTTGTATGAATATTTGGGTAAAACATTGTTTGGTTTTCTGTTTGTATTTAGTTTTCACGGTGTTTCACGGTGTACCACCTGTCTTCTGTGAAGAATAAACTTGCTGTGGACATCAGTACGAAGCGTGGACAGATTTAATAACCAGCAGTTACAGTGAAAACGTGGCCCTATCCATCCCCGGAGGTGCACCGTCTGTTGCCGCGGACCTCAGTGCCAGAGAGCGGCTCTGCTTTATCTCCGACGCGGATCTTCAGGTTTCAGCATGCAGCTCTGCGGCTTCTACGGCAGTGGATTACCGTTTCACCGCGAAGTTCTGCTTCATCCTGTGGTGAACCGTCGGTCTCAGCGTGCAGAATTGCTCCATCCTCGGCAGTGGACTACGAGTTAAAGCGGACGTTTTCTACCTCCAGTCAACGATGGAAGGACTCACAGCAAGGTAAAAAGAAACTGAATAACACAAAGTAAATAAGTTAAAAGAGCTCGGGATTCAAGATAAGGGACTGATTTAATAGGAATTAACAACTGAGACTCTTGACAGTGGTTAAGTTTTATTTACAAGACTATAACGTTTATAAACCACTACCTTTTGGTTGAATTTGATCCTGTGTTGTCATTCACTTTATACATTTCTGTTATAAGGATTTGCACATTAAGTATGAATGTGTTTTAAGTTAACTTGAGCAAAGTGGTTCATTTTCTATTGTGCAGTTAACATACTAGAAGGTCTTGTTTTCTGTTTAAGGGGTAACGTGTTCATACTTTGTGCACAAAAATGTCAGTTAAAGGTGATTTATTATTACAGAGTGATCAGTTAGCCGAACAGACAGTTTCTCAGTCAGAGAAAGCTGAAACCATGCTTGAAGTAGCTGAAGTAAATGCAGATAAAATAAGAAAATTCTCCCGTGATAGACATTTAACCCTAAAAATGCTGGAACTTAAAGAACAAGAATCAGCTAAGAAAGAAAGAAGTTTAAGCTATTGTATGAACAATGGAAGTCCCTCGCCAGAGATGTTCGTACAAAATTAAGAGAAGAGTGTTCTGAGAATGATTTATACGATATGATGGATGCAGTCGAAAAACTAGAGACCAAACTGAAAGAGTTGTACAACAACATAAGATCCCTAGTGACACCTAATCAAGAGATCAGGTGAAAAATAGGTGCATGAATAGCAGTAACATCAGATCTAATGGGGCTAATGAAAGCAAGGCTGGCTGAAGAGGGAGACGAGTTTGATCCAGAGGCAGAGAAAGCAAGGTTATGTATGCTACTAGACAATGAATATGCTAAGTCCATATATGGATCCTCAGTTTCCAAAGCTATTTCACTTAGCTGCAGATCCAACCACGCCTCAGAGACACCCAGCATTTCAGCTAAAAGAGCAGAGACAGCTGCACAATTAGCAGCAAAGGAAGCTGAGATTGAAATGGAAGCTGCTATTGATGCTCAGTGTCAACATCTCAAAAGACTTGAAAATCAAAGAGACATTGAGGTTATTGAGGCAAAGCTAAAGGTGTACAATGAAGAGGAGTTAAAAGTAAAAAGTGATAGTTGCTGCTCCCCACACAGTGAGGCAAAGTGTGCTAGTCTGCTTAATTCTTCCATTGAATGTAAAGATAGACAAGTTTCAAAACGTGAGGTAGCCTTAGTGCAGACACTCCAAGAGTCAATGGCTCTGAGTCGACTCCCTGTCACAGAACCTTCTGTCTTTTACGGTGACCCAATTAAGTTTACAGAATGGAGCACAAGCTTTAAAGCCCTCATAGAGAGACGATGCTCAAGTCCTGCAGACAGGTTGTTTTACTTACAAAAGTATGTCGGTGGGGAGGCAAGGTCTGCTCTGGAAGGAAGCTTCTACAGAAAGGATGAAGAGGCCTACAAACAAGCATGGGAAAAACTAAATGCCAGGTATGGTCACTCCTTTGTGGTGCAACGTGCCTACAGGGACAAGCTTAACAAATGGCCAAAAAGTGGTTCAAAAGAGTATGTTAAGCTAAGAGAGTTTAGTGATTTCCTTCAAACATGCAGTGACGCCATGCCTCACATCAATGGTCTTCAGGTCCTGAATGACTGTGAAGAGAATCAGAAATTGCTTGTCAAACTCCCTGATTGGGTTACAACTAAATGGAATCGCTATGTCACAGAACAGTTAGATCAAGCCAAAGACTTTCCAAGCTTTAAAGAGTTTGCTTCATTCGTTTCAAAGGAAGCCCGCATAGCGTGTAATCCAGTGTCTTCACTGCATGCATTAAAGCCGTCTGAGGAAAAATCCTTTAGAGAAATAAAGAGACCAAAAGCTAACACCTTTGCTATCAACATGAAACCTCAGATGCAAGCCAAACAAACAAATCCATCGATTTTGATGACAAGTCAAAAGATTCAAACAAACTAAAGAAATTCAGCACAGCAACACATAATACAAACTTAGTTAAGTGTGCGTTTTGTGGAGAAAACCACTCCATACATAAATGTCAAAGATTTATGGAAAAATCCTTGGAGGAGAAGAGGAAGTTTGTTCAAGATGGTAAACTGTGCTTTGCATGTCTGAGAAAAGGACACAATTCCAAAGACTGTAGAAATAAAGCCATGTGTAGCATATGCAAAAGGCACCATCCAACTCCACTGCATGAAGACCGTCCGCCTGCAGATAAGTCTTCACAAAGTGTCCCACCAAGTGGAGAAATACCTCCTCATTATCATGTTGTGTCACTGGAGACAATGGTGGGAGTACATCAATGATCGTTCCAGTGTGGATCTCATCACCTAACTCCCCAGATTCTGAAATCCTGGTGTACGCCCTATTGGACACTCAAAGTAGTCACACATTTATTGACAAAGAGCTATGTGAAAAACTAAAGGCAGTGATGGAGCCAGTTAAGCTAAAGCTCTCCACAACGATGGCAAAGGATTCAATTGTGAAGAGTCAAAAAGTGAGTGGACTTAAAATAAGAGGCTTTCACTCAGATGATTTTATCCATTTGCCCCTGCCTATACAAGAGATTTTATCCCCTTTGAATGCACACACATCCCTACTTGTGAGACAGCTAGCAAATGGAAACATCTTGAGGTCATAGCTCCTGAAATGCCTTCACTGATGAATTGTGAAGTAGGGCTTCTGATAGGTTATGACTGCTCCAGAGCACTCGCACCCCGTAAGGTTATTACTGGGAGTGATTATGAGCCTTACGCCATCAAAACAGACTTGGGTTGGAGCATTGTGGGAAGTGGAGCGTATAAAGTGAACTCACAAGATGTAACTGGTCTGTGTCACCGTATATCGGTTAAAGAGCTTCCACTTGTTTCACCTGTAGCTGTTTTAAAAGTGCTAGAATTAGATTTTACAGACACCAGAGCAAGTGAAAAAAGCATTTCTCAGGAAGACATTCAGTTCCTTCAGATCTTAAAGGGAAGCATTCAGCAGAATGACTGTGGTCACCTTGAGATGCCACTTCCCTTCAAAGCTCGTCCTCATCTCCCTGATAACAGAAAGCTCGCCATGATTAGGCTAAAGCACCTTAAAAGAAGGCTTGACAGAGATTCTAAATTCAAGAGTGACTATGTTAAGTTTATGGAAGGTGTCCTCAAAGATGGTGATGCTGAGAGAGCAGATGAAGCTCCTGAACCTGGACATATATGGTACATCCCACACCAAGGGGTATACCATCCCAGAAAACCAGATAAGATTAGGGTAGTTTTTGACTGTTCAGCTAAGTATGAAGGCACTTCCTTAAATGACCATCTGCTATCAGGACCTGATCTTACAAACGGTCTCACTGGAGTTCTCTGCCGATTCCGCAAACATCCTATCGCAATCACATGTGACGTTGAAAAAAATGTTCCACAGGTTCCATGTCAGCAAAGGTGACAGAGATTTTTTACGCTTTCTGTGGTGGGATAATGGTGACACAGACTCAGAACCTAAGGAGTACCGTATGAAGGTCCACCTCTTTGGAGCGTCATCATCACCAGGCTGCGCCAATTATGGCTTAAAGCATCTTGCGAGCCAGAATGAGAGTGAGTATCCTTTGGCAGCTAGCTTCATTATGAAGCACTTCTACGTAGATGATGGCCTTACAAGTGTAGAGTCTGTAGATGTGGCAGTTAGGCTGGTAAAAGAAGCCCAAACAGTGTGTGCTAAAGGCAAGCTGCATCTTCATAAATTTATCTCCAATAATCGTGAGGTTCTGGAGTCTGTCTGTGCCTCAGAACATGCTGCTGAAGTGAGGAATGTAAATCTGGTCCATGATGATCTCCCAATGCAGAGTGTACTAGGAGTAAGATGGGATGCTGAGAGTGACGTCTTCCGTTTCAAAGTCTTACTTGATGAGAAACCAGCTACACGACGGGGACTCCCCTCAGTGGTAGCTTCGGTGTATGATCCGTTAGGGTTCCTAGCCCCATTCATCCTGACAGGAAAGAGAATCCTTCAAGAGATGTGTCAGAAAGGTATTGCCTGGGATGAACCGCTGCCACATGAGTTGAAGCCAAGGTGGGAGAGTTGGGTAAATGACCTAAAGAATCTCGGAAAGATTCAGATCCCTAGATGCTTCATACCAGAGAACTTCGGAAGGGTGCTGAAATTAGAACTGCATCATTTTTCAGATGCGAGCAGTCAGGGCTATGGTCAGTGTTCTTATGTTAGACTGGTAGGTGAAGATAAGGTTCACTGTTGCTTCATTATGGGCAAGTCGAGAGTCGCACCCACTAAAATAGTTACCATACCATGGTTAGAGTTAACTGCAGCAGCAGTTTCTGCAGCCATGAGCATTGTGTTAAGGGAAGAACTTTAGCTTGAGGTTCAGGGTTCTTGAAGTACATGAGGATGACAAAGGACTCGTACGCAAAGCAACAATCCAGATCGGAGAGCGAAAGTTAAGAAAAGATGGTGAACGCCTCTGTAAACCATCCATTCTAGACAGACCCATACAGAAATTAGTTGTTCTTGTGGAAAGCAGCTAAAACATCCTATCTAACATTAACATTTATCCAGCTGCTAATAACAACCTCTTTTCTAGATAAAGGTAATAAGGGTATTACTTAACTTGCTCGCCTTAATTCATTTAACCTGTTTAAATGCGAGTATATAAGTCAATTTAACAAAGAAGGTGAAAATGTTTATTAATCATATTGTGATGTTTCTAATGTTTGAGTGCTTTAGTGAGTACATGGAAATTACCTTTGAAAAATTTCACGCAGAATGTAACATGTACTAACATATGTATTTGGTTGTTCAGTAATCAAAGGTAATTTGGTGGGAGTGTAACGGATAGAGTTTCAGGTTGTCAAGTTTCTATGGCAACAGAGTTGTTTATTAATCTGATTATTATATTTTAGATTTTTTGGGTTAATTTTATTTTGCACTTCATTATTGAAATATTTGATTTGTTGTAATTTAGGTTGTTTTGTAAGTCAAATAAGTATTTGTAATAAGTAAGTTCGTCCTGGTCAAAGGTCACGTACAGTCATGTGACCTCAACACGGAGGCGAGGGACAGCGCGGGAGGAAAGGACAGATCTGGTGGGTCCAAACAGAGAGAACTATACCCCGTCCCATTTTTCTGTTGGTTGACCAGGCGAATACGGTAACAGTGACTTTTAATTTATGTTTACAGTGTTTTGTATGAATATTTGGGTAAAACATTGTTTGGTTTTCTGTTTGTATTTAGTTTTCACGGTGTACCACCTGTCTTCTGTGAAGAATAAACTTGCTGTGGACATCACTACGAAGCGTGGACACATTTAATAACCAGCAGTTATAGGAAGCGTTACACATTCAAAAAGTTTATTCTTCTTTCATCAAAGTCACACTTCTGTCACCAACCAACCTGTGAAGCACTGACACAAGAAGGAAGAAAGATAGAAGCTGTATCAAGAAAAGTCAGGAAGTACATAGTCAGTCTTGTGAAGTGGCCTCATTGGTTTTACTACGGTACCTTCTTCCTCACATTAATGGCTATTTTTGTCGGCATCTTCCTCATCCTCACTGGTCTCACAGGTCAGTCACAGCTTACTTCATTGTGTGTTTACAGGTTTATTGTCTTATTATTTAGCTGGGTCTCATATTATCAATATAGGAAAATGCATTACAATGTTCTGTAGCTGTCTGAGCAGTGCACAGTATTTACAGCATCATGTCAATACAAATTTGTGTGGAGAGAATGAAATGTTTCTGTTTACAGTGATGTATATGTGTTGCAGGTATTCACAGTATAAGAACAGTCAGTAAGGTAACGGTGGAAGAAGGAGGTTCCATCTCTATCCCGTGTTTCTACGAGTCAGAGTACAGAGACCATGTGAAATATCTGTGTAAAGGATGTACCTGGGACGACTGCACATATGAAATTAAAACAAATTGGAAAAAATCAACAAAGTATTCAGTCTCTGAGAACAAAAACCAAGGAGTTGTTACCTGGACTATTAATGACCTGACAGAGGAGGACACAGACTGTTACTGGTGTGCCATGGAGATAAGGCAGAGACTTGATGATGGAAAACGTTTTAATGTTCTTGTCACTGGAAAAGGTAAGAGTTTTGAATTTACTACAGTACATACGGGATCCAGTGTTGAAAAATGTGGAGGGAGAATTCTTATTTGTTAAAGAGCACAATTATAGTTTTTAATTTAAAAAAAAAAAAAAAAAGAAAAAAGAAACAGTTGAAACATCATCTGTGAATACATGTGTTTATCAAACTTTTTTTTCTTTAAGGCGATGCCACGCTCTATGTGGATTCTCAAGAGGTGACAGCGTTTATTGGAGACCAAATAACCGTCGACTGTCACTATAGAGGATCTAAACAAATAAAGTGGTGCAGGACTGGTGGTGAAGGACCTACATCCTGTGTCAAAAACTCTGGGTGGATAGATGAGACACAGGTGACTGTTAATAGAAATACCCCTGGTGTTATTACTGTGACTATGAGTGAACTGAGGGAGAGGAGCAGTGGTCGGTATTGGTGCACTGATGAAGACCTGCAGATGCCGGTGCATGTAACCATTAAAGAGAGACCTACCACCAGTAAGAACTTCACATAATAGTAAATCCTAAATATATACGTTATATGACATTGAATGTTTTGTGTACTGCAATTTGATTTAATATGGATTCACAATGTTATATTACTCTGTTCATCACTTTGTTGAAAATAAGCAACAACAACCAGACAGTCAATGACCATATCATCCACGTCCAAACCTGTCAATCACACATATGTGAGTCAAGAACCGAGCACAGAACAAACTGGAACACACAGGTTAGTAAGATTCAAACCTGTATGTTTTATAGATTCATTCATATGATAAATAAAACTGCTTCGTTATTTATAGATAGATAGAATTAGGACCACTGATGTATTAATGATTAGAAAAATAACGGAATGTCAGTGTGGTACTGATTAAACATGTCATGTGTGTGTTTTTCTATCATTTGTGCAGTAGCTCATCCAATCATCTGCTGAGTTTCATCATTCCTTCCTATTTACTGATTCTAATGGTGGATGCATTCATCTGGTTCATGTTGAAAAGACGCAGTAAGTCTGTCCAGCACTTTACATGAATCCAGTTCATCCTATTTAGACTAAATGTACAGAGTCACTGTGCTGTGATTCAGTCACAATTCTCCACTGTTTTATTTTTAGAGTCACCAGCCACAGCTGAGGTAAGGTGGATTTATATTAGTGTTGTCATTTTATTTCCAATATAAAGATCTGTGTTATCTGTTTTTCATTATTTAGTTCAGCTTCCTTAGATTGCAAATATTTCCAAGTTTTACATTTGTTTTATGTTTTTGGACTTCAGAAGGTGAACAGAGGAACTGATTAACATGATGGTGAATATTCTGTCTCATATTTGGTTTGTTTTATCAGGATGAACAGACAGTAACGTACAGTACTGTGACGCATGTGAGAAAAACCACAGCCCAGGTAAACTGTATATAAATACAATTATGGAGAAAAACTGAGCTTAATATAAACATACTTTTGTTGTATACTTCAGCTGAACTGCTTCATTATCATTTGTCTCTCATTTCTGACCATGTCTATTATCATAACCATTTTATCTTATAACACTTGTCTACAATTTTTTTTAAGTGATCTGCCTCAGAGATTAAATGTGCTAAATGATATGTATTTTAATAAGATTAATTGGAAAACAAATGACAAAAGTGCTGGTTTACTGATGTTTTCAAGGTATATGAAAGTGTTATTATTGGTTTATGTACATTTATACAATAGATTTATCAATCTTCCACTAGATAGAACCTGTAAAGTGAATGTATTGTCATTGTCATGTATTGTCAACTCTGAGACAAATATTCCCTTTGAGTAAAACCCATTCTCTCATAAATTCTCAAATTTCACATTTTGACCCAAGACTATATCTTTGAAACTTCAGCCAACCAGCATTTGTGACTTGATTTTTCTTTTTCAGTGACTCACATGTGGTAAAATGCCACTACTTTTATTCTGGAAGCATTTTAACAGTGTAATTAATCTGAGGAATATACTGTAAACTGTTTCATTTACTTCTCTACTACAGTCTGAAGAGAAGGTCATCTAATGTAATATTATATATTATGAACAGGACCTTCAACCCATGTAATATCCTTAAAAATATGAATTTGACTATTTAACATACACAGGAAATGCAACCTCTGTTTCTTGTTATATTACAGTGTTAATATGTACATGTAATCTAACACATATTAAAACATCACATTTCCTTTTCTGTTTCCTTCCACAGCAGATACATTCTGAAGATGAAGAAGACGTCATGTACAGCACTGTGTTTTACATTGCACAACAAAATACACACCAGGTAAATATGACCCTGATCTCAGTCACACTGTTTCTCATTCACAGTTTCAAAATTATATATATTTTCCAAGCTTTTTGTATTCTGTCGTCTTTACAGCTTTTAATTTTGCTTCTGTTTTCAGGTTGAAGACAAAGATGAGAATGTGACCTACAGCACAGTGGTTCATCGCTAGTGAAATTATGAAATAACTTTCTGACTTCCTGTCTACTTCTTAATACCTTTATCAGTCATTTGCTGTTGTCCATCAAACTGTAGCCTACTGCTCTCCAAATGTACCTATGAGGATATTTCAGTATGTGTTTTCACAATCTATGATCTGTATTTGTTAATAAACATGAATAAAGTATTCTTTCTTTTTCCTCTTGTAAAATTTTTAACCTTCAGTTTTCAACTCAGACAAACCTTTTAACAAATTCATCCACAAACATTATATGAAGTGCTTCCTCTCATGGCAGAGTTAGGGAACAACATTTAGAGAAATACAGGCAACCCAGAAAGACCCAAACATCTACTGTAGACCAAAACCATCTACTGATCTAAACTGTTTAATACGTGTTAATCCATTAATCCTATCAATACATGTAAATAATTGGTGTAAAATGCAGTTATTCATCTTTTCATGGTCATCAGATATGACTCATTTGGACGTTCAGAGACTCTGTAGTGAACGTGGAAACCCCATCATCTTCTACAACACTGATTCACCAGTAAAACCCATGGAGTTGGATCAATGACAGTGATTGGACACACTGGATTTATGTTCAGTTAATGATGTATATTTCTGAAAAAGTCACTTTTTCTTCAGTTTTCTCTGTTTTTGATTTAATAATCCTTACCTTTCATCTGAGCTTTTATGAGCATCTACATGATCAGTAATTTAAATACAGGAAAATGCCAGTTTTTCACAAAAAATGCAAAACAGAAAATAATATTACACTAAACAGTGATAAATTTTCTTTTTCCACCAGGCTATAAGAATGCTGAACTCCCTCCGTGCTCTACCCCCCCTCACACACTCACACTTAGGACTCTAACACCCTCCCCCCAAACCATCGCCACTTTAGTGCAAGTGATGCACATATGCACCTTGTTTGTTCTTTGTTACTCCTCTATTGCACTCTTTTATATTTACCTTCACACTCTTCTATGTTATTTGCACTTTTCCGTGTTATTTGCACTTTATGTTTACTGCACTGTGGGGCCTTAGAGTCCAGTAATTTCAGCTCTCTCTGTATTCAATGTACATGGCAGAACTGACAATAAAGATGACTTTGACTTTGACTTTGAAATCTTTTCAGAAAGGTTAAAGAGAAAACAAATCTTTTTGGAACTGTCACAGAAGCAGCACTGGGTCTTTATGGATTAAATCAATAATAAAAGTAGAGTGGGAAGGGATCAGTTGCAGCTAAAAATACAAAGCATACTCATTCCCAATGTGTACAAATATGGATGCATTTGGAAGTGTTACACATTCAAAAAGTTTATTCTTCTTTCATCAAAGTCACACTTCTTTCATCAACCAACCCGTGAAGCACTGACACAAGAAGGAAGAAAGATAGAAGCTGTATCGAGAAAAGTCAGGAAGTACATAATCAGTCTTGTGAAGCAGCTTCATTGGTTTTACTACTGTACTTTCTTCCTCACATTAATGGCTATGTTTGTCAGCATCTTCCTCATCCTCACTGGTCTCACAGGTCAGTCACAGGTTACTTCATATTTGTGTGTTTACAGGTTTATTGTCTTATTATTTAGCTGGGTCTCATATTATCATAGCACATGTAGGAAAATGCATTACAATGTTCTGTAGCTGTCTGAGCAGTGCACAGTATTTACAGCATCATGTCAACACAAATTTGTGTGGAGAGAATAAAATGTTTCTGTTTACAATAATGTATATGTGTTGCAGGTATTCACAGTATAAGTACAGTCAGTTATGTAACGGTGGAAAAAGGAGGTTCCATCTCTATCCCATGTTTCTACGAGTCAAAGTACACAGACAATGTGAAATATCTGTGTAAAGGATGTAAGTGGAGTGGCTGCACATATGAAGTTAAAACAAATCAGTACAATTCAACAAAGTATTGGGTCTCTGACGACCAAAACCAAGGAGTTGTTACCTGGACTATTAATGACCTGAACGAGGGGGACAAAGGTTGTTACTGGTGTGTCATGGAGATGAACCAGGGACCTGATGATGGAAATTGTTTTATTGTTTTTGTCACTGGAAAAGGTCAGAGCTTTGAATTTACTACAGTACATATGGGATCCAGTGTGGAACAATGTGGAGGGATAATTCTTGTTTGCTAAAGAGCACAGTTACAATATTTGATTTAAAAAAAGAAAGTTTGAAACATCATCTGTGAGTACACATGTTTATCAAACTTGTTTTCTTTAAGGTGGTGCCTTGCTCTATGTGGATTCTCAGAAGGTGACAGGGTTTATTGGAGACCAAATAACCATCGACTGTCACTATAGAAGATCTAAACAAATAAAGTGGTGCAGGACTGGTGGTGAAGGACCCACATCCTGTATCAAAGACTCTGGGTGGATAGAAGAGACAAAGGTGACTATTAACAGAAATACCCCTGGTGTTATTACTGTGACTATGAGTGAACTGAGGGAGAGGAGCAGTGGTTGGTATTGGTGCACTGATGAAGACCTGCAGATGCCGGTGCATGTAACCATTAAAGAGAGACCTACCACCAGTAAGTACTTCACATAATAGTAAATCATAAATATATACGTTATATGACATTAAATGTTCTGTGTACCGTAATTTGATTTAATATGGATTCATAATGTTATATTACTTTGTTAATCACTGTTGTTGAAAATAAGCAGCAATTGCAACGACAACAACAACAACAACAACCAGACAGTCAACGACCATATCATCCTCTACCAAACCTGTCAATCACACATATGTGAGTCAAGAACCGACCACAGAACAAACTGGAACACACAGGTTAGTAAGATTTAAACCTGTATGTTTTATAGATTCAATCATATGATAAATAAAACTGCTTTGTTATTTATAGATAGAAATAAAACCACTGATGTATTAATGATTAGAAAAATAACTGAATGTCAGTGTGGTACTGATTAAACATGTCGTGTGTGTTTTTCTATCATTTGTGCAGCAGCTCATCCAATCATCTGCTGAGTTTCATCATTCCTTTGTGTTTGCTGCTGCTGATTGTAACGGTGGCCGTACTCACCTGGTTCATGTTGAAAAGACGCAGTAAGTTTGTCCAGAACTGTACATGAATCCAGTTCATCCTATTTAGACTAAATGTACAGAGTCACTGTGCTGTGATTCAGTCACAATTTTCCACTGTTTCATTTTTAGAATCCCCAGCCACAGCTGAGGTAAGATGGTTTTCATTTTATTTCAACATTTCCAAGTTTTATATTGGTTTTGTGTTTTTGGAATTCATAAGGTAAACAGAGGAAAAGATGAATGATGGTGAATATTCTGTGTCATATTTGGTTTGTTTTATCAGGATGAACAGACAGTAACATACAGTACTGTGGCACATGTGAGAAAAACCACAGCCCAGGTAAATAAATTAATTAATCAAAATTACAACGAAAAACTGAGTAACACTGTTTCTACACCACATATCTATAGAAACATATTGTGTGTACTAGAACTACTTTGTCTTCATCTTTGTTTCTCACCTCTTACCATGTTTGTCACACAAAGATAGAAGTGTTAGGTGTGAACTTTGTGACACAGCTTGTTTTCCATTATGAGGATGTTATAAACACTTCATTTACTTCCATATAGTGTGAAGAGGATGTAACATACTGCAATGTTACAAACAGAAAATCAACTTCAGGCCAGGTATGTGTTCAAATACATTTTAAGTTTGTAACAAAGTACAAGAAAACACTAAATCTGGTTCTTTCTATACCTCAGTGTTTATATCTACACAGGAAATTTATAAAGTTTACTCAAATGAAAAAAAGTTTATGCTGCATCAGTTAACGCTTGGTCCCTCTTTAAAAAGAGTAAAAGTTTTTCTTTGGGTAGAGTTCTCCAAACTCAATATAGAGCCAAATTTACTCTTTTTGAGGAAAATACTTTTGACTCTGGAAAAAATGCTCAGTAATTTTTCCTGTGAACATCTGCATCAGATCTATTAAAAACATTACTCTTTGCTTTGTGTATTTACTTGCTTCTCTTTTCAGGTTGAAGCGATAGATGTCAGGGTGACCTACAGTACACTGGCTCTGCAGCGATGACTTTCAAGTTTCCTGTCAAATATTTTAACCTTTTATCAGGCAAGTGACTGTTCTGATCATTTCCACTCACATTACAAGACAGCAACAGTTCCAGTGAGGACAGCCAGTCAACAGTCTCAGGTCCAATGTGGTCTACAGGGTCTGTAAGGTCCACCTCTGCATGAACAGTGAGTGTACCTGCTTTGTTAGGTACCATGAAGTAATGGTACTAATGTAAGGAATGATGTTCAAAGGGATGATATGTGTCTGGATCAGCACTTATGTTGTTCTAATGTTCTAAAACACATGTTCCTTTCACATAACATGTGTTTTTCTTGTATATTTTTATATATACTTCCTGGATTTTTTTTTTTTTTTGCCACTTATGGGCAAGGAACCAAATACAGTAACTTCATTGACCTTGATTTTCTACATGACAATAAAAAATTGTGAAAAATTTCACAAAAGTAATAAAGTTGTATTATGTCTTCAAATAACACATTAAGGTTGACATTTTGAATTTCAGAGTATTTCTATGAGTGCCCTATAAAAATGTAATATACTTATCCATCATTTGTTGTTACGCATTAAACTGTACATATGGGGGGAAAAAAAGTTTAGACGACTGTGCTGCACTATACTTAGGGTATGTGTATGTGGTTTACAGTCTATTCTTTGTATTTGTCAGTAAACGTCTATACAGCAGACTTTCTTTCCATGTTTTATCATATTTAACCCATCTTTCCCCTCATAGAGGCCACTGAATAATCCCATCCTGGCATGCAATGATATCACCAAATATGATCTTTTGCAGTTGACTTCAAGAATAATATTTAAAGCAACAAAGTTAAAGTCATAAAATTATAACGGTACTGGAAGAAATATTTGAATAAAAATGCAAAACAAAAAAATTATACATAAATATGGATGCATTTGTTAGTGGAAGTGCATCCTGGCCTCTTGTTCATCCAGAAGATATCAGAAAGTTGCACATGAATGAATAGAAAAATTATGAAGAAGAAAATTGATCTCATTGAATTTGTCATACTCTTATTTAAAATCGTGATGCTTCATTTCAGCATTTTTCCCAATCTTCACCAGACTCACAGGTCAACTATAGGGGTCGTTTTATAACTGTGTTTGTTAATGTTTCCATTTTGTGTCTATGGGTTTCATAAAGATACAACAAACCAACCGAGTAGTTCAGGAAAGTTTCACATTTCTGGCAAGTAAGTAAGTAAGTAAATTTTATTTATGGAGCACTTTTCACAGTCACAAAGTGCTTTATCAATTCAGATCAGAATCAAATCAAGTTTACAGAGACCCAACAGAATCCTCCAGGAGCAATAGAGATATAGAGAGACTGGGGGAGAGGGGGGTGGGGGGGACGACACACATGGAGTACTTTATGATGAATACATAAAGTGTAATGAGTTTGTGGTGGCCCTGGGTCAGGTGGGAAAGTAAAAAGCCTTTTTGAACAGGAGGGTTTTGAGGTGTTTTTTTAAAGCTCTCTACAGAGTCCATGGACCGTAGGTGTAGAGGCAGGTCATTCCATAGACGTGGTGCCACAGCTTTAAAAGACCTGTCACCATGTGTGCTAAAACAGGTGCGTGGAACCATCAGCAGGTGCTGTCCTGAAGACGTCAGGACAGGCTGTAGGGCTGGATCAGGGAAGCAATGTATGCAGGGGCCTGGCCATGTAGAGCCCAGAAAGTTAGCACCAGAATTTTGACATGAAAACGATATAGAACAGGGAAACAGTGGAGAGATTTAAGAATGGGAGTGACGTGGGTTCTCCTGTTTGTGCAGGTCAGAAGCCTTGCAGCAGAGTTCTGGACAAAGAATAAGACAACAAAAGACAAAGAATATTCCCGGTAATAATAATAATAATAATAAGTAAATAAGTAATAATAATGACAATGTAATGGCGATGACATTTATTGAACAAACTGATAGGAACTCCAGTGTTAGAATGTGTTTTCAGCTGACCACAGGTAAGACCCGTTGAAACGTTTTAGTCTGGAATAAAAAAAATAAAATAAAATAGGGCTTTAAACCATAAAGACCCAAACAGCCACCAGTGACTGATCCTAAATGATTAATATCTGTTAATCCATTAATCATGACAATCCATATGAATACAGTTTGTTGTCTTTTCATGGTCGTCAGATTTCACTCATTTGGACATTCAGAGGCTCCTTGGTTACCATGGAAACAACACCAACTTCTACAACATTGATTCACCAGTAAAATCCATGGAGTTTGATCAATGACAGTGGATGGAGACACTTTGTTTATGTTCAGTTAATCATATATTTTACTAAAAAAGTCACTTTTTCTTCAGTTTTCTCTGTTTTTGAAATAATAACCCATAACTTTAATCTGAGCTTTAATGAACCTCTACATGATCAGTGAATTCAATATAGGAAAATAACTCATTTTAAATGCAAAATACAAAGGGTAATATTATAATAAATGGTAATAAATCACCTAAGAAAAATTAAACAGAAAAAAAAAAATCATTTGGGAACAGACACAAAAGTAACACTGGGGTTTTATGGGTTAATGTTCTTTATTCTGGATGTTGATTGTTCCTTGTTAAAATACTCCTGTACCAGTGGGAGATCACAGCATTTAATGGGACTAATACAGCCATCAAATGTCACTACAGTGTCTCTGACAGAAAGGCTTGGTAGGTCATGTGTGACAAAGTCTGGATCAATAGTCAGGACAAAGGTGACCATTGATGTAACTGATGTGGACTGAGGGAGGAGAGAAGCAGCTGGTACTGGTGTGAGACAGGAAACCTACAGATACCAGTTAAAAACCAGATTACTGCCTATAAATACAGTTGATTATAGAATTATCTATACTTTTAGTTTTGCTGCAGTATTATTTAAAAAGCAAGTTTATGTAAAATAAAATAGATAAAATAAAATAATAAAATAAAATAAAATAGAAGATGAAGAAGAAGACTTTGTTATACTTTTTATATGAAGTCACACAAAGTATACACAAAGCAGTTCATGTAAGAATTTCAAGGAAAAAATGAATAAATATGTATGTAAACAGTTTTCACTTCTTTGCTTCTTCAAAGTCTCTTCAATACAGACCAGTTGTTCTGTCTGTTGCAACAACAAAATCTGTCTGCAGAACACTGTGATAACACAGATATGCCCTAAATTATGTAATGAATATGACATTCTCACTTTAAACTTTTACTGAAAAGTCAAATACCTACTATTTTAACAGCAGTAAATATGTTTAACTAATCCAGTTTTAGGAAATTGTGTTGTTTACCCACACCTCTGTCTTTTCTCTGTTCATTCACCACCATTTAAAGCTGAAGAAAAACAGAAACTATTGTATGGGGCCATTATTGTAGCAATATTATTTGCAAATGCGTGTGGAGAGTTGAGTGTCCGTATTTCAATCTGTCTGTGCGCAGTCGGATTTGCAAATGTGTAAATGAATCTGTAAATGCGTGATGAGATTTGTGTGTCTGTACAACAATCTGCAAATGTGTAAAAAAAAAAAAAAAAAAAAAAAACTTGTGTGTGTGTAATCAGATTTGAAAAGTCAAAGTATTTTCACTACAAGACCCAGAAATACAGACAAATCATTGGTTACAAGTCAAGCGGCTTCTCGATTGGCTCTCTTTACACACGTGAATTCCGCTACACTTCTGCCGTGACAGATCCACAAATGCGTAGCGGGATTTGTCTGTAAAACCAGGGTTTGTGTGCCTGGGCTCAGGCTGCCCTGGGCTCAGGCTGCCTCATTCCGGCTGCGCTCGGCTTTGTTCGCTCTTTTCATTGGTAGTAATACAGCCTACATACCACCAGTCGGCGGTATTTTAAGGGTACATGACATTACTGGGCTTAGTGGTGGTTGTACCCATAGACATACGTGTACCTGCAAAGTTGCGGGCGATGGAATCCCGGCTGTTTGCTGTAAGTATATTGTTTCTGGGGGTTTTTTCCTGCAGTTTTTTTTTTTTATTATTTTTTTATCAGTAATATTGTTGAGCTTTCTAAAAATACAACATTATCGAGATCTGTGAACAAGTTGCGTTTGCTGGGCTAACCGTTCATCGGGTTGCACTAGCTAGCTAACCACGTAAACTCACGTCAGGTACAAGAGCGAACAAAGCCGAACGCAGCTGCTGAGTTTCATCATTCCTTTGTGTTTGCTGCTGCTGATTGTAACGGTGGCCGTACTCACCTGGTTCATGTTGAAAAGACACAGTAAGTCTGTCCAGAACTGTACATGAATCCAGTTCATCCTATTTAGACTAAATGTACAGAGTCACTGTGCTGTGATTCAGTCACAATTTTCCACCGTTTTATTTTTAGAGTCACCAGCCACAGCTGAGGTAAGGTGGATTTATATTAGTGTTGTCATTTTATTTTCAATATAACTATCTGTGTTATCTGTTTTTCATTATTTAGTTCAGCTTCATTAGATTGCGAATATTTCCAAGTTTTACATTTGTTTTATGTTTTGGACTTCAGAAGGTGAACAGAGGAACTGATTAACATGATGGTGAATATTCTGTCTCATATTTGGTTTGTTTTATCAGGATGAACAGACAGTAACGTACAGTACTGTGACGCATGTGAGAAAAACCACAGCCCAGGTAAACTGTATATAAATACAATTATGGAGAAAAACTGAACGTAACATAAACATACTTTTGTTGTATACTTCAGCTGCACTGCTTCATTATCATTTGTCTCTCATTTCTGACCATGTCTATTATCATAATCATTTTATCTTATAACACTGGTCTACAATTTTTTTTAAATGATCTCCCTCAGAGATTAAATGTGCTAAATGATATGTATTTTAATAAGATTAATTGGAAAACAAATGACAAAAGTGCTGGTTTACTGATGTTTTCAAGGTATATGAAAGTGTTATTATTGGTTTATGTACATTTATACAATAGATTTATCAATCTTCCACTAGATAGAACCTGTAAAGTGAATGTATTATCATGTGCAGGCAGTGTTTTGAAGTAGATCTGATAACTCTGAGACAAATATTCCCTTTGAGTAAAACCCTTTCTCTCATAAATTCTCAAATTTCACATTTTGACCCAAGACTATATCTTTGAAACTTCAGCCAACCAGCATTTGTGACTTGATTTTTCTTTTTCAGTGACTCACATGTAGTAAAATGTCACTACTTTTATTCTGGAAGCATTTTACTTTTAGAACAGTGTAATTAATCTGAGGAATATACTGGAAACTGTTTCATTTACTTCTCTACTACAGTCTGAAGAGAAAGTCATATAATATAACATATATTATAAACAGGACATTCAACCCGTGTAATATCCTTAAAAATATGAATTTGACTATTTAACATACACAGGAAATGCAGCCTCTGTTTCTTGTTATATTACAGCGTTAATAGGTACATCTAAATCTAATCTAAAACGTATTAAAACATCAAATTTCCATTTCTGTTTCCTTCCACAGCAGATAAATACTGAAGATGAAGCAGACGTCATGTACAGCACTGTGTTTTACATTGCACAACAAAATACACACCAGGTAAATATGACCCTGATCTCAGTCACACTGTTTCTCATTCACAGTTTCAAAATTATATATATTTTCCAAGCTTTTTGTATTCTTGTCTTCTTTACAGCTTTTAATTTTGCCTCTGTTTTCAGGTTGAAGATGAGAATGTGACCTGCAGCACAGTGGTTCATCGCTAGTGAAATTATGAAATAACTTTCTGACTTCCTGTCTACTTGTTAATACCTTTATCAGTCATTTGCTGTTGTCCATCAAACCGTAGCCTACTGCTCTCCATATGTACCTATGAGGATATTTCAGTATGTGTTTTCACAATCTATGATCTGTATTTGTTAATAAACATGAATAAAGTATTCTGTCTTTTTCCTCTTGTAAAATTTTTAACCTTCAGTTTTCAACTCAGACAAACCTTTTAACAAATTCATCCTCAGACATACATTATATAAAGTGCTCCCTCTCATGGCAGAGTTAGGGAACAACATTTAGAGAAATACACGTAACCCAGATAGACCCAAACATCTACTGTAGACCAAAACCATCTACTGATCTAAACTGTTTAATACCTGTTGATCCATTAATCCTATCAATACATGTAAATAATTGGTGTAAAATGCAGTTATTCATCTTTTCATGGTCATCAGATATGACTCATTTGGACGTTCAGAGACTCTAGTGAACGTGGAAACCCCATCATCTTCTACAACATTGATTCACCAGTAAAACCCATGGAGTTGGATCAATGACAGTGATTGGACACACTGGATTTATGTTCAGTTGATGTATTTTTCTGAAAAAGTTACTTTTCCTTCAGTTTTCTCTGTTTTTGATTTAATAATCCTTACCTTTCATCTGCGCTTTTATGAGCATCTACATGATCAGTAATTTAAATACAGGAAAATGCCAGTTTTTCACAAAAAATGCAAAACAGAAAATAATATTACACTAAATAGTGATAAATTTTCTTTTTCCACCAGGCTATAAGAATGCTGAACTCCCTCCGTGCTCTACCCCCCTCACACACTCACACTTAGGACTCTAACACCCTCCCCCCAGACCATCACCACTTTAGTGCAAGTGATGCACATATGCACCTTGTTTGTTCTTTGTTACTCCTCTATTGCACTCTTTTATATTTACCTTCACACTCTTCTATGTTATTTGCACTTTTCCGTGTTATTTGCACTTTATGTTTACTGCACTGTGGGGCCTTAGAGTCCAGTAATTTCAGCTCTCTCTGTATTCAATGTACATGGCAGAACTGACAATAAAGATGACTTTGACTTTGACTTTGAAATCTTTTCAGAAAGGTTAAAGAGAAAACAAATCTTTTTGGAACTGTCACAGAAGCAGCACTGGGTCTTCATGGGTTAAATCATTAATAAAAGTAGAGTGAGAAGGGATCAGTTGCAGCTAAAAATACAAAGCAAACTCATTCCAAATGTGTACAAATATGGATGCATTTGGAAGTGTTACACATTCAGAAAGTTTATTCTTCTTTCATCAAAGTTACACTTCTTTCACCAACCAACCCGTGAAGCACTGACGCAAGAAGGAAGAAAGATAGAAGCTGTATCGAGAAAAATCAGGAAGTACATAATCAGTCTTGTGAAGCGGCCTCATTGGTTTTACTACTGTACTTTCTTCCTCACATTAATGGTTATTTTTGTCGGCATCTTCCTCATCCTCCCTGGTCTCACAGGTCAGTCACAGGTTACTTCATATTTGTGTGTTTACAGGTTTATTGTCTTATTATTTAGCTGGGTCTCATATTATCATAGCACATGTAGGAAAATGCATTACAATGTTCTGTAGCTGTCTGAGCAGTGCACAGTATTTACAGCATCATGTCAACACAAATTTGTGTGGAGAGAATAAAATGTTTCTGTTTACAGTAATGTATATGTGTTGCAGGTATTCACAGTATAAGTACAGTCAGTAAGGTAACGGTGGAAAAAGGAGGTTCCATCTCTATCCCGTGTTTCTACGAGTCAAAGTACACAGACAATGAGAAATATCTGTGTAAAGGATGTAAGTGGAAAATCTGCTCATATGAAGTTAAAACAAATCAGTACAATTCAACAAAGTATCTGATCTCTGACGACCAAAACCAAGGAGTTGTTACCTGGACTATTAATGACCTGACAGAGGAGGACACAGATTGTTATTGGTGTGTCATGGAGATAAACCAGGGACGTGATGATGGAAATTGTTTTATTGTTTTTGTCACTGGAAAAGGTAAGAGCTTTGAATTTACTACAGTACATATGGGATCCAGTATGGAAAAACATGGAGGGAGAATTCTTGTTTGCTAAAGAGCACAATTACAGTTTTTAATCAAAAAAAAAAAAAAGAAACAGTTTGAAACATCATCTGTGAATACACATGTTTATCAAACTTGTTTTCTTTAGGCGATGCCACGCTCTATGTGGATTCTCAGGAGGTGACAGGGTTTATTGGAGACCAAATAACCATCGACTGTCACTATAGAGGATCTAAACAAATAAAGTGGTGCAGGACTGGTGGTGAAGGACCCACATCCTGTATCAAAGACTCTGGGAAAAAAGATGACACAAAGGTGACTATTAACAGAAATACCCCTGGTGTTATTACTGTGACTATGAGTGAACTGAGGGAGAGGAGCAGTGGTTGGTATTGGTGCACTGATGAAGACCTGCAGATGCCGGTGCATGTAACCATTAAAGAGAGACCTACCACCAGTAAGTACTTCACATAATAGTAAATCATAAATATATACGTTATATGACATTAAATGTTCTGTGTACTGCAATTTGATTTCATATGGATTCATAATGTTATATTACTCTGTTCATCACTTTGTTGAAAATAAGCAACAACAACCAGACAGTCAACGACCATATCATCCACGTCCAAACCTGTCAATCACACATATGTGAGTCAAGAACCAACCACAGAACAAACTAGAACACACTGGTTAGTAAGATTTAAACCTGTATGTTTTATAGATGCATTCATATGATAAATAAAACTGCTTTGTTATTTATAGATAGAATTAGGACCACTGATGTATTAATGATTAGAAAAATAACTGAATGTCAGTGTGGTACTGATTAAACATGTCATGTGTGTGTTTTTCTATCATTTGTGCAGCAGCTCATCCAATCATCTGCTGAGTTTCATCATTCCTTCCTGTTTACTGATTCTAACGTTGAATGCATCCATCTGGTTCATGTTGAAAAGACGCAGTAAGTCTGTCCAGAACTGTACATGAGTCCAGTTCATCCTATTTAGACTAAATGTACAGAGTCACTGTGCTGTGATTCAGTCACAATTTTCCACTATTTTATTTTTAGAGTCACCAGCCACAGCTGAGGTAAGGTGGATTTATATTAGTGTTGTCATTTTATTTCCAATATAAACATCTGTGTTGTCTGTTTTTCCATTATTTAGTTCAGTTTCATTAGATTGCAAATATTTCCAAGTTTTACGTTTGTTTTATGTTTTTGGACTTCAGAAGGTGAACAGAGGAACTGATTAACATGATGGTGAATATTCTGTCTCATATTTGGTTTGTTTTATCAGGATGAACAGACAGTAACGTACAGTACTGTGACGCATGTGAGAAAAACCACAGCCCAGGTAAACTGTATATAAATACAATTATGGAGAAAAACTGAACGTAACATAAACATACTTTTGTTTTATACTTCAGCTGCACTGCTTCATTATCATTTGTCTCTCATTTCTGACCATGTCTATTATCATAACCATTTTATCTTATAACACTTGTCTACAATTTTTTTTAAAATGATCTGCCTCAGAGATTAAATGTGCTAAATGATATGTATTTTAATAAGATTAATTGGAAAACAAATGACAAAAGTGCTGGTTTACTGATGTTTTCAAGGTATATGAAAGTGTTATTATTGGTTTATGTACATTTATACAATAGATTTATCAATCTCCCACTAGAAAGAACCTGTAAAGTGAATGTATTGTCATGTGCAGGCAGTGTTTTGAAGTAGATCTGATAACTCTGAGACAAATATTCCCTTTGAGTAAAACCCATTCTCTCATAAATTCTCAAATTTCACATTTTGACCCAAGACTGTATCTTGGAAACTTCAGCCAACCAGCATTTGTGACTTGATTTTTCTTTTTCAGTGACTCACATGTAGTAAAATGTCACTACTTTTATTCTGGAAGCATTTTACTTGTAGAACAGTGTAATTAATCTGAGGAATATACTGGAAACCTTTCCATTTACTTCTCTACTACAGTCTGAAGAGAAAGTCATATAATATAACATCATATATTATAAACAGGACCTTCAACCTATGTAATATCCTTAAAAATATGAATTTGACTATTTAACATACACAGGAAATGCAACCTCTGTTTCTTGTTATATTACAGCGTTAATAGGTACATCTAAATCTAATCTAAAACGTATTAAAACATCAAATTTCCATTTCTGTTTCCTTCCACAGCAGATACATACTGAAGATGAAGCAGACGTCATGTACAGCACTGTGTTTTACATTGCACAACAAAATACACACCAGGTAAATATGACCCTGATCTCAGTCACACTGTTTCTCATTCACAGTTTCATAATTATATATATTTTCCAGTCTTTTTGTATTCTTTGTCTTCTTTACAGCTTTTAATGTTTCCTCTGTTTTCAGGTTGAAGACAAAGATGAGAATGTGACCTACAGCACAGTGGTTCATCGCTAGTGAAATTATGAAATAACTTTCTGACTTCCTGTCTACTTGTTAATACCTTTATCAGTCATTTGCTGTTGTCCATCAAACCGTAGCCTACTGCTCTCCATATGTACCTATGAGGATATTTCAGTATGTGTTTTCACAATCTATGATCTGTATTTGTTAATAAACATGAATAAAGTATTCTGTCTTTTTCCTCTTGTATAATTTTTAACCTTCAGTTTTCAACTCAGACAAACCTTTTAACAAATTCATCCTCAGACAAACATTATATGAAGTGCTCCCTCTCATGGCAGAGTTAGGGAACAACATTTAGAGAAATACACTTAACCCAGAAAGACCCAAACATCAACTGTCGACCAAAACCATCTACTGATCTAAACTGTTTAACACCTGTTGATTCGCTAGTCCTATCAATACATGTAAATAATTGGTGTAAAATGCAGTTATTCATCTTTTCATGGTCATCAGATATGACCCATTTGGACGTTCAGAGACTCTAGTGAACGTGGAAACCCCATCATCTTCTACAACATTGATTCACCAGTAAAACCCATGGAGTTGGATCAATGACAGTGAATGTACACACTGGGTTTATATTCAGTTAATGATGTATTTTGCTTTCAAAGTCACTTTTTCTTCAGTTTTCTCTGTTTTTGATATAATAACCTTTAACTTTAATCTGAGCTTTTATGAACATCTACATGATCAGTAATTTACATATAAGAAAATGCCAGTTTTTAACAAAAAAATGCAAAACAGAAAATAATATTACACTAAACAGTGATAATTCAATTCAGAAGGGTTAAAGAGAAAACTAATTTTTTGGAACTGTCACAGAAGCAGCACTGGGTCTTTATGGATTAAATCAATAATAAAAGTAGAGTGGGAAGGGATCAGTTGCAGCTAAAAATACAAAGCAAACTCATTCCAAATGTGTACAAATATGGATGCATTTGGAAGTGTTACACATTAAAAAAGTTTATTCTTCTTTCAGTCACACTTCTTTCATCAACCAACCCGTGAAGCACTGACACAAGAAGGAAGAAAGATAGAAGTTGTATCGAGAAAAATCAGGAAGTACATAATCAGTCTTGTGAAGCGGCCTCATTGGTTTTACTACTGTACTTTCTTCCTCACATTAATGGCTATTTTTGTCGGCATCTTCCTCATCCTCCCTGGTCTCACAGGTCAGTCACAGGTTACTTCATATTTGTGTGTTTACAGGTTTATTGTCTTATTATTTAGCTGGGTCTCATATTATCATAGCACATGTAGGAAAATGCATTACAATGTTCTGTAGCTGTCTGAGCAGTGCACAGTATTTACAGCATCATGTCAACACAAATTTGTGTGGAGAGAATGAAATGTTTCTGTTTACAATAATGTATATGTGTTGCAGGTATTCACAGTATAAGTACAGTCAGTTATGTAACGGTGGAAAAAGGAGGTTCCATCTCTATCCCATGTTTCTACGAGTCAAAGTACACAGACAATGAGAAATATCTGTGTAAAGGATGTAAGTGGAAAATCTGCTCATATGAAGTTAAAACAAATCAGTACAATTCAACAAAGTATCTGATCTCTGACGACCAAAACCAAGGAGTTGTTACCTGGACTATTAATGACCTGACAGAGGAGGACACAGACTGTTACTGGTGTGTCATGGAGATAAACCATCGACCTGATAATGGAAAATGTTTTAATGTTCGTGTCACTGGAAAAGGTCAGAGCTTTGAATTTACTACAGTACATATGGGAGCCAGTGTGGAACAATGTGGAGGGACAATTCTTGTTTGCTAAAGAGCACAATTACAGTATTTAATTAAAAAATAAACAGTTTGAAAAATCATCTGTGAATACACGTGTTTATCAAACTTTTTTTCTTTAAGGCGATGCCACTCTCTATGTGGATTCTCAAGAGGTGACAGGGTTTATTGGAGACCAAATAACCATCGACTGTCACTATAGAGGATCTAAACAAATAAAGTGGTGCAGGACTGGTGGTGAAGGACACACATCCTGTATCGAAGACTCTGGGAAAATAGATGAGACAAAGGTGACTATTAATAGAAATACCCCTGGTGTTATTACTGTGACTATGAGTGAACTGAGGGAGAGGAGCAGTGGTTGGTATTGGTGCACTGATGAAGACCTGCAGATGCCGGTGCATGTAACCATTAAAGAGAGACCTACCACCAGTAAGTACTTCACATAATAGTAAATCATAAATATATACGTTATATGACATTATGTACTGTGTACTGTAATTTGATTACCTCCGCCAAGGAGGTTATGTTTTTGCCAGGGTTTGTTTGTTTGTTTGTCTGTTTGTTTGTTTGTTTGTTTGTTTGTTTGTTTGTTTGTTTGTCTGTCCGTTAGTGTGCAACATAACTCAAAAAGTTATGGACAGATTTTGATGAAATTTTCAGGGTTTGTTGGAAATGGGATTAGGAAGAAATGATTAAATTTTGGTGGTGATCGGGAGTGGGGGGGCCCACGGGGGGGCCCATTTCCAACAAACCCTGAAAATTTCATCAAAATCTGTCCATAACTTTTTGAGTTATGTTGCACACTAACGGACAGACAAGCAGACAGACAGACAAACAAACAAACCCTGGCAAAAACATAACTTCCTTGGCGTGGGGGGGCCCACGGGGGGGGCCACTGATCAGCCTTGGCGGAGGTCTGAGCTCTCCGAGTGCTTCTAGTTTAATATGGATTCATAATGTTATATTACTTTGTTAATCACTGTGTTGAAAATAAGCAACAATTGCAACAACAACCAGACAGTCAATGACTATATCATCCTCTACCAAACCTGTCAATCACACATGTGTGAGTCAAGAACCGACCACAGAACAAACTGGAACACACAGGTTAGTAAGATTTAAACCTGTATGTTTTATAGATTCAATCATATGATAAATAAAACTGCTTTGTTATTTATAGATAGAAATAAAACCACTGATGTATTAATGATTAGAAAAATAACTGAATGTCAGTGTGGTACTGATTAAACATGTCATGTGTGTTTTTCTATCATTTGTGCAGCAGCTCATCCAGTCATCTGCTGAGTTTCATCATTCCTTTGTGTTTGCTGCTGCTGATTGTAACGGTGGCCGTACTCACCTGGTTCATGTTGAAAAGACGCAGTAAGTTTGTCCAGAACTGTACATGAATCCAGTTCATCCTATTTAGACTAAATGTACAGAGTCACTGTGCTGTGATTCAGTCACAATTTTCCACTGTTTTATTTTTAGAATCACCAGCCACAGCTGAGGTAAGATGGTTTTCATTTTATTTCAACATTTCCAAGTTTTATATTGGTTTTGTGTTTTTGGAATTCATAAGGTAAACAGAGGAAAAGATGAATGATGGTGAATATTCTGTGTCATATTTGGTTTGTTTTATCAGGATGAACAGACAGTAACATACAGTACTGTGGCACATGTGAGAAAAACCACAGCCCAGGTAAATAAATTAATTAATCAAAATTACAACGAAAAACTGAGTAACACTGTTTCTACACCACATATCTATAGAAACATACTGTGTGTACTAGAACTACTTTGTCTTCATCTTTGTTTCTCACCTCTTACCATGTTTGTCACACAAAGATAGAAGTGTTAGGTGTGAACTTTGTGACACAGCTTGTTTTCCATTATGAGGATGTTATAAACACTTTATTTACTTCAATATAGTGTGAAGAGGATGTAACATACTGCAATGTTACAAACAGAAAATCAACTTCAGGCCAGGTATGTGTTCAAATACATTTTAAGTTTGTAACAAAGTACAAGAAAACACTAAATCTGGTTCTTTCTATACCTCAGTGTTTATATCTACACAGGAAATTTATAAAGTTTACTCAAATGAAAAAAGTTTATGCTGCATCAGTTAACGCTTGGTCCCTCTTTAAAAAGAGTAAAAGTTTTTCTTTGGGTAGAGTTCTCCAAACTCAATATAGAGCCAAATTTACTCTTTTTGAGGAAATACTTTGACTCTGGAAAAAATGCTCAGTAATTTTTCCTGTGAACATCTGCATCAGATCTATTAAAAACATTACTCTTTGCTTTGTGTATTTACTTGCTTCTCTTTTCAGGTTGAAGCGATAGATGTCAGGGTGACCTACAGTACACTGGCTCTGCAGCGATGACTTTCAAGTTTCCTGTCAAATATTTTAACCTTTTATCAGGCAAGTGACTGTTCTGATCATTTCCACTCACATTACAAGACAGCAACAGTTCCAGTGAGGACGGTGAGTCAACAGTCTCAGGTCCAATGTGGTCTACAGGGTCTGTAAGGTCCACCTCTGCATGAACAGTGAGTGTACCTGCTTTGTTAGGTACCATGAAGTAATGGTACTAATGTAAGGAATGATGTTCAAAGGGATGATATGTGTCTGGATCAGCACTTATGTTGTTCTAATGTTCTAAAACACATGTTCCTTTCACATAACATGTGTTTTTCTTGTATATTTTTTATATATACTTCCTGGATTTTTTTTTTTTTTTTTGCCACTTATGGGCAAGGAACCAAATACAGTAACTTCATTGACCTTGATTTTCTACATGACAATAAAAAATTGTGAAAAATTTCACAAAAGTAATAAAGTTGTATTATGTCTTCAAATAACACATTAAGGTTGACATTTTGAATTTCAGAGTATTTCTATGAGTGCCCTATAAAAATGTAATATACTTATCCATCATTTGTTGTTACGCATTAAACTGTACATATGGGGGGAAAAAAGTTTAGACGACTGTGCTGCACTATACTTAGGGTATGTGTATGTGGTTTACAGTCTATTCTTTGTATTTGTCAGTAAACGTCTATACAGCAGACTTTCTTTCCATGTTTTATCATATTTAACCCATCTTTCCCCTCATAGAGGCCACTGAATAATCCCATCCTGGCATGCAATGATATCACCAAATATGATCTTTTGCAGTTGACTTCAAGAATAATATTTAAAGCAACAAAGTTAAAGTCATAAAATTATAACGGTACTGGAAGAAATATTTGAATAAAAATGCAAAACAAAAAAATTATACATAAATATGGATGCATTTGTTAGTGGAAGTGCATCCTGGCCTCTTGTTCATCCAGAAGATATCAGAAAGTTGCACATGAATGAATAGAAAAATTATGAAGAAGAAAATTGATCTCATTGAATTTGTCATACTCTTATTTAAAATCGTGATGCTTCATTTCAGCATTTTTCCCAATCTTCACCAGACTCACAGGTCAACTATAGGGGTCGTTTTATAACTGTGTTTGTTAATGTTTCCATTTTGTGTCTATGGGTTTCATAAAGATACAACAAACCAACCGAGTAGTTCAGGAAAGTTTCACATTTCTGGCAAGTAAGTAAGTAAGTAAATTTTATTTATGGAGCACTTTTCACAGTCACAAAGTGCTTTATCAATTCAGATCAGAATCAAATCAAGTTTACAGAGACCCAACAGAATCCTCCAGGAGCAATAGAGATATAGAGAGACTGGGGGAGGGGGGGTTGGGGGGGGGGACGACACACATGGAGTACTTTATGATGAATACATAAAGTGTAATGAGTTTGTGGTGGCCCTGGGTCAGGTGGGAAAGTAAAAAGCCTTTTTGAACAGGAGGGTTTTGAGGTGTTTTTTTTTTAAAGCTCTCTACAGAGTCCATGGACCGTAGGTGTAGAGGCAGGTCATTCCATAGACGTGGTGCCACAGCTTTAAAAGACCTGTCACCATGTGTGCTAAAACAGGTGCGTGGAACCATCAGCAGGTGCTGTCCTGAAGACCTCAAGGTACGAGTCGAGCTGTAGGGCTGGATCAGGGAAGCAATGTATGCAGGGGCCTGGCCATGTAGAGCCCAGAAAGTTAGCACCAGAATTTTGACATGAAAACGATATAGAACAGGGAAACAGTGGAGAGATTTAAGAATGGGAGTGACGTGGGTTCTCCTGTTTGTGCAGGTCAGAAGCCTTGCAGCAGAGTTCTGGACAAAGAATAAGACAACAAAAGACAAAGAATATTCCCAGTAATAATAATAATAATAATAATAATAATAATAATAATAATAATAATAATAATAAGTAATAATAATGACAATGTCATGGCGATGACATTTATTGAACAAACTGATGGGAACTCCAGTGTTAGAATGTGTTTTCAGCTGACCAGAGGTAAGACCTGTTGAGATGCTTTAGTCTGGAATAAAAAAAATAAAATAAAATAGGGCTTTAAACCATAAAGACCCAAACAACCACCAGTGACTGATCCTAAATGATTAATATCTGTTAATCCATTAATCATGACAATCCATATGAATACAGTTTGTTGTCTTTTCATGGTCGTCAGATTTCACTCATTTGGACATTCAGAGGCTCCTTGGTTACCATGGAAACAACACCAACTTCTACAACATTGATTCACCAGTAAAATCCATGGAGTTTGATCAATGACAGTGGATGGAGACACTTTGTTTATGTTCAGTTAATCATATATTTTACTAAAAAGTCACTTTTTCTTCAGTTTTCTGTTTTTGAAATAATAACCCATAACTTTAATCTGAGCTTTAATGAACCTCTACATGATCGGTGAATTCAATATAGGAAAATAACTCATTTTAAATGCAAAATACAAAGGGTAATATTATAATAAATGGTAATAAATCACCTAAGAAAAATTAAACAGAAAAAAAAAAAATCATTTGGGAACAGACACAAAGTAACACTGGGGTTTTATGGGTTAATGTTCTTTATTCTGGATGTTGATTGTTCCTTGTTAAAATACTCCTGTACCAGTGGGAGATCACAGCATTTAATGGGACTAATACAGCCATCAAATGTCACTACAGTGTCTCTGACAGAAAGGCTTGGTAGGTCATGTGTGACAAAGTCTGGATCAATAGTCAGGACAAAGGTGACCATTGATGTAACTGATGTGGACTGAGGGAGGAGAGAAGCAGCTGGTACTGGTGTGAGACAGGAACCTACAGATACCAGTTAAAAACCAGATTACTGCCTATAAATACAGTTGATTATAGAATTATCTATACTTTTAGTTTTGCTGCAGTATTATTTAAAAAGCAAGTTTATGTAAAATAAATAGATAAAATAAAATAATAAAATAAAATAAAATAGAAGATGAAGAAGAAGACTTTGTTATACTTTTTATATGAAGTCACACAAAGTATACACAAAGCAGTTCATGTAAGAATTTCAAGGAAAAAATGAATAAATATGTATGTAAACAGTTTTCACTTCTTTGCTTCTTCAAAGTCTCTTCAATACAGACCAGTTGTTCTGTCTGTTGCAACAACAAAATCTGTCTGCAGAACACTGTGATAACACAGATATGCCCTAAATTATGTAATGAATATGACATTCTCACTTTAAACTTTTACTGAAAAGTCAAATACCTACTATTTTAACAGCAGTAAATATGTTTAACTAATCCAGTTTTAGGAAATTGTGTTGTTTTACCCACACCTCTGTCTTTTCTCTGTTCATTCACCACCATTTAAAGCTGAAGAAAAACAGAAACTATTGTATGGGGCCATTATTGTAGCAATATTATTTGCAAATGCGTGTGGAGAGTTGAGTGTCCGTATTTCAATCTGTCTGTGCGCAGTCGGATTTGCAAATGTGTAAATGAATCTGTAAATGCGTGATGAGATTTGTGTGTCTGTACAACAATCTGCAAATGTGTAAAAAAAAAAAAAAAAAAAAACTTGTGTGTGTGTAATCAGATTTGAAAAGTCAAAGTATTTTCACTACAAGACCCAGAAATACAGACAAATCATTGGTTACAAGTCAAGCGGCTTCTCGATTGGCTCTCTTTACACACGTGAATTCCGCTACACTTCTGCCGTGACAGATCCACAAATGCGTAGCGGGATTTGTCTGTAAAACCAGGGTTTGTGTGCCTGGGCTCAGGCTGCCCTGGGCTCAGGCTGCCTCATTCCGGCTGCGCTCGGCTTTGTTCGCTCTTTTCATTGGTAGTAATACAGCCTACATACCACCAGTCGGCGGTATTTTAAGGGTACATGACATTACTGGGCTTAGTGGTGGTTGTACCCATAGACATACGTGTACCTGCAAAGTTGCGGGCGATGGAATCCCGGCTGTTTGCTGTAAATATATTTGTTTCTGGGGGTTTTTTCCTGCAGTTTTTTTTTTTTATTATTTTTTTATCAGTAATATTGTTGAGCTTTCTAAAAATACAACATTATCGAGATCTGTGAACAAGTTGCGTTTGCTGGGCTAACCGTTCATCGGGTTGCACTAGCTAGCTAACCACGTAAACTCACGTCAGGTACAAGAGCGAACAAAGCCGAACGCAGCTGCTGAGTTTCATCATTCCTTTGTGTTTGCTGCTGCTGATTGTAACGGTGGCCGTACTCACCTGGTTCATGTTGAAAAGACACAGTAAGTCTGTCCAGAACTGTACATGAATCCAGTTCATCCTATTTAGACTAAATGTACAGAGTCACTGTGCTGTGATTCAGTCACAATTTTCCACCGTTTTATTTTTAGAGTCACCAGCCACAGCTGAGGTAAGGTGGATTTATATTAGTGTTGTCATTTTATTTTCAATATAACTATCTGTGTTATCTGTTTTTCATTATTTAGTTCAGCTTCATTAGATTGCGAATATTTCCAAGTTTTACATTTGTTTTATGTTTTTGGACTTCAGAAGGTGAACAGAGGAACTGATTAACATGATGGTGAATATTCTGTCATATTTGGTTTGTTTTATCAGGATGAACAGACAGTAACGTACAGTACTGTGACGCATGTGAGAAAAACCACAGCCCAGGTAAACTGTATATAAATACAATTATGGAGAAAAACTGAACGTAACATAAACATACTTTTGTTGTATACTTCAGCTGCACTGCTTCATTATCATTGTCTCTCATTTCTGACCATGTCTATTATCATAATCATTTTATCTTATAACACTGGTCTACAATTTTTTTTAAATGATCTCCCTCAGAGATTAAATGTGCTAAATGATATGTATTTTAATAAGATTAATTGGAAAACAAATGACAAAAGTGCTGGTTTACTGATGTTTTCAAGGTATATGAAAGTGTTATTATTGGTTTATGTACATTTATACAATAGATTTATCAATCTTCCACTAGATAGAACCTGTAAAGTGAATGTATTATCATGTGCAGGCAGTGTTTTGAAGTAGATCTGATAACTCTGAGACAAATATCCCTTTGAGTAAAACCCTTTCTCTCATAAATTCTCAAATTTCACATTTTGACCCAAGACTATATCTTTGAAACTTCAGCCAACCAGCATTTGTGACTTGATTTTTCTTTTTCAGTGACTCACATGTAGTAAAATGTCACTACTTTTATTCTGGAAGCATTTTACTTTTAGAACAGTGTAATTAATCTGAGGAATATACTGGAAACTGTTTCATTTACTTCTCTACTACAGTCTGAAGAGAAAGTCATATAATATAACATATATTATAAACAGGACATTCAACCCGTGTAATATCCTTAAAAATATGAATTTGACTATTTAACATACACAGGAAATGCAGCCTCTGTTTCTTGTTATATTACAGCGTTAATAGGTACATCTAAATCTAATCTAAAACGTATTAAAACATCAAATTTCCATTTCTGTTTCCTTCCACAGCAGATAAATACTGAAGATGAAGCAGACGTCATGTACAGCACTGTGTTTTACATTGCACAACAAAATACACACCAGGTAAATATGACCCTGATCTCAGTCACACTGTTTCTCATTCACAGTTTCAAAATTATATATATTTTCCAAGCTTTTTGTATTCTTTGTCTTCTTTACAGCTTTTAATTTTGCCTCTGTTTTCAGGTTGAAGATGAGAATGTGACCTGCAGCACAGTGGTTCATCGCTAGTGAAATTATGAAATAACTTTCTGACTTCCTGTCTACTTGTTAATACCTTTATCAGTCATTTGCTGTTGTCCATCAAACCGTAGCCTACTGCTCTCCATATGTACCTATGAGGATATTTCAGTATGTGTTTTCACAATCTATGATCTGTATTTGTTAATAAACATGAATAAAGTATTCTGTCTTTTTCCTCTTGTAAAATTTTTAACCTTCAGTTTTCAACTCAGACAAACCTTTTAACAAATTCATCCTCAGACATACATTATATAAAGTGCTCCCTCTCATGGCAGAGTTAGGGAACAACATTTAGAGAAATACACGTAACCCAGATAGACCCAAACATCTACTGTAGACCAAAACCATCTACTGATCTAAACTGTTTAATACCTGTTGATCCATTAATCCTATCAATACATGTAAATAATTGGTGTAAAATGCAGTTATTCATCTTTTCATGGTCATCAGATATGACTCATTTGGACGTTCAGAGACTCTAGTGAACGTGGAAACCCCATCATCTTCTACAACATTGATTCACCAGTAAAACCCATGGAGTTGGATCAATGACAGTGATTGGACACACTGGATTTATGTTCAGTTGATGTATTTTTCTGAAAAAGTTACTTTTCCTTCAGTTTTCTCTGTTTTTGATTTAATAATCCTTACCTTTCATCTGCGCTTTTATGAGCATCTACATGATCAGTAATTTAAATACAGGAAAATGCCAGTTTTTCACAAAAAATGCAAAACAGAAAATAATATTACACTAAATAGTGATAAATTTTCTTTTTCCACCAGGCTATAAGAATGCTGAACTCCCTCCGTGCTCTACCCCCCTCACACACTCACACTTAGGACTCTAACACCCTCCCCCCAGACCATCACCACTTTAGTGCAAGTGATGCACATATGCACCTTGTTTGTTCTTTGTTACTCCTCTATTGCACTCTTTTATATTTACCTTCACACTCTTCTATGTTATTTGCACTTTTCCGTGTTATTTGCACTTTATGTTTACTGCACTGTGGGGCCTTAGAGTCCAGTAATTTCAGCTCTCTCTGTATTCAATGTACATGGCAGAACTGACAATAAAGATGACTTTGACTTTGACTTTGAAATCTTTTCAGAAAGGTTAAAGAGAAAACAAATCTTTTTGGAACTGTCACAGAAGCAGCACTGGGTCTTCATGGGTTAAATCATTAATAAAGTAGAGTGAGAAGGGATCAGTTTGCAGCTAAAAATACAAAGCAAACTCATTCCAAATGTGTACAAATATGGATGCATTTGGAAGTGTTACACATTCAGAAAGTTTATTCTTCTTTCATCAAAGTTACACTTCTTTCACCAACCAACCCGTGAAGCACTGACGCAAGAAGGAAGAAAGATAGAAGCTGTATCGAGAAAAATCAGGAAGTACATAATCAGTCTTGTGAAGCGGCCTCATTGGTTTTACTACTGTACTTTCTTCCTCACATTAATGGTTATTTTTGTCGGCATCTTCCTCATCCTCCCTGGTCTCACAGGTCAGTCACAGGTTACTTCATATTTGTGTGTTTACAGGTTTATTGTCTTATTATTTAGCTGGGTCTCATATTATCATAGCACATGTAGGAAAATGCATTACAATGTTCTGTAGCTGTCTGAGCAGTGCACAGTATTTACAGCATCATGTCAACACAAATTTGTGTGGAGAGAATAAAATGTTTCTGTTTACAGTAATGTATATGTGTTGCAGGTATTCACAGTATAAGTACAGTCAGTAAGGTAACGGTGGAAAAAGGAGGTTCCATCTCTATCCCGTGTTTCTACGAGTCAAAGTACACAGACAATGAGAAATATCTGTGTAAAGGATGTAAGTGGAAAATCTGCTCATATGAAGTTAAAACAAATCAGTACAATTCAACAAAGTATCTGATCTCTGACGACCAAAACCAAGGAGTTGTTACCTGGACTATTAATGACCTGACAGAGGAGGACACAGATTGTTATTGGTGTGTCATGGAGATAAACCAGGGACGTGATGATGGAAATTGTTTTATTGTTTTTGTCACTGGAAAAGGTAAGAGCTTTGAATTTACTACAGTACATATGGGATCCAGTATGGAAAAACATGGAGGGAGAATTCTTGTTTGCTAAAGAGCACAATTACAGTTTTTAATCAAAAAAAAAAAAAAGAAACAGTTTGAAACATCATCTGTGAATACACATGTTTATCAAACTTGTTTTCTTTAAGGCGATGCCACGCTCTATGTGGATTCTCAGGAGGTGACAGGGTTTATTGGAGACCAAATAACCATCGACTGTCACTATAGAGGATCTAAACAAATAAAGTGGTGCAGGACTGGTGGTGAAGGACCCACATCCTGTATCAAAGACTCTGGGAAAAAAGATGACACAAAGGTGACTATTAACAGAAATACCCCTGGTGTTATTACTGTGACTATGAGTGAACTGAGGGAGAGGAGCAGTGGTTGGTATTGGTGCACTGATGAAGACCTGCAGATGCCGGTGCATGTAACCATTAAAGAGAGACCTACCACCAGTAAGTACTTCACATAATAGTAAATCATAAATATATACGTTATATGACATTAAATGTTCTGTGTACTGCAATTTGATTTCATATGGATTCATAATGTTATATTACTCTGTTCATCACTTTGTTGAAAATAAGCAACAACAACCAGACAGTCAACGACCATATCATCCACGTCCAAACCTGTCAATCACACATATGTGAGTCAAGAACCAACCACAGAACAAACTAGAACACACTGGTTAGTAAGATTTAAACCTGTATGTTTTATAGATGCATTCATATGATAAATAAAACTGCTTTGTTATTTATAGATAGAATTAGGACCACTGATGTATTAATGATTAGAAAAATAACTGAATGTCAGTGTGGTACTGATTAAACATGTCATGTGTGTGTTTTTCTATCATTTGTGCAGCAGCTCATCCAATCATCTGCTGAGTTTCATCATTCCTTCCTGTTTACTGATTCTAACGTTGAATGCATCCATCTGGTTCATGTTGAAAAGACGCAGTAAGTCTGTCCAGAACTGTACATGAGTCCAGTTCATCCCATTTAGACTAAATGTACAGAGTCACTGTGCTGTGATTCAGTCACAATTTTCCACTATTTTATTTTTAGAGTCACCAGCCACAGCTGAGGTAAGGTGGATTTATATTAGTGTTGTCATTTTATTTCCAATATAAACATCTGTGTTGTCTGTTTTTCCATTATTTAGTTCAGTTTCATTAGATTGCAAATATTTCCAAGTTTTACGTTTGTTTTATGTTTTTGGACTTCAGAAGGTGAACAGAGGAACTGATTAACATGATGGTGAATATTCTGTCTCATATTTGGTTTGTTTTATCAGGATGAACAGACAGTAACGTACAGTACTGTGACGCATGTGAGAAAAACCACAGCCCAGGTAAACTGTATATAAATACAATTATGGAGAAAAACTGAACGTAACATAAACATACTTTTGTTTTATACTTCAGCTGCACTGCTTCATTATCATTTGTCTCTCATTTCTGACCATGTCTATTATCATAACCATTTTATCTTATAACACTTGTCTACAATTTTTTTTAAAATGATCTGCCTCAGAGATTAAATGTGCTAAATGATATGTATTTTAATAAGATTAATTGGAAAACAAATGACAAAAGTGCTGGTTTACTGATGTTTTCAAGGTATATGAAAGTGTTATTATTGGTTTATGTACATTTATACAATAGATTTATCAATCTCCACTAGAAAGAACCTGTAAAGTGAATGTATTGTCATGTGCAGGCAGTGTTTTGAAGTAGATCTGATAACTCTGAGACAAATATTCCCTTTGAGTAAAACCCATTCTCTCATAAATTCTCAAATTTCACATTTTGACCCAAGACTGTATCTTGGAAACTTCAGCCAACCAGCATTTGTGACTTGATTTTTCTTTTTCAGTGACTCACATGTAGTAAAATGTCACTACTTTTATTCTGGAAGCATTTTACTTGTAGAACAGTGTAATTAATCTGAGGAATATACTGGAAACCTTTCCATTTACTTCTCTACTACAGTCTGAAGAGAAAGTCATATAATATAACATCATATATTATAAACAGGACCTTCAACCTATGTAATATCCTTAAAATATGAATTTGACTATTTAACATACACAGGAAATGCAACCTCTGTTTCTTGTTATATTACAGCGTTAATAGGTACATCTAAATCTAATCTAAAACGTATTAAAACATCAAATTTCCATTTCTGTTTCCTTCCACAGCAGATACATACTGAAGATGAAGCAGACGTCATGTACAGCACTGTGTTTTACATTGCACAACAAAATACACACCAGGTAAATATGACCCTGATCTCAGTCACACTGTTTCTCATTCACAGTTTCATAATTATATATATTTTCCAGTCTTTTTGTATTCTTTGTCTTCTTTACAGCTTTTAATGTTTCCTCTGTTTTCAGGTTGAAGACAAAGATGAGAATGTGACCTACAGCACAGTGGTTCATCGCTAGTGAAATTATGAAATAACTTTCTGACTTCCTGTCTACTTGTTAATACCTTTATCAGTCATTTGCTGTTGTCCATCAAACCGTAGCCTACTGCTCTCCATATGTACCTATGAGGATATTTCAGTATGTGTTTTCACAATCTATGATCTGTATTTGTTAATAAACATGAATAAAGTATTCTGTCTTTTTCCTCTTGTATAATTTTTAACCTTCAGTTTTCAACTCAGACAAACCTTTTAACAAATTCATCCTCAGACAAACATTATATGAAGTGCTCCCTCTCATGGCAGAGTTAGGGAACAACATTTAGAGAAATACACTTAACCCAGAAAGACCCAAACATCAACTGTCGACCAAAACCATCTACTGATCTAAACTGTTTAACACCTGTTGATTCGCTAGTCCTATCAATACATGTAAATAATTGGTGTAAAATGCAGTTATTCATCTTTTCATGGTCATCAGATATGACCCATTTGGACGTTCAGAGACTCTAGTGAACGTGGAAACCCCATCATCTTCTACAACATTGATTCACCAGTAAAACCCATGGAGTTGGATCAATGACAGTGAATGTACACACTGGGTTTATATTCAGTTAATGATGTATTTTGCTTTCAAAGTCACTTTTTCTTCAGTTTTCTCTGTTTTTGATATAATAACCTTTAACTTTAATCTGAGCTTTTATGAACATCTACATGATCAGTAATTTACATATAAGAAAATGCCAGTTTTTAACAAAAAAATGCAAAACAGAAAATAATATTACACTAAACAGTGATAATTCAATTCAGAAGGGTTAAAGAGAAAACTAATTTTTTGGAACTGTCACAGAAGCAGCACTGGGTCTTTATGGATTAAATCAATAATAAAAGTAGAGTGGGAAGGGATCAGTTGCAGCTAAAAATACAAAGCAAACTCATTCCAAATGTGTACAAATATGGATGCATTTGGAAGTGTTACACATTAAAAAAGTTTATTCTTCTTTCAGTCACACTTCTTTCATCAACCAACCCGTGAAGCACTGACACAAGAAGGAAGAAAGATAGAAGTTGTATCGAGAAAAATCAGGAAGTACATAATCAGTCTTGTGAAGCGGCCTCATTGGTTTTACTACTGTACTTTCTTCCTCACATTAATGGCTATTTTTGTCGGCATCTTCCTCATCCTCCCTGGTCTCACAGGTCAGTCACAGGTTACTTCATATTTGTGTGTTTACAGGTTTATTGTCTTATTATTTAGCTGGGTCTCATATTATCATAGCACATGTAGGAAAATGCATTACAATGTTCTGTAGCTGTCTGAGCAGTGCACAGTATTTACAGCATCATGTCAACACAAATTTGTGTGGAGAGAATGAAATGTTTCTGTTTACAATAATGTATATGTGTTGCAGGTATTCACAGTATAAGTACAGTCAGTAAGGTAACGGTGGAAAAAGGAGGTTCCATCTCTATCCCATGTTTCTACGAGTCAAAGTACACAGACAATGAGAAATATCTGTGTAAAGGATGTAAGTGGAAAATCTGCTCATATGAAGTTAAAACAAATCAGTACAATTCAACAAAGTATCTGATCTCTGACGACCAAACCAAGGAGTTGTTACCTGGACTATTAATGACCTGACAGAGGAGGACACAGACTGTTACTGGTGTGTCATGGAGATAAACCATCGACCTGATAATGGAAAATGTTTTAATGTTCGTGTCACTGGAAAAGGTCAGAGCTTTGAATTTACTACAGTACATATGGGAGCCAGTGTGGAACAATGTGGAGGGACAATTCTTGTTTGCTAAAGAGCACAATTACAGTATTTAATTAAAAAATAAACAGTTTGAAAAATCATCTGTGAATACACGTGTTTATCAAACTTTTTTTTCTTTAAGGCGATGCCACTCTCTATGTGGATTCTCAAGAGGTGACAGGGTTTATTGGAGACCAAATAACCATCGACTGTCACTATAGAGGATCTAAACAAATAAAGTGGTGCAGGACTGGTGGTGAAGGACACACATCCTGTATCGAAGACTCTGGGAAAATAGATGAGACAAAGGTGACTATTAATAGAAATACCCCTGGTGTTATTACTGTGACTATGAGTGAACTGAGGGAGAGGAGCAGTGGTTGGTATTGGTGCACTGATGAAGACCTGCAGATGCCGGTGCATGTAACCATTAAAGAGAGACCTACCACCAGTAAGTACTTCACATAATAGTAAATCATAAATATATACGTTATATGACATTATGTACTGTGTACTGTAATTTGATTACCTCCGCCAAGGAGGTTATGTTTTTGCCAGGGTTTGTTTGTTTGTTTGTCTGTTTGTTTGTTTGTTTGTTTGTTTGTTTGTTTGTTTGTTTGTCTGTCCGTTAGTGTGCAACATAACTCAAAAAGTTATGGACAGATTTTGATGAAATTTTCAGGGTTTGTTGGAAATGGGATTAGGAAGAAATGATTAAATTTTGGTGGTGATCGGGAGTGGGGGGGCCCACGGGGGGGCCCATTTCCAACAAACCCTGAAAATTTCATCAAAATCTGTCCATAACTTTTTGAGTTATGTTGCACACTAACGGACAGACAAGCAGACAGACAGACAAACAAACAAACCCTGGCAAAAACATAACTTCCTTGGCGTGGGGGGGCCCACGGGGGGGGCCACTGATCAGCCTTGGCGGAGGTCTGAGCTCTCCGAGTGCTTCTAGTTTAATATGGATTCATAATGTTATATTACTTTGTTAATCACTGTGTTGAAAATAAGCAACAATTGCAACAACAACCAGACAGTCAATGACTATATCATCCTCTACCAAACCTGTCAATCACACATGTGTGAGTCAAGAACCGACCACAGAACAAACTGGAACACACAGGTTAGTAAGATTTAAACCTGTATGTTTTATAGATTCAATCATATGATAAATAAAACTGCTTTGTTATTTATAGATAGAAATAAAACCACTGATGTATTAATGATTAGAAAAATAACTGAATGTCAGTGTGGTACTGATTAAACATGTCATGTGTGTTTTTCTATCATTTGTGCAGCAGCTCATCCAGTCATCTGCTGAGTTTCATCATTCCTTTGTGTTTGCTGCTGCTGATTGTAACGGTGGCCGTACTCACCTGGTTCATGTTGAAAAGACGCAGTAAGTTTGTCCAGAACTGTACATGAATCCAGTTCATCCTATTTAGACTAAATGTACAGAGTCACTGTGCTGTGATTCAGTCACAATTTTCCACTGTTTTATTTTTAGAATCACCAGCCACAGCTGAGGTAAGATGGTTTTCATTTTATTTCAACATTTCCAAGTTTTATATTGGTTTTGTGTTTTTGGAATTCATAAGGTAAACAGAGGAAAAGATGAATGATGGTGAATATTCTGTGTCATATTTGGTTTGTTTTATCAGGATGAACAGACAGTAACATACAGTACTGTGGCACATGTGAGAAAAACCACAGCCCAGGTAAATAAATTAATTAATCAAAATTACAACGAAAAACTGAGTAACACTGTTTCTACACCACATATCTATAGAAACATACTGTGTGTACTAGAACTACTTTGTCTTCATCTTTGTTTCTCACCTCTTACCATGTTTGTCACACAAAGATAGAAGTGTTAGGTGTGAACTTTGTGACACAGCTTGTTTTCCATTATGAGGATGTTATAAACACTTTATTTACTTCAATATAGTGTGAAGAGGATGTAACATACTGCAATGTTACAAACAGAAAATCAACTTCAGGCCAGGTATGTGTTCAAATACATTTTAAGTTTGTAACAAAGTACAAGAAAACACTAAATCTGGTTCTTTCTATACCTCAGTGTTTATATCTACACAGGAAATTTATAAAGTTTACTCAAATGAAAAAAAGTTTATGCTGCATCAGTTAACGCTTGGTCCCTCTTTAAAAAGAGTAAAAGTTTTTCTTTGGGTAGAGTTCTCCAAACTCAATATAGAGCCAAATTTACTCTTTTTGAGGAAAATACTTTTGACTCTGGAAAAAATGCTCAGTAATTTTTCCTGTGAACATCTGCATCAGATCTATTAAAAACATTACTCTTTGCTTTGTGTATTTACTTGCTTCTCTTTTCAGGTTGAAGCGATAGATGTCAGGGTGACCTACAGTACACTGGCTCTGCAGCGATGACTTTCAAGTTTCCTGTCAAATATTTTAACCTTTTATCAGGCAAGTGACTGTTCTGATCATTTCCACTCACATTACAAGACAGCAACAGTTCCAGTGAGGACGGTGAGTCAACAGTCTCAGGTCCAATGTGGTCTACAGGGTCTGTAAGGTCCACCTCTGCATGAACAGTGAGTGTACCTGCTTTGTTAGGTACCATGAAGTAATGGTACTAATGTAAGGAATGATGTTCAAAGGGATGATATGTGTCTGGATCAGCACTTATGTTGTTCTAATGTTCTAAAACACATGTTCCTTTCACATAACATGTGTTTTTCTTGTATATTTTTTATATATACTTCCTGGATTTTTTTTTTTTTTTGCCACTTATGGGCAAGGAACCAAATACAGTAACTTCATTGACCTTGATTTTCTACATGACAATAAAAAATTGTGAAAAATTTCACAAAAGTAATAAAGTTGTATTATGTCTTCAAATAACACATTAAGGTTGACATTTTGAATTTCAGAGTATTTCTATGAGTGCCCTATAAAAATGTAATATACTTATCCATCATTTGTTGTTACGCATTAAACTGTACATATGGGGGGAAAAAAAGTTTAGACGACTGTGCTGCACTATACTTAGGGTATGTGTATGTGGTTTACAGTCTATTCTTTGTATTTGTCAGTAAACGTCTATACAGCAGACTTTCTTTCCATGTTTTATCATATTTAACCCATCTTTCCCCTCATAGAGGCCACTGAATAATCCCATCCTGGCATGCAATGATATCACCAAATATGATCTTTTGCAGTTGACTTCAAGAATAATATTTAAAGCAACAAAGTTAAAGTCATAAAATTATAACGGTACTGGAAGAAATATTTGAATAAAAATGCAAAACAAAAAAATTATACATAAATATGGATGCATTTGTTAGTGGAAGTGCATCCTGGCCTCTTGTTCATCCAGAAGATATCAGAAAGTTGCACATGAATGAATAGAAAAATTATGAAGAAGAAAATTGATCTCATTGAATTTGTCATACTCTTATTTAAAATCGTGATGCTTCATTTCAGCATTTTTCCCAATCTTCACCAGACTCACAGGTCAACTATAGGGGTCGTTTTATAACTGTGTTTGTTAATGTTTCCATTTTGTGTCTATGGGTTTCATAAAGATACAACAAACCAACCGAGTAGTTCAGGAAAGTTTCACATTTCTGGCAAGTAAGTAAGTAAGTAAATTTTATTTATGGAGCACTTTTCACAGTCACAAAGTGCTTTATCAATTCAGATCAGAATCAAATCAAGTTTACAGAGACCCAACAGAATCCTCCAGGAGCAATAGAGATATAGAGAGACTGGGGGAGGGGGGGGGGGGGGGGGGGACGACACACATGGAGTACTTTATGATGAATACATAAAGTGTAATGAGTTTGTGGTGGCCCTGGGTCAGGTGGGAAAGTAAAAAGCCTTTTTGAACAGGAGGGTTTTGAGGTGTTTTTTTTTTAAAGCTCTCTACAGAGTCCATGGACCGTAGGTGTAGAGGCAGGTCATTCCATAGACGTGGTGCCACAGCTTTAAAAGACCTGTCACCATGTGTGCTAAAACAGGTGCGTGGAACCATCAGCAGGTGCTGTCCTGAAGACCTCAAGGTACGAGTCGAGCTGTAGGGCTGGATCAGGGAAGCAATGTATGCAGGGGCCTGGCCATGTAGAGCCCAGAAAGTTAGCACCCAGAATTTTGACATGAAAACGATATAGAACAGGGAAACAGTGGAGAGATTTAAGAATGGGAGTGACGTGGGTTCTCCTGTTTGTGCAGGTCAGAAGCCTTGCAGCAGAGTTCTGGACAAAGAATAAGACAACAAAAGACAAAGAATATTCCCAGTAATAATAATAATAATAATAATAATAATAATAATAATAATAATAATAATAATAATAATAAGTAATAATAATGACAATGTCATGGCGATGACATTTATTGAACAAACTGATGGGAACTCCAGTGTTAGAATGTGTTTTCAGCTGACCAGAGGTAAGACCTGTTGAGATGCTTTAGTCTGGAATAAAAAAAATAAAATAAAATAGGGCTTTAAACCATAAAGACCCAAACAACCACCAGTGACTGATCCTAAATGATTAATATCTGTTAATCCATTAATCATGACAATCCATATGAATACAGTTTGTTGTCTTTTCATGGTCGTCAGATTTCACTCATTTGGACATTCAGAGGCTCCTTGGTTACCATGGAAACAACACCAACTTCTACAACATTGATTCACCAGTAAAATCCATGGAGTTTGATCAATGACAGTGGATGGAGACACTTTGTTTATGTTCAGTTAATCATATATTTTACTAAAAAAGTCACTTTTTCTTCAGTTTTCTGTTTTTGAAATAATAACCCATAACTTTAATCTGAGCTTTAATGAACCTCTACATGATCGGTGAATTCAATATAGGAAAATAACTCATTTTAAATGCAAAATACAAAGGGTAATATTATAATAAATGGTAATAAATCACCTAAGAAAAATTAAACAGAAAAAAAAAAAATCATTTGGGAACAGACACAAAAGTAACACTGGGGTTTTATGGGTTAATGTTCTTTATTCTGGATGTTGATTGTTCCTTGTTAAAATACTCCTGTACCAGTGGGAGATCACAGCATTTAATGGGACTAATACAGCCATCAAATGTCACTACAGTGTCTCTGACAGAAAGGCTTGGTAGGTCATGTGTGACAAAGTCTGGATCAATAGTCAGGACAAAGGTGACCATTGATGTAACTGATGTGGACTGAGGGAGGAGAGAAGCAGCTGGTACTGGTGTGAGACAGGAAACCTACAGATACCAGTTAAAAACCAGATTACTGCCTATAAATACAGTTGATTATAGAATTATCTATACTTTTAGTTTTGCTGCAGTATTATTTAAAAAGCAAGTTTATGTAAAATAAAATAGATAAAATAAAATAATAAAATAAAATAAAATAGAAGATGAAGAAGAAGACTTTGTTATACTTTTTATATGAAGTCACACAAAGTATACACAAAGCAGTTCATGTAAGAATTTCAAGGAAAAAATGAATAAATATGTATGTAAACAGTTTTCACTTCTTTGCTTCTTCAAAGTCTCTTCAATACAGACCAGTTGTTCTGTCTGTTGCAACAACAAAATCTGTCTGCAGAACACTGTGATAACACAGATATGCCCTAAATTATGTAATGAATATGACATTCTCACTTTAAACTTTTACTGAAAAGTCAAATACCTACTATTTTAACAGCAGTAAATATGTTTAACTAATCCAGTTTTAGGAAATTGTGTTGTTTTACCCACACCTCTGTCTTTTCTCTGTTCATTCACCACCATTTAAAGCTGAAGAAAAACAGAAACTATTGTATGGGGCCATTATTGTAGCAATATTATTTGCAAATGCGTGTGGAGAGTTGAGTGTCCGTATTTCAATCTGTCTGTGCGCAGTCGGATTTGCAAATGTGTAAATGAATCTGTAAATGCGTGATGAGATTTGTGTGTCTGTACAACAATCTGCAAATGTGTAAAAAAAAAAAAAAAAAAAAACTTGTGTGTGTGTAATCAGATTTGAAAAGTCAAAGTATTTTCACTACAAGACCCAGAAATACAGACAAATCATTGGTTACAAGTCAAGCGGCTTCTCGATTGGCTCTCTTTACACACGTGAATTCCGCTACACTTCTGCCGTGACAGATCCACAAATGCGTAGCGGGATTTGTCTGTAAAACCAGGGTTTGTGTGCCTGGGCTCAGGCTGCCCTGGGCTCAGGCTGCCTCATTCCGGCTGCGCTCGGCTTTGTTCGCTCTTTTCATTGGTAGTAATACAGCCTACATACCACCAGTCGGCGGTATTTTAAGGGTACATGACATTACTGGGCTTAGTGGTGGTTGTACCCATAGACATACGTGTACCTGCAAAGTTGCGGGCGATGGAATCCCGGCTGTTTGCTGTAAATATATTTGTTTCTGGGGGTTTTTTCCTGCAGTTTTTTTTTTTTATTATTTTTTTATCAGTAATATTGTTGAGCTTTCTAAAAATACAACATTATCGAGATCTGTGAACAAGTTGCGTTTGCTGGGCTAACCGTTCATCGGGTTGCACTAGCTAGCTAACCACGTAAACTCACGTCAGGTACAAGAGCGAACAAAGCCGAACGCAGCTGCTGAGTTTCATCATTCCTTTGTGTTTGCTGCTGCTGATTGTAACGGTGGCCGTACTCACCTGGTTCATGTTGAAAAGACACAGTAAGTCTGTCCAGAACTGTACATGAATCCAGTTCATCCTATTTAGACTAAATGTACAGAGTCACTGTGCTGTGATTCAGTCACAATTTTCCACCGTTTTATTTTTAGAGTCACCAGCCACAGCTGAGGTAAGGTGGATTTATATTAGTGTTGTCATTTTATCTTCAATATAACTATCTGTGTTATCTGTTTTTCATTATTTAGTTCAGCTTCATTAGATTGCGAATATTTCCAAGTTTTACATTTGTTTTATGTTTTTGGACTTCAGAAGGTGAACAGAGGAACTGATTAACATGATGGTGAATATTCTGTCATATTTGGTTTGTTTTATCAGGATGAACAGACAGTAACGTACAGTACTGTGACGCATGTGAGAAAAACCACAGCCCAGGTAAACTGTATATAAATACAATTATGGAGAAAAACTGAACGTAACATAAACATACTTTTGTTGTATACTTCAGCTGCACTGCTTCATTATCATTTGTCTCTCATTTCTGACCATGTCTATTATCATAATCATTTTATCTTATAACACTGGTCTACAATTTTTTTTAAATGATCTCCCTCAGAGATTAAATGTGCTAAATGATATGTATTTTAATAAGATTAATTGGAAAACAAATGACAAAAGTGCTGGTTTACTGATGTTTTCAAGGTATATGAAAGTGTTATTATTGGTTTATGTACATTTATACAATAGATTTATCAATCTTCCACTAGATAGAACCTGTAAAGTGAATGTATTATCATGTGCAGGCAGTGTTTTGAAGTAGATCTGATAACTCTGAGACAAATATTCCCTTTGAGTAAAACCCTTTCTCTCATAAATTCTCAAATTTCACATTTTGACCCAAGACTATATCTTTGAAACTTCAGCCAACCAGCATTTGTGACTTGATTTTTCTTTTTCAGTGACTCACATGTAGTAAAATGTCACTACTTTTATTCTGGAAGCATTTTACTTTTAGAACAGTGTAATTAATCTGAGGAATATACTGGAAACTGTTTCATTTACTTCTCTACTACAGTCTGAAGAGAAAGTCATATAATATAACATATATTATAAACAGGACATTCAACCCGTGTAATATCCTTAAAAATATGAATTTGACTATTTAACATACACAGGAAATGCAGCCTCTGTTTCTTGTTATATTACAGCGTTAATAGGTACATCTAAATCTAATCTAAAACGTATTAAAACATCAAATTTCCATTTCTGTTTCCTTCCACAGCAGATAAATACTGAAGATGAAGCAGACGTCATGTACAGCACTGTGTTTTACATTGCACAACAAAATACACACCAGGTAAATATGACCCTGATCTCAGTCACACTGTTTCTCATTCACAGTTTCAAAATTATATATATTTTCCAAGCTTTTTGTATTCTTTGTCTTCTTTACAGCTTTTAATTTTGCCTCTGTTTTCAGGTTGAAGATGAGAATGTGACCTGCAGCACAGTGGTTCATCGCTAGTGAAATTATGAAATAACTTTCTGACTTCCTGTCTACTTGTTAATACCTTTATCAGTCATTTGCTGTTGTCCATCAAACCGTAGCCTACTGCTCTCCATATGTACCTATGAGGATATTTCAGTATGTGTTTTCACAATCTATGATCTGTATTTGTTAATAAACATGAATAAAGTATTCTGTCTTTTTCCTCTTGTAAAATTTTTAACCTTCAGTTTTCAACTCAGACAAACCTTTTAACAAATTCATCCTCAGACATACATTATATAAAGTGCTCCCTCTCATGGCAGAGTTAGGGAACAACATTTAGAGAAATACACGTAACCCAGATAGACCCAAACATCTACTGTAGACCAAAACCATCTACTGATCTAAACTGTTTAATACCTGTTGATCCATTAATCCTATCAATACATGTAAATAATTGGTGTAAAATGCAGTTATTCATCTTTTCATGGTCATCAGATATGACTCATTTGGACGTTCAGAGACTCTAGTGAACGTGGAAACCCCATCATCTTCTACAACATTGATTCACCAGTAAAACCCATGGAGTTGGATCAATGACAGTGATTGGACACACTGGATTTATGTTCAGTTGATGTATTTTTCTGAAAAAGTTACTTTTCCTTCAGTTTTCTCTGTTTTTGATTTAATAATCCTTACCTTCATCTGCGCTTTTATGAGCATCTACATGATCAGTAATTTAAATACAGGAAAATGCCAGTTTTTCACAAAAAATGCAAAACAGAAAATAATATTACACTAAATAGTGATAAATTTTCTTTTTCCACCAGGCTATAAGAATGCTGAACTCCCTCCGTGCTCTACCCCCCTCACACACTCACACTTAGGACTCTAACACCCTCCCCCCAGACCATCACCACTTTAGTGCAAGTGATGCACATATGCACCTTGTTTGTTCTTTGTTACTCCTCTATTGCACTCTTTTATATTTACCTTCACACTCTTCTATGTTATTTGCACTTTTCCGTGTTATTTGCACTTTATGTTTACTGCACTGTGGGGCCTTAGAGTCCAGTAATTTCAGCTCTCTCTGTATTCAATGTACATGGCAGAACTGACAATAAAGATGACTTTGACTTTGACTTTGAAATCTTTTCAGAAAGGTTAAAGAGAAAACAAATCTTTTTGGAACTGTCACAGAAGCAGCACTGGGTCTTCATGGGTTAAATCATTAATAAAAGTAGAGTGAGAAGGGATCAGTTGCAGCTAAAAATACAAAGCAAACTCATTCCAAATGTGTACAAATATGGATGCATTTGGAAGTGTTACACATTCAGAAAGTTTATTCTTCTTTCATCAAAGTTACACTTCTTTCACCAACCAACCCGTGAAGCACTGACGCAAGAAGGAAGAAAGATAGAAGCTGTATCGAGAAAAATCAGGAAGTACATAATCAGTCTTGTGAAGCGGCCTCATTGGTTTTACTACTGTACTTTCTTCCTCACATTAATGGTTATTTTTGTCGGCATCTTCCTCATCCTCCCTGGTCTCACAGGTCAGTCACAGGTTACTTCATATTTGTGTGTTTACAGGTTTATTGTCTTATTATTTAGCTGGGTCTCATATTATCATAGCACATGTAGGAAAATGCATTACAATGTTCTGTAGCTGTCTGAGCAGTGCACAGTATTTACAGCATCATGTCAACACAAATTTGTGTGGAGAGAATAAAATGTTTCTGTTTACAGTAATGTATATGTGTTGCAGGTATTCACAGTATAAGTACAGTCAGTAAGGTAACGGTGGAAAAAGGAGGTTCCATCTCTATCCCGTGTTTCTACGAGTCAAAGTACACAGACAATGAGAAATATCTGTGTAAAGGATGTAAGTGGAAAATCTGCTCATATGAAGTTAAAACAAATCAGTACAATTCAACAAAGTATCTGATCTCTGACGACCAAAACCAAGGAGTTGTTACCTGGACTATTAATGACCTGACAGAGGAGGACACAGATTGTTATTGGTGTGTCATGGAGATAAACCAGGGACGTGATGATGGAAATTGTTTTATTGTTTTGTCACTGGAAAAGGTAAGAGCTTTGAATTTACTACAGTACATATGGGATCCAGTATGGAAAAACATGGAGGGAGAATTCTTGTTTGCTAAAGAGCACAATTACAGTTTTTAATTAAAAAAAAAAAAAAGAAACAGTTTGAAACATCATCTGTGAATACACATGTTTATCAAACTTGTTTTCTTTAAGGCGATGCCACGCTCTATGTGGATTCTCAGGAGGTGACAGGGTTTATTGGAGACCAAATAACCATCGACTGTCACTATAGAGGATCTAAACAAATAAAGTGGTGCAGGACTGGTGGTGAAGGACCCACATCCTGTATCAAAGACTCTGGGAAAAAAGATGACACAAAGGTGACTATTAACAGAAATACCCCTGGTGTTATTACTGTGACTATGAGTGAACTGAGGGAGAGGAGCAGTGGTTGGTATTGGTGCACTGATGAAGACCTGCAGATGCCGGTGCATGTAACCATTAAAGAGAGACCTACCACCAGTAAGTACTTCACATAATAGTAAATCATAAATATATACGTTATATGACATTAAATGTTCTGTGTACTGCAATTTGATTTCATATGGATTCATAATGTTATATTACTCTGTTCATCACTTTGTTGAAAATAAGCAACAACAACCAGACAGTCAACGACCATATCATCCACGTCCAAACCTGTCAATCACACATATGTGAGTCAAGAACCAACCACAGAACAAACTAGAACACACTGGTTAGTAAGATTTAAACCTGTATGTTTTATAGATGCATTCATATGATAAATAAAACTGCTTTGTTATTTATAGATAGAATTAGGACCACTGATGTATTAATGATTAGAAAAATAACTGAATGTCAGTGTGGTACTGATTAAACATGTCATGTGTGTGTTTTTCTATCATTTGTGCAGCAGCTCATCCAATCATCTGCTGAGTTTCATCATTCCTTCCTGTTTACTGATTCTAACGTTGAATGCATCCATCTGGTTCATGTTGAAAAGACGCAGTAAGTCTGTCCAGAACTGTACATGAGTCCAGTTCATCCTATTTAGACTAAATGTACAGAGTCACTGTGCTGTGATTCAGTCACAATTTTCCACTATTTTATTTTTAGAGTCACCAGCCACAGCTGAGGTAAGGTGGATTTATATTAGTGTTGTCATTTTATTTCCAATATAAACATCTGTGTTGTCTGTTTTTCCATTATTTAGTTCAGTTTCATTAGATTGCAAATATTTCCAAGTTTTACGTTTGTTTTATGTTTTTGGACTTCAGAAGGTGAACAGAGGAACTGATTAACATGATGGTGAATATTCTGTCTCATATTTGGTTTGTTTTATCAGGATGAACAGACAGTAACGTACAGTACTGTGACGCATGTGAGAAAAACCACAGCCCAGGTAAACTGTATATAAATACAATTATGGAGAAAAACTGAACGTAACATAAACATACTTTTGTTTTATACTTCAGCTGCACTGCTTCATTATCATTTGTCTCTCATTTCTGACCATGTCTATTATCATAACCATTTTATCTTATAACACTTGTCTACAATTTTTTTTAAAATGATCTGCCTCAGAGATTAAATGTGCTAAATGATATGTATTTTAATAAGATTAATTGGAAAACAAATGACAAAAGTGCTGGTTTACTGATGTTTTCAAGGTATATGAAAGTGTTATTATTGGTTTATGTACATTTATACAATAGATTTATCAATCTCCCACTAGAAAGAACCTGTAAAGTGAATGTATTGTCATGTGCAGGCAGTGTTTTGAAGTAGATCTGATAACTCTGAGACAAATATTCCCTTTGAGTAAAACCCATTCTCTCATAAATTCTCAAATTTCACATTTTGACCCAAGACTGTATCTTGGAAACTTCAGCCAACCAGCATTTGTGACTTGATTTTTCTTTTTCAGTGACTCACATGTAGTAAAATGTCACTACTTTTATTCTGGAAGCATTTTACTTGTAGAACAGTGTAATTAATCTGAGGAATATACTGGAAACCTTTCCATTTACTTCTCTACTACAGTCTGAAGAGAAAGTCATATAATATAACATCATATATTATAAACAGGACCTTCAACCTATGTAATATCCTTAAAAATATGAATTTGACTATTTAACATACACAGGAAATGCAACCTCTGTTTCTTGTTATATTACAGCGTTAATAGGTACATCTAAATCTAATCTAAAACGTATTAAAACATCAAATTTCCATTTCTGTTTCCTTCCACAGCAGATACATACTGAAGATGAAGCAGACGTCATGTACAGCACTGTGTTTTACATTGCACAACAAAATACACACCAGGTAAATATGACCCTGATCTCAGTCACACTGTTTCTCATTCACAGTTTCATAATTATATATATTTTCCAGTCTTTTTGTATTCTTTGTCTTCTTTACAGCTTTTAATGTTTCCTCTGTTTTCAGGTTGAAGACAAAGATGAGAATGTGACCTACAGCACAGTGGTTCATCGCTAGTGAAATTATGAAATAACTTTCTGACTTCCTGTCTACTTGTTAATACCTTTATCAGTCATTTGCTGTTGTCCATCAAACCGTAGCCTACTGCTCTCCATATGTACCTATGAGGATATTTCAGTATGTGTTTTCACAATCTATGATCTGTATTTGTTAATAAACATGAATAAAGTATTCTGTCTTTTTCCTCTTGTATAATTTTTAACCTTCAGTTTTCAACTCAGACAAACCTTTTAACAAATTCATCCTCAGACAAACATTATATGAAGTGCTCCCTCTCATGGCAGAGTTAGGGAACAACATTTAGAGAAATACACTTAACCCAGAAAGACCCAAACATCAACTGTCGACCAAAACCATCTACTGATCTAAACTGTTTAACACCTGTTGATTCGCTAGTCCTATCAATACATGTAAATAATTGGTGTAAAATGCAGTTATTCATCTTTTCATGGTCATCAGATATGACCCATTTGGACGTTCAGAGACTCTAGTGAACGTGGAAACCCCATCATCTTCTACAACATTGATTCACCAGTAAAACCCATGGAGTTGGATCAATGACAGTGAATGTACACACTGGGTTTATATTCAGTTAATGATGTATTTTGCTTTCAAAGTCACTTTTTCTTCAGTTTTCTCTGTTTTTGATATAATAACCTTTAACTTTAATCTGAGCTTTTATGAACATCTACATGATCAGTAATTTACATATAAGAAAATGCCAGTTTTTAACAAAAAAATGCAAAACAGAAAATAATATTACACTAAACAGTGATAATTCAATTCAGAAGGGTTAAAGAGAAAACTAATTTTTTGGAACTGTCACAGAAGCAGCACTGGGTCTTTATGGATTAAATCAATAATAAAAGTAGAGTGGGAAGGGATCAGTTGCAGCTAAAAATACAAAGCAAACTCATTCCAAATGTGTACAAATATGGATGCATTTGGAAGTGTTACACATTAAAAAAGTTTATTCTTCTTTCAGTCACACTTCTTTCATCAACCAACCCGTGAAGCACTGACACAAGAAGGAAGAAAGATAGAAGTTGTATCGAGAAAAATCAGGAAGTACATAATCAGTCTTGTGAAGCGGCCTCATTGGTTTTACTACTGTACTTTCTTCCTCACATTAATGGCTATTTTTGTCGGCATCTTCCTCATCCTCCCTGGTCTCACAGGTCAGTCACAGGTTACTTCATATTTGTGTGTTTACAGGTTTATTGTCTTATTATTTAGCTGGGTCTCATATTATCATAGCACATGTAGGAAAATGCATTACAATGTTCTGTAGCTGTCTGAGCAGTGCACAGTATTTACAGCATCATGTCAACACAAATTTGTGTGGAGAGAATGAAATGTTTCTGTTTACAATAATGTATATGCGTTGCAGGTATTCACAGTATAAGTACAGTCAGTTATGTAACGGTGGAAAAAGGAGGTTCCATCTCTATCCCATGTTTCTACGAGTCAAAGTACACAGACAATGAGAAATATCTGTGTAAAGGATGTAAGTGGAAAATCTGCTCATATGAAGTTAAAACAAATCAGTACAATTCAACAAAGTATCTGATCTCTGACGACCAAAACCAAGGAGTTGTTACCTGGACTATTAATGACCTGACAGAGGAGGACACAGACTGTTACTGGTGTGTCATGGAGATAAACCATCGACCTGATAATGGAAAATGTTTTAATGTTCGTGTCACTGGAAAAGGTAAGAGCTTTGAATTTACTACAGTACAAATGGGATCCAATGTGGAAAAACGTGGAGGGAGAATTGTTGTTTGCTAAAGAGCACAATTACAGTAATTAAAAAAAAGAAAAAACAGTTTGAAACATCATCTATGAATACACATGTTTATCAAACTTGTTTTCTTTAAGGCGATGCCACGCTCTATGTGGATTCTCAGAAGGTGACAGGGTTTATTGGAGACCAAATAACCATCGACTGTCACTATAGAGGATCTAAACAAATAAAGTGGTGCAGGACTGGTGTTAAAGGACCCACATCCTGTATCAAAGACTCTGGGAAAATAGATGAGACAATGGTGACTATTATGAGAAATACCCCTGGTGTTATTACTGTGACTATGAGTGAACTGAGGGAGAGGAGCAGTGGTTGGTATTGGTGCACTGATGAAGACCTGCAGATGCCGGTGCATGTAACCATTAAAGAGAGACCTACCACCAGTAAGTACTTCACATAATAGTAAATCATAAATATATACGTTATATGACATTATGTACCGTGTACTGCAATTTGATTTAATATGGATTCATAATGTTATTTTACTCTGTTCATCACTTTGTTGAAAATAAGCAACAATTGCAACAACAACAACAACAAGAACCAGACAGTCAATGACCATATCATCCACGTCCAAACCTGTCAATCACACATATGTGAGTCAAGAACCGACCACAGAACAAACTGGAACACACAGGTTAGTAAGATTTAAACCTGTATGTTTTATAGATTCATTCATATGATAAATAAAACTGCTTTGTTATTTATAGATAGAATTAAGACCACTGATGTATTAATGATTAGAAAAATAACTGAATGTCAGTGTGGTACTGATTAAACATGTCATGTGTGTGTTTTTCTATCATTTGTGCAGCAGCTCATCCAATCATCTACTGAGTTTCATCATTCCTTTGTGTTTGCTGCTGCTGATTGTAACGGTGGCCGTACTCACCTGGTTCATGTTGAAAAGACGCAGTAAGTCTGTCCAGAACTGTACATGAATCCAGTTCATCCTATTTAGACTAAATGTACAGAGTCACTGTGCTGTGACTCAGTCACAATTCTCCACTGTTTTATTTTTAGAGTCACCAGCCACAGCTGAGGTAAGGTGGATTTATATTAGTGTTGTCATTTTATTTCCAATATAAAGATCTGTGTTATCTGTTTTTCATTATTTAGTTCAGCTTCATTAGATTGCAAATATTTCCAAGTTTTACGTTTTATGTTTTTGGACTTCAGAAGGTGAACAGAGGAACTGATTAACATGATGGTGAATATTCTGTCTCATATTTGGTTTGTTTTATCAGGATGAACAGACAGTAACGTACAGTACTGTGACGCATGTGAGAAAAAACACAGCCCAGGTAAACTGTATATAAATACAATTATGGAGAAAAACTGAGCGTAACATAAACATACTTTTGTTGTATACTTCAGCTGCACTGCTTCATTATCATTTGTCTCTCATTTCTGACCATGTCTATTATCATAAACATTTTATCTTATAACACTGGTCTACAATTTTTTTTTTTAATGATCTGCCTCAGAGATTAAATGTGCTAAATGATATGTATTTTAATAAGATTAATTGGAAAACAAATGACAAAAGTGCTGGTTTACTGATGTTTTCAAGGTATATGAAAGTGTTATTATTGGTTTATGTACATTTATACAATAGATTTATCAATCTTCCACTAGATAGAACCTGTAAAGTGAATATATTATCATGTGCATACAGTGTTTCTAAGTAGATCTGATAACTCTGAGACAAATATTTCCTTTGAGTAAAACCCATTCTCTCATAAATTCTCAAATTTCACATTTTGACCCAAGACTGTATCTTGGAAACTTCAGCCAACCAGCATTTGTGACTTGATTTTTCTTTTTCACATTTTACTCACATGAGGTAAAATGTCACTACTTTTATTCTGGAAGCATTTTACTTGTAAAACAGTGTAATTAATCTGAGGAATATACTGTAAACTGTTTCATTTACTTCTCTACGACAGTCTGAAGAGAAAGTCATATAATATAATATTCTATATTATGAACAGGACCTTCAACCCATGTAACATCCTTAAAAATAGTTTCATATTCATAGTTTGACTTGTCCTGTAAATTATTGCATGTTGTAATTGGTTGTTGTATTTCATGCTGCCTTTTGGCCAGGACTCCCTTGGGAAAGAGGTTTTTGATCTCGAGAATTTTTTTTTCCTGGCTAAATAAAGGCGAAATAAAATAAATGAAACAAAAAGAAAACAAAAACAAATATATATATATATATATATATATATATATATATATATATATATATATATATATATATATATATATGTCACAGTAGAGATTGAAATCCAGTAGGATTCCTAATCCTACTAGGACAGATAGTAATTGGAGTTTGTCCTAGGACAAACTAAAATTACTATCTGTCCTATACAGTATATGAATTTGACTATTTAACATACACAGGAAATGCAGCCTCTGTTTCTTCTTATATTACAGTGTTATCAGGTACATCTAATCTAACACATATTAAAACATCACATTTCTTTTTCTTTTTCCTTCCACAGCAGATAAATACTGAAGATGAAGCAGACGTCATGTACAGCACTGTGTTTTGCATTGCACAACAAAATACACACCAGGTAAATATGACCCTGATCTCAGTCACACTGTTTCTCATTCACAGTTACAGAATTATATATATTTTTCAAGCTTTTTGTATTCTTTGTCTTCTTTTACAGCTTTTAATGTTTCCTCTGTTTTCAGGTTGAAGACAAAGATGAGAATGTGACCTACAGCACAGTGGTTCGTCACTAGTGAAATTATGAAATAACTTTCTGACTTCCTGTCTACTTCTTAATACCTTTATCAGTCATTTGCTGTTGTCCATCAAACTGTAGCCTACTGCTCTCCAAATGTACCTATGAGGATATTTCAGTATGTGTTTTCACAATCTATGATCTGTATTTGTTAATAAACATGAATAAATTATTCTGTTTTTATCCAGTTGTAAAATTTTTAACCTTCAGTTTTCAACTCAGACAAACCTTTTAACAAATTCATCCTCAGACAAACATTATATGAAGTGCTCCCTCTCATGGCAGAGTTAGGGAACAACATTTAGAGAAATACACTTAACCCAGAAAGACCCAAACATCTACTGTAGACCAAAACCATCTACTGATCTAAACTGTTTAACACCTGTTGATCCACTAGTCCTATCAATACATGTAAATAATTGGTGTAAAATGCAGTTTGTCATCTTTTCATGGTCATCAGATATGACTCATTTTGACGTTCAGAGACTACGTAGTTACCGTGGAAACCCCATCATCTTCTACAACATTGATTCACCAATAAAACCCATGGAGTTGGATCAATGACAGTGGATGGACACGCTGGGTTTATGTTCAGTTAATGATGTATTTTGGTTTAAAAGTCACTTTTTCTTCAGTTTTCTCTGTTTTTGATTTAATAACCCTTACCTTTAATCTGAGCTTTTATGAACATCTACATGATCAGTAATTTAAATCCAGGAAAATATCAGTTTTTCACGAAAAAACGCTCAGCAAAAAATGCAGTGTCAATATTTCAGGGTCAAGCTATTTTAGCCTAGATAGAGTATTTATCGCTCTATGGAGAGTAAACCAGCTCTAACAGTAGAGTTAAAAGAGGGATGATTAGTTCCAGTCTGCTGCATTGCATTGTGGGTACTGGACATTTTACCCATTGTGTTCTATTTTATGTGCAAGGGTTCAATGGGATTTTGTGTTAATGTTTATTTTGTTTAATGTGTCTGTTGTACAAAGTTTACTGGCCGTTTTATGTTTGTTTGTTTTTTAATTAATGTAGCAGCATTTGTCAAACCTGTAGGCAGAACAATGCTGTAGCTGATTGTTGCTATGAAGCAGTTGCTGTAGGCCTATTGCAAGTGAGAAGGTCTTGGCTCTTTCAAAGTAAAAGCACTTCCTGGAGTGTTTGAAATCTGTAAAGCAATTTTTTTTCCTTGTAGGTGTAACAGTAAATACATAATCAATCATTCCTACCCAAAGAACCACTTCAAGAAAATTCTGTAAGTCATCTCACACCCCCACCTTGGGAACTCCTGCAATTCTACATTGTTTCAATATTAATTAATTATTAATATTAGTAACTACATTTGGGGTAAAAATAGCTCTATAAGTGTAATCATATTACTCTCAACAGTGTGAAAACACCACAGTGTTAAATATTTTTTACACATTTCATTGTTAATTTTGACACTGAATTGAATAGAATTAACTCTGAAAATGACACTGGCCATAGAGTAAATTTTACTCTAATTCTGAGTGGGACCAAATGTTATCTGAAACAGAGTTTAAGTCAACTCTCTCAGAGTTCAACTGGATCTCTGTTTTTTACTGTGTGCAAAACACAGAGAATAATATTACACTAACTAGTGATAAATCATTTCAGAAAAGTTAAAGAGAAAACAAATCTTTTTGGAACTGTCACAGAAGCAGAACTGGGTCTTTATGGGTTAAATCAATAATACAAGTAGAGTGGGAAGGGATCAGTTGCAGCTAAAAATATAAAGCAAACTCACTCCAAATGTGTACAAATTTGGATGCATTTGGAAGTGTCACACATTCAGAAAGTTTATTCTTCTTTCAGTCACACTTCTTTCTTCAACCAACCTGTGAAGCACTGACACAAGAAGGAAGAAAGATAGAAGTTGTATCGAGAAAAATCAGGAAGTACATAATCAGTCTTGTGAAGCGGCCTCATTGGTTTTACTACTGTACTTTCTTCCTCACATTAATGGCTATTTTTGTCAGCATCTTCCTCATCCTCCCTGGTCTCACAGGTCAGTCACAGGTTACTTCATCTTTGTGTTTTTACAGTTTTATTGTCTTATTATTTAGCTGGGTCTCATATTATCACAGCACATATGCAATGCATTACAATGTTCTGTAGCTGTCTGAGCAGTGCACAGTATTTACAGCATCATGTCAAAACAAATTTGTGTGGAGAGAATGAAATGTTTCTGTTTACAATAATGTATATGTGTTGCAGGTATTCACAGTATAAGTACAGTCAGTCAGGTAACGGTGGAAGAAGGAGGTTCCATCTCTATCCCATGTTTCTACGAGTCAGAGTACACAGACCATGTGAAATATCTGTGTAAAGGACATACCTGGGATATCTGCTCATATGAAATTAAAACAAATGAGAAAAGTTCAACAAAGTATTCGGTCTCTGACAACAAAAACCAAAGAATGGTTACGTTCATTATTAATGATTTGAAGACAAAGGACACAAATTATTACTGGTGCAACATGGAGATAAAACGGGGACCTGATGATGGAAAATATTTTCATGTTCGTGTCACTGGAAAAGGTAAGAGCTTTGAATTTACTGCAGTACAAATGGGATCCAATGTGGAAAAATGTGGAGGGAGAATTGTTCTTTGCTGAAGACCACAATTACAGTATTTAATTTAAAAAAAAAGAAAAAACAGTTTGAAACATCATCTGTGAATACACATGTTTATCAAACTTGTTTTCTTTAAGGCGATGCCACGCTCTATGTGGATTCTCAGAAGGTGACAGGGTTTATTGGAGACCAAATAACCATCGACTGTCACTATAGAGGATCTAAACAAATAAAGTGGTGCAGGACTGGTGGTGAAGGACCCACATCCTGTGTAACAAACTCTGGGAAAATAGATGACACAAAGGTGACTATTAATAGAAATACCCCTGGTGTTATTACTGTGACTATGAGTGAACTGAGGGAGAGGAGCAGTGGTTGGTATTGGTGCACTGATGAAGACCTGCAGATGCCGGTGCATGTAACCATTAAAGAGAGACCTACCACCAGTAAGTACTTCACATAATAGTAAATCATAAATATATACGTTATATGACATTATGTACCGTGTACTGCAATTTGATTTAATATGGATTCATAATGTTATATTACTCTGTTCATCACTTTGTTGAAAATAAGCAACAATTGCAACAACAACAACAACAACAACCATACAGCCAACGACCATATCATCCACATCCAAACCTGTCGATCACACATATGTGAGTCAAGAACCGACCACAGAACAAACTGGAACACACAGGTTAGTAAGATTTAAACCTGTATGTTTTATAGATTCATTCATATGATAAATAAAACTGCTTTGTTATTTATAGATAGAATTAGGACCACTGATGTATTAATGATTAGAAAAATAACTGAATGTCAGTGTGGTACTGATTAAACATGTCATGTGTGTGTTTTTCTATCATTTGTGCAGCAGCTCATCCAATCATCTGCTGAGTTTCATCATTCCTTTGTGTTTGCTGCTGCTGATTGTAACGGTGGCCGTACTCACCTGGTTCATGTTGAAAAGACGCAGTAAGTCTGTCCAGAACTGTACATGAATCCAGTTCATCCTATTTAGACTAAATGTACAGAGTCACTGTGCTGTGATTCAGTCACAATTTTCCACTGTTTTATTTTTAGAGTCACCAGCCACAGCTGAGGTAAGGTGGATTTATATTAGTGTTGTCATTTTATTTCCAATATAAAGATCTGTGTTGTCTGTTTTTCATTATTTAGTTCAGCTTCATTAGATTGCAAATATTTCCAAGTTTTACGTTTGTTTTATGTTTTTGGACTTCAGAAGGTGAACAGAGGAACTGATTAACATGATGGTGAATATTCTGTCTCATATTTGGTTTGTTTTATCAGGATGAACAGACAGTAACGTACAGTACTGTGACGCATGTGAGAAAAACCACAGCCCAGGTAAACTGTATATAAATACAATTATGGAGAAAAACTGAGCGTAATATAAACATACTTTTGTTGTATACTTCAGCTGAACTGCTTCATTATCATTTGTCTCTCATTTCTGACCATGTCTATTATCATAAACATTTTATCTTATAACACCGGTCTACAATTTTTTTTTTTTAATGATCTGCCTCAGAGATTAAATGTGCTAAATGATATGTATTTTAATAAGATTAATTGGAAAACAAATGACAAAAGTGCTGGTTTACTGATGTTTTCAAGGTATATGAAAGTGTTATTATTGGTTTATGTACATTTATACAATAGATTTATCAATCTTCCACTGGATAGAACCTGTAAAGTGAATATATTATCATGTGCATACAGTGTTTCTAAGTAGATCTGATAACTCTGAGACAAATATTTCCTTTGAGTAAAACCCATTCTCTCATTAATTCTCAAATTTCACATTTTGACCCAAGACTGTATCTTGGAAACTTCAGCCAACCAGCATTTGTGACTTGATTTTTCTTTTTCACATTTTACTCACATGTAGTAAAATGTCACTACTTTTATTCTGGAAGCATTTTACTTGTAAAACAGTGTAATTAATCTGAGGAATATACTGTAAACTGTTTCATTTACTTCTCTACTACAGTCTGAAGAGAAAGTTATATAATTTAATATTCTATATTATGAACAGGACCTTCAACCCATGTAACATCCTTAAAAATAGTTTCATATTCATAGTTTGACTTGTCCTGTAAATTATTGCATGTTGTAATTGGTTGTTGTATTTCATGCTGCCTTTTGGCCAGGACTCCCTTGGGAAAGAGGTTTTTGATCTCGAGAATTTTTTTTCCTGGCTAAATAAAGGCGAAATAAAATAAATGAAACAAAAAACAAAAAGAAAACAAAAACAAATTTATATATATATATATATATATATATATATATATATATATATATATATATATATATATGTCACAGTAGAGATTGAAATCCAGTAGGATTCCTAATCCTACTAGGACAGATAGTAATTGGAGTTTGTCCTAGGACAAACTAAAATTACTATCTGTCCTATACAGTATATGAATTGACTATTTAACATACACAGGAAATGCAGCCTCTGTTTATTCTTATATTACAGTGTTATCAGGTACATCTAATCTAACACATATTAAAACATCACATTTCTTTTTCTTTTTCCTTCCACAGCAGATAAATACTGAAGATGAAGCAGACGTCATGTACAGCACTGTGTTTTACATTGCACAACAAAATACACACCAGGTAAATATGACCCTGATCTCAGTCACACTGTTTCTCATTCACAGTTACAGAATTATATATATTTTTCAAGCTTTTTGTATTCTTTGTCTTCTTTTACAGCTTTTAATGTTTCCTCTGTTTTCAGGTTGAAGACAAAGATGAGAATGTGACCTACAGCACAGTGGTTCGTCACTAGTGAAATTATGAAATAACTTTCTGACTTCCTGTCTACTTCTTAATACCTTTATCAGTCATTTGCTGTTGTCTATCAAACCATAGCCTACTGCTCTCCAAATGTACCTATGAGGATATTTCAGTATGTGTTTTCACAATCTATGATCTGTATTTGTTAATAAACATGAATAAATTATTCTGTCTTTATCCAGTTGTAAAATTTTTAACCTTCAGTTTTCAACTCAGACAAACCTTTTAACAAATTCATCCTCAGACAAACATTATATGAAGTGCTCCCTCTCATGGCAGAGTTAGGGAACAACATTTAGAGAAATACACTTAACCCAGAAAGACCCAAACATCTACTGTAGACCAAAACCATCTACTGATCTAAACTGTTTAATACCTGCTGATCCATTAATCCTATCAATACATGTAAATAATTGGTGTAAAATGCAGTTTGTCATCTTTTCATGGTCATCAGATATGACTCATTTGTACGTTCAGAGACTACGTAGTTACCGTGGAAACCCCATCATCTTCTACAACATTGATTCACCAATAAAACCCATGGAGTTGGATCAATGACAGTGGATGGACACGCTGGGTTTATGTTCAGTTAATGATGTATTTTGGTTTAAAAGTCACTTTTTCTTCAGTTTTCTCTGTTTTTGATTTAATAACCCTTACCTTTAATCTGAGCTTTTATGAACATCTACATGATCAGTAATTTAAATCCAGGAAAATATCAGTTTTTCACGAAAAAACGCTCAGCAAAAAATGCAGTGTCAATATTTCAGGGTCAAGCTATTTTAGCCTAGATAGAGTATTTATCGCTCTATGGAGAGTAAACCAGCTCTAACAGTAGAGTTAAAAGAGGGATGATTAGTTCCAGTCTGCTGCATTGCATTGTGGGTACTGGACATTTTACCCATTGTGTTCTATTTTATGTGCAAGGGTTCAATGGGATTTTGTGTTAATGTTTATTTTGTTTAATGTGTCTGTTGTACAAAGTTTACTGGCCGTTTTATGTTTGTTTGTTTTTTAATTAATGTAGCAGCATTTGTCAAACCTGTAGGCAGAACAATGCTGTAGCTGATTGTTGCTATGAAGCAGTTGCTGTAGGCCTATTGCAAGTGAGAAGGTCTTGGCTCTTTCAAAGTAAAAGCACTTCCTGGAGTGTTTGAAATCTGTAAAGCAATTTTTTTTCCTTGTAGGTGTAACAGTAAATACATAATCAATCATTCCTACCCAAATAACCACTTCAAGAAAATTCTGTAAGTCATCTCACACCCCCACCTTGGGAACTCCTGCAATTCTATATTGTTTCAATATTAATTAATTATTAATATTAGTAACTACATTTGGGGTAAAAATAGCTCTATAAAGTGTAATCATATTACTTTCAACAGTGTGAAAACGCCACAGTGTTAAATATTTTTTACACATTTCATTGTTAATTTTGACACTGAATTGAATAGAATTAACTCTGAAAATGACACTGGCCATAGAGTAAATTTTACTCTAATTCTGAGTGGGACCAAATGTTATCTGAAACAGAGTTTAAGTCAACTCTCTCAGAGTTCAACTGAATCTCTGTTTTTTACTGTGTGCAAAACACAGAGAATAATATTACACTAACTAGTGATAAATCATTTCAGAAAGGTTAAAGAGAAAACAAATCTTTTTGGAACTGTCACAGAAGCAGCACTGGGTCTTTATGGGTTAAATCAATAATAGAAGTAGAGTGGGAAGGGATCAGTTGCAGCTAAAAATACAAAGCAAACTCATTCCAAATGTGTACAAATATGGATGCATTTGGAAGTGTCACACATTCAGAAAGTTTATTCTTCTTTCAGTCACACTTCTTTCTTCAACCAACCTGTGAAGCACTGACACAAGAAGGAAGAAAGATAGAAGTTGTATCGAGAAAAATCAGGAAGTACATAATCAGTCTTGTGAAGCGGCCTCATTGGTTTTACTACTGTACTTTCTTCATCGCATTTATGGCTATTTTTGTCGGCATCTTCCTCATCCTCCCTGGTCTCACAGGTCAGTCACAGGTTACTTCATCTTTGTGTGTTTACAGGTTTATTGTCTTATTATTTAGCTGGGTCTCATATTATCATAGCACATATGCAATGCATTACAATGTTCTGTAGCTGTCTGAGCAGTGCACAGTATTTACAGCATCATGTCAAAACAAATTTGTGTGGAGAGAATGAAATGTTTCTGTTTACAATAATGTATATGTGTTGCAGGTATTCACAGTATAAGTACAGTCAGTTATGTAACGGTGGAAGAAGGAGGTTCCATCTCTATCCCATGTTTCTACGAGTCAGAGTACACAGACCATGTGAAATATCTGTGTAAAGGACATACCTGGGAGAGCTGCACATATGAAGTTAAAACAAATGAGAAAAGTTCAACAAAGTATTCGGTCTCTGACAACAAAAACCAAAGAATGGTTACGTTCATTATTAATGATTTGAAGACAAAGGACACAAATTATTACTGGTGCAACATGGAGATAAAACAGGGACCTGATGATGGAAAACATTTTCATGTTCGTGTCACTGGAAAAGGTAAGAGCTTTGAATTTACTGCAGTACAAATGGGATACAATGTGGAACAATGTGAAGGGAGAACTTTTGTTTGCTAAAGAGCACAATTACAGTAAAAAAAAAAAAAAAAAGCAGTTTGAAACATCATCTGTGAATACACATGTTTATCAAACTTGTTTTCTTTAAGGCGATGCCACACTCTATGTGGATTCTCAGAAGGTGACAGGGTTTATTGGAGACCAAATAACCATCGACTGTCACTATAGAGGATCTAAACAAATAAAGTGGTGCAGGACTGGTGGTGAAGGACCCACATCCTGTATCAAAGACTCTGGGAAAATAGATGAGACAAAGGTGACTATTAATAGAAATACCCCTGGTGTTATTACTGTGACTATGAGTGAACTGAGGGAGAGGAGCAGTGGTTGGTATTGGTGCACTGATGAAGACCTGCAGATGCCGGTGCATGTAACCATTAAAGAGAGACCTACCACCAGTAAGTACTTCACATAATAGTAAATCATGAATATATACATCATGTACTGTGTACTGCAATTTGATTTAATATGGATTCATAACATTATTTTACTCTGTTCATCACTTTGTTGAAAATAAGCAACAATTGCTAAAACAACAACAAGACAGTCAACGACCATATCATCCACTTCCAAACCTGTCAATCACACATATGTGAGTCAAGAACCGACCACAGAACAAACTGGAACACACAGGTTAGTAAGATTTAAACCTGTATGTTTTATAGATTCATTCATATGATAAATAAAACTGCTTTGTTATTTATAGATAGAAATAAAACCACTGATGTATTAATGATTAGAAAAATAACTGAATGTCAGTGTGGTACTGATTAAACATGTCATGTGTGTTTTTCTATCATTTGTGCAGCAGCTCATCCAATCATCTGCTGAGTTTCATCATTCCTTTGTGTTTGCTGCTGCTGATTGTAACGGTGGCCGTACTCACCTGGTTCATGTTGAACAGATGCAGTAAGTCTGTCCAGAACTGTACATGAATCCAGTTCATCCTATTTAGACTAAATATACAGAGTCACTGTGCTGTGATTCAGTCACAATTTTCCACTGTTTTATTTTTAGAATCACCAGCCACAGCTGAGGTAAGGTGGTTTTCATTTTTTTTCAACATTTCCAAGTTTTATATTGGTTTTGTGTTTTTGGAATTCATAAGGTAAACAGAGGAAAAGATGAATGATGGTGAATATTCTGTGTCATATTTGGTTTGTTTTATCAGGATGAACAGGCAGTAACGTACAGTACTGTGACGTATGTGAGAATAACCGCAACCCAGGTAAATAAATGAATTAATCAAAATTACAACGAAAAAACTGAGTAACACTGTTTCTACACCACATATCTATAGAAACATACTGTGTGTACTAGAACTACTTTGTCTTCATCTTTGTTTCTCACCTCTTACCATGTTTGTCACACAAAGATAGAAGTGTTAGGTGTGAACTTTGTGACACAGCTTGTTTTCCATTATGAGGATGTTATAAACACTTTATTTACTTCCATATAGTGTGAAGAGGATGTAACATACTGCAATGCTGCAAACAGGAAATCAACTTCAGGCCAGGTATGTGTTCAAATACATTTTAAGTTTGTAACAAAGTACAAGAAAACACTAAATCTGGTTCTTTCTATACCTCAGTGTTTATATCTACACAGGAAATTTATAAAGTTTACTCAAATTGAAGAAAAGTTTACGCTGCATCAGTTAACATTTGGTCCCTCTTTAAAAAGAGTAAAAGTTTTTCTTTGGGTAGAGTTCTCCAAACTCAATATAGAGCCAAATTTACTCTTTTTGAGGAAAATACTTTTGACTCTGGAAAAAATGCTCAGTAATTTTTCCTGTGAACATCTGCATCAGATCTATTAAAAACATTACTCTTTGCTTTGTGTATTTACTTGCTTCTCTTTCCAGGTTGAAGCGATAGATGTCAGGGTGACCTACAGTACACTGGCTCTGCAGCGATGACTTTCAAGTTTCCTGTCAAATATTTTAACCTTTTATCAGGCAAGTGACTGTTCTGATCATTTCCACTCACATTACAAGACAGCAACAGTTCCAGTGAGGACGGTGAGTCAACAGTCTCAGGTCCAATGTGGTCTACAGGGTCTGTAAGGTCCACCTCTGCATGAACAGTGAGTGTACCTGCTTTGTTAGGTACCATGAAGTAATGGTACTAATGTAAGGAATGATGTTCAAAGGGATGATGTGTCTGGATCAGCACTTATGTTGTTCTAATGTTCTAAAACACATGTTCCTTTCACATAACAAGTGTTTTTCTTGTATATTCTTTATATATACTTCCTGGATTTTTTTTTTTTTTTGCCACTTATGGGCAAGGAACCAAATACAGTAACTTCACTGACCTTGATTTTCTACATGACAATAAAAAATTGTGAAAAATTTCACAATAGTAATAAAGTTGTATTATGTCTTCAAATAACACATTAAGGTTGAAATTTTGAATTTCAGAGTATTTCTATGAGTGCCCTATAAAGGGTTAATATACTTATCCATCATTTGTTGTTGCACATTAAACTGTACATATGGGGGAAAAAAAGTTTAGACTACTGTGCTGCACTATACTTAGGGTATGTGTGTGTGGTTTACAGTCTATTCTTTGTATTTGTCAGTAAACGTCTATACAGCAGACTCTCTTTCCATGTTTTATCATATTTAACCCATCTTTCCCCTCATAGAGGCCACTGAATAATCCCATCCTGGCATGCAATGATATTACCAAATATGATCTTTTGCAGTTGACTTCAGGAATAACATTTAAAGCAACAAAGTTAAAGTCATAAAATGATAACAGTACTGGAAGAAATATTTGAATAAAAATGCAAAACAAAAAAATTTTACATAAATATGGATGCATTTGTTAGTGGAAGTGTATCCTGGCCTCTTGTTCATCCAGACGATATAAGAAAGTTGCACATGAATGACTAGAAAAATTATGAAGAAGAAAACTGATCTCATTGAATTTGTCATACTCTTATTTAAAATCGTGACGCTTCATTTCAGCATTTTTCCCAATCTTCACCAGACTCACAGGTCAACTATAGGGGTCATTTTATAACTGTGTTTATTAGTGTTTCCATTTTGTCTCTATGGGTTTCATAAAGATAAAACAAACTAACTGAGTAGTTCAGGAAAGCTCCACATTTCTGGCAACAAAACAGAAAGAATATTCCCAGTGACTATTGATAATGTAATGGCAAGAACATTTGTTGAACAAATTGACGGGAGCTCCAGTGTTAGAATGTGTTTTCAGCTGACCACAGGTAAGACCCGTTGAAACGTTTTAGTCTGGAATAAAAAAATCAAAATAAAATAGGGCTTTAAACCATAAAGACCCAAACAACCACCAACGACCAAAAACCACCCACTGATCCTAAATGATTAATATCTGTTAATCCATTAATCCTAATAATCCATGTGAATGCAGTTTTTTGTCTTTTCATGGTCATCAGATTTGACTCATTTGGACATTCAGAGGCTCCTTGGTCACCATGGAAACAACACCAACTTCTACAACATTGATTCACCAGTAAAATCCATGGAGTTTGATCAATGACAGTGGATGGAGACACTTTGTTTATGTTCACTTAATCATATATTTTACTAAAAAAGTCACTTTTTCTTCAGTTTTCTGTTTTTGATACAATAACCCATAACTTTAATCTGAGCTTTAATGACCCTCTACATCACAGGTGTCAAACATGTGGCCCGGGGACCAAATCTGGCCCGCCAAAGGGTCCAATGTGGCCCGCGGGATGAATTTGTGAAATGCAAAAATTACACTAAAGATATTAACAATCAAGGATGTTAAAATCATTTTAGGTCAGTTCAATCTGAAGTGGGTCAGACCAGTAAAATACTATCATAATAACCCACAAATAATGAAAAAAAAAGCTATTTTTTCTCTTTGTTTCAGTGTAAACAAAGTAAAATTACACAAAAATGTTTACATTTACAAACTCGCCTTTTACAAAAAATGAAATAACCTGAACAAATAAGAACAGCCTGAAATGTCTCAAGTATGTGGAATTGTACCAATATTCTGCCTGTTATTAAATGTTTTGTGTATTTGTAGATCCACTGTGATCTGTAAGTTGTGATGCACATGTATAAATGATTAACTATGGTGCAATATTGTTCTAATTGCACTTATTTTTCTTCAGAATTTTCAGGTTGTTCATATATTTTTATGTTATGTTCAACTACAGTTCGTAGATATAACCATTTTCATTAAGGAATTTTACTTTTTTCACTCAAAAACACAGAGAAAACTTTGGAATTGACATTATTTATCAGTTCTTGTCCTATTATTTAAATTATTTTACTGGTCTGGCCCACTTCAGATCATGTTAGGCTGTATGTGGCCCCTGAACTAAAATGAGTTTGACACCCCTGCTCTACATGATCGGTGAATTCAATATAGGAAAATAACTCATTTTAAATGCAAAATACAAAGGGTAATATTGGAATAAATGGTAATAAATCACCTAAGAAAAATTAAACAGAGAAAAATTCATTTTTTGAACAGACACAAAAGTAACACTGGGTCTTTATGGGTTAATGTTCTTTATTTTGGATGTTGATTGTTCCTTCTTAAAATAGTCCCGTACCGGTGGCAGATCACAACATGTAATGGGACTAATACAGCCATCAAATGTCACTACAGTGTCTCCGGCAGAAAGGGTTGGTAGGTCATGTGTGACAAAGTCTGGATCAATAGTCAGGACAAAGGTGACCATTGATGTAACTGATGTGGACTGAGGGAGGAGAGAAGCAGCTGGTACTGGTGTGAGACAGGAAACCTACACTGTAAAAATGATAACTAGTAATTGTTGATTTCATTAAAGTTTTCAAATTAAACTGACTCAGAAATAAATCTTTCTATTTACAACCTACAAAAACTTGTCTGCCCAGCAAATTTCTCTCATTGTTGTCCTAACTAAGGTTTCTAAACAGCATAACAGAGATGATCAACTTTTGAGTCAATTTTTTGAGTGAAGTTGGGAACCAGTGGGAAACCCCATAGATGACTGACGTGCGTATGCACACATGGTCTAAACAAGTTTGAACTAGACCAGGGGTCACCAACCCTGGTCCTGGAGAGCCACTATCCTGCATGTTTTAGATGGATCCCTCTTCCAACACACCTGATTCAAATGATAAGCCAATCATCAAGCTCTGCAGAAACCTGATAACAACTGTCAGGTGTCGTGGTCTGGAAAGGGGCTAATAATTATATGATGTAAGATTTTTGTCACATATAATAATTATATATTGACAAATAGGATACTGACTAAGGTAAAGGGTAACTGTTAGCAGGGGAAGGTACAAGAAGGTGGTAGAATGGAGAGTTCATATTGGGCCAAAAATTGCAGCCTGTGTACTGTCTGGTCAGTTGGACCAGGCATCGCGACAGTCTTACCCATTCCCCTCTGTCATGGTACCTACTTAGAACGTCATACAGCAATCAGGCCACACAGGTGTGCCAAAGTCTCTTCCACCACTGGGGAAAAAGGTCCCAACACCCAGAACACCTGTTTCTGGAGCAACCATCTTCAAACGCCTTGAGTCAGAGTGGCTTTGGTCATACTGGTGTGGAAATCCCAGCTCCTCCCAAGACTTGGCTTCTTCTAAAGCAGAGCTATTCAAATCCAGTCCTTGAGGGCTGGTATCCTGCATGTTTTGGAGGTTTCCCTCTTCCAGGTGTGCTGAAAGAGGGAAATCTCTAAAACATGCAGAATACCAGCCCTCAAGGACTGGTTTTGTCTGCGTCTGTCCCAAAGGAAGGCCTACCTTTCATCTGTAATAATGGTATGTTCCTTTTGACAAAAGAAAACAAGGTTTTTTGAATGGATAACATAATGTTGTGAGTTGTTTTAACTTGAAACTTGATGTTCTTATAAAGCAGAGATGTGTTTGTTTAACTAGCTGAGTCTAGTTTTTTTGTACTGATAATATAAAATAAATATTTGTTTTAACTCACAGTTTTAAGTTGTAAGTGATTAATAGTTGAATCAACTTTCAAAACTTTGAAAAGAAAGTTGGGTTAGGTTACACTTTATGATTACACTTTATATATTCATCATAAAGTACTCCATGTCCCCCCCCCCCCAGTCTCTCTATATCTCTATCGCTCTCTCTGTTCTCCTCCTCTACTCTCTCTCTTTAACCCCAACTGGTTAAGGCAGACGGCCATCCTTCAGGAGTCTGGGTCTGCTCGAGGTTTCTGCTGTTAAAGGGAAGTTTTTCCTCGCCACTGTCACCAGTCACAGTGTTTGCTCTTGGAGGATTCTGTTGGGTCTGTAAACTTGATTTGACTCTGATTTGAACTGATAAAGCACTTTGTGACTCTGTCTGTGAAAAGTGCTGTATAAATAAAATTTACTTACTTACATACTTATAACAAGATAACACAGACATGCCCTAAATTATGTAATGAATATGACATTCTCACTTTAAACTTTTACTGAAAAGTCAAATACCTACTATTTTAACAACAGTAAATATGTTTAACTAATCCAGTTTTAGGAAATTGTGTTGTTTTACCCACACCTCTGTCTTTTCTTTGTTCATTCACCACCATTTAAATTTGAAGAAAAACAGAAACTATTCCATTCTATCTTTCATTTCTGTTTGTCGTTGCCCACAACGAGACCACATCCTGACTGTGAGCTGGACTGGATGTATAGCTCTGCAGTAACCACAAAACAAACAAGAGCCAAAAAGAAAAATGTTTAACACATTTTCAAATGGTATTGCTCAGTGTATCGTGACTGTATTTGTCGTCATGATCTTACAGAGGCAGAATATTTTGTCCTGTTTAATTTTATTTCAAACTTGCACAGTTATCACCTCTGCTGTTAATCTCTCATTTTTCACTTTTAACTCATCAGACTGAAACTAAAGAGGAGGATGTTACACACACACACCCACAATAAAATTAGCTTCATGTTTTGACTATTGTTCCACAACTTACAAGTGTTTGGAGGCCAGTTGGGACATCTGCGGAGCAAATTTGTGGAGTGAAATAATCTGGAGTTAGGTAAAAAAGAGTAAAAGAGTTAAATTTCTGGAGTTCATTCTGTAAGTTTAACTCCAGCTTGTGTCTTTGATGGTGTCATTTTTCGGGGTAGATTTACCAGGTGTTGAGGAGCATGATTGAACACCATAATGGGGATTGATTTCTGAACAGAGCAACAGAGAAGACCAGTGTGTTCATGGACGTCATATGAGGCGTCATATAAGTACCATTTTATTTCTGAAACAAGGCTATTTATTAGGCTGGAAGGAACTTTTCTGTCAGCTCTGTCAGTGTCATAATGTGTATTTTTCTGTTCGGACCAACTTGCTAACCAGGCGCTAAAATTAGCTCTTGCTGCAAACGTAGAACGTCGAACATGCTAATTTTAGCTCAGTGGCTTCTTGCATTGTAGTCTTAGGTAATTCATACAATTCATACAAGAGTTGAGAGCAAAGCTATTGAACAAATAGTAACTGTCATGGTGCACTCCTGCGTTGCCACAGACCCCTCCCTCAGACTCATTATCAACTTCACCTGCTGGCACCTGTCACACCTGGAGCAGATCTGCAGGAGGAGCCCATAGAAGCACCTCCTCTGCTCTACAGCAGATCTGCAGGAGGAGCCCATAGAAGCACCTCCTCTGCTCTACAGCAGATCTGCAGGAGGAGCCCATAGAAGCACCTCCTCTGCTCTACAGCAGATCTGCAGGAGGAGCCCATAGAAGCACCTCCTCTCTGCTCTACAGCAGATCTGCAGGAGGAGCCCATAGAAGCACCTCCTCTGCTCTACAGCAGATCTGCAGGAGGAGCCCATAGAAGCACCTCCTCTGCTCTGGCACTATGCCAGATCATTGCTGCTCCTGTCACTGCTTCATGCCTCCATAGACATTCATCCTATTTCACTTCAGAGCCATAACCTGGACACATGCAAAGCACTTCATGCAAGAGCACTTTATAAGGATCTATATAGCATGTGTCTGAGCACACTTCAAAAAAAACAAACAAACAAAAAAATAGTCATTATATGGTGTTTTTTGAGAGATTCAGAGTTCACATAAAATGAATTCCAGGCGAGTGTTATGTTTTAGTCTACATGAGATTAGTTTTTGTAACTCACAAAAGAGTTAAATTTTAACTCCTGAAAAGAGTTAAAAGATCAACTCTCTGAAAAGCATTACTTTGACCCTGCTCTAGAGTGTTTTCAATGGTCTCACATGTACACTTAAATCAAGTTGATTTTAAGTCGCATGGAGTTTATTCCAAAGACCAGAATTTGCTGTGTGATAAACTACTGGTCATGGGATCAGCTGGATTACTCACTCCTTCTGTCATAGGGAATGAGGGACCCACAAATAAACTGCACAAGCTAAACAGAAAAAGGCTCTTTATTGAACTAAAAACAAGAAACATAAACCAGGATGTGTGACTGAGCTCAAGGAAAATGGAGTTGCAACAGTAGAGTGTTGTTACCTCCGTCCAAGGAGGTTATGTTTTTGTCGGTGTTGGTTTGTTTGTTTGTCTGTTTGTGTGCAAGATAACTCAAAAAGTTATGGGTGGATTTGGAAGAAAATTTCAGGAAATGTCAATACTGGCACAAGGAACAAATGATTAAATTTTGGTGGTGATCGGCGGTGGGGGGGCCACTGATCTACCTTGGCAGAGGTCTGTGCTCTATGAGTGCTTTTCTAGAAAAGACAGCACAGACCTCCGCCAAGGCAGATCAGAAATGAAAACTTAATGTTATTAAGGTTGTTTTGATCCTGAAGATGTGAAAGCTGAAACCTTAATAAACCACTGAAATTAAACCAAAAAAACTAAAAATGTTGCACCCACACTTACTTTTGCTAATGATGTAATAGTACATTTTTGGATCTAATCTAAGTAGCAGTTATTAGTCAACACTGAGCCGTTATGGGTCATTGCTCCACAGTTAGGAGCTGACTGAGCTTTTAAGGAGGCAGGCCTGGATCACTATGGTTACAGGGTGTATAGTAAATATGCAAAACTGAATTACACCTCACTATCGGTTTTACTGGGGAACTGAACTGACATATATCAAGAATCCTTGACAGTTTAAAGTTATAAAGTTCACACACTGGGAGGGAAACAGATGTGGTGTACACTAGTGTTATTGTTAACTCAGTGAACTTACAGCAGCCCAAAAGGAGATTAAAAACAAAAAAATCTGAGATTTAACACATTTTGTGCATTGCATCACTTTGTTTTTGCATCTCCAGCAGGTTCAGACTCCTGATGCGAGTGCATCATCCCCTTCTATTGGTGCACAACAAGAGGTGTGAGATTTATTTATGAACAACTGTAATGACTCTTTATGTAAATGAGCTGTTTTTGTGTGTTTTTCTGAAATGTTGTGAATGTTATAAATGTTAGTCAGCATCTAACTTTCTTCTACTTTGTTTTCTTTCTTTTTGAAGACTGAACCATGTGAGGGAAGTGTGATCTACAGCACAGTCAAACAACAGTAGAATACCATTAACAGTGGTATCAAGTAAAAAAGTCCAAATACTTTGTTACTTACTTAGGTAGAAATTTTGGTTATCTATACTTTACTGGAGTAATTATTTTTCAGCTGACTTTTTACTTCTACTCCATACATTTTAAAAATAGCTGTCACATCAGCCTCCAGACGTTAGTCTGGCTTTGTGTGTCTTGTCTGTCATTTCCTGTTTTATTTTGTTAAGTCCTCCTTGTGTGTCATGTCTGGTATCTTTGCTGCCTGTTCCTAATTTTCCCCACCTGTGTGATTACTTTCCCCGCCCTGATTTGCTACACCTGTGTCTTGTTTTCTTCCCTCCCTCTTGTGTATTTAAGCCCTGTGTTTCCCCTTGTCCTGTGCCAGTTCATGTTCTCCTCTGTGTGATACTTGCTAGTGGTTTTTGGATCCTGTCTGTTTGCCTGTTTTTGACCTGGATTGCCTTTTCTGACTCCTGCCTTTTGCCCGACCCTTGTCTGTGTCTCTGTCTCCAACAATTCTACGTGTGTTCGACCTTTCGCCTGATTAATTGGTACGTGAGCCTGCCTGTTCCTTATGTCCTGTTGCCTTTCCATTTGCCTCTCTGTGTATGACCTGTTTCGAATAATGACTGTCCTCTGCTTTCCCCTAGTCGGGTTACCGACGCGTGTTACCGGCCCGGGCTGTGAGGTCCAATCTCCGGTCCTGTCTCCAGATCCTGTGAAGAGTCCGGGACTCAGTGTCTTCAAGGATCTGCTTATTTATACTATCAGTGATTTGTCAGTTGATATTGTGTTTAATAAACACTGAACTTTTACATCTGTCTCCGGGTCTTGCAATTGGGTTCAGTTTCCGTACTCTGACCATTACAATAGCCTCATTACTCCTATTTCATTTTGGCTTATTTTCATTCCAGCTTGTCATCATTCAAATAAAAAAAGAACTTATCCAGATAAATCTCGCAATCTGGATAGAGTGAATTTGACTGTGGTTGGATGAGAGGTATAAACATATACCATTCCAACATACTATTGGTTTGGACGCGATCCATCGCACCTGCACATGACACAAATCACGTCACACATCAGCAATGACATAACAGACGTATGTAGCCTCATATGAAGATGTTCATGGCAGAGACTCAAGAAAATTGGAACCAAATGTCCCAACCACTCTACTGTATATAGACAATCATACAAGGGTAAATGTTACTAAGCCTGCCCCGGGTACACCAGTGTTCTTGTCCAGTTTCATTCTCTTGTATCCGTTGCCCTCACAGATTCCTGCAGCTAAGTTTGGATGTACATTTATATTCCAATACAGGTTATTGATGACATGCCACTGAAATGACTTTTTGCACCATTCCAACTAGTCCTCATATCTTCCGCTCCATCAAACACATGTTAATGCTCAGTAGTACACATATATGGTTGTTTAATACATTTGCGTTGGACTAAAATGCATTCATTTCAATGGGCACATATGCAGCTGGAACAGGTTTTCAACATTAACATTTTAATACAACATTATAGTGATTAAGGCCTCTAGAAAAATGTTTTTGGGGGAGGTGGGGTAGTGCACTATAGGCCCCTGTGGTACCACCTAAGCTTTTGTCCTAATGGCATTTTTTTTTTTTCACCTTACATTTACTTTTATACTTTAAGTAGTTTTGAAACCAGTACTTTTACACTTTTACTGGAGTAAAAAGCTTGAGTTGATACTTAAGTCTGTTTAAACCCTAGTATCTATACTTCTACCTGAGGAATGAATGGGAATACTTTTGACACCTCTGATCATTAATTCTAGTAACTTTAAAAAGGGGTGGAAGATAATTGTGCGACTGTGGAAACCTGATGAAGTAATGCACGTATATGTTTAAATCACATTGTATCAGAGATAAGTGAGTCTGGACAGATAAGAATACATGCAATGCATAAAAATTTTTACACTAGAAATGTTGATCATATTTAGACCTCAGAGGTTCATATTAAGGTTAAAAGTGCATATTTCACATTTTAAGGCTATTGCTTGATGTTAACATACATTTTATGCATCGACTTTAGTCTACAGTTAGGAGTGAGATTTAAATTGCTGTTGAGAAAGAATATGGTATTTGTAGAGTTACCCACTCTGAAATTACTATTTTAACTGTTCACGAGACTTCACAGGGCAAGCTGCAGTTTCAGTTTCTGGCCTATGAATAAAGTTTTATAACTTACAGGTAATGTGTACAGTGTTTGTTTCATCAGCAAAACGACTCAGCAAAGGCAAAAGAGGGAGGAGAAACAATTGCCTCATTTACAAAAAAGAAGAAGTTCAAACTCAGTCGTGTGCAGCTGTCTCATTTATTTTTCATACTCTCTTGCTCACTAATATGGCTATTGTCAGCCTCCTTCTCATCTTTGCTGGTCTCACAGGTCAGTTACAGGTCTTTTTATATTTGTACTTGTATGATTACTGCTTGTGCTTAAGCTGATTATGTCCAATTATTCCAGCTACAAACTAAATTAAACTAAATACAGTTCTGCATTTCCCTTTGTGTCAGATATGTGATAAATTATTTGGTACCCTAGACAAATCCGAAGAATATCCTGTGATGTAAACCAACAATATATGAAAATATTTATAACAGTTAAAGTAGAATGTTTATAATCACAATGCTTTAATGATTGTTGTTGCAGGTATTCACAATAAAAGTACAGACTTTCAGGTAACGGTGGAAGAAGGAGGTTCCATCACTATCCCATGTTTCTACGAGTTAACGTACACAGACCATGTGAAATATCTGTGTAAAGGATGTACCTGGGACGACTGCACAAATGAAATTAAAACAAATGGGAAAAATTCAACAAAGTATTCGATCTCTGACAACAAAAAACAAAGAATGGTTACGTTCATTATTCATGATTTGGAAACAGAGGACACAGATTGTTACCGGTGTAGCATTGACGAAAGAATTGTTAAAACAAATTTTCATCTTCATGTCGGTAACCAAGGTAAGACCTTTGAAACTGCTACAGTACATATGCACTCAAATGTCGAACAATGTGGAGGGAGAATTCTTGTTTTCTAAAGAGTTGAATAATTAATGCTTGATATCAGCAAAATATGACGACATGAAACATCATCTGTAAATACACGTACACGTTTATCAAACTTGTTTTCTTTAAGGCGATGCCACGCTCTATGTGGATTCTCAAGAGGTGACAGGGTTTATTGGAGACCAAATAACCATCGACTGTCACCATAGAGGACTTAAACAAATACAGTGGTGCAGGACTGGTGGTGAAGGACCCACACCCTGTATCGAAGACTCTGGGAAAATAGATGAGACAAAGGTGACTATTAATAGAAATACCCCTGGTGTTATTACTGTGACTATGAGTGAACTGAGGGAGAGGAGCAGTGGTTGGTATTGGTGCACTGATGAAAACCTGCAGATGCCGGTGCATGTAACCATTAAAGAGAGACCTACCACCAGTAAGTACTTCACATTATAGTAAATCATGAATATATATGCTATATGACATTATGTACTGTGTACTGCAATTTGATTTAATATGGATTCATAATGTTATATTACTCTGTTCATCACTTTGTTGAAAATAAGCAACAACTGCTGCAGCAACAATAACAACCAGACAGTCAACAACCACACACAGGTTAGTAAGATTTAAACCTGTGTTTTATAGATTCATTCATATGATAAATGAAACTGCTTTGTTATTTATAGATAGAAATAAAACCACTGATGTATTAATGATTAGAAAAATAACTGAATGTCAGTGTGGTACTGATTAAACATGTCATGTGTGTGTTTTTCTATCATTTGTGCAGCAGCTCATCCAATCATCTGCTGAGTTTCATCATTCCTTTGTGTTTGCTGCTGCTGATTGTAACGGTGGCCGTACTCACCTGGTTCATGTTGAAAAGACGCAGTAAGTCTGTCCAGAACTGTACATGAATCCAGTTCATCTGATTTAGACTAAATGTACAGAGTCATTCCATGTGCATATTCAGTCACTGTTCTCCACTGTTGTATTTTTAGAGTCACCAGCCACAGCTGAGGTAAGGTGGATTTATATTAGTGTTGTCATTTTATTTTCGGTATAAAGATCTGTGTTGTCTGTTTTTCATTATTTAGTTCAGCTTCGTTATATAGCAAATATTTCCAAGTTTTACGTTTGTTTTATGTTTTTGGACTTCAGAAGGTGAACAGAGGAACTGATTAACATGATGGTGAATATTCTGTCTCATATTTGGTTTGTTTTATCAGGATGAACAGACAGGAACGTACAGTACTGTGACGCATGTGAGAAAAACGACAGCCCAGGTAAACTGTATATAAATACAATTATGGAGAAAAACTAAACGTAACATGAACATACTTTTGTTGTATACTTCAAGCTGCACTGCTTCATTATCATTTGTGTCTCATTTCTGACCATGTCTACTATCATAATCATTTTATCTTACAAAAAATAAAATAAAATTTATATATATATATATATATATATATATATATATATATAAACATCACATTTCCTTTTCTGTTTCCTTCCACAGCAGATAAATACTAAAGATGAAGCAGACGTCATGTACAGCACTGTGTTTTACATTTCACAACAAAATACACACCAGGTAAATATGACCCTGATCTCAGTCACACTGTTTCTCATTCACAGTTTCATAATCATATATATTTTCCAAGCTTTTTGTTTTCTTTGTCTTCTTTACAGCTTTTAATTTTGCCTCTGTTTTCAGGTTGAAGACAAAGATGAGAATGTGACCTACAGCAAAGTAGTTCATCGCTAGTGAAATTATGAAATAACTTTCTGACTTCCTGTCTACTTGTTAATACCTTTATCAGTCATTTGCTGTTGTCCATCAAACCGTAGCCTACTGCTCTCCATATGTACCTATGAGGATATTTCAGTATGTGTTTTCACAATCTATGATCTGTATTTGTTAATAAACATGAATAAAGTATTCTGTCTTTTTCCTCTTGTATAATTTTTAACCTTCAGTTTTCAACTCAGACAAACCTTTTAACAAATTCATCCTCAGACAAACATTATATGAAGTGCTCCCTCTCATGGCAGAGTTAGGGAACAACATTTAGAGAAATACACTTAACCCAGAAAGACCCAAACATCAACTGTCGACCAAAACCATCTACTGATCTAAACTGTTTAACACCTGTTGATTCGCTAGTCCTATCAATACATGTAAATAATTGGTGTAAAATGCAGTTATTCATCTTTTCATGGTCATCAGATATGACCCATTTGGACGTTCAGAGACTCTAGTGAACGTGGAAACCCCATCATCTTCTACAACATTGATTCACCAGTAAAACCCATGGAGTTGGATCAATGACAGTGAATGTACACACTGGGTTTATATTCAGTTAATGATGTATTTTGCTTTCAAAGTCACTTTTTCTTCAGTTTTCTCTGTTTTTGATATAATAACCTTTAACTTTAATCTGAGCTTTTATGAACATCTACATGATCAGTAATTTACATATAAGAAAATGCCAGTTTTTAACAAAAAAATGCAAAACAGAAAATAATATTACACTAAACAGTGATAATTCAATTCAGAAGGGTTAAAGAGAAAACTAATTTTTTGGAACTGTCACAGAAGCAGCACTGGGTCTTTATGGATTAAATCAATAATAAAAGTAGAGTGGGAAGGGATCAGTTGCAGCTAAAAATACAAAGCAAACTCATTCCAAATGTGTACAAATATGGATGCATTTGGAAGTGTTACACATTAAAAAAGTTTATTCTTCTTTCAGTCACACTTCTTTCATCAACCAACCCGTGAAGCACTGACACAAGAAGGAAGAAAGATAGAAGTTGTATCGAGAAAAATCAGGAAGTACATAATCAGTCTTGTGAAGCGGCCTCATTGGTTTTACTACTGTACTTTCTTCCTCACATTAATGGCTATTTTTGTCGGCATCTTCCTCATCCTCCCTGGTCTCACAGGTCAGTCACAGGTTACTTCATATTTGTGTGTTTACAGGTTTATTGTCTTATTATTTAGCTGGGTCTCATATTATCATAGCACATGTAGGAAAATGCATTACAATGTTCTGTAGCTGTCTGAGCAGTGCACAGTATTTACAGCATCATGTCAACACAAATTTGTGTGGAGAGAATAAAATGTTTCTGTTTACAATAATGTATATGCGTTGCAGGTATTCACAGTGTAAGTACAGTCAGTTATGTAACGGTGGAAAAAGGAGGTTCCATCTCTATCCCATGTTTCTACGAGTCAAAGTACACAGACAATGAGAAATATCTGTGTAAAGGATGTAAGTGGAAAATCTGCTCATATGAAGTTAAAACAAATCAGTACAATTCAACAAAGTATCTGATCTCTGACGACCAAAACCAAGGAGTTGTTACCTGGACTATTAATGACCTGACAGAGGAGGACACAGACTGTTACTGGTGTGTCATGGAGATAAACCATCGACCTGATAATGGAAAATGTTTTAATGTTCGTGTCACTGGAAAAGGTAAGAGCTTTGAATTTACTACAGTACATATGGGAGCCAGTGTGGAACAATGTGGAGGGACAATTCTTGTTTGCTAAAGAGCACAATTACAGTATTTAATTAAAAAATAAACAGTTTGAAAAATCATCTGTGAATACACATGTTTATCAAACTTTTTTTTCTTTAAGGCGATGCCACGCTCTATGTGGATTCTCAAGAGGTGACAGGGTTTATTGGAGACCAAATAACCATCGACTGTCACTATAGAGGATCTAAACAAATAAAGTGGTGCAGGACTGGTGGTGAAGGACACACATCCTGTATCGAAGACTCTGGGAAAATAGATGACACAAAGGTGACTATTAATAGAAATACCCCTGGTGTTATTACTGTGACTATGAGTGAACTGAGGGAGAGGAGCAGTGGTTGGTATTGGTGCACTGATGAAGACCTGCAGATGCCGGTGCATGTAACCATTAAAGAGAGACCTACCACCAGTAAGTACTTCACATAATAGTAAATCATAAATATATACGTTATATGACATTATGTACTGTGTACTGTAATTTGATTACCTCCGCCAAGGAGGTTATGTTTTTGCCAGGGTTTGTTTGTTTGTTTGTCTGTTTGTTTGTTTGTTTGTTTGTTTGTTTGTTTGTTTGTTTGTTTGTTTGTCTGTCCGTTAGTGTGCAACATAACTCAAAAAGTTATGGACAGATTTTGATGAAATTTTCAGGGTTTGTTGGAAATGGGATTAGGAAGAAATGATTAAATTTTGGTGGTGATCGGGAGTGGGGGGGCCCACGGGGGGGCCCATTTCCAACAAACCCTGAAAATTTCATCAAAATCTGTCCATAACTTTTTGAGTTATGTTGCACACTAACGGACAGACAAGCAGACAGACAGACAAACAAACAAACCCTGGCAAAAACATAACTTCCTTGGCGTGGGGGGGCCCACGGGGGGGGCCACTGATCAGCCTTGGCGGAGGTCTGAGCTCTCCGAGTGCTCCTAGTTTAATATGGATTCATAATGTTATATTACTTTGTTAATCACTGTGTTGAAAATAAGCAACAATTGCAACAACAACCAGACAGTCAATGACTATATCATCCTCTACCAAACCTGTCAATCACACATATGTGAGTCAAGAACCGACCACAGAACAAACTGGAACACACAGGTTAGTAAGATTTAAACCTGTATGTTTTATAGATTCAATCATATGATAAATAAAACTGCTTTGTTATTTATAGATAGAAATAAAACCACTGATGTATTAATGATTAGAAAAATAACTGAATGTCAGTGTGGTACTGATTAAACATGTCATGTGTGTTTTTCTATCATTTGTGCAGCAGCTCATCCAATCATCTGCTGAGTTTCATCATTCCTTTGTGTTTGCTGCTGCTGATTGTAACGGTGGCCGTACTCACCTGGTTCATGTTGAAAAGACGCAGTAAGTTTGTCCAGAACTGTACATGAATCCAGTTCATCCTATTTAGACTAAATGTACAGAGTCACTGTGCTGTGATTCAGTCACAATTTTCCACTGTTTTATTTTTAGAATCACCAGCCACAGCTGAGGTAAGATGGTTTTCATTTTATTTCAACATTTCCAAGTTTTATATTGGTTTTGTGTTTTTGGAATTCATAAGGTAAACAGAGGAAAAGATGAATGATGGTGAATATTCTGTGTCATATTTGGTTTGTTTTATCAGGATGAACAGACAGTAACATACAGTACTGTGGCACATGTGAGAAAAACCACAGCCCAGGTAAATAAATTAATTAATCAAAATTACAACGAAAAACTGAGTAACACTGTTTCTACACCACATATCTATAGAAACATACTGTGTGTACTAGAACTACTTTGTCTTCATCTTTGTTTCTCACCTCTTACCATGTTTGTCACACAAAGATAGAAGTGTTAGGTGTGAACTTTGTGACACAGCTTGTTTTCCATTATGAGGATGTTATAAACACTTTATTTACTTCCATATAGTGTGAAGAGGATGTAACATACTGCAATGTTACAAACAGAAAATCAACTTCAGGCCAGGTATGTGTTCAATTACATTTTAAGTTTGTAACAAAGTACAAGAAAACACTAAATCTGGTTCTTTCTATACCTCAGTGTTTATATCTACACAGGAAATTTATAAAGTTTACTCAAATGAAAAAAAGTTTACGCTGCATCAGTTAACGCTTGGTCCCTCTTTAAAAAGAGTAAAAGTTTTTCTTTGGGTAGAGTTCTCCAAACTCAATATAGAGCCAAATTTACTCTTTTTGAGGAAAATACTTTTGACTCTGGAAAAAATGCTCAGTAATTTTTCCTGTGAACATCTGCATCAGATCTATTAAAAACATTACTCTTTGCTTTGTGTATTTACTTGCTTCTCTTTCCAGGTTGAAGCGATAGATGTCAGGGTGACCTACAGTACACTGGCTCTGCAGCGATGACTTTCAAGTTTCCTGTCAAATATTTTAACCTTTTATCAGGCAAGTGACTGTTCTGATCATTTCCACTCACATTACAAGACAGCAACAGTTCCAGTGAGGACGGTGAGTCAACAGTCTCAGGTCCAATGTGGTCTACAGGGTCTGTAAGGTCCACCTCTGCATGAACAGTGAGTGTACCTGCTTTGTTAGGTACCATGAAGTAATGGTACTAATGTAAGGAATGATGTTCAAAGGGATGATATGTGTCTGGATCAGCACTTATGTTGTTCTAATGTTCTAAAACACATGTTCCTTTCACATAACAAGTGTTTTTCTTGTATATTCTTTATATATACTTCCTGGATTTTTTTTTTTTTGCCACTTATGGGCAAGGAACCAAATACAGTAACTTCACTGACCTTGATTTTCTACATGACAATAAAAAATTGTGAAAAATTTCACAATAGTAATAAAGTTGTATTATGTCTTCAAATAACACATTAAGGTTGAAATTTAGAATTTCAGAGTATTTCTATGAGTGCCCTATAAAGGGTTAATATACTTATCCATCATTTGTTGTTGCACATTAAACTGTACATATGGGGAAAAAAAAGTTTAGACTACTGTGCTGTACTATACTTAGGGTATGTGTGTGTGGTTTACAGTCTATTCTTTGTATTTGTCAGTAAACGTCTATACAGCAGACTCTCTTTCCATGTTTTATCATATTTAACCCATCTTTCCCCTCATAGAGGCCACTGAATAATCCCATCCTGGCATGCAATGATATTACCAAATATGATCTTTTGCAGTTGACTTCAGGAATAACATTTAAAGCAACAAAGTTAAAGTCATAAAATGATAACAGTACTGGAAGAAATATTTGAATAAAAATGCAAAACAAAAAAATTTTACATAAATATGGATGCATTTGTTAGTGGAAGTGTATCCTGGCCTCTTGTTCATCCAGACGATATAAGAAAGTTGCACATGAATGAATAGAAAAATTATGAAGAAGAAAACTGATCTCATTGAATTTGTCATACTCTTATTTAAAATCGTGATGCTTCATTTCAGCATTTTTCCCAATCTTCACCAGACTCACAGGTCAACTATAGGAGTCATTTTATAACTGTGTTTATTAGTGTTTCCATTTTGTCTCTATGGGTTTCATAAAGATAAAACAAACTAACTGAGTAGTTCAGGAAAGCTCCACATTTCTGGCAACAAAACAGAAAGAATATTCCCAGTGACTATTGATAATGTAATGGCGATGACATTTGTTGAACAAATTGACGGGAGCTCCAGTGTTAGAATGTGTTTTCAGCTGACCACAGGTAAGACCCGTTGAAACGTTTTAGTCTGGAATAAAAAAATCAAAATAAAATAGGGCTTTAAACCATAAAGACCCAAACAACCACCAACGACCAAAAACCACCCACTGATCCTAAATGATTAATATCTGTTAATCCATTAATCCTAATAATCCATGTGAATACAGTTTGTTGTCTTTTCATGGTCATCAGATTTGACTCATTTGGACATTCAGAGGCTCCTTGGTCACCATGGAAACAACACCAACTTCTACAACATTGATTCACCAGTAAAATCCATGGAGTTTGATCAATGACAGTGGATGGAGACACTTTGATTATGTTCACTTAATCATATATTTTACTAAAAAAGTCACTTTTTCTTCAGTTTTCTGTTTTTGATACTATAACCCATAACTTTAATCTGAGCTTTAATGACCCTCTACATCACAGGTGTCAAACATGTGGCCCGGGGACCAAATCTGGCCCGCCAAAGGGTCCAATCTGGCCCGCGGGATGAATTTGTGAAATGCAAAAATTACACTAAAGATATTAACAATCAAGGATGTTAAAATCATTTTAGGTCAGTTCAATCTGAAGTGGGTCAGACCAGTAAAATACTATCATAATAACCCACAAATAATGAAAAAAAAAGCTATTTTTTCTCTTTGTTTCAGTGTAAACAAAGTAAAATTACACAAAAATGTTTACATTTACAAACTCGCCTTTTACAAAAAATGAAAATAACCTGAACAAATAAGAACAGCCTGAAATGTCTCAAGTATGTGGAATTGTACCAATATTCTGCCTGTTATTAAATGTTTTGTGTATTTGTAGATCCACTGTGATCTGTAAGTTGTGATGACCATGTATAAATGATTAACTATGGTGCAATATTGTTCAAATTGCACTTATTTTTCTTCAGAATTTTCAGGTTGTTCATATATTTTTATGTTATGTTCAACTACAGTTCGTAGATATAACCATTTTCATTAAGGAATTTTACTTTTTTCACTCAAAAACACAGAGAAAACTTTGGAATTGACATTATTTATCAGTTCTTATCCTATTATTTAAATTATTTTACTGGTCTGGCCCACTTCAGATCATGTTAGGCTGTATGTGGCCCCTGAACTAAAATGAGTTTGACGCCCCTGCTCTACATGATCGGTGAATTCAATATAGGAAAATAACTAATTTTAAATGCAAAATACAAAGGGTAATATTAGAATAAATGGTAATAAATCACCTAAGAAAAATTAAACAGAGAAAAATTCATTTTTGAACAGACACAAAAGTAACACTGGGTCTTTATGGGTTAATGTTCTTTATTTTGGATGTTGATTGTTCCTTCTTAAATAGGACTAATACAGCCATCAAATGTCACTACAGTGTCTCTGGAAGAAAGGGTTGGTAGGTCATGTGTGACAAAGTCTGGATCAATAGTCAGGACAAAGGTGACCATTGCTGTAACTGATGTGGACTGAGGGAGGAGAGAAGCAGCTGGTACTGGTGTGAGACAGGAAACCTACACTGTAAAAATGATAACTAGTAATTGTTGATTTCATTAAAGTTTTCAAATTAAACTGACTCAGAAATAAATATTTCTATTTACAACCTACAAAAACTTGTCTGCCCAGCAAATTTCTCTCATTGTTGTCCTAACTAAGGTTTCTAAACAGCATAACAGAGATGATCAACTTTTGAGTCAATTTTTTGAGTGAAGTTGGGAACCAGTGGGAAACCCCATAGATGACTGACCTGCGTATGCACACATGGTCTAAACAAGTTTGAACTAGACCAGGGGTCACCAACCCTGGTCCTGGAGAGCCACTATCCTGCATGTTTTAGATGGATCCCTCTTCCAACACACCTGATTCAAATGATAAGCCAATCATCAAGCTCTGCAGAAACCTGATAACAACTGTCAGGTGTCGTGGTCTGGAAAGGGGCTAATAATTATATGATGTAAGATTTTTGTCACATATAATAATTATATATTGACAAATAGGATACTGACTAAGGTGAATGGTGACTGTTAGCAGGGGAAGGTACAGGAAAGTGGTAGAATGGAGAGTTCATATTGGGCCAAAAATTGCAGCCTGTGTACTGTCTGGTCAGTTGGACCAGGCATCGCGACAGTCTTACTCATTCCCCTCTGTCATGGTACCTACTTAGAACGTCATACAGCAATCAGGCCACACAGCTGTGCCAAAGTCTCTTCCACCACTGGGGAAAAAGGTCCCAACACCCAGAACACCTGTTTCTGGAGCAACCATCTTCAAACGCCTTGAGTCAGAGTGGCTTTGGTCATACTGGTGTGGAAATCCCAGCTTCTCCCAAGATTTGGCTTCTTCTAAAGCAGAGCTATTCAAATCCAGTCCTTGAGGGCTGGTATCCTGCATGTTTTGGAGGTTTCCCTCTTCCAGGTGTGCTGAAAGAGGGAAATCTCTAAAACATGCAGGATACCAGCCCTCAAGGACTGGTTTTGTCTGCGTCTGTCCCAAAGGAAGGCCTACCTTTCATCTGTAATAATGGTATGTTCCTTTTGACAAAAGAAAACAAGGTTTTTTGAATGGATAACATAATGTTGTGAGTTGTTTTAACTTGAAACTTGATGTTCTTATAAAGCAGAGATGTGTTTGTTTAACTAGCTGAGTCTAGTTTTTTTGTACTGATAATATAAAATAAATATTTGTTTTAACTCACAGTTTTAAGTTGTAAGTGATTAATAGTTGAATCAACTTTCAAAACTTTGAAAAGAAAGTTGGGTTAGGTTACACTTTATGATTACACTTTATATATTCATCATAAAGTACTCCATGTCCCCCCCCCCAGTCTCTCTATATCTCTATCGCTCTCTCTGTTCTCCTCCTCTACTCTCTCTCTTTAACCCCAACTGGTCAAGGCAGACGGCCATCCTCCAGGAGTCTGGGTCTGCTCGAGGTTTCTGCTGTTAAAGGGAAGTTTTTCCTCGCCACTGTCACCAGTCACAGTGTTTGCTCTTGGAGGATTCTGTTGGGTCTGTAAACTTGATTTGACTCTGATTTGAACTGATAAAGCACTTTGTGACTCTGTCTGTGAAAAGTGCTGTATAAATAAAATTTACTTACTTACATACTTATAACAAGATAACACAGACATGCCCTAAATTATGTAATGAATATGACATTCTCACTTTAAACTTTTACTGAAAAGTCAAATACCTACTATTTTAACAACAGTAAATATGTTTAACTAATCCAGTTTTAGGAAATTGTGTTGTTTTACCCACACCTCTGTCTTTTCTTTGTTCATTCACCACCATTTAAAGTTGAAGAAAAACAGAAACTATTCCATTCTATCTTTCATTTCTGTTTGTCGTTGCCCACAACGAGACCACATCCTGACTGTGAGCTGGACTGGATGTATAGCTCTGCAGTAACCACAAAACAAACAAGAGCCAAAAAGAAAAATGTTTAAGACATTTTCAAATGGTATTGCTCAGTGTATCGTGACTGTATTTGTCGTCATGATCTTACAGAGGCAGAATATTTTGTCCTGTTTAATTTTATTTCAAACTTGCACAGTTATCACCTCTGCTGTTAATCTCTCATTTTTCACTTTTAACTCATCAGACTGAAACTAAAGAGGAGGGTGTTACACACACACACCCACAATAAAATTAGCTTCATGTTTTGACTATTGTTCCACAACTTACAAGTGTTTGGAGGCCAGTTGGGACATCTGCGCAGCAAATTTGTGGAGTGAAATAATCTGGAGTTAGGTAAAAAAGAGTAAAAGAGTTAAATTTCTGGAGTTCATTCTGTAAGTTTAACTCCAGCTTGTGTCTTTGATGGTGTCATTTTTCGGGGTAGATTTACCAGGTGTTGAGGAGCATGATTGAACACCATAATGGGGATTGATTTCTGAACAGAGCAACAGAGAAGACCAGTGTGTTCATGGACGTCATATGAGGCGTCATATAAGTACCATTTTATTTCTGAAACAAGGCTATTTATTAGGCTGGAAGGAACTTTTCTGTCAGCTCTGTCAGTGTCATAATGTGTATTTTTCTGTTCGGACCAACTTGCTAACCAGCTGCTAAAATTAGCTCTTGCTGCAAACGTAGAACGTCGAACATGCTAATTTTAGCTCAGTGGCTTCTTGCATTGTAGTCTTAGGTAATTCATACAATTCATACAAGAGTTGAGAGCAAAGCTATTGAACAAATAGTAACTGTCATGGTGCACTCCTGCGTTGCCACAGACCCCTCCCTCAGACTCATTATCAACTTCACCTGCTGGCACCTGTCACACCTGGAGCAGATCTGCAGGAGGAGCCCATAGAAGCACCTCCTCTGCTCTACAGCAGATCTGCAGGAGGAGCCCATAGAAGCACCTCCTCTGCTCTACAGCAGATCTGCAGGAGGAGCCCATAGAAGCACCTCCTCTGCTCTGGCACTATGCCAGATCATTGCTGCTCCTGTCACTGCTTCATGCCTCCATAGACATTCATCCTATTTCACTTCAGAGCCATAACCTGGACACATGCAAAGCACTTCATGCAAGAGCACTTTATAAGGATCTATATAGCATGTGTCTGAGCACACTTCAAAAAAAACAAACAAACAAAAAACTAGTCATTATATGGTGTTTTTTGAGAGATTCAGAGTTCACATAAAATGAATTCCAGGCGAGTGTTATGTTTTAGTCTACATGAGATTAGTTTTTGTAACTCACAAAAGAGTTAAATTTTAACTCCTGAAAAGAGTTAAAAGATCAACTCTCTGAAAAGCATTACTTTGACCCTGCTCTAGAGTGTTTTCAATGGTCTCACATGTACACTTAAATCAAGTTGATTTTAAGTCGCATGGAGTTTATTCCAAAGACCAGAATTTGCTGTGTGATAAACTACTAGTCATGGGATCAGCTGGATTACTCACTCCTTCTGTCATAGGGAATGAGGGACCCACAAATAAACTGCACAAGCTAAACAGAAAAAGGCTCTTTATTGAACTAAAAACAAGAAACATAAACCAGGATGTGTGACTGAGCTCAAGGAAAATGGAGTTGCAACAGTAGAGTGTTGTTACCTCCGTCCAAGGAGGTTATGTTTTTGTCGGTGTTGGTTTGTTTGTTTGTCTGTTTGTGTGCAAGATAACTCAAAAAGTTATGGGTGGATTTGGAAGAAAATTTCAGGAAATGTCAATACTGGCACAAGGAACAAATGATTAAATTTTGGTGGTGATCGGCGGTGGGGGGGCCACTGATCTACCTTGGCAGAGGTCTGTGCTCTATGAGTGCTTTTCTAGAAAAGACAGCACAGACCTCCGCCAAGGCAGATCAGAAATGAAAACTTAATGTTATTAAGGTTGTGTTGATCCTGAAGATGTGAAAGCTGAAACCTTAATAAACCACTGAAATTAAACCAAAAAAACTAAAAATGTTGCACCCACACTTACTTTTGCTAATGATGTAATAGTACATTTTTGGATCTAATCTAAGTAGCAGTTATTAGTCAACACTGAGCCGTTATGGGTCATTGCTCCACAGTTAGGAGCTGACTGAGCTTTTAAGGAGGCAGGCCTGGATCACTATGGTTACAGGGTGTATAGTAAATATGCAAAACTGAATTACACCTCACTATCGGTTTTACTGGGGAACTGAACTGACATATATCAAGAATCCTTGACAGTTTAAAGTTATAAAGTTCACACACTGGGAGGGAAACAGATGTGGTGTACACTAGTGTTACTGTTAACTCAGTGCACTTACAGCAGCCCAAAAGGAGATTAAAAACAAAAAAATCTGAGATTTAACACATTTTGTGCATTGCATCACTTTGTTTTTGCATCTCCAGCAGGTTCAGACTCCTGATGCGAGTGCATCATCCCCTTCTATTGGTGCACAACAAGAGGTGTGAGATTTATTTATGAACAACTGTAATGACTCTTTATGTAAATGAGCTGTTTTTGTGTGTTTTTCTGAAATGTTGTGAATGTTATAAATGTTAGTCAGCATCTAACTTTCTTCTACTTTGTTTTCTTTCTTTTTGAAGACTGAACCATGTGAGGGAAGTGTGATCTACAGCACAGTCAAACAACAGTAGAATACCATTAACAGTGGTATCAAGTAAAAAAGTCCAAATACTTTGTTACTTACTTAGGTAGAAATTTTGGTTATCTATACTTTACTGGAGTAATTATTTTTCAGCTGACTTTTTACTTCTACTCCATACATTTTAAAAATAGCTGTCACATCAGCCTCCAGACGTTAGTCTGGCTTTGTGTGTCTTGTCTGTCATTTCCTGTTTTATTTTGTTAAGTCCTCCTTGTGTGTCATGTCTGGTATCTTTGCTGCCTGTTCCTAATTTTCCCCACCTGTGTGATTACTTTCCCCGTCCTGATTTGCTACACCTGTGTCTTGTTTTCTTCCCTCCCTCTTGTGTATTTAAGCCCTGTGTTTCCCCTTGTCCTGTGCCAGTTCATGTTCTCCTCTGTGTGATACTTGCTAGTGGTTTTTGGATCCTGTCTGTTTGCCTGTTTTTGACCTGGATTGCCTTTTCTGACTCCTGCCTTTTGCCCGACCCTTGTCTGTGTCTCTGTCTCCAACAATTCTACGTGTGTTCGACCTTTCGCCTGATTAATTGGTACGTGAGCCTGCCTGTTCCTTATGTCCTGTTGCCTTTCCATTTGCCTCTCTGTGTATGACCTGTTTCGAATAATGACTGTCCTCTGCTTTCCCCTAGTCGGGTTACCGACGCGTGTTACCGGCCCGGGCTGTGAGGTCCAATCTCCGGTCCTGTCTCCAGATCCTGTGAAGAGTCCGGGACTCAGTGTCTTCAAGGATCTGCTTATTTATACTATCAGTGATTTGTCAGTTGATATTGTGTTTAATAAACACTGAACTTTTACATCTGTCTCCGGGTCTTGCAATTGGGTTCAGTTTCCGTACTCTGACCATTACAATAGCCTCATTACTCCTATTTCATTTTGGCTTATTTTCATTCCAGCTTGTCATCATTCAAATAAAAAAAGAACTTATCCAGATAAATCTCGCAATCTGGATAGAGTGAATTTGACTGTGGTTGGATGAGAGGTATAAACATATACCATTCCAACATACTATTGGTTTGGACGCGATCCATCGCACCTGCACATGACACAAATCACGTCACACTTCAGCAATGACATAACAGACGTATGTAGCCTCATATGAAGATGTTCATGGCAGAGACTCAAGAAAATTGGAACCAAATGTCCCAACCACTCTACTGTATATAGACAATCATACAAGGGTAAATGTTACTAAGCCTGCCCTGGGTACACCAGTGTTCTTGTCCAGTTTTATTCTCTTGTATCCGTTGCCCTCACAGATTCCTGCAGCTAAGTTTGGATGTACATTTATATTCCAATACAGGTTATTGATGACATGCCGCTGAAATGACTTTTTGCACCATTCCAACTAGTCCTCATATCTTCCGCTCCATCAAACACATGTTCATGCTCAGTAGTACACATATACGGTTGTTTAATACATTTGCGTTGGACTAAAATGCATTCATTTCAATGGGCACATATGCAGCTGGAACAGGTTTTCAACATTAACATTTTAATACAACATTATAGTGATTAAGGCCTCTAGAAAAATGTTTTTGGGGGAGGTGGGGTAGTGCACTATAGGCCCCTGTGGTACCACCTAAGCTTTTGTCCTAATGGCATTTTTTTTTTCACCTTACATTTACTTTTATACTTTAAGTAGTTTTGAAACCAGTACTTTTACACTTTTACTGGAGTAAAAAGCTTGAGTTGATACTGAAGTCTGTTTAAACCCTAGTATCTATACTTCTACCTGAGGAATGAATGGGAATACTTTTGACACCTCTGATCATTAATTCCAGTAACTTTAAAAAGGGGTGGAAGATAACTGTGCGACTGTGGAAACCTGATGAAGTAATGCACGTATATGTTAAAATCACATTGTATCAGAGATAAGTGAGTCTGGACAGATAAGAATACATGCAATGCATAAAAATTTTTACACTAGAAATGTTGATCATATTTAGACCTCAGAGGTTCATATTAAGGTTAAAAGTGCATATTTCACATTTTAAGGCTATTGCTTGATGTTAACATACATTTTATGCATCGAATTTAGTCTACAGTTAGGAGTGAGATTTAAATTGCTGTTGAGAAAGAATATGGTATTTGTAGAGTTACCCACTCTGAAATTGCTATTTTAACTGTTCACGAGACTTCAAAGGGCAAGCTGCAGTTTCAGTTTCTGGCCTATTAATAAAGTTTTATAACTTACAGGTATGTACAGTGTTTGTTTCATCAGCAAAACGACTCAGCAAAGGCAAAAGAGGGAGGAGAAACAATTGCCTCATTTACAAAAAAGAGGAAGTTCAAAGTCAGTCGTGTGCAGCTGTCTCATTTATTTTTCATGCTCTGTTGCTCACTAATATGGCTATTGTCAGCATCCTTCTCATCTTTGCTGGTCTCACAGGTCAGTTACAGGTCTTTTTATATTTGTACTTGTATGATTACTGCTTGTGCTTAAGCTGATTATGTCCAATTATTCCAGCTACAACTAAATTAAACTAAATACAGTTCTGCATTACTCTTTGTGTCAGATATGTGATAAATTATTTGGTACCCTAGACAAATCCGAAGAATATCCTGTGATGTAAACCAACAATATATGAAAATATTTATAACAGTTAAAGTAGAATGTTTATAATCACAATGCTTTAATGATTGTTGTTGCAGGTATTCACAGTATAAGTACAGTCAGTCGGGTAACAGTGGAAGAAGGAGGTTCCATCTCTATCCCATGTTTCTACGAGTTAACGTACACAGACCATGTGAAATATCTGTGTAAAGGATGTACCTGGGACGACTGCACATATGAAATTAAAACAGATTGGGAAAATTCAACAAAGTATTCGATCTCTGACAACAAAAACCAAAGAATGGTTACGTTCATTATTAATGATTTGAAGACAGAGGACTCAAATTGTTACTGGTGTAGCGCAGAGAAAACATTTGCTGATGATAAAACAGATTTTCATCTTCATGTCGGTAACCAAGGTAAGACCTTTGAAACTGCTACAGTACATATGCACTCAAATGTTGAACTCTGTGGGGGGGGATTCTTGTTTTCTAAAGAGTTGAATAATAAATGTTTGATATCAGCAAAATGTGATAACATGAAACATCATCTGTGAATACACGTTTATCAAACTTGTTTTCTTTAAGGCGATGCCACGCTCTATGTGGATTCTCAGAAGGTGACAGGGTTTATTGGAGACCAAATAACCATCGACTGTCACTATAGAGGATCTAAACAAATAAAGTGGTGCAGGACTGGTGTTAAAGGACCAACACCCTGTATCGAAGACTCTGGGAAAATAGATGAGACAATGGTGACTATTAATAGAAATACCACTGGTGTTATTACTGTGACTATGAGTGAACTGAGGGAGAGGAGCAGTGGTTGGTATTGGTGCACTGATGAAGACCTGCAGATGCCGGTGCATGTAACCATTAAAGAGAGACCTACCACCAGTAAGTACTTCACATAATAGTAAATCATACATATATACGTTATATGACATTATGTACTGTGTACTGCAGTTTGATTTAATATGGATTCATAATGTTATATTACTTTGTTAATCACTTTGTTGAAAATAAGCAACAATTGCAACGACAACAACAACAGCAACAACAACAACAACAACAGCAACAACAACCATACAGCCAACGACCATATCATCCACATCCAAACCTGTCAATCACACATATGTGAGTCAAGAACCGACCACAGAACAAACTGGAACACACAGGTTAGTAAGATTTAAACCTGTGTTTTATAGATTCATTCATATGATAAATAAAACTGCTTTGTTATTTATAGATAGAATTAGGACCACTGATGTATTAATGATTAGAAAAATAACTGAATGTCAGTGTGGTACTGATTAAACATGTCGTGTGTGTTTTTCTATCATTTGTGCAGCAGCTCATCCAATCATCTACTGAGTTTCATCATTCCTTTGTGTTTGCTGCTGCTGATTGTAACGGTGGCCGTACTCACCTGGTTCATGTTGAACAGACGCGGTAAGTCTGTCCAGAACTGTACATGAATCCAGTTCATCCTATTTAGACTAAATGTACAGAGTCATTCCATGTGCATATTTAGCCACAATTCTCCACTGTTTTATTTTTAGAGTCACCAGCCACAGCTGAGGTAAGGTGGATTTATATTAGTGTTGTCATTTTATTTCCAATATAAAGATCTGTGTTATCTGTTTTTCATTATTTAGTTCAGCTTCATTAGATTGCAAATATTTCCAAGTTTTACGTTTGTTTTATGTTTTTGGACTTCAGAAGGTGAACAGAGGAACTGATTAACATGATGGTGAATATTCTGTCTCATATTTGGTTTGTTTTATCAGGATGAACAGACAGTAACGTACAGTACTGTGACGCATGTGAGAAAAACCACAGCCCAGGTAAACTGTATATAAATACAATTATGGAGAAAAACTGAGCGTAACATAAACATACTTTTGTTGTATACTTCAGCTGCACTGCTTCATTATCATTTGTCTCTCATTTCTGACCATGTCTATTATCATAATCATTTTATCTTATAACACTGGTCTACAATTTTTTTAAGTGATCTGCCTCAGAGATTAAATGTGCTAAATGATATGTATTTTAATAAGATTAATTGGGAAAAAAATGACAAAAGTGCTGGTTTGCTGATGTTTTCAAGGTATATGAAAGTGTTATTATTGGTTTATGTACATTTATACAATAGATTTATCAATCTTCCACTGGATAGAACCTGTAAAGTGAACGTATTATCATGTGCAGGCAGTGTTTTGAAGTAGATCTGATAACTCTGAGACAAATATTCCCTTTGAGTGAAAACCTTTCTCTCATAAATTCTCAAATTTCACATTTTGACCCAAGACTGTATCTTGGAAACTTCAGCCAACCAGCATTTGTGACTTGATTTTTCTTTTTCAGTGACTCACATGTGGTAAAATGTCACTACTTTTATTCTGGAAGCATTTTACTTGTAGAACAGTGTAATTAATCTGAGGAATATACTGTAAACTGTTTCATTTACTTCTCTACTACAGTCTGAAGAGAAAGTCATATAATTTAATAATCTATATTATGAACAGGACCTTCAATCAATGTAATATCCTTAAAAATAGTTTCATATTCATAGTTTGACTTGTCCTGTAAATTATTCTATGTTGTAATTGTGTGTTGTATTCCATGCTGCCTCTTGGCCAGGACTCCCTTGGGAAAGAGGTTTTTAATCTTGAGATCTTTTTTTCCTGGTTAAATAAAGGCGAAATAAAATAAATGAAACAAACAAACAAACAAACAAACAAAAATTATATATATATCTATATATATACAGAATATGAATTTGACTATTAACATATACAGGAAATGCAACCTCTGTTTCTTGTTATATTACAGTGTTAATATGTACATCTGTATTAAAACATCACATTTCCTTGTCTGTTTCCTTCCACAGCAGATAAATACTGAAGATGAAGCAGACGTCATGTACAGCACTGTGTTTTGCATGACACAACAAAATACACACCAGGTAAATATGACCCTGATCTCAGTCACACTGTTTCTCATTCACAGTTTCATAATTACATATGTTTTCCAAGCTTTTTGTATTTTTCGTCTTCCTTTACTGCTTTTAATTTACCTCTGTTTTCAGGTTGAAGACAAAGATGAGAATGTGACCTACAGCACAGTGGTTCATCGCTAGTGAAATTATGAAATAACTTTCTGACTTCCTGTCTACTTCTTAATACCTTTATCAGTCATTTGCTGTTGTCCATCAAACTGTAGCCTACTGCTCTCCAAATGTACCTATGAGGATATTTCAGTATGTGTTTTCACAATCTGTGATTTGTATTTGTGAATAAACATGGATAAAGTATTCTTTTTTTTTTTCCAGTTGTAAAATTTTTAACCTTCAGTTTTCAACTCAGACAAACCTTTTAACCAATTCATCCTCAGACAAACATTATATAAAGTGCTCCCTCTCATGGCAGAGTTAGGGAACAACGTTTAGAGAAATACACTTAACCCAGAAAGACCCAAACATCTACTGTAGACCAAAACCATCTACTGATCTAAACTGTTTAATACCTGTTAATCCACTAGTCCTATCAATACATGTAAATAATTGCTGTAAAATGCAGTTATTCATCTTTTCATGGTCATCAGATATGACTCATTTGGACGTTCAGAGACTCTGTAGTGAACGTGGAAACCCCATCATCTTCTACAACATTGACTCACCAGTAAAACCCATGGAGTTGCATCAATGACAGCAGATGGACACACTGGGTTTATGTTCAGTTAATGATGTATTTTGCTTTCAAAGTCACTTTTTCTTCAGTTTTCTCTGTTTTTGATTTAATAATCCTTACCTTTCATCTGAGCTTTTATGAGCATCTACATGATCAGTAATTTAAATACAGGAAAATGCCAGTTTTTCACAAAAAATGCAAAACAGAAAATAATATTACACTAAACAGTGATAAATCAATTCAGAAAGGTTAAAGAGAAAACAAATCTTTTTGGAACTGTCACAGAAGCAGCACTGGGTCTTTATGGGTTAAATCAATAATAAAAGTAGAGTAGGAAGGGATCAGTTGCAGCTAAAATACAAAGCAAACTCATTCCCAGTGTGTACAAATATGGATGCATTTGGAAGTGTAATGGATAGAGTTTCAGGTTGTCAAGTTTCTATGGCAACAGAGTTGTTTATTTATCTGATTATTTTATTTTAGAATTTTTGGGTTAATTTTATTTTGCTCTTCATTATTGAAATATTTGATTTGTTGTAATTTAGGTTGTTTTGTAAGTCAAATGAGTATTTGTAATAAGTAAGTTCGTCCTGGTCAAAGGTCACGTACAGTCATGTGACCTCAACACGGAGGCGAAGGACAACGCGGGAGGAAAGGACAGATCTGGCGGGTCCAAACAGAGAGAACTATACCCCGTCCCACTTTTCTGTTGGTTGACCAGGCGAACACGGTAACAGTGACTTTTAATTTATGTTTACAGTGTTTTGTATGAATATTTGGGTAAAACATTGTTTGGTTTTCTGTTTGTATTTAGTTTTCACGGTGTTTCACGGTGTACCACCTGTCTTCTGTGAAGAATAAACTTGCTGTGGACATCAGTACGAAGCGTGGACACATTTAATAACCAGCAGTTACAGTGAAAACGTGGCCCTATCCATCCCCGGAGGTGCACCGTCTGTTGCCGCGGACCTCAGTGCCAGAGAGCGGCTCTGCTTTATCTCCGACGCGGATCTTCAGGTTTCAGCATGCAGCTCTGCGGCTTCTACGGCAGTGGATTACCGTTTCACCGCGAAGTTCTGCTTCATCCTGTGGTGAACCGTCGGTCTCAGCGTGCAGAATTGCTCCATCCTCGGCAGTGGACTAGGAGTTAAAGCGGACGTTTTCTACCTCCAGTCAACGATGGAAGGACTCACAGCAAGGTAAAAAGAAACTGAATAACACAAAGTAAATAAGTTAAAAGAGCTCGGGATTCAAGATAAGGGACTGATTTAATAGGAATTAACAACTGAGACTCTTGACAGTGGTTAAGTTTTATTTACAAGACTATAACGTTTATAAACCACTACCTTTTGGTTGAATTTGATCCTGTGTTGTCATTCACTTTATACATTTCTGTTATAAGGATTTGCACATTAAGTATGAATGTGTTTTAAGTTAACTTGAGCAAAGTGGTTCATTTTCTATTGTGCAGTTAACATACTAGAAGGTCTTGTTTTCTGTTTAAGGGGTAACGTGTTCATACTTTGTGCACAAAAATGTCAGTTCAAGGTGATTTATTATTACAGAGTGATCAGTTAGCCGAACAGACAGTTTCTCAGTCAGAGAAAGCTGAAACCATGCTTGAAGTAGCTGAAGTAAATGCAGATAAAATAAGAAAATTCTCCCGTGATAGACATTTAACCCTAAAAATGCTGGAACTTAAAGAACAAGAATCAGCTAAGAAAGAAAAGAAGTTTAAGCTATTGTATGAACAATGGAAGTCCCTCGCCAGAGATGTTCGTACAAAATTAAGAGAAGAGTGTTCTGAGAATGATTTATACGATATGATGGATGCAGTCGAAAAACTAGAGACCAAACTGAAAGAGTTGTACAACAACATAAGATCCCTAGTGACACCTAATCAAGAGATCAGGTGAAAAATAGGTGCATGAATAGCAGTAACATCAGATCTAATGGGGCTAATGAAAGCAAGGCTGGCTGAAGAGGGAGACGAGTTTGATCCAGAGGCAGAGAAAGCAAGGTTATGTATGCTACTAGACAATGAATATGCTAAGTCCATATATGGATCCTCAGTTTCCAAAGCTATTTCACTTAGCTGCAGATCCAACCACGCCTCAGAGACACCCAGCATTTCAGCTAAAAGAGCAGAGACAGCTGCACAATTAGCAGCAAAGAAAGCTGAGATTGAAATGGAAGCTGCTATTGATGCTCAGTGTCAACATCTCAAAAGACTTGAAAATCAAAGAGACATTGAGGTTATTGAGGCAAAGCTAAAGGTGTACAATGAAGAGGAGTTAAAAGTAAAAAGTGATAGTTGCTGCTCCCCACACAGTGAGGCAAAGTGTGCTAGTCTGCTTAATTCTTCCATTGAATGTAAAGATAGACAAGTTTCAAAACGTGAGGTAGCCTTAGTGCAGACACTCCAAGAGTCAATGGCTCTGAGTCGACTCCCTGTCACAGAACCTTCTGTCTTTTACGGTGACCCAATTAAGTTTACAGAATGGAGCACAAGCTTTAAAGCCCTCATAGAGAGACGATGCTCAAGTCCTGCAGACAGGTTGTTTTACTTACAAAAGTATGTCGGTGGGGAGGCAAGGTCTGCTCTGGAAGGAAGCTTCTACAGAAAGGATGAAGAGGCCTACAAACAAGCATGGGAAAAACTAAATGCCAGGTATGGTCACTCCTTTGTGGTGCAACGTGCCTACAGGGACAAGCTTAACAAATGGCCAAAAAGTGGTTCAAAAGAGTATGTTAAGCTAAGAGAGTTTAGTGATTTCCTTCAAACATGCAGTGACGCCATGCCTCACATCAATGGTCTTCAGGTCCTGAATGACTGTGAAGAGAATCAGAAATTGCTTGTCAAACTCCCTGATTGGGTTACAACTAAATGGAATCGCTATGTCACAGAACAGTTAGATCAAGCCAAAGACTTTCCAAGCTTTAAAGAGTTTGCTTCATTCGTTTCAAAGGAAGCCCGCATAGCGTGTAATCCAGTGTCTTCACTGCATGCATTAAAGCCCTCTGAGGAAAAATCCTTTAGAGAAATAAAGAGACCAAAAGCTAACACCTTTGCTATCAACATGAAAACCTCAGATGCAAGCCAAACAAACAAATCCATCGATTTTGATGACAAGTCAAAAGATTCAAACAAACTAAAGAAATTCAGCACAGCAACACATAATACAAACTTAGTTAAGTGTGTGTTTTGTGGAGAAAACCACTCCATACATAAATGTCAAAGATTTATGAAAAAATCCTTGGAGGAGAAGAGGAAGTTTGTTCAAGATGGTAAACTGTGCTTTGCATGTCTGAGAAAAGGACACAATTCCAAAGACTGTAGAAATAAAGCCATGTGTAGCATATGCAAAAGGCACCATCCAACTCCACTGCATGAAGACCGTCCGCCTGCAGATAAGTCTTCACAAAGTGTCCCACCAAGTGGAGAAAATACCTCCTCATTATCATGTTGTGTCACTGGAGACAATGGTGGGAGTACATCAATGATCGTTCCAGTGTGGATCTCATCACCTAACTCCCCAGATTCTGAAATCCTGGTGTACGCCCTATTGGACACTCAAAGTAGTCACACATTTATTGACAAAGAGCTATGTGAAAAACTAAAGGCAGTGATGGAGCCAGTTAAGCTAAAGCTCTCCACAACGATGGCAAAGGATTCAATTGTGAAGAGTCAAAAAGTGAGTGGACTTAAAATAAGAGGCTTTCACTCAGATGATTTTATCCCTTTGCCCCCTGCCTATACAAGAGATTTTATCCCCTTTGAATGCACACACATCCCTACTTGTGAGACAGCTAGCAAATGGAAACATCTTGAGGTCATAGCTCCTGAAATGCCTTCACTGATGAATTGTGAAGTAGGGCTTCTGATAGGTTATGACTGCTCCAGAGCACTCGCACCCCGTAAGGTTATTACTGGGAGTGATTATGAGCCTTACGCCATCAAAACAGACTTGGGTTGGAGCATTGTGGGAAGCGGAGCGTATAAAGTGAACTCACAAGATGTAACTGGTCTGTGTCACCGTATATCGGTTAAAGAGCTTCCACTTGTTTCACCTGTAGCTGTTTTAAAAGTGGTAGAATTAGATTTTACAGACACCAGAGCAAGTGAAAAAAGCATTTCTCAGGAAGACATTCAGTTCCTTCAGATCTTAAAGGGAAGCATTCAGCAGAATGACTGTGGTCACCTTGAGATGCCACTTCCCTTCAAAGCTCGTCCTCATCTCCCTGATAACAGAAAGCTCGCCATGATTAGGCTAAAGCACCTTAAAAGAAGGCTTGACAGAGATTCTAAATTCAAGAGTGACTATGTTAAGTTTATGGAAGGTGTCCTCAAAGATGGTGATGCTGAGAGAGCAGATGAAGCTCCTGAACCTGGACATATATGGTACATCCCACACCAAGGGGTATACCATCCCAGAAAACCAGATAAGATTAGGGTAGTTTTTGACTGTTCAGCTAAGTATGAAGGCACTTCCTTAAATGACCATCTGCTATCAGGACCTGATCTTACAAACAGTCTCACTGGAGTTCTCTGCCGATTCCGCAAACATCCTATCGCAATCACATGTGACGTTGAAAAAAATGTTCCACAGGTTCCATGTCAGCAAAGGTGACAGAGATTTTTTACGCTTTCTGTGGTGGGATAATGGTGACACAGACTCAGAACCTAAGGAGTACCGTATGAAGGTCCACCTCTTTGGAGCATCATCATCACCAGGCTGCGCCAATTATGGCTTAAAGCATCTTGCGAGCCAGAATGAGAGTGAGTATCCTTTGGCAGCTAGCTTCATTATGAAGCACTTCTACGTAGATGATGGCCTTACAAGTGTAGAGTCTGTAGATGTGGCAGTTAGGCTGGTAAAAGAAGCCCAAACAGTGTGTGCTAAAGGCAAGCTGCATCTTCATAAATTTATCTCCAATAATCGTGAGGTTCTGGAGTCTGTCTGTGCCTCAGAACATGCTGCTGAAGTGAGGAATGTAAATCTGGTCCATGATGATCTCACAATGCAGAGTGTACTAGGAGTAAGATGGGATGCTGAGAGTGACGTCTTCCGTTTCAAAGTCTTACTTGATGAGAAACCAGCTACACGACGGGGACTCCCCTCAGTGGTAGCTTCGGTGTATGATCCGTTAGGGTTCCTAGCCCCATTCATCCTGACAGGAAAGAGAATCCTTCAAGAGATGTGTCAGAAAGGTATTGCCTGGGATGAACCGCTGCCACATGAGTTGAAGCCAAGGTGGGAGAGTTGGGTAAATGACCTAAAGAATCTCGGAAAGATTCAGATCCCTAGATGCTTCATACCAGAGAACTTCGGAAGGGTGCTGAAATTAGAACTGCATCATTTTTCAGATGCGAGCAGTCAGGGCTATGGTCAGTGTTCTTATGTTAGACTGGTAGGTGAAGATAAGGTTCACTGTTGCTTCATTATGGGCAAGTCGAGAGTCGCACCCACTAAAATAGTTACCATACCATGGTTAGAGTTAACTGCAGCAGCAGTTTCTGCAGCCATGAGCATTGTGTTAAGGGAAGAACTTTAGCTTGAGGTTCAGGGTTCTTGAAGTACATGAGGATGACAAAGGACTCGTACGCAAAGCAACAATCCAGATCGGAGAGCGAAAGTTAAGAAAAGATGGTGAACGCCTCTGTAAACCATCCATTCTAGACAGACCTATACAGAAATTAGTTGTTCTTGTGGAAAGCAGCTAAAACATCCTATCTAACATTAACATTTATCCAGCTGCTAATAACAACCTCTTTTCTAGATAAAGGTAATAAGGGTATTACTTAACTTGCTCGCCTTAATTCATTTAACCTGTTTAAATGCGAGTATATAAGTCAATTTAACAAAGAAGGTGAAAATGTTTATTAATCATATTGTGATGTTTCTAATGTTTGAGTGCTTTAGTGAGTACATGGAAATTACCTTTGAAAAATTTCACGCAGAATTTAACATGTACTAACATATGTATTTGGTTGTTCAGTAATCAAAGGTAATTTGGTGGGAGTGTAACGGATAGAGTTTCAGGTTGTCAAGTTTCTATGGCAACAGAGTTGTTTATTAATCTGATTATTATATTTTAGATTTTTTGGGTTAATTTTATTTTGCACTTCATTATTGAAATATTTGATTTGTTGTAATTTAGGTTGTTTTGTAAGTCAAATAAGTATTTGTAATAAGTAAGTTCGTCCTGGTCAAAGGTCACGTACAGTCATGTGACCTCAACACGGAGGCGAGGGACAGCGCGGGAGGAAAGGACAGATCTGGTGGGTCCAAACAGAGAGAACTATACCCCGTCCCATTTTTCTGTTGGTTGACCAGGCGAATACGGTAACAGTGACTTTTAATTTATGTTTACAGTGTTTTGTATGAATATTTGGGTAAAACATTGTTTGGTTTTCTGTTTGTATTTAGTTTTCACGGTGTACCACCTGTCTTCTGTGAAGAATAAACTTGCTGTGGACATCACTACGAAGCGTGGACACATTTAATAACCAGCAGTTATAGGAAGCGTTACACATTCAAAAAGTTTATTCTTCTTTCATCAAAGTCACACTTCTGTCACCAACCAACCTGTGAAGCACTGACACAAGAAGGAAGAAAGATAGAAGCTGTATCAAGAAAAGTCAGGAAGTACATAGTCAGTCTTGTGAAGTGGCCTCATTGGTTTTACTACGGTACCTTCTTCCTCACATTAATGGCTATTTTTGTCGGCATCTTCCTCATCCTCACTGGTCTCACAGGTCAGTCACAGCTTACTTCATTGTGTGTTTACAGGTTTATTGTCTTATTATTTAGCTGGGTCTCATATTATCAATATAGGAAAATGCATTACAATGTTCTGTAGCTGTCTGAGCAGTGTACAGTATTTACAGCATCATGTCAATACAAATTTGTGTGGAGAGAATGAAATGTTTCTGTTTACAGTGATGTATATGTGTTGCAGGTATTCACAGTATAAGAACAGTCAGTAAGGTAACGGTGGAAGAAGGAGGTTCCATCTCTATCCCGTGTTTCTACGAGTCAGAGTACAGAGACCATGTGAAATATCTGTGTAAAGGATGTACCTGGGACGACTGCACATATGAAATTAAAACAAATTGGAAAAAATCAACAAAGTATTCAGTCTCTGAGAACAAAAACCAAGGAGTTGTTACCTGGACTATTAATGACCTGACAGAGGAGGACACAGACTGTTACTGGTGTGCCATGGAGATAAGGCAGAGACTTGATGATGGAAAACGTTTTAATGTTCTTGTCACTGGAAAAGGTAAGAGTTTTGAATTTACTACAGTACATACGGGATCCAGTGTTGAAAAATGTGGAGGGAGAATTCTTATTTGTTAAAGAGCACAATTATAGTTTTTAATTTAAAAAAAAAAAAAAAAGAAAAGAAAAGAAACAGTTGAAACATCATCTGTGAATACATGTGTTTATCAAACTTTTTTTTCTTTAAGGCGATGCCACGCTCTATGTGGATTCTCAAGAGGTGACAGCGTTTATTGGAGACCAAATAACCATCGACTGTCACTATAGAGGATCTAAACAAATAAAGTGGTGCAGGACTGGTGGTGAAGGACCTACATCCTGTGTCAAAAACTCTGGGTGGATAGATGAGACACAGGTGACTGTTAATAGAAATACCCCTGGTGTTATTACTGTGACTATGAGTGAACTGAGGGAGAGGAGCAGTGGTCGGTATTGGTGCACTGATGAAGACCTGCAGATGCCGGTGCATGTAACCATTAAAGAGAGACCTACCACCAGTAAGTACTTCACATAATAGTAAATCCTAAATATATACGTTATATGACATTGAATGTTTTGTGTACTGCAATTTGATTTAATATGGATTCACAATGTTATATTACTCTGTTCATCACTTTGTTGAAAATAAGCAACAACAACCAGACAGTCAATGACCATATCATCCACGTCCAAACCTGTCAATCACACATATGTGAGTCAAGAACCGACCACAGAACAAACTGGAACACACAGGTTAGTAAGATTCAAACCTGTATGTTTTATAGATTCATTCATATGATAAATAAAACTGCTTTGTTATTTATAGATAGATAGAATTAGGACCACTGATGTATTAATGATTAGAAAAATAACGGAATGTCAGTGTGGTACTGATTAAACATGTCATGTGTGTGTTTTTCTATCATTTGTGCAGTAGCTCATCCAATCATCTGCTGAGTTTCATCATTCCTTCCTATTTACTGATTCTAATGGTGGATGCATTCATCTGGTTCATGTTGAAAAGACGCAGTAAGTCTGTCCAGAACTGTACATGAATCCAGTTCATCCTATTTAGACAAAATGTACAGAGTCACTGTGCTGTGATTCAGTCACAATTTTCCACTGTTTTATTTTTAGAGTCACCAGCCACAGCTGAGGTAAGGTGGATTTATATTAGTGTTGTCATTTTATTTCCAATATAAAGATCTGTGTTATCTGTTTTTCATTATTTAGTTCAGCTTCCTTAGATTGCAAATATTTCCAAGTTTTACATTTGTTTTATGTTTTTGGACTTCAGAAGGTGAACAGAGGAACTGATTAACATGATGGTGAATATTCTGTCTCATATTTGGTTTGTTTTATCAGGATGAACAGACAGTAACGTACAGTACTGTGACGCATGTGAGAAAAACCACAGCCCAGGTAAACTGTATATAAATACAATTATGGAGAAAAACTGAGCTTAATATAAACATACTTTTGTTGTATACTTCAGCTGAACTGCTTCATTATCATTTGTCTCTCATTTCTGACCATGTCTATTATCATAACCATTTTATCTTATAACACTGGTCTACAATTTTTTTAAGTGATCTGCCTCAGAGATTAAATGTGCTAAATGATATGTATTTTAATAAGATTAATTGGAAAACAAATGACAAAAGTGCTGGTTTACTGATGTTTTCAAGGTATATGAAAGTGTTATTATTGGTTTATGTACATTTATACAATAGATTTATCAATCTTCCACTAGATAGAACCTGTAAAGTGAATGTATTGTCATTGTCATGTATTGTCAACTCTGAGACAAATATTCCCTTTGAGTAAAACCCATTCTCTCATAAATTCTCAAATTTCACATTTTGACCCAAGACTATATCTTTGAAACTTCAGCCAACCAGCATTTGTGACTTGATTTTTCTTTTTCAGTGACTCACATGTGGTAAAATGCCACTACTTTTATTCTGGAAGCATTTTAACAGTGTAATTAATCTGAGGAATATACTGTAAACTGTTTCATTTACTTCTCTACTACAGTCTGAAGAGAAGGTCATCTAATGTAATATTATATATTATGAACAGGACCTTCAACCCATGTAATATCCTTAAAAATATGAATTTGACTATTTAACATACACAGGAAATGCAACCTCTGTTTCTTGTTATATTACAGTGTTAATATGTACATGTAATCTAACACATATTAAAACATCACATTTCCTTTTCTGTTTCCTTCCACAGCAGATACATTCTGAAGATGAAGAAGACGTCATGTACAGCACTGTGTTTTACATTGCACAACAAAATACACACCAGGTAAATATGACCCTGATCTCAGTCACACTGTTTCTCATTCACAGTTTCAAAATTATATATAGTTTCCAAGCTTTTTGTATTCTGTCGTCTTTACAGCTTTTAATTTTGCTTCTGTTTTCAGGTTGAAGACAAAGATGAGAATGTGACCTACAGCACAGTGGTTCATCGCTAGTGAAATTATGAAATAACTTTCTGACTTCCTGTCTACTTCTTAATACCTTTATCAGTCATTTGCTGTTGTCCATCAAACTGTAGCCTACTGCTCTCCAAATGTACCTATGAGGATATTTCAGTATGTGTTTTCACAATCTATGATCTGTATTTGTTAATAAACATGAATAAAGTATTCTTTCTTTTTCCTCTTGTAAAATTTTTAACCTTCAGTTTTCAACTCAGACAAACCTTTTAACAAATTCATCCACAAACATTATATGAAGTGCTCCCTCTCATGGCAGAGTTAGGGAACAACATTTAGAGAAATACAGGCAACCCAGAAAGACCCAAACATCTACTGTAGACCAAAACCATCTACTGATCTAAACTGTTTAATACGTGTTAATCCATTAATCCTATCAATACATGTAAATAATTGGTGTAAAATGCAGTTATTCATCTTTTCATGGTCATCAGATATGACTCATTTGGACGTTCAGAGACTCTGTAGTGAACGTGGAAACCCCATCATCTTCTACAACACTGATTCACCAGTAAAACCCATGGAGTTGGATCAATGACAGTGATTGGACACACTGGATTTATGTTCAGTTAATGATGTATATTTCTGAAAAAGTCACTTTTTCTTCAGTTTTCTCTGTTTTTGATTTAATAATCCTTACCTTTCATCTGAGCTTTTATGAGCATCTACATGATCAGTAATTTAAATACAGGAAAATGCCAGTTTTTCACAAAAAATGCAAAACAGAAAATAATATTACACTAAACAGTGATAAATTTTCTTTTTCCACCAGGCTATAAGAATGCTGAACTCCCTCCGTGCTCTACCCCCCCTCACACACTCTCACTTAGGACTCTAACACCTTCCCCCCAAACCATCGCCACTTTAGTGCAAGTGATGCACATATGCACCTTGTTTGTTCTTTGTTACTCCTCCATTGCACTCTTTTATATTTACCTTCACACTCTTCTATGTTATTTGCACTTTTCCGTGTTATTTGCACTTTATGTTTACTGCACTGTGGGGCCTTAGAGTCCAGTAATTTCAGCTCTCTCTGTATTCAATGTACATGGCAGAACTGACAATAAAGATGACTTTGACTTTGACTTTGAAATCTTTTCAGAAAGGTTAAAGAGAAAACAAATCTTTTTGGAACTGTCACAGAAGCAGCACTGGGTCTTTATGGATTAAATCAATAATAAAAGTAGAGTGGGAAGGGATCAGTTGCAGCTAAAAATACAAAGCATACTCATTCCCAATGTGTACAAATATGGATGCATTTGGAAGTGTTACACATTCAAAAAGTTTATTCTTCTTTCATCAAAGTCACACTTCTTTCATCAACCAACCCGTGAAGCACTGACACAAGAAGGAAGAAAGATAGAAGCTGTATCGAGAAAAGTCAGGAAGTACATAATCAGTCTTGTGAAGCAGCTTCATTGGTTTTACTACTGTACTTTCTTCCTCACATTAATGGCTATGTTTGTCAGCATCTTCCTCATCCTCACTGGTCTCACAGGTCAGTCACAGGTTACTTCATATTTGTGTGTTTACAGGTTTATTGTCTTATTATTTAGCTGGGTCTCATATTATCATAGCACATGTAGGAAAATGCATTACAATGTTCTGTAGCTGTCTGAGCAGTGCACAGTATTTACAGCATCATGTCAACACAAATTTGTGTGGAGAGAATAAAATGTTTCTGTTTACAATAATGTATATGTGTTGCAGGTATTCACAGTATAAGTACAGTCAGTTATGTAACGGTGGAAAAAGGAGGTTCCATCTCTATCCCATGTTTCTACGAGTCAAAGTACACAGACAATGTGAAATATCTGTGTAAAGGATGTAAGTGGAGTGGCTGCACATATGAAGTTAAAACAAATCAGTACAATTCAACAAAGTATTGGGTCTCTGACGACCAAAACCAAGGAGTTGTTACCTGGACTATTAATGACCTGAACGAGGGGGACAAAGGTTGTTACTGGTGTGTCATGGAGATGAACCAGGGACCTGATGATGGAAATTGTTTTATTGTTTTTGTCACTGGAAAAGGTCAGAGCTTTGAATTTACTACAGTACATATGGGATCCAGTGTGGAACAATGTGGAGGGATAATTCTTGTTTGCTAAAGAGCACAGTTACAATATTTGATTTAAAAAAAGAAAGTTTGAAACATCATCTGTGAATACACATGTTTATCAAACTTGTTTTCTTTAAGGTGGTGCCTTGCTCTATGTGGATTCTCAGAAGGTGACAGGGTTTATTGGAGACCAAATAACCATCGACTGTCACTATAGAAGATCTAAACAAATAAAGTGGTGCAGGACTGGTGGTGAAGGACCCACATCCTGTGTAACAAACTCTGGGTGGATAAAAGAGACAAAGGTGACTATTAACAGAAATACCCCTGGTGTTATTACTGTGACTATGAGTGAACTGAGGGAGAGGAGCAGTGGTTGGTATTGGTGCACTGATGAAGACCTGCAGATGCCGGTGCATGTAACCATTAAAGAGAGACCTACCACCAGTAAGTACTTCACATAATAGTAAATCATAAATATATACGTTATATGACATTAAATGTTCTGTGTACCGTAATTTGATTTAATATGGATTCATAATGTTATATTACTTTGTTAATCACTGTTGTTGAAAATAAGCAGCAATTGCAACGACAACAACAACAACAACAACCAGACAGTCAATGACCATATCATCCTCTACCAAACCTGTCAATCACACATATGTGAGTCAAGAACCGACCACAGAACAAACTGGAACACACAGGTTAGTAAGATTTAAACCTGTGTTTTATAGATTCAATCATATGATAAATAAAACTGCTTTGTTATTTATAGATAGAAATAAAACCACTGATGTATTAATGATTAGAAAAATAACTGAATGTCAGTGTGGTACTGATTAAACATGTCGTGTGTGTTTTTCTATCATTTGTGCAGCAGCTCATCCAATCATCTGCTGAGTTTCATCATTCCTTTGTGTTTGCTGCTGCTGATTGTAACGGTGGCCGTACTCACCTGGTTCATGTTGAAAAGACGCAGTAAGTCTGTCCAGAACTGTACATGAATCCAGTTCATCCTATTTAGACTAAATGTACAGAGTCACTGTGCTGTGATTCAGTCACAATTTTCCACTGTTTCATTTTTAGAATCCCCAGCCACAGCTGAGGTAAGATGGTTTTCATTTTATTTCAACATTTCCAAGTTTTATATTGGTTTTGTGTTTTTGGAATTCATAAGGTAAACAGAGGAAAAGATGAATGATGGTGAATATTCTGTGTCATATTTGGTTTGTTTTATCAGGATGAACAGACAGTAACATACAGTACTGTGGCACATGTGAGAAAAACCACAGCCCAGGTAAATAAATTAATTAATCAAAATTACAACGAAAAACTGAGTAACACTGTTTCTACACCACATATCTATAGAAACATACTGTGTGTACTAGAACTACTTTGTCTTCATCTTTGTTTCTCACCTCTTACCATGTTTGTCACACAAAGATAGAAGTGTTAGGTGTGAACTTTGTGACACAGCTTGTTTTCCATTATGAGGATGTTATAAACACTTTATTTACTTCCATATAGTGTGAAGAGGATGTAACATACTGCAATGTTACAAACAGAAAATCAACTTCAGGCCAGGTATGTGTTCAAATACATTTTAAGTTTGTAACAAAGTACAAGAAAACACTAAATCTGGTTCTTTCTATACCTCAGTGTTTATATCTACACAGGAAATTTATAAAGTTTACTCAAATGAAAAAAAGTTTATGCTGCATCAGTTAACGCTTGGTCCCTCTTTAAAAAGAGTAAAAGTTTTTCTTTGGGTAGAGTTCTCCAAACTCAATATAGAGCCAAATTTACTCTTTTTGAGGAAAATACTTTTGACTCTGGAAAAAATGCTCAGTAATTTTTCCTGTGAACATCTGCATCAGATCTATTAAAAACATTACTCTTTGCTTTGTGTATTTACTTGCTTCTCTTTCCAGGTTGAAGCGATAGATGTCAGGGTGACCTACAGTACACTGGCTCTGCAGCGATGACTTTCAAGTTTCCTGTCAAATATTTTAACCTTTTATCAGGCAAGTGACTGTTCTGATCATTTCCACTCACATTACAAGACAGCAACAGTTCCAGTGAGGACAGCCAGTCAACAGTCTCAGGTCCAATGTGGTCTACAGGGTCTGTAAGGTCCACCTCTGCATGAACAGTGAGTGTACCTGCTTTGTTAGGTACCATGAAGTAATGGTACTAATGTAAGGAATGATGTTCAAAGGGATGATATGTGTCTGGATCAGCACTTATGTTGTTCTAATGTTCTAAAACACATGTTCCTTTCACATAACATGTGTTTTTCTTGTATATTTTTTATATATACTTCCTGGATTTTTTTTTTTTTTTGCCACTTATGGGCAAGGAACCAAATACAGTAACTTCATTGACCTTGATTTTCTACATGACAATAAAAAATTGTGAAAAATTTCACAAAAGTAATAAAGTTGTATTATGTCTTCAAATAACACATTAAGGTTGACATTTTGAATTTCAGAGTATTTCTATGAGTGCCCTATAAAAATGTAATATACTTATCCATCATTTGTTGTTACGCATTAAACTGTACATATGGGGGGAAAAAAAGTTTAGACGACTGTGCTGCAATATACTTAGAGTATGTGTATGTGGTTTACAGTCTATTCTTTGTATTTGTCAGTAAACGTCTATACAGCAGACTTTCTTTCCATGTTTTATCATATTTAACCCATCTTTCCCCTCATAGAGGCCACTGAATAATCCCATCCTGGCATGCAATGATATCACCAAATATGATCTTTTGCAGTTGACTTCAAGAATAATATTTAAAGCAACAAAGTTAAAGTCATAAAATTATAACGGTACTGGAAGAAATATTTGAATAAAAATGCAAAACAAAAAAATTATACATAAATATGGATGCATTTGTTAGTGGAAGTGCATCCTGGCCTCTTGTTCATCCAGAAGATATCAGAAAGTTGCACATGAATGAATAGAAAAATTATGAAGAAGAAAATTGATCTCATTGAATTTGTCATACTCTTATTTAAAATCGTGATGCTTCATTTCAGCATTTTTCCCAATCTTCACCAGACTCACAGGTCAACTATAGGGGTCGTTTTATAACTGTGTTTGTTAATGTTTCCATTTTGTGTCTATGGGTTTCATAAAGATACAACAAACCAACCGAGTAGTTCAGGAAAGTTTCACATTTCTGGCAAGTAAGTAAGTAAGTAAATTTTATTTATGGAGCACTTTTCACAGTCACAAAGTGCTTTATCAATTCAGATCAGAATCAAATCAAGTTTACAGAGACCCAACAGAATCCTCCAGGAGCAATAGAGATATAGAGAGACTGGGGGAGGGGGGGTGGGGGGGGGACGACACACATGGAGTACTTTATGATGAATACATAAAGTGTAATGAGTTTGTGGTGGCCCTGGGTCAGGTGGGAAAGTAAAAAGCCTTTTTGAACAGGAGGGTTTTGAGGTGTTTTTTTAAAGCTCTCTACAGAGTCCATGGACCGTAGGTGTAGAGGCAGGTCATTCCATAGACGTGGTGCCACAGCTTTAAAAGACCTGTCACCATGTGTGCTAAAACAGGTGCGTGGAACCATCAGCAGGTGCTGTCCTGAAGACGTCAGGACAGGCTGTAGGGCTGGATCAGGGAAGCAATGTATGCAGGGGCCTGGCCATGTAGAGCCCAGAAAGTTAGCACCAGAATTTTGACATGAAAACGATATAGAACAGGGAAACAGTGGAGAGATTTAAGAATGGGAGTGACGTGGGTTCTCCTGTTTGTGCAGGTCAGAAGCCTTGCAGCAGAGTTCTGGACAAAGAATAAGACAACAAAAGACAAAGAATATTCCCGGTAATAATAATAATAATAATAAGTAAATAAGTAATAATAATGACAATGTAATGGCGATGACATTTATTGAACAAACTGATAGGAACTCCAGTGTTAGAATGTGTTTTCAGCTGACCACAGGTAAGACCCGTTGAAACGTTTTAGTCTGGAATAAAAAAAATAAAATAAAATAGGGCTTTAAACCATAAAGACCCAAACAGCCACCAGTGACTGATCCTAAATGATTAATATCTGTTAATCCATTAATCATGACAATCCATATGAATACAGTTTTTTGTCTTTTCATGGTCGTCAGATTTCACTCATTTGGACATTCAGAGGCTCCTTGGTTACCATGGAAACAACACCAACTTCTACAACATTGATTCACCAGTAAAATCCATGGAGTTTGATCAATGACAGTGGATGGAGACACTTTGTTTATGTTCAGTTAATCATATATTTTACTAAAAAAGTCACTTTTTCTTCAGTTTTCTGTTTTTGAAATAATAACCCATAACTTTAATCTGAGCTTTAATGAACCTCTACATGATCAGTGAATTCAATATAGGAAAATAACTCATTTTAAATGCAAAATACAAAGGGTAATATTATAATAAATGGTAATAAATCACCTAAGAAAAATTAAACAGAAAAAAAAAATCATTTGGGAACAGACACAAAAGTAACACTGGGGTTTTATGGGTTAATGTTCTTTATTCTGGATGTTGATTGTTCCTTGTTAAAATACTCCTGTACCAGTGGGAGATCACAGCATTTAATGGGACTAATACAGCCATCAAATGTCACTACAGTGTCTCTGACAGAAAGGCTTGGTAGGTCATGTGTGACAAAGTCTGGATCAATAGTCAGGACAAAGGTGACCATTGATGTAACTGATGTGGACTGAGGGAGGAGAGAAGCAGCTGGTACTGGTGTGAGACAGGAAACCTACAGATACCAGTTAAAAACCAGATTACTGCCTATAAATACAGTTGATTATAGAATTATCTATACTTTTAGTTTTGCTGCAGTATTATTTAAAAAGCAAGTTTATGTAAAATAAAATAGATAAAATAAAATAATAAAATAAAATAAAATAGAAGATGAAGAAGAAGACTTTGTTATACTTTTTATATGAAGTCACACAAAGTATACACAAAGCAGTTCATGTAAGAATTTCAAGGAAAAAATGAATAAATGTGTATGTAAACAGTTTTCACTTCTTTGCTTCTTCAAAGTCTCTTCAATACAGACCAGTTGTTCTGTCTGTTGCAACAACAAAATCTGTCTGCAGAACACTGTGATAACACAGATATGCCCTAAATTATGTAATGAATATGACATTCTCACTTTAAACTTTTACTGAAAAGTCAAATACCTACTATTTTAACAGCAGTAAATATGTTTAACTAATCCAGTTTTAGGAAATTGTGTTGTTTTACCCACACCTCTGTCTTTTCTCTGTTCATTCACCACCATTTAAAGCTGAAGAAAAACAGAAACTATTGTATGGGGCCATTATTGTAGCAATATTATTTGCAAATGCGTGTGGAGAGTTGAGTGTCCGTATTTCAATCTGTCTGTGCGCAGTCGGATTTGCAAATGTGTAAATGAATCTGTAAATGCGTGATGAGATTTGTGTGTCTGTACAACAATCTGCAAATGTGTAAAAAAAAAAAAAAAAAAAAAAAAAAAAAAAACTTGTGTGTGTGTAATCAGATTTGAAAAGTCAAAGTATTTTCACTACAAGACCCAGAAATACAGACAAATCATTGGTTACAAGTCAAGCGGCTTCTCGATTGGCTCTCTTTACACACGTGAATTCCGCTACACTTCTGCCGTGACAGATCCACAAATGCGTAGCGGGATTTGTCTGTAAAACCAGGGTTTGTGTGCCTGGGCTCAGGCTGCCCTGGGCTCAGGCTGCCTCATTCCGGCTGCGCTCGGCTTTGTTCGCTCTTTTCATTGGTAGTAATACAGCCTACATACCACCAGTCGGCGGTATTTTAAGGGTACATGACATTACTGGGCTTAGTGGTGGTTGTACCCATAGACATACGTGTACCTGCAAAGTTGCGGGCGATGGAATCCCGGCTGTTTGCTGTAAGTATATTTGTTTCTGGGGGTTTTTTCCTGCAGTTTTTTTTTTAATTATTTTTTTATCAGTAATATTGTTGAGCTTTCTAAAAATACAACATTATCGAGATCTGTGAACAAGTTGCGTTTGCTGGGCTAACCGTTCATCGGGTTGCACTAGCTAGCTAACCACGTAAACTCACGTCAGGTACAAGAGCGAACAAAGCCGAACGCAGCTGCTGAGTTTCATCATTCCTTTGTGTTTGCTGCTGCTGATTGTAACGGTGGCCGTACTCACCTGGTTCATGTTGAAAAGACACAGTAAGTCTGTCCAGAACTGTACATGAATCCAGTTCATCCTATTTAGACTAAATGTACAGAGTCACTGTGCTGTGATTCAGTCACAATTTTCCACCGTTTTATTTTTAGAGTCACCAGCCACAGCTGAGGTAAGGTGGATTTATATTAGTGTTGTCATTTTATTTTCAATATAACTATCTGTGTTATCTGTTTTTCATTATTTAGTTCAGCTTCATTAGATTGCGAATATTTCCAAGTTTTACATTTGTTTTATGTTTTTGGACTTCAGAAGGTGAACAGAGGAACTGATTAACATGATGGTGAATATTCTGTCTCATATTTGGTTTGTTTTATCAGGATGAACAGACAGTAACGTACAGTACTGTGACGCATGTGAGAAAAACCACAGCCCAGGTAAACTGTATATAAATACAATTATGGAGAAAAACTGAACGTAACATAAACATACTTTTGTTGTATACTTCAGCTGCACTGCTTCATTATCATTTGTCTCTCATTTCTGACCATGTCTATTATCATAACCATTTTATCTTATAACACTGGTCTACAATTTTTTTTAAATGATCTCCCTCAGAGATTAAATGTGCTAAATGATATGTATTTTAATAAGATTAATTGGAAAACAAATGACAAAAGTGCTGGTTTACTGATGTTTTCAAGGTATATGAAAGTGTTATTATTGGTTTATGTACATTTATACAATAGATTTATCAATCTTCCACTAGATAGAACCTGTAAAGTGAATGTATTATCATGTGCAGGCAGTGTTTTGAAGTAGATCTGATAACTCTGAGACAAATATTCCCTTTGAGTAAAACCCTTTCTCTCATAAATTCTCAAATTTCACATTTTGACCCAAGACTATATCTTTGAAACTTCAGCCAACCAGCATTTGTGACTTGATTTTTCTTTTTCAGTGACTCACATGTAGTAAAATGTCACTACTTTTATTCTGGAAGCATTTTACTTTTAGAACAGTGTAATTAATCTGAGGAATATACTGGAAACTGTTTCATTTACTTCTCTACTACAGTCTGAAGAGAAAGTCATATAATATAACATATATTATAAACAGGACATTCAACCCGTGTAATATCCTTAAAAATATGAACACTGAATATATCACACTGTTTCTCATTCACAGTTTCAAAATTATATATATTTTCCAAGCTTTTTGTATTCTTTGTCTTCTTTACAGCTTTTAATTTTGCCTCTGTTTTCAGGTTGAAGATGAGAATGTGACCTGCAGCACAGTGGTTCATCGCTAGTGAAATTATGAAATAACTTTCTGACTTCCTGTCTACTTGTTAATACCTTTATCAGTCATTTGCTGTTGTCCATCAAACTGTAGCCTACTGCTCTCCATATGTACCTATGAGGATATTTCAGTATGTGTTTTCACAATCTATGATCTGTATTTGTTAATAAACATGAATAAAGTATTCTGTCTTTTTCCTCTTGTAAAATTTTTAACCTTCAGTTTTCAACTCAGACAAACCTTTTAACAAATTCATCCTCAGACATACATTATATAAAGTGCTCCCTCTCATGGCAGAGTTAGGGAACAACATTTAGAGAAATACACGTAACCCAGATAGACCCAAACATCTACTGTAGACCAAAACCATCTACTGATCCAAACTGTTTAATACCTGTTGATCCATTAATCCTATCAATACATGTAAATAATTGGTGTAAAATGCAGTTATTCATCTTTTCATGGTCATCAGATATGACTCATTTGGACGTTCAGAGACTCTGTAGTGAACGTGGAAACCCCATCATCTTCTACAACATTGATTCACCAGTAAAACCCATGGAGTTGGATCAATGACAGTGATTGGACACACTGGATTTATGTTCAGTTGATGTATTTTTCTGAAAAAGTTACTTTTCCTTCAGTTTTCTCTGTTTTTGATTTAATAATCCTTACCTTTCATCTGCGCTTTTATGAGCATCTACATGATCAGTAATTTAAATACAGGAAAATGCCAGTTTTTCACAAAAAATGCAAAACAGAAAATAATATTACACTAAATAGTGATAAATTTTCTTTTTCCACCAGGCTATAAGAATGCTGAACTCCCTCCGTGCTCTACCCCCCTCACACACTCACACTTAGGACTCTAACACCTTCCCCCCAGACCATCACCACTTTAGTGCAAGTGATGCACATATGCACCTTGTTTGTTCTTTGTTACTCCTCCATTGCACTCTTTTATATTTACCTTCACACTCTTCTATGTTATTTGCACTTTTCCGTGTTATTTGCACTTTATGTTTACTGCACTGTGGGGCCTTAGAGTCCAGTAATTTCAGCTCTCTCTGTATTCAATGTACATGGCAGAACTGACAATAAAGATGACTTTGACTTTGACTTTGAAATCTTTTCAGAAAGGTTAAAGAGAAAACAAATCTTTTTGGAACTGTCACAGAAGCAGCACTGGGTCTTCATGGGTTAAATCATTAATAAAAGTAGAGTGAGAAGGGATCAGTTGCAGCTAAAAATACAAAGCAAACTCATTCCAAATGTGTACAAATATGGATGCATTTGGAAGTGTTACACATTCAAAAAGTTTATTCTTCTTTCATCAAAGTTACACTTCTTTCACCAACCAACCCGTGAAGCACTGACGCAAGAAGGAAGAAAGATAGAAGCTGTATCGAGAAAAATCAGGAAGTACATAATCAGTCTTGTGAAGCGGCCTCATTGGTTTTACTACTGTACTTTCTTCCTCACATTAATGGTTATTTTTGTCGGCATCTTCCTCATCCTCCCTGGTCTCACAGGTCAGTCACAGGTTACTTCATATTTGTGTGTTTACAGGTTTATTGTCTTATTATTTAGCTGGGTCTCATATTATCATAGCACATGTAGGAAAATGCATTACAATGTTCTGTAGCTGTCTGAGCAGTGCACAGTATTTACAGCATCATGTCAACACAAATTTGTGTGGAGAGAATAAAATGTTTCTGTTTACAGTAATGTATATGTGTTGCAGGTATTCACAGTATAAGTACAGTCAGTAAGGTAACGGTGGAAAAAGGAGGTTCCATCTCTATCCCGTGTTTCTACGAGTCAAAGTACACAGACAATGAGAAATATCTGTGTAAAGGATGTAAGTGGAAAATCTGCTCATATGAAGTTAAAACAAATCAGTACAATTCAACAAAGTATCTGATCTCTGACGACCAAAACCAAGGAGTTGTTACCTGGACTATTAATGACCTGACAGAGGAGGACACAGATTGTTATTGGTGTGTCATGGAGATAAACCAGGGACGTGATGATGGAAATTGTTTTATTGTTTTTGTCACTGGAAAAGGTAAGAGCTTTGAATTTACTACAGTACATATGGGATCCAGTATGGAAAAACATGGAGGGAGAATTCTTGTTTGCTAAAGAGCACAATTACAGTTTTTAATTAAAAAAAAAAAAAGAAACAGTTTGAAACATCATCTGTGAATACACATGTTTATCAAACTTGTTTTCTTTAAGGCGATGCCACGCTCTATGTGGATTCTCAGGAGGTGACAGGGTTTATTGGAGACCAAATAACCATCGACTGTCACTATAGAGGATCTAAACAAATAAAGTGGTGCAGGACTGGTGGTGAAGGACCCACATCCTGTATCAAAGACTCTGGGAAAAAAGATGACACAAAGGTGACTATTAACAGAAATACCCCTGGTGTTATTACTGTGACTATGAGTGAACTGAGGGAGAGGAGCAGTGGTTGGTATTGGTGCACTGATGAAGACCTGCAGATGCCGGTGCATGTAACCATTAAAGAGAGACCTACCACCAGTAAGTACTTCACATAATAGTAAATCATAAATATATACGTTATATGACATTAAATGTTCTGTGTACTGCAATTTGATTTCATATGGATTCATAATGTTATATTACTCTGTTCATCACTTTGTTGAAAATAAGCAACAACAACCAGACAGTCAACGACCATATCATCCACGTCCAAACCTGTCAATCACACATATGTGAGTCAAGAACCAACCACAGAACAAACTAGAACACACTGGTTAGTAAGATTTAAACCTGTATGTTTTATAGATGCATTCATATGATAAATAAAACTGCTTTGTTATTTATAGATAGAATTAGGACCACTGATGTATTAATGATTAGAAAAATAACTGAATGTCAGTGTGGTACTGATTAAACATGTCATGTGTGTGTTTTTCTATCATTTGTGCAGCAGCTCATCCAATCATCTGCTGAGTTTCATCATTCCTTCCTGTTTACTGATTCTAACGTTGAATGCATCCATCTGGTTCATGTTGAAAAGACGCAGTAAGTCTGTCCAGAACTGTACATGAGTCCAGTTCATCCTATTTAGACTAAATGTACAGAGTCACTGTGCTGTGATTCAGTCACAATTTTCCACTATTTTATTTTTAGAGTCACCAGCCACAGCTGAGGTAAGGTGGATTTATATTAGTGTTGTCATTTTATTTCCAATATAAACATCTGTGTTGTCTGTTTTTCCATTATTTAGTTCAGTTTCATTAGATTGCAAATATTTCCAAGTTTTACGTTTGTTTTATGTTTTTGGACTTCAGAAGGTGAACAGAGGAACTGATTAACATGATGGTGAATATTCTGTCTCATATTTGGTTTGTTTTATCAGGATGAACAGACAGTAACGTACAGTACTGTGACGCATGTGAGAAAAACCACAGCCCAGGTAAACTGTATATAAATACAATTATGGAGAAAAACTGAACGTAACATAAACATACTTTTGTTGTATACTTCAGCTGCACTGCTTCATTATCATTTGTCTCTCATTTCTGACCATGTCTATTATCATAACCATTTTATCTTATAACACTTGTCTACAATTTTTTTAAAATGATCTGCCTCAGAGATTAAATGTGCTAAATGATATGTATTTTAATAAGATTAATTGGAAAACAAATGACAAAAGTGCTGGTTTACTGATGTTTTCAAGGTATATGAAAGTGTTATTATTGGTTTATGTACATTTATACAATAGATTTATCAATCTCCCACTAGAAAGAACCTGTAAAGTGAATGTATTGTCATGTGCAGGCAGTGTTTTGAAGTAGATCTGATAACTCTGAGACAAATATTCCCTTTGAGTAAAACCCATTCTCTCATAAATTCTCAAATTTCACATTTTGACCCAAGACTGTATCTTGGAAACTTCAGCCAACCAGCATTTGTGACTTGATTTTTCTTTTTCAGTGACTCACATGTAGTAAAATGTCATTACTTTTATTCTGGAAGCATTTTACTTGTAGAACAGTGTAATTAATCTGAGGAATTTACTGGAAACCTTTCCATTTACTTCTCTACTACAGTCTGAAGAGAAAGTCATATAATATAACATCATATATTATAAACAGGACCTTCAACCTATGTAATATCCTTAAAAATATGAATTTGACTATTTAACATACACAGGAAATGCAACCTCTGTTTCTTGTTATATTACAGCGTTAATAGGTACATCTAAATCTAATCTAAAACGTATTAAAACATCAAATTTCCATTTCTGTTTCCTTCCACAGCAGATACATACTGAAGATGAAGCAGACGTCATGTACAGCACTGTGTTTTACATTGCACAACAAAATACACACCAGGTAAATATGACCCTGATCTCAGTCACACTGTTTCTCATTCACAGTTTCATAATTATATATATTTTCCAGTCTTTTTGTATTCTTTGTCTTCTTTACAGCTTTTAATGTTTCCTCTGTTTTCAGGTTGAAGACAAAGATGAGAATGTGACCTACAGCACAGTGGTTCATCGCTAGTGAAATTATGAAATAACTTTCTGACTTCCTGTCTACTTGTTAATACCTTTATCAGTCATTTGCTGTTGTCCATCAAACCGTAGCCTACTGCTCTCCAAATGTACCTATGAGGATATTTCAGTATGTGTTTTCACAATCTATGATCTGTATTTGTTAATAAACATGAATAAAGTATTCTGTCTTTTTCCTCTTGTATAATTTTTAACCTTCAGTTTTCAACTCAGACAAACCTTTTAACAAATTCATCCTCAGACAGACATTATATGAAGTGCTCCCTCTCATGGCAGAGTTAGGGAACAACATTTAGAGAAATGCACTTAACCCAGAAAGACCCAAACACCTACTGTCGACCAAAACCATCTACTGATCTAAACTGTTTAACACCTGTTGATCCGCTAGTCCTATCAATACATGTAAATAATTGGTGTAAAATGCAGTTATTCATCTTTTCATGGTCATCAGATATGACCCATTTGGACGTTCAGAGGCTCTGTAGTGAACGTGGAAACACCATCATCTTCTACAACATTGATTCACCAGTAAAACCCATGGAGTTGGATCAATGACAGTGAATGTACACACTGGGTTTATATTCAGTTAATGATGTATTTTGCTTTCAAAGTCACTTTTTCTTCAGTTTTCTCTGTTTTTGATATAATAACCTTTAACTTTAATCTGAGCTTTTATGAACATCTACATGATCAGTAATTTAAATATAAGAAAATGCCAGTTTTTAACAAAAAAATGCAAAACAGAAAATAATATTACACTAAACAGTGATAATTCAATTCAGAAGGGTTAAAGAGAAAACTAATTTTTTGGAACTGTCACAGAAGCAGCACTGGGTCTTTATGGATTAAATCAATAATAAAAGTAGAGTGGGAAGGGATCAGTTGCAGCTAAAAATACAAAGCAAACTCATTCCAAATGTGTACAAATATGGATGCATTTGGAAGTGTTACACATTCAGAAAGTTTATTCTTTTTTCATCAAAGTCACACTTCTTTCACCAACCAACCCGTGAAGCACTGACACAAGAAGGAAGAAAGATAGAAGTTGTATCGAGAAAAATCAGGAAGTACATAATCAGTCTTGTGAAGCGGCCTCATTGGTTTTACTACTGTACTTTCTTCCTCACATTAATGGCTATTTTTGTCGGCATCTTCCTCATCCTCCCTGGTCTCACAGGTCAGTCACAGGTTACTTCATATTTGTGTGTTTACAGGTTTATTGTCTTATTATTTAGCTGGGTCTCATATTATCATAGCACATGTAGGAAAATGCATTACAATGTTCTGTAGCTGTCTGAGCAGTGCACAGTATTTACAGCATCATGTCAATACAAATTTGTGTGGAGAGAATGAAATGTTTCTGTTTACAATAATGTATATGTGTTGCAGGTATTCACAGTATAAGTACAGTCAGTAAGGTAATGGTGGAAAAAGGAGGCTCTATCTCTATCCCATGTTTCTACGAGTCAAAGTACACAGACAATGTGAAATATCTGTGTAAAGGATGTAAGTGGAGAATCTGCTCGTATGAAGTTAAAACAAATCAGTACAATTCAACAAAGTATCTGATCTCTGACGACCAAAACCAAGGAGTTGTTACCTGGACTATTAATGACCTGACAGAGGAGGACACAGATTGTTACTGGTGTGTCATGGAGATAAACCAGGGACGTGATGATGGAAATTGTTTTATTGTTTTTGTCACTGGAAAAGGTAAGAGCTTTGAATTTACTACAATACATATGGGATCCAGTATGGAAAAAAATGGGGGGAGAATTCTTGTTTGCTGACGAGCACAATTACAGTTTTTAATTAAAAAAAAAAAAAAAAAAAAAAGAAACAGTTTGAAACATCATCTGTGAATACACATGTTTATCAAACTTGTTTTCTTTAAGGCGATGCCACGCTCTATGTGGATTCTCAGGAGGTGACAGGGTTTATTGGAGACCAAATAACCATCGACTGTCACTATAGAGGATCTAAACAAATAAAGTGGTGCAGGACTGGTGGTGAAGGACCCACATCCTGTATCAAAGACTCTGGGAAAAAAGATGACACAAAGGTGACTATTAACAGAAATACCCCTGGTGTTATTACTGTGACTATGAGTGAACTGAGGGAGAGGAGCAGTGGTTGGTATTGGTGCACTGATGAAGACCTGCAGATGCCGGTGCATGTAACCATTAAAGAGAGACCTACCACCAGTAAGTACTTCACATAATAGTAAATCATAAATATATACAGGATGGGGAAGCAAAATTTACAATGAACATTTAGTTGTTTTTTCTCAGCAGGCACTATGTCAATTGTTTTGAAACCAAACATATATTGATGTCATAATCATACCTAACACTATTATCCATACCTTTTCAGAAACTTTTGCCCATATGAGTAATCAGGAAAGCAAACGTCAAAGAGTGTGTGATTTGCTGAATGCACTCGTCACACCAAAGGAGATTTCAAAAATAGTTGGAGTGTCCATAAAGACTGTTTATAATGTAAAGAAGAGAATGACTATGAGCAAAACTATTACGAGAAAGTCTGGAAGATACTATTAAAGAAGAATGGGAGAAGTTGTCATCCAAATATTTGAGGAACACTTGCGCAAGTTTCAGGAAGCGTGTGAAGGCAGTTATTGAGAAAGAAGGAGGACACACAGAATAAAAACATTTTCTATTATGTACATTTTCTTGTGGTAAATAAATTCTCATGACTTTCAATAAACTAATTGGTCATACACTGTCTTTCAATCCCTGCCTCAAAATATTGTAAATTTTGCTTCCCCACCCTGTTCGTTATATGACATTAAATGTTCTGTGTACTGTAATTTGATTTAATATGGATTCATAATGTTATATTACTTTGTTAATCACTTTGTTGAAAATAAGCAACAATTGCAACAACAACAACAACAACAACAACAACAACAACAAGACAGTCAACGACCATATCATCCACGTCCAAACCTGTCAATCACACATATGTGAGTCAAGAACCGACCACAGAACAAACTGGAACACACAGGTTAGTAAGATTTAAACCTGTGTTTTATAGATTCAATCATATGATAAATAAAACTGCTTTGTTATTTATAGATAGAATTAGGACCACTGATGTATTAATGATTAGAAAAATAACTGAATGTCAGTGTGGTACTGATTAAACATGTCATGTGTGTGTTTTTCTATCATTTGTGCAGCAGCTCATCCAATCATCTGCTGAGTTTCATCATTCCTTTGTGTTTGCTGCTGCTGATTGTAACGGTGGCCGTACTCACCTGGTTCATGTTGAAAAGACGCAGTAAGTCTGTCCAGAACTGTACATGAATCCAGTTCATCCTATTTAGACTAAATGTACAGAGTCATTCCATGTGCATATTTAGCCACAATTCTCCACTGTTTTATTTTTAGAGTCACCAGCCACAGCTGAGGTAAGGTGGTTTTCATTTTATTTCAACATTTCCAAGTTTTACATTTGTTTTGTGTTTTTGGAATTCATCAGGTAAACAGAGGAAAAGATGAATGATGGTGAATATTCTGTGTCATATTTGGTTTGTTTTATCAGGATGAACAGACAGTAACATACAGTACTGTGTCGCATGTGAGAAAAACCACAGCCCAGGTAAATAAATGAATTAATTAAATTACAATGAAAAAACTGAGTAACACTGTTTCTACACCACATATCTATAGAAACATATTGTGTGTACTAGAACTACTTTGTCATCATCTTTGTTTCTCACGTCTTACCATGTTTGTCACACAAAGATAGAAGTGTTAGGTGTGAACTTTGTGACACAGCTTGTTTTCCAATGTGAGGATGTTATAAACACTTTATTTACTTCCATATAGTGTGAAGAGGATGTAACATACTGCAATGTTACAAACAGGAAATCAACTTCAGGCCAGGTATGTGTTCAAATACATTTTAAGTTTGTAACAAAGTACAAGAAAACACTAAATCTGGTTCTTTCTATACCTCAGTGTTTATATCTACACAGGAAATTTGTAAAGTTTACTCAAATGGAAAAAAAGTTTACGCTGCGTCAGTTAACATTTGGTCCCTCTTTAAAAAGAGTAAAAGTTTTTCTTTGGGTAGAGTTCTCCAAACTCAATATAGAGCCAAATTTACTCTTTTTGAGGAAAATACTTTTGACTCTGGAAAAAATGCTCAGTAATTTTTCCTGTGAACATCTGCATCAGATCTATTAAAAACATTACTCTTTGCTTTGTGTATTTACTTGCTTCTCTTTTCAGGTTGAAGCGATAGATGTCAGGGTGACCTACAGTACACTGGCTCTGCAGCGATGACTTTCAAGTTTCCTGTCAAATATTTTAACCTTTTATCAGGCAAGTGACTGTTCTGATCATTTCCACTCACATTACAAGACAGCAACAGTTCCAGTGAGGACAGCCAGTCAACAGTCTCAGGTCCAATGTGGTCTACAGGGTCTGTAAGGTCCACCTCTGCATGAACAGTGAGTGTACCTGCTTTGTTAGGTACCATGAAGTAATGGTACTAATGTAAGGAATGATGTTCAAAGGGATGATATGTGTCTGGATCAGCACTTATGTTGTTCTAATGTTCTAAAACACATGTTCCTTTCACATAACATGTATTTTTCTTGTATATTTTTTATATATACTTCCTGGATTTTTTTTTTTTTTTTTTTTGCCACTTATGGGCAAGGAACCAAATACAGTAACTTCACTGACCTTGATTTTCTACATGACCATAAAAAATTGTGAAAAATTTCACAATAGTCATAAAGTTGTATTATGTCTTCAAATAACACATTAAGGTTGAAATTTTGAATTTCAGAGTATTTCTATGAGTGCCCTATAAAGGGTTAATATACTTATCCATCATTTGTTGTTGCACATTAAACTGTACATATGGGGAAAAAAAAGTTTAGACTACTGTGCTGTACTATACTTAGGGTATGTGTATGTGGTTTACAGTCTATTCTTTGTATTTGTCAGTAAACGTCTATACAGCAGACTTTCTTTCTATGTTTTACTATATTTAACCCATCTTTCCCCTCATAGAGGCCACTGAATAATCCCATCCTGGCATGCAATGATATTACCAAATATGATCTTTTGCAGTTGACTTCAGGAATAACATTTAAAGCAACAAAGTTAAAGTCATAAAATTATAACAGTACTTGAAGAATTATTTGAAGAAAAATGCAAAACAAAACAACAATACATAAATATGGATGTTTATGTTTACGCATTTGGCAGACGCTTTTTTCCAAAGCGACTTACAGGGGAAACCAATTAAATCACTCAATCAATCAAATTTTATTTATATAGCGCCAGATCACAAAGTTATCTCTTGACATTTTATATATCGAGTTGGTCAAAACCAGACTCTAAGTCAATTCTACAGAAACCCAACAGAATCCTCCAGGAGCAAACACTTGTGACTGGTGACAGTGGCGAGGAAAAACTTCCCTTTAACAGGCAGAAACCTCGAGCAGACCCAGACTCCTGGAGGATGGCCGTCTGCCTTGACCAGTTGGGGTTAAAGAGAGAGGGTAGAGAAGGGGAAAAAGAGAGAGCGATAGAGATAGGGACTGGGGGAGAGGGGGAGAAGGGGGGAGTAGGGGGAGACACATGGAGGCGGTTGAGGATAAGTGAGTGGTGATGATGAGGGCAGGGAAGAGGCCGGACCACCGCAGCAGGTCCAGAGATAATCGTGAAAGAATCTGTGGTTGTCCTGGGAAAAACCTTATTAGAATATTTAAAATGGAATGTTTGAAAGTGCTAGGATAGGAGGTGCTCTCGGAAGAGCTGGGTCTTCAGGAGCTTCTTGAAGATAGGCAGGGATGACTCTGTTCTTGTAGCACTTGGTAGAGCGTTCCACCAACGTGGAACGACCCATGAAAAGAGCCTGGATTGTCTTGTACAAGGTCTGGGGACCACCAGACTACGTTCCCCAGACGAGCGGAGTGGTCGTGGGGCGACATAAGCTTTTATTAGTGCACCTAAGTAGACAGGAGCAGACCCACGGAGAATTTTGTAGGCTAGGATTAAAGATTTGAATTTGATGCGGGCAGCTATGGGTAGCCAGTGTAACTCAATGAGTAAGGGGGTGACATGTGCCCTTTTAGGCTGATTGAAGACCAGACGCGCTGCTGCATTCTGGACCATCTGTAGTGGTTTGACAACACAAGCTGGGAGGCCCGTTAGAAGAGCATTGCAGTAGTCAAGACGGGAGATAACCATAGTCTGCACCAGGAGCTGGGTGGCCTGTTCGGTTAGGTATGGCCTGATCTTTCTTAGGTTGAACAGAGTGAAACGGCATGATCGGGTGACAGAGGCAACGTGATCCGTGAAGGTCAACTGATTATCAATCATGACTCCCAAGTTACGTACTACACTGGTAGGAGCCAGAGGTATGGAGTCAATAGTGATGGAGATGTCCAGCTGTATGGTTGGCTTAGCTGGGAAGACCAGCAGTTCAGTTTTGGACAGGTTCAGCTGAAGGTGATGGGCTTTCATCCATGCAGATATGTCAGAGAGACAATCTGAGATCCGCACTGAGACTGTGGAGTCATCAGGTGGGAATGACAGATAGAGCTGGGTATCATCAGCATAGCAATGATATGAGAAGCCGTGTGAGTGGATGATCTGACCGAGTGAGGTGGTGTATATGGCAAAAAGGAGGGGGCCCAACACAGAGCCTTGGGGGACCCCCGTGGTGAGGCGGTGAACTGCTGATGTGTGCCCTAGCCAGGACACACTGAAGGACCGACCAGTAAGGTAAGATTGAAACCAGGAGTGTGCGTGGCCTGTGATGCCCATGTTCCAGAGTATGGATAACAGGATATCATGATTGACAGTGTCAAATGCTGCTGATAAGTCCAGTAGAATGAGTACTGAAGACTTGGCTGCTGCTCTAGCCTCTTTCAAGGCTTCTGTCACAGACAACAGAGCCGTTTCAGTGGAGTGGCCGATTTTGAAGCCAGATTGGTTGATGTCCAGGAGGTTATTTTGGGAGAGGAATTCTGTGACCTGTTTGAAAACAGCCCTTTCGATGATCTTAGAAAGGTATGGGAGGAGTGAGACTGGTCGATAATTCTCCACTTGAGTGGGGGTGAGGGAAGGTTTTTTGAGTAGTGGTGTTACCTGCGCTTATTTAAATACTGTAGGAAATGTTCCTGAAGTCAGTGAAGCATTAATCACATGTGTGATTGGTGCTGTGATAGTAGGGGCAACAGACTGTAAGAGGTTGGATGGAATAGGGTCCAACAGGCATGTTGTAGGACGGCTAGAGGAAAGGAGTTTAGACACCTCGTTCTCTGTGAGGGGAGTAAATGAGGGGAATGACGCAGTTGGGCTTTTATCAGTTGAGTTAGTAGTAGCCATAGTCAGGGGAGAGGAAGCAGTGTGTGATGATGATGATGTTGAAGAAGGAGGCGTGCAGTCTATGGGTGGATCAGTGAACTGACTGCTGATAGTAGACACTTTATTTGTGAAAAATGAAACAAAATTGTCTGCTGTCAGATTAGTAGTGGGCGGTGGAGGTGGAGGGTTGAGTAGTGTTTTAAAGGTTGAGAATAGTTTCTTGGTGTCGGTGGCAGAATGAATTTTGTTATTATAGTAAGCCTTCTTCGCAGCAGTGACACTGGATGAGAAGGATACCAATAGTGACTGGAATGTGATCAGGTCAGAAGAGCTTTTTGTTTTGTGCCATTTTCTCTCTGCGGCTCTGAGGTTGGTACGCAGCGACCGGAGGTTATCATTGAGCCATGGGTGGGACTGGGAGGATCGAGCGGGTCTAGTAGATAGAGGGCACAGATTATCCAGACAGGAGCTAAGTGTAAAGCACAGAGACTCAGTGGCATCGTTAACCTCTAAGGAGGAAAAAGTGCAGGGGGGAGGGAGAGCGGAGGCTACGACAGTGGAGAAGTGGGTGGGGGACAAATTGCGGAGGTTGCGGCGGAAAGAGACCATGGGGGAGGGAGCAGAGTGTTTTTCAGGGAGAGACACACTGAACTGAATGAAATAGTGGTCAGACAGGTGTAAAGGTGTGACTGTGAGGGCATCTGTGATGCAGTTTCGGGTGAAAATGAGATCGAGCTCTTTACCAGCTTTGTGGGTTGGAGGACTGCAAACCCGCTGTAGCTCAAAAGAGAGTATTAGTGACATGAAATCTGAGAAGCTGGGATTGTCTAAGTGGATGTTCATGTCACCGAGGACTAGCATGGGGCAGTCATGCTCTGGGATGGAGGAAAGCAGAGTGTCAAGCTCATCAGGAAAATCCCCCAGTTGCCCTGGTGGACGATAAATGACAATTATGTAAAGTTTGACTGGTGCTGTCACTAGGATGGCATGGTATTCAAAGGAGTTGTATTTGACTGAAGGTAGGAGTTGATTGTGTTTCCATTTGTTGGAAATTAACAGACCCACACCACCTCCTCGTCCAGATGGACGAGAGGTATGAGAGAATGTGTGGCTGATAGAAAGTGCGGCTGGGGTTGCATTGTTTTCAGGCGTAATCCAGGTTTCAGTGAGAGCCAGGATGTCCAGTGTGTGATGGTTGGCATAGGCAGCAATAAAATCTGCTTTGTTCACTGCAGATTGGCAATTCCATAACCCTATAGAGAAGGACGCACCAATGACTGCGGTGTATATTAATGGGCGGAGATTGGTGATATTACGATGCCTTTTAGCAGTGTGAAACCCCATACGCGAACCGAAAATAACAGGAATAGGATGGTGACCAGTAGAGAGATTGTTCCTCAAAGGTGAGCTGGTGTGAGTGAGGGGTGTAACTGTCATTAGTGAGGGGCTGGGAGAGGAGGAGAGATCAGCTGGGGTGGTATTCAGTCTGACTGCAGACTGTACAGGAGACTCTGAACGTGGTGATGTTTGATGTGACCAGCAGGGGGAGCAGGTGACTGCAGCAGAAGACGGGGAGCGTAGTCACATAGGTGTGGGAGTGGTTTTAGTCTGGACAGCGTGTTGAATGTTTTGAGCCAGGACGCTGCTGCCTAGTGTAGAGGGGTGGACGCCATCGGACTTGTAGAAGGAGGAGCGGTTCCAGAACAGATTAAAGTTATCAATAAAACTGAAGCCGTTCAGAGCAGAGGCGGACTGGAGCCAGGTGTTCAGGCTGAGGAGGCGGCTGAAACGGCCCACACCACGGGCAAAGGAGGGGAGGGGCCCGGAAATGAAAACAGCCTTCCCGGATCTTTTCAGTTTATCAAAGAGGTTTTTAAAATGAACCTTCGTCACTTCGGACTGTTGAAGAGAAGTGTCATTGAAGCCCACGTGAACTATGATCCGGGTAACGGTGGACGGCAGTGAGAGCAGCAGCTGAGGGAGTTCATGGAGGATGGAGGTGACGGTGGAACCAGGAAAACACCTGGTTATGGCGTTAAAGAAACGGACGTTACGGATGATGGAGTCCCCGAGGATAGCGGTGGTCGGAGGGAAAAGTGGTCGAGGAGACGGTGTTGAAGGTGAAGGGTTCCTGGTCTCTCTAGGTGGACATTCCACGGGTGGACCGTCGGAGTGACGGCGGACGGCCTCTCGGAGGAGGCGGCGCCGGGCAGAGGAGCGGACCGAGGAGCGGGGACCCTTGTTCGACGGCTTCACAGGAGGACCGGCTTTAGGACCGTCGCCGGTAATCCGCTCGGTGGCAGCCACGGAGTCAGCAGGAGCCGGTTCCGGGACAGAGCCAGGTGGGATGGGGGGCACATCAGCCCTGGCGGGGGGAGGAGCCGGAACGTCCTCCACGGACAGGACGGCGAAGCGGTTTGATGTGCTGATGGTCGGCGGTGGTGAGTCTTTGCTCGTGTTCTTTTTGCGGCCACGAATCACCACTTCAGACCAGGGTGTAGAACACGGGGGGCGAGAACAGGCAGAGGAAGGATCCCATAACACCGTATCATCGCAGGAGGCTTTGGGCTTCTCTGCGCTTTTCAGAAACAGACTGGACAGTGTGGGAAGGCGGCTGGAGAAACCACAGAGCTGGGCATTTTTCTCCTCGAGTTCTGCGGAGAGGCGCAGTATTTCCTCTTTGAGATCCGCGATAGTTTGGTAAGCCTTTACCAGGGTTTTGTTGGCTTCGACAAGAGGACTATCTCCGGCTGATGAGGATGACGCCATGGTGGAAACAGCGAGATACCGGGCAGAGCGCGGGAAGCGGTGGGTGACAACCAGAGGTAAGGATCCACTGACAATACTGACCTGTCCTGATGGAGGTTTGGGTTGATGGCGTCAAGTGAAAAGACACGGTTAAGAGGTTAGGTTCAAGTGAGTAAGCGTTGAAAGGCAAGAAATAAGTAGTTAAAAGGCTGGATTTCTAGGAGTAGATCCGCCGGCGGTTTGACAGACGCCACGCATGCGCAATGCGAATATAGATCAAAAATATGTATGTATGGATGTATTTGTTAGTGGAAGTGCATCCTGGCCTCTTGTTCATCCAGACGATATAAGAAAGTTGCACATGAATGACTAGAAAAATTATGAAGAAGAAAATTGATCTCATTGAATTTGTCATACTCTTATTTAAAATCGTGATGCTTCATTTCAGCATTTTTCCCAATCTTCACCAGACTCACAGGTCAACTATAGGAGTCATTTTATAACTGTGTTTATTAGTGTTTCCATTTTGTCTCTATGGGTTTCATAAAGATAAAACAAACCGAGTAGTTCAGGAAAGTTTCACAATTCTGGCAACAAAAGAAAAAGAATATTCCCGGTGACTATTGATAATGTAATGGCAATGACATTTTTTGAACAAATTGATGGGAGCTCCAGTGTTAGAATGTGTTTTCAGCTGACCACAGGTAAGGTGAAATGCTTTAGTCTGGAATAAAAAAATCGAAATAAAACAGGGCTTTAAACCATAAAGACCCAAACAACCACCAGCGACCAAAACCACCCACTGATCCTAAATGATTAATATCTGTTAATCCATTAATCCTAACAATCCATGTGAATGCAGTTTTTTGTCTTTTCATGGTCATCAGATTTGACTCATTTGGACATTCAGAGGCTCCTTGGTTACCATGGAAACAACACCAATTTCTACAACATTGATTCACCAGTAAAATCCATGGAGTTTGATCAATGACAGTGGATGGAGACACTTTGTTTATGTTCAGTTAATCATATATTTTACTAAAAAAGTCACTTTTTCTTCAGTTTTCTCTGTTTTTGAAATAATAACCCATAACTTTAATCTGAGTTTTAATGAACCTCTACATGATCGGTGAATTCAAAATAGGAAAATACCTCATTTTAAATGCAAAATACAAAGGGTAATATTATAGTAAATGGTAATAAATCACTTAAGAAAAATTAAACAGAAAGAAAAATTCATTTGGGAACAGACACAACAGTAACACTGGGCTTTTATGGGTTAATGTTCTTTATTCTGGATGTTGATTGTTCCTTCTTAAAATAGTCCCGTACCAGTGGCAGATCACAGCATTTAATGGGACTAATACAGCCATCAAATGTCACTACAGTGTCTCTGGCAAAAAGGCTTGGTAGGTCATGTGTGACAAAGTCTGGATCAATAGTCAGGACAAAGGTGACCATTGATGTAACTGATGTGGACTGAGGGAGGAGAGAAGCAGCTGGTACTGGTGTGAGACAGGAAACCTACAGATAGCAGTTAAAAACCAGATTACTGCCTATAAATACAGTTGATTATAGAATTATCTATACTTTTAGTTTTGCCACAGTATTATTTAAAAAGCAATTTTATGTAAAAAATAAAATAAAATAAAATAAAATAAAATAGAAGAAGAAGACTTTGTTATACTTTTTATGTTAAGTTACACAAAGTATACACAAAGCAGTTCATGTAAGAATTTGAACCAAAAAATGAATAAATACGTACGTAAATAGTTTTCACTGTTTTGCTTCTTCAAAGTCTCTTCAATACAGACCAGTTGTTCTGTCTGTTGCAACAACAAAATCTGTCTGCAGATCACTGTGGTAAGATAACACAGATGTGCCCTAAATTAGGTAATGAATATGACATTCTCACTTTAAACTTTTACTGAAAAGTCAAATACCTACTATTTTAACAACAGTAAATATGTTTAACTAACCTAGTTTTAGGAAATTGTGTTGTTTTACCCACACCTCTGTCTTTTCTTTGTTCATTCACCACCATTTAAATTTGAAGAAAAACAGAAACTATTCCATTCTATCTTTCATTTCTGTTTGTCGTTGCCCACAATGAGACCACATCCTGACTGTGAGCTGGACTGGATGTATAGCTCTGCAGTAACCACAAAACAAACAAGGGCCAAAGAGAAAAAACGTTTAAGACATTTTCAAATGGTATTGCTCAGTGTATTGTGACTGTATTTGTCGTCATGATCTTACAGAGGCAGAATATTTTGTCCTGTTTAATTTTATTCCAAACTTGCACAGTTATCACCTCTGCTGTTAATCTCTCATTTTTCACTTTTAACTCATCAGACTGAAACTAAAGAGGAGGATGTTACACATACACACACACACACACACACACACACAATAAAATTAGCTTCATGTTTTGACTATTGTTCCACAACTTACAAGTGTTTGGAGGCCAGTTGGGACATCTGATAAACTACTGGTCATGGGATCAATTGGATTACTCACTCCTTCTGTCACAGGGAATGAAGGACCCACGAATAAACTGCACAAGTTAAACAGAAAAAGGCTCTTTAGTGAACTAAAAACAAGAAGCATAAAACAGGATGTGTGACTGAGCTCAAGGAAAATAGAGTTGCAACAGTAGAGTGTTGTTTAGGAGATAGATAGATAGATAGATAGATAGATAGATAGATAGATAGATAGATAGATAGATAGATAGATAGATAGATAGATAGATAGATAGATAGATAGATAGATAGGTGGGTGGGTGGGTGGAAGGAAGGAAGGAAGGAAGGAAGGAAGGAAGGAAGGAAGGAAGGAAGGAAGGAAGGAAGGAAGGAAGGAAGGAAGGTAGGTAGGTAGGTAGGTAGGTAGGTAGGTAGGTAGGTAGGTACGTAGGTCGGTCGGTCGGTCGGTCGGTCGGTCTTCATTTATCCCAAACTGGGATTTTACAGTCTAGCAGCAGCATGACACACAGTAAAGACAAAAGTACCTGACTGGCTGGGAAATGCTTTAGGGCGCAGGTATCAAACATATGGCCCAGCGTTCCAAAACTGACCCACCAAAGGGTCCAATCTGGCCCATAGGATGAATTTGTGAAATGCAAAAATTACACTAAAGATATTAACAATCAAGGATGTCAAAATCATTTTAGTTCATGTACCACATACAGACCAAAATGATCTTAAGTGCATTAGATCTGTAAGATACTCTCATAATAACCTATAAATAATGACAATGTTCTCTATGTGTTAGTGTAAAAAGTAAAATTACATGAAAATATTTACATTTAGAAACTATCCTTTGACAAAAAATGTGAATAACCTGAACAAATATGAACAACCTGAAATGTCTTAAGAGAAGTAAGTGGAATTTTACCAATATTCTGCCTGTTACTAAATGTTTTGTGCATTTGTAATTGTGATGTAAGTGGTAATGCACATATGTAAATGATAAACTGGGGCGTAATATTGTTAAAATTGCACTTATTTTTCTTAAGACATTTCAGGTTGTTCGTGTTATTTCCATTTTAATTCAACTTTGTACATGTAAACATTTTCATAATGTAATTTCATTGTTATTATTTTACTGGACTGGCCCGTTTGAGATCATATTGGGCTGAATGTGGCCCCAGAACTAAAATGAGTTTGCCACCCCTCACCCTGCAGGCGAGGGTGAGGCACTGGCAAAACGCAAAAAAGAATGCCTAAAAACGAGCATACGGGGAGTGAAGTGGTAAGTGGGCTTAAATAATGAACGGTGATGATGGTAGGTGTGTGATACAAATAAGGAGCAGGTGCACTGAGGGGGAAGTGACCGTGATAAATCTAGAGTGAGTGTGAAGACACATAACCACCAGCAGGAGAGGCCAAAGGACTACAAACACAAAGGAGGGAGATAAATCTGTAGACGTGACACCTTCCAGTGTATTCTGATTTGCCCTTTGGTTTCCTGTTCAAAGTACCACAAAACCCAGACTAGAAAGTGAAAGCAAAGGACCATGACTTCATTTATTGCTGTTGTCTGGATGTGTCTGCTAAGTTATGAATAGTTTATGAGTGAAGTGAATAGTGTTTCCTCTGGTGATATTTCTTGTGTTTTCTTACATATCAAGTTTATTATTAGGTTTAGCTATTTAGCTCTGTTAGCCACTGTTCTATTTTACCCTTTCTATATGACCCTGCTTAACATATTATTCCAAGTGCAAATACACACTCCCATGTACTCAGAATATTAAAATGTCAGAAACCTTAATCCAAGGTCTATTTATATGCTGTCTGGAGGGTTTTAACATGCACGTCTCAGACCCGTCTACTTTGTTGTAAAGACAACTTAACTTTGTCACTATCACAGGTTTTCCTACAACATTATATAAGGATTCCTACTTTTCATTTAATTTTATCTCAATAAATATGTCGCCACTTTATTTGGATTTCAGCGAAGCATCTTGCTGTTTTTTTTTGTTTGTTTGTTTATTTGTTTTTATTATAGTTTCTGAATTTCTACAAAATAAAGACATACTAAGTAGTTTTCTTCTGTTTAATTAGCACATTTATACATTCCATAGCTTTTAGTGCATATTTATTGATTTACTTTTCCATATTATACTAAATCTAAAGGTAAAAATTCTGTATTATACATATGTTTTACATTGTTCACTCAGATTATCTACCTGACATTCATTGGTGAAGGACATTCAGATATAGTACATAACTAAAATTATTTCTATAACTTTTTTTTTTTTTTTTTTTTTTGGGGGGGGGGGGGGGTTCCATCACAAATAAATTACATAAAAATAATTAAGTAAAAAAAAAAAAAATACTGTGTTCCCTTTGAATAGTATAGCCACCATCATTACTTTATTAATACAATATTAATGCATTAGTATTAGAGCAGAATGTTATTTTGTATCCGCTGGAGATGGACATACTTTGAACAACTTTTATCTAATTATATTCGAATTGTTTTGATATTTTATAATATGATGTATTTCAAAAGCTTGTTATGTCATCCACTGTGTAATGTAATCTTAAAACTATTGCAGGCAACGTATGATGACATCATACGCAGTAAGGTAGAAATACAACATTTCCTCTGAAATGAAGCCGCACTGGAAGTATTCCACAAAATATAAATACTCAAGTACAACACACATACCTCAAAACTGCACTTAAGTAGTGTATAGTAATCGAATAAATGTACTTTGTTCCACAATTGGTCTTGTATACAGGATGATCAAAAGTCATTTCTATTCAGGCGCATGCGTGGGCACCTGGGGTCCTTCGGCGGGTTGTGATAGGGCTGGATTTCGTTGCAGTGCAGTCTCCTTCAGCTCGCCCTCCAACCGGTGACGCCTACCTCTCCCGTGCGGTGTGAGGAACATCTGTAATAAAGTCACTTTAGTTCACCACTAGCCTCATCCCCAACCGGTAAGAGTCCTTTTCATGTGTTCTGACTCTGTTCGGGTACTGTTTACAGTGCAGCTGCCGGTGGTTGGTGTGCTTTAGCTGGACCGGTACCATGCAGGCTAGCAAAGTTAGCTCCGCTAGCTACACTCGGCATGCTGTGTCTGACACATGTCAAGTAAAATGGAGCAGCTTTATTGTGTTTTACATATTCCTAGTAAGTACCCAAACCTCCTATTTGATTACAAGTTTTCCAGAAAACTACCTAAACTTACTAGCTGCACATTTATGGTAGTTTTGGTAAGTTAACTTGCCTTTGGCCTAGTTAGCCAGAGTGAGGTGCTTGGCTTGTACTGTAAGTGTGGTGGTTAATTAACACTTGCTAATTGGGATGGGCATGAGCCGGGCCACACCTAGCTCTGCCAGCCAACTCCTGTGGAGACGTAGTTAAACCAGATTCATGCTTGGATAAGGAGGAGCAGTGCTGCAAAATGGCTTCTTCCAATAACCTTTCGTCTGTCAGACGGCCGTATTTACCAGGAACAACGGGAATGCAGCAGCTGAACCCGAAAGGTCCACACAGTGTCAAATGAAGGCAACAATAGGATAGAAAGTCCAGCTGAACGTGATGTACCAGTGGTCATGTCCTTAATTCTGTGAATGAAACCGACATAACTCCTCCTACAGTTGTAATGTTATGTTAGACAGTGCAGCACAGCAAGTCTGTATAGTAGAAATGATTATTGTTAAGAGGCTAAGAGTGCGTACCAAATGTGTACAAGTGTGTATGCACATCAGAGGCAGACACAGTCCTCAAGCTTAAGCGTCGCTAATGAAGAAACAGGTTTGCAGCTGGTAAAATCCCACAATATCTCATTATTCATCGATCACAATCTTTTTGCCTTTAACGTCATATAATGTATGTTTCTTCTGTTCACAGATATAATGGCTGTGCCTCCCTGTTATGCTGACTTGGGCAAGTCTGCCAAGGACATCTTCAACAAAGGCTATGGTATGGGTAGAAACATTTCAACTACTTTACAATTAATTAAATTGCTTTGTATACTGAATGTGACCTAATGGGAGATATAATTTGTTTTTGCAGGATTTGGCTTGGTGAAGCTTGATGTCAAGACAAAGTCTGCAAGTGGAGTGGTAAGTTTACTTTACTGTACTATGGAGGATTCTGAGTTTAAGCTTATGCAATCCTGTTTTTGTGCCTTCTAAACAGCAGTGTAATTGTTCAAGCCTTAAACTATTAAATCACATCATTAGATATAACATGCAATGTGAAATGTAAGAGACTGGCAGCACGATTTGTCATTTTGAGTTTTTATGGATTATATTATGAAATGGGATAGACAAATGATATCTCATTCTACCTACTTGGTTATCAAGGTTATTGTCACTGATTTTGAAATATCACCATAAAAAAGAGGTCATGTTTATTTTTTGTCTCCACACTTGATAATCATGTGACCATGCATTGCACTAGCTTCTCTGCTTTGGCATATATTTATTATGTATGTAGGCAATAAGAAGAATGCACACAGATTGAATAGTAAACATTCACATGTATTTAATGAAAACAGCCCGCTGCAGTTCAACTCTTAATACTATGCATGTCTTCTCAGGGCTATTGGACTATAGTACTGTTTATTCTCAGTTGCTGGTTTTCATTGTCCTTACTCTAAATCTGTCTTACAGGAATTTAAAACATCCGGTTCCTCCAACACTGATACCAGCAAAGTGGCTGGCACCCTGGAAACTAAGTACAAGAGGGCAGAGTATGGCTTGACCTTCACTGAGAAGTGGAACACTGACAACACCTTGGGAACAGAAATCACAATTGAAGACCAGGTGAAAAAATATTATCGTCTGGTACCTAGTAAGACTTAAAAATCCACATTAGACATGATAGTCACCGTTTCATTTTACATGTGTCTCTCACAGATTGCCAAGGGACTGAAGTTGACTTTTGATACAACCTTCTCACCTAACACTGGGTAAGGTTATGTAATATAGCCCATAAATTAGTGTTAAGACAGCAGCAAAAAACTACTGCACACAGTTGTCATAAAATGGTCCTTACTTTCCTGTCCATTTTACCTAAACTGGGCTACCATACTTCAGACTTTGTGCTCCTCTGCTTGTTGCCTCTCTGGGTAATATTGGTAATCTGAGCTGTGCTGCACATGTTTCTCACAAGTGTAGTTGCAGTCATATGAGTCAGTCCCAATATGGAACAAGTCTGTTGTAACCTGTTGCCATGATTTTGTGAGGGTTGTGCATTTAAAATGAATTGAAGTTTGATTTTTTTTGTTTGTTTGGTTGGTTTTTTGAGTGGGCCTGAAAGTATAACTTGTGTCCAGATTATCTAGAATGTATTTTCTGTGGTGATGTAAATGTTAAGAGGAACATGGCACATGGTCTAAAGAAAGTGTCCTCTTTCACTTTGAGGGTCCTCATATGAGGCTACATTGAGTCAGCACTTTCAAGGCTACAGTGTCACTCCTCTCTTTAGGAAATGCACACCAGCATGAAGCCAAGTGTTCATTTGTAAGCAAAGTTGTATTAAATCATGACTCAAACGTACAATCCCTCAGCAAAGTGGTAAATTTTTGATTCAGGATTCAAGCAGTGAGTGTTATAAATGAATTTGTTCAATTTCTCTAGATTTAATAAACTTGTAAGAGCCTAATATAGCAACATTTCATATAGCAGATTATGACTTACTTGTTTGCATGTGTTTATATGGTTAACATAATTATTTTAATGGATTTATCTGTCGCCCACTCAAGTTGTTTACATCATATGACATAGTATTAGGCAGCGAGCCGTGTACCTGGGATTTGCCCGGTTAATTCTTGAAAAGCATGGCTTGCTCAAAGCCATGTTAATTATCAATAAATTTTCCTCTTACTTGTCACAGCCTAATTTTGGCTAAATCCATCGATTTTATGCTGAAATGAAGCGAACCATCTCTTAGCTCTAGAGAAGGGGTCACCAACCCTGGTCCACGAGAGGTACTATCCTGCATGCCTTAGATGTATCCCTCTTCCAACACACCTGATTCAATTGATAAGCATATCGTCATGCTCTGCAGAAACCTGATAATGACCGTCAGGTGTGCTGGAAGAGGGAAACATCTAAAACATGTAGGATAGTAGCTCGTGGACCAGTGTTGGTGACCCCTGCTCTAGAGGGTCCCTAGACATGTCAGCATGTCCTGATGACATGCGCAATTTAAGATGATGTGGCAGAAACACGGAGCCTCGCTGAAACTCTGTTTCAATTTGTGTGGAAAGTGCAGATGTCAGACTAATCCTGTCAAGTCAATTGCGTTGAAAGCGCATGTAAATCCAAAGTTATGAGACACAGTAAAAACATAATTTTTTGACTATAATGTCATTATGTTTGGTGCAGGTAGAGACAGGAAAAACTGGCTTCTAAGTGAATTCTTTGCAAGCAGGAAGTACTTGCATGAAAGAAAACATATCACAGAGTTTCTTTTGGTTGAAAAGTGTATCACATGGACAAATCAGAGACGTCCATATTGTGCCGTGTGTAATGTAGTATACCATGAAAGTTGTGGAAGTAACGGTGGAAAATGGAAAAGGAGAAGAATGGAAAAGAGACGGCAATAGAATTACTGTTGCATTGCTTTTATGCCTGCCGGAATATTACACACCCTGTTGTTGTTGGGTTTTTTGACACACCTTGTTGCTCCATTTCTGCCCAATACCCTGCCATATGATGTAAAGAATGGGGGCTGTCTAAAATCTAAAAATGTTGAACATACTAAGGAAACAAATGTGGGTTTTTTGCTTGAAAATCACTGACCAATGAGAACATTTCTGCAATGTAGTTTAAATTAACCAAAGTTTGTTATTAACAGTAAGAAGAGCGGCAAAGTCAAGACCGCCTACAAGCGCGAGTATGTTAACTTGGGCTGTGACGTCGACTTTGACTTTGCTGGGCCCACCATCCACGGAGCTGCTGTTGTTGGCTACGAGGGGTGGCTGGCCGGTTACCAAATGACCTTTGACACTGCCAAATCCAAGATGAGTCAGAACAACTTTGCCATCGGTTACAAGACAGGAGACTTCCAGCTGCATACCAATGTGTGAGTAGGAAATCTTTGAAATGTTTTGTCTTTCTACAAACAAGTTACAATGCTTTCATTATAGTCACAGATGTCCTGACAAACTGTAATGCAGCCCAAGGAAAAAAACAGTGTGACTCGTAAATACAATATCCAAATATAAAGTTTAACTAAATAGTCAAAAGCCATGCCATAATAGTGTGAATGTAGCAGACATATGAATCAAACACTCTTACTACATATGTCTGTAATAAATTCAATAGGAAAGCATTTGGCAGTTTTCAAAAGCAGGTCAACCACAACTTTTTTTTTTTTTTTTAAATGTGAGCTACCACCCTTACTTTAATAAAGTAAGTTGCAAACCTAATGTTCATGTGAAGGGAGAAACCTGTGGTATGAAGCTGTTCTAAATGTAAAAAACTAGGATAAGAAAGAAATATCAAGAATGCATTGTTATTGTTGTTAATGCATTGTTATTGCATAAACTTTTTTTTTTTTTTAACACTGGATTTTCACTAATCTCTTGTGGAAGAATCCTACTGGTGCTTTAACTAGTGAGATTGATTCCTGTTAATAAGAGTGAACCAGTGATCACACTGAGAGACGAACTAAAGTAATGACAAGAGTCATAAAGATGATTTGTGTTCTCAGTCCTACCATGAAAGTTCTAATATGGCTTTTATTCCTCTAACTCGGGAAAACTCTCAGATAAGTGCTAGAAGTAGTTTAGTGATCTGTAACTTACAAGTCAATGTTTACTCAAGACTGTGCAGTTTTGTTTCTCGAATATTTAAGTTTCTCCTACACTTGATCATTAAAGCAATGACGGATCTGAGTTCGGCGGCTCAATCTACCAGAAAGTGAGCGACAAGCTGGAGACAGCAGTCAACCTGGCATGGACCGCTGGAAGCAACAGCACACGCTTCGGTATTGCAGCCAAATACCAACTGGACACTGATGCCTCCCTCACTGTAAGTAGAAACATACCGCTGCACTTGTAAAAAAAAAAGTGTGGATGTACATTGTCAACAACTAACAATGCTTTCCTCTCTTAATCAGGCTAAAGTGAACAACAATAGCCTTGTTGGTGTTGGCTACACCCAGACTCTCAGACCAGGTATGTTCGTTTGAGAGCTGTTAACAGAAGTTTTATTACCCCTCGGCCAAGAGGGTATTGGAATTGTGTTGTCGTCTGTCTGTCCATTCAACGACATAATCACATTATCTGAAGAATACATAGACATATCTGCACCAAATTTATACTGTGGATGCATCTTTGCATGGAGCAGAAGCCTGTTGAAGATAGATGACCCTGACCTACTTTTCAAGGTCAAATGGTCAAATCTTAATATGTACGTAATAAGTTTTACACAAAGACAGTCTAATCTAAATTATAGAGTAGTATCTTTCAACAGAATCTTACACTATATTTAGCCGAGTGGTATTAAAAGCACACAGCATGTTTTGTATAGCCTACAGACCATCCAAACGCTGTTGCACATCCTACATCACACTTTAACCCTTTTGCCCATGACATGTCTGTGGGGAACGTTCTGAATGCATGATTTGAAACATTCATAGAAATTCAACTGTTTGCTCGATGGGAATAATTTAAAATGCACTGATAGAATAGACCTTGTCCTTTCTACAGACTGAGCATGCTCAGTGCCACCCCTCTGCCACCTGTGTAATGGGGGGCAGTGACTGAGAAGGACTCCATATAAAAATAGACTGTTCAGGCTTTTTCAAAATACTTTTCCTTGTTGTTTTTACAGTTTACAGTGTTGTGATTTTCCTTTTTTTTTTTTTTTTTTTTTTTTTTTTTTAAATATGTTTTCCAAGTTTTGACCTTGTAAATCTGTTTTGGAGATCAACCAGTTGCCAAAATGCAGCCGGAGTGATTTAGGAAAAAAAGAGACCCAGCACAAAAACTACTGGGCCACAATTCAAATACTTAATATTGTTCAGTGTGTTCCAGTTCAGTTCAACATCTTAAATCTCTTATTGATGTACTTTTTAAGTGCTGGATTTACTATAAAACTGCAAAACTTAAATTCCTCTCTGTCTTTCTGATACTCCACCCTTTTTTCATGTGTAAAGCAAAATGATTGAAGAAAAGGAACACAAGCACATACAACAGCTGTTACAGCGCTTTTACAGCCACAATATTCCAAGCAGCCTGTTTCACTTAGATAATGTCTCATGGGTTAAAAGGTTCATCTCTACACTTGACATATGTAATGCACACAGTCTTAATCAGATGTTCTATTAATGACTTGACCCAGAATGCAGTCAAGTATCGAAGCCCTTGACAACAGCCTACGTGTGTGCTCCTCACACAGATGTACACATTGTTTTCAGATAGTATTCCGGTGGTTACTCTCAGGGGCTCATGTTGCGTTCTGTCTCCTGTGCAGGTGTGAAACTCACCCTGTCTGCTCTGGTCGATGGAAAGAACATCAATGCCGGAGGACACAAGCTGGGTCTGGGCTTGGAACTGGAGGCCTAAGCTTTCCTTTATGCTGAAAGGGACTTGGGAATATCAGAAGAATCTGGCCTTAAATGTATTTCCAACTCAAACCAGCAAGGGATATCAAGGAGAGATTGGTTCAAAGGCTACGACAACAAACTCTGTCATGAGTACCATTAACAGTTGGTGCTTCTGTCATTGGTACATGTACCTTTTTTGCTTTTTACTTTGTAGTTGCATTCTTTCAACTGACAGTTGGTGGCATATTATTTATGAATCATGTCATTGTTTCTGTCCAGCACTGCCATGAAATCTAATACAGTACCTTTGCCCGTCATCAGCTCTGTGTGGCTTTATTGTGGTAATCCCAGACACTCAGTTTCTGTGAAAACATCTGATGGGTTTTGTGGAGGCAGCGTAGTCATACTTTCTCTCTGATTTTACAATCATGACCGTCTGATATTCCTTTGTCATCTAAACAGTTTTTATTAGCAAACATGTTAAAACACACTAGACTTTTTGTGCTTTTATTTAAGTACTTCTGTACCCTTCTGTTCATGCACACAAGGACAAACTAAAGCTCTGTAGATTTTTGTTTCGCGTCGGCCGGCAGGGTTTACACTGCTCTGGTACTGCTGACCTTCCCTTAAACTGGGCAGTTTTTGGGTTGCTTCAGGTCCAGTCTAAGTTTGAGAGAAACCTGTTTTCTTGGCCGACCGAGCAGAACTACTTTGTTTCTTCTGTTCTAACAGACAAATGGGGGCACATAATTTTTCACAAGTAATGCCAAATGATCATTGTCCGGAAGAGGTGTGATTGCAAGTTGCATATGTGCTCTCTTGGAAGTGTCACTGTACTGGGCACAGTCAGAGCCCACATGAAGTCTTGGAGGTCCTTCTGTGTATGTATAAATTTTCAATAAAGTCTTTGAACTCCACAAATGCATTTTTTAATATATATTAGTAAAACCCCAGTCTACCATGCATGTGATTTTAATATGTGCTGCGTGCTATTTGTCACAATGCAAAGAAAAAACGGAACTTGAGCTCAATATACATAAAATGGTCCCACTTGTACGTCTATAATAATGATTTTTGATCTGTTTCATGTATACATCAGTCACAAAGATCAGTGATACCGCCTAAAACTTAATCTCATTTTTTTAAAGTTTTGTCTTGAAGGTTATGAAAATGTGGACAACACGTTAGAAACTAATTGAGCAAGATCTGTGTGGACTAATTAAGGCTAAAAAAACTTAGATATTTTTTGAAATGGGACCATGCATTATTGCTTTTGGTTTGGTCATGTAGTGTCCTTATAATATCCTTATAATGCATCTGGTGTTGGAGATGGAAAAGGCTCATACAGACCAACCTGAGGCATGTTCCAAGTAAATGAAAGCAACATGAAAAATGTGCAAAGAACAAGAAAAAGTGGGAAAAGCCATGTTTGGATGAAGAAAAAATGATTTAGGTGGACATTTGATGGATGAATTAAAAGTCAATATCCTCCTTAGACCCAGTAAATCTAAGTTTTGTCTTAATTACATTAATTTCCTTGACTGGGGACAGGAGGATGCAACAGTTCTTTCAGGAACGTTTTTAATTTTTTAATGAAATATCCTTCGCAGTGGACATTTTTGTTTTAAGTAAATCTGTGAAACTTGACCACTACAGAGGACAAAAATACGTTGCTGGTTCTCAGGAGAATATTATAAGATATAAATCGATGATAAAGCTGTCAAAGGTTAGAAATACATTAACATGACATTATCACAATACCTTTAGGTGGGCAGGAAAATCCGACTCAAACATGATTTTGTAATTGTATTTATTTGTCAGCAAACAGCAAAGACATGCAAATTCCCTTTGCATGTTTTACATTCATAATCACATCAGTTGAGCAGTGGATCCAAAGGTTTTAATGCATAACAGGCTGATTTAAGACTCAAAGCTGATGCAAATTCATGCTGTCTCCACATGGGGATAATTCTGGGCTTTGAACTCTATTTTCTCTCCTTTTGTTTTGGCTCAAGCTTTTATTTTGACGGGGTCAGGTATCTCACCTGAACCCCAGCTGCCATACAGCGTTAAAGCCGTTCTCTGCTACATCACTGCCATCTGTCCATAAGCTGAGCTGGAAGTGACTCATCTGTGCTTACTCATTCTGATCACACATTCCCTCTGTTTAGTTCCTCCTTATTTTACCTGCCCCATCACTTTTTCCTTTTATAAATTGCTATTTCTCATCAAATGCTTGTGATTTCTGACTCTGTTTGCTCTCTGGCGCCCCCTTTTGTGTTTCTTTGACCTCTGCAGTGGCTGGTGACTTCTGTTTTGGCAGAGTAACAGGGACTATTTTGGTTTCATCTTCGCTGTTTAACTTTTGCTTCTCTGCTTTAAGATCAGTTTCCATGTTTGCTTTAGACTGCGTGTCCTTGTTTTGGTCCTCAATCCTTTTTTGTGCTTTATCATCTCTTTTTTCAATCTTACTCATCTCCTCTTGCTCTACTTTACTGTTTCCTTTTTCCTCCCTTTTGGCTATTGAAGTTTTATTTTCAGTTTCTGTGACTAGACTGCTCTTTGACTCTGCTCCTAAATCTGTTTTCTCACATGTCTCTGAAGCCACAACATGAACCTCATTTTGCACTTGAGTAACACTGGCTGCCTCTTGAGTTTTATCTGAATCTTTAAAATCTTGAGCTGAGATTTTATCATCAGACGTCTTCGCTTGAGCTGGGGTGCTTTTTGTCTCCTTCAAAGGGTCAGGTTTTGTATCATCTTCAGATGTTTTGTGCTGTTTATCCTCCACTGGGACCTCTTCTTTTAGTTCCTCAGCTTTCTGAACAGTTTCTGTGCTTCCTGCCTCTTTGTTTTCGTTAGTTTTTTCAGGTACTCTGTTAGGTTCATCTTCCTCATCGATACCCTGTGTTAAGTGCAATTTAACTTGAGTATTTTCCTCTGCTCCGGTGTCCTCATTGTTCTCTACTTCTGATAATTCCTCCACCCTTTTTCCACCCTCTCCCTCTTCATCTCCCTCCTCACCACCACCCTCCTGTGCTCCATCTTCTGTTTCTACTTGATCCTGCTGACTATCAGAGATCTGCTCACCATTGTCCTCTCCACTGTCTTTATCACCCTCCTCTTCCTTACTACTCCCTCTCTCTCTTTTGGTACACTGTTCATCTTGTCCCGCCTCTGTCTCTTCAGACCCCGTCTCCTCAAATTCTGACATCTCGATCTCCCGCGTGGTCTCTGTTATAATCTCTTCCACAAACTTGTACTGGGGCTCCGGCCACCGGTGGACGCCCCCTTGCCTGTTGACGCAGGGGAGGGGGTACACCGGAGACTGGTGGTAGATGTACGGCAAAGACATGTGAGTGTCCGACACCGCGGAAAGACGAGCCTCTTCACCACACAGAAGTTTCCTGCAAGAGAGGATGCATTAACTGATGATCATCTCACAAAATTGCCAGCTTCACCTACACTACACTGTAAAAAAATAAAATCAGTTATTTTTACAGTAAAAAACTGGCTGCTGGAGTTACCAGAACAATACTATAAAAAATACATCCAACCGTACAAATTTTTATGGAGTAACATAGATTTAACATTTTAAACATGTGAAAACATTGGGTTTTGGTAGTATTTACATGTTTAAAGTTTTAAATCTGCTCTTTTTTTTAAAGTATGAGAATAGGCTGTTATTTCAACATTATGGTCTTGCAATTCAAATGGCACCACATTGTTTTTCAACTTACAGTTTAATTTTTTTCTCAAAACGATAGAAATACATAATTTCTACATAAAAATCTGGTTTGTTAACATATCATTGTCCTGTGAAAACTACAGCTATATTTGATTTAATAGTTAACACAAAAATCTTTTCAAATAAACAACTTTGCATTGTATTTTCACTTACAGATTTTTTATGTTGCAATTTTACAACTTTTTGGTGTTAATTCTATAGTCATTTTTTACAGTGTATCCAAGTCCCATACTGCAACACTGCAGAATGGTAACCTGCAGCACCCATATGTTATTTTATTGTTTTTAGATTAACAGTAACTTGTGTAGAATGACAAGTGCAGGTGCTAGAAACTAAACAGTGGAAGATGAATTTAGATCAGAGGTCTTCAACAGACCCCCAGGGGGTCCACGGAGGTACTGCAGGGGTTTGTGAAATGTTTGGTTGATTAGACAATTTTTTTATATTTTTAAACACGTTTTTACCATTTTTCCCTCACAAATTTAAATGTCTTTAAATATACATTAACATGAATCCAGTATATTGTAGCAAATGGATAAATGGAGGAAGAAAGTTATCTTTCAGTCAGAAATGTGCACATTAACACATCAGTGCACCTGGACCCTCGGCATGCCACTAGACCTGTAGTGAATGCAAGGTACATTTATACATTGAACTATGCCCAGTTTATTTTAAAACAAAATTAAATACAATATATATAGCAGGGGGTCCCCGCTCCATCTCTTCAACAGTTTGGGGGTCCTTGGCCTGAAAAACATTGAAGACCTCTGATTTAGATCTTTTCCTTCATCATTAATACCACACTGTGAAAATACTCTATTATAAGTAACAAAGAAAATATATCTTGATTAGAAATAAAAGTATGTAAGGACTCGCAGCAAAATGCAGTTATGTGAAAAATCAAAGGAGTGAAAGTGCAGTAAAATGGTCCTGGTCAGTGTTTTACTATTATATATGATGTTGTTGGATTCATGTTACTGCTGTGTTGATATTTATGTTGCATTTTATTGCTGTACTTATTTAAGGTTTTTTACACTGCTGGGTTTGTTGCATCTACAGCAGTGCATTGTACTCTGTAAGATGAACCTGTGCTCTGTTAGAGCCACATCTCCAGAGAGTTAATATATTATGAGCCCAGAAAAACAGCATTGTTATCAGCTTTGTAACAATGCATTTTGCAACAATCCATATACTTCTGCTGAATTACAATATATAGTATTCAATTTTCCATATTTAGACATGCAAGATGTGCAATGTGTAAAGCAGCTTAATGAAAGAATGAATATACAAAAGAACAGCTGTAGAATAGCTCTCCCAGAGCTGTGCATTGTGGGAAGTGGAGCTCTAGCTGTTTCCATGTTGTGTTTGTTGCAGCTTGCCACTGCCAGGCCGCAACAGCCATAATGCGGCTGCATGAACCTCCGCTTCCCACAATGCACGTTGCAACAAATTTCTGAAAATGTCCGAGTTACCTACCAGCTGTGTTTGTAAACAAATGGTTTGTTTATGGTGGAGTACACTTTGAAATTGTTCACATTGAGGGAAGAGATTCAGGTGAGTAATCACGGAAAGACTGACGGATTCGTGATACTTAGGCTATGACTCGGGTTTTACAGATTTGATGAAAAATTGGTCACGAAAGTCTCCCACAGTTTTAATGTAAAATTTTTTGTAAACACTCAAAATCTATTTTATTTACTGACATATAAAGGATTGTTGTTTTCCTTGTATTATCGTGGCTCAACTTAAGATGTTTAATTTTAACCGTAGCCTGTTTTGCTCATGAAGTGTAATAGACTGTAACATCTTAGTAGTCCATCTAAAGGGTTAGGAATCACTTCATTGTAGTTTGACAAACTAGGGGCCCCCAAACAGCATCTTGTTTAGGGCCCCCACGAAGCTAGAAATGGCCCTGAGCTGTCCACTGCAAAAGACCACCATGCATGAAAAGGTTAACCCATAAGGACCCAGTGGTGCCTAAGTGGCAGTTCCCAGATGAATTTTTCTCTCTTTTTAACCTTTTCTAAGTGATTTGTCACCATTCATCATAATATTATCCTCTGAATTTAGCATTTTTCCAGTGAAAATCATCTATGTTCCTATTTTTAATTGACTGATCATGTAGATTTTCATAAAAGCACTGAGTAAATTCAAATGTTATTGTATCAAAACAGAAAAAAACTGAAGAAAAGGTGACTTTTTCAGTAAAATATAGCATTAACTGAACTTAAACCCAGTGACTCCATCCACTGTCATTGATCCAACCCTAAGGGTTTTACTGGTGAATCAATGTTGTAGAAGATGATGGTATTTCCATGTTCACCACAGAGCCTCTGAACATCCAAATGGGTCATATCTGATGACCATGAAAAGATGACAAACTGCATTTTACACTAATTATTTACATGTATTGATAGGATTAGTGGATCAACAGTTTAGATCAGTAGATGCTTTTGTTGACGGTGGACGTTTGGGTCTTTAGGAGTTAAACTGCCACTGTTTTAATATGGACCTACTCTTACCTACCTGTACGGATTATCGTGTCTTACCTGTAGGACAGAATCTCCACATCCAAAGCCATCTTGACATTTAACAGGTCTTGGTACTCCCTCAGGTATCCAGACATGTCAAATTTGCAATTTATGAGCTCGTTTTCAAGTTGCTTGATAGTGTCCTGGAGCAGGAAAAGTCAGAAAGTTAGATACAGACCACCATTTACGGTCATACTATTACTTTGCTTCTTGGGAAAATTAAAAAAGTTTCACCTGGTAATGGAGAATTTCTTCCTTGTGGCGATCTTCAACCTCATGAAGTTGCTTTTCCAGAGCCTCTCTGGTGCCTTTTGCGCAGTCCAGCTCGATGTTCTTTGCCTGCAGCCGTCTCCTGTACTCGTTAATTTCTTGCTGAGTGGCTCTGAGCGCCTCTCTCTTCACCTCAGCCGCCTCAGTTAACTTGGCAAACTGAGATCGAAAAGTTTCCCCTACCTGGTGTACGTCACAAACTGCGTGACCTTCTAGCTGCGCTCGTACGTCCCGGAGTGCCGCAGTGACGCCGGGGTTGCCAAATTCGTGCGCCTTTATGATTTCCTGCGTATTTTGAATGTGGTTTATCATCTCTGACACCTCGGCCTCGTGGTTGCTCTTCAGGAAGTGAATCTCATCCACGAGGGACTGCGCCTTCTTGTCCAGTTGTAGCTTAGCCTGATATGCGTCATTGATGTCCCTCTTGAGGACCATAATATTGCTCTCTGCCACTGACCTGTTTTGCGCCTCTTTTTCACGCTGTCTCTTTAAATTAGATAATTCCTCCTCCAGATTCTGATGCTCGATCTCGATCTGCCCTTTCTGATGGGTAATGTCCTGAACCAGCTCCCTCATCCTCCTCAGTTCTGGTCCATACTCTTGCTCCAGCGAGGACACAGATCTGGCTTTTCCTCTGATTTCCTCAATTTCTCTCTCCAGTAGCTGATTCTGGTACTCCAGCTGATGCACCTTGTCTATGAATCCAGCAAGACGGCCGTTCAAGCCATGGAGCAGATCTTTCTCGTTAAAGTTTCCAGATAAGGGGTTGGTTAGGTTCATGCTGGTGGATGCGGTCATATCGAATTCCCTCCTAACACTAACACTCGTGTCTAACCCTGCACGTTTCGGCTGATATTGCAGATATTCATTTCCAGTTCTCCTCTGCGGGAAGCGGTGTGTTTTGTCCATGTTGTGGGAGGCTGGTGTGTGTGTCCGGTGCAGAGATGCTCCACGCGGGCTTTTATAGTCGCCTCCATCTGCTCGGTATGCAGAACGGAGCTGTCCGCGGTGCTGAAAAGGTGTAGCATCAGCTGATGCTTTAATGAGAGCTCGCACTACATTTTGTCGCAGACAGCAGTGACGTGGGTGAAGTCTGACTCTAATGCCGACAATACAACATACCGACTGCGCATTTTTATTATGTCAGTGTCTCTTTTTATTTATTTTTTATTTTTTTCTTAACCATCAAGACCTAAACAGGCGCCTTTGACCAAAAGCATCTACTGATCTCGTCTTTATATTTTTGAATGTACTAAAGCAGTGTTTTTCAACCTTGGGGTCGGGATCCCACCTGGGGTCGCTTGGAATTCAAATGGGGTCTCATGAAATTTCTAGTAATTGATAAAAATAATAAAAAAATAATTGGTGAGTTGAGAGAGACAATCCCAATACATAACAGACATGACAAACTGTGAAGCTGAAACTGAAGCACTGTGGTACTGTTTATCTTTCAAATGTTCATTGTGGTCAGTTTAAGATGCTGCAGCTCTTTCATAATTCATAGTGTGAGTTTGAGTCAGCCTTGTAAATCCAAGCTGGACTGACTGTACATATCCTGACCAAGGAAAATAAAATTCTCAGTTTGTGCAGTAATCTATACCTGGCTTTTCTGCCTCTGTCCATAATAATATACATTATATAAATTAAATGTCATCTAAAATTAATGTTTATTTGCAACATAGTATAGCAAACTATTACATGATTAGAAACAAATTCATTTTAGTAAAAAAAAAAAAAAAAAAAAGTCTCTGTTTTGAAAGTCTGGGGTCGCCACAAATTTGTGATGTTAAAATGGGGTCAGGAGCCAAAAAAGGCTGGAAACCACTGGACTAAAGTTAGGACAAATGTGAAGCTACAGTTGTGGGTGTGAAATTATGGATTGGTCTTGATGGTGAATTTAACTTGTTCACTTCTTTGACAAAGTTTAAAAAATGCCTTAAGTGTAAAATCATTCAGGAATATTAATTTGAGATGCTAGATATGTTTTTGTTGTTGTTAATTTTGTTTTGTTTTGTTTTTTTTGTTATAATGAGAATGCTCGATGCTGTACACAGATAATTTAATGTAAGCAGTCTATCATGTGAAAAGGATAGGCAAAAAATTTGCTTTTGCTTCTAGCCTATTCCTTTTTTGGTTTTTATATTTATTATAATTATTGTACTAAGTGCAATGATTAATGTACAAACCAAAATAAGCAATTCATTCAGTCATTCAGGCTAAAATGTTTTATAACTTCTGAACTGCTAATCTTATCAAAACATGAAATAATGCAGGTAAAAATCAGTTTATCAGCTTTTCACTGGTATCTGATGTGACCCATTTGGATGTTCAGAGCCTCTGTAGTGAACATAGAAACCCTGTTATCTTGTGCAACATTGATATTAATGTAAATGAACTTTTTTAAATGTTATATTAAAACAGTTTTCTTTGTTTTAATATGATAATCTTTGAATTAGTGCTGAGCTCTTATGAACATCTACATGAGCAGTAGGAAAATATCAGATTTTCACTGAAAAATACCAAATGCATTTCGACCATAACACATTTTCCACATGTGTTTTTGAGATTTAAAAGGTGTTTTTGAAAAATGTAGCCTGGCTTTGGTGCTTTTCTTCACAAGATAAGGCTTTCATCTTTCTATCCTACTCCATAGCCCAGACATGTTAGATTGCTGTCATATGTACTACATCACAAGTGTTTGCTTGAAATTGTTGCATCTCCTTCAAGTGTTGCTGTCGGCCTCTTGACAGCTACCCTGACCAGTTTTCTTCTCGTCTTTTCATCAGTTTTGGATGGTTGTCCAGCTCTTGTTATATCACTGTTGTGCCATATTTTCTCCACTTGATGATGACTGTCTTCACTGTGTTCTATAGAATATTTAATACCTTAGAAATTCTTTTGTACCCTTCTCCTGTCTGACACCTTTGAACATTGAGATCCCACCGATGCTTTGGAAGCTCTCTGCAGACCATGGCCTGTACTGTAAGATGTGACTGCAAAAATGTCAGGAAAAGCCTACTAGAACAATCACACTTTATTTGGGTTAATCAGAGGCACTTAAAATGGTGGCAGGTGTGTGCTGACTACCATTTAACATGAGTTTAAATATGATTACTTAATTCTGACCACAACCACATCCCTGGTTATAAGACGATGTGCAACCACATGATCTTAGTTGTTTATTTTTACTTCCCCTCCCTAAAAGATTTCAGTTTTGTTTGTTTTTCAGTTGAGTTGTTGTGGTTATAGGTTATGTTAATGGTGGAAAAAGTTTTGAAATGATTTATCTTGGTCTAATATTTTTACATCACAAAAACCTGGCATTTTAACAAGGATGTGTATACATTTTATATCCACTGTAAATAAAATAAAACGAAATGTTTTCTGTTTGATGCTTAAAACAGAGCATCGGTGTTGTTTAATACTTTTTATGTTTGTGGTCCTGAAAACCGAAAACTCAGTGACAGATGATGAACTTATAAAGTTTCATCTTTATTCCAAAAAGCTTAAAAATAATATTTATACTCATTACAAACCTGTACAAGCAATTTCTAAACAAGTGATTTACTAAGCCTGTGTCTAATATGAAAATTAGTCATTATTATGCAAAACATGTGACTTTAGCGTTTAATGGCAATGGTGAGCCCATCGCCCACAGTGAGCATGCTCAGATCAATCCTCTCGTCCTTGTGTAATTTCTTATTAAGGGCATCCAGAGCCTGGGAGGTGAGGTCTTCAGGGGCAGGATTGATGACCCTTCCACTCCACAGCACCTATAAAAATAACAATAATAATAATAATAATAATAATAATAATAATAATAATAATAATAATACAGCAGTGTATTCACTTTCAGGGTATTCACAGTAAAAGTCATAGAGCTGTGACTGTTTGAGTGAGATGTTCTTACGTTGTCAATAGCGATGATGCCTCCTGTCCGGATGAGTTCAAGTGACTTCTCATAGTATCTGTCATAGTTGGATTTATCAGCATCTATGAACACAAAGTCATACATCCCAGCTTCACCGGCCTCTATCAGGTCATCTGAGGAAAGAAAGAGGAAAACAATTAGACAAAAAATTGCAGTAAAGTCAGGTGTGATGCCTGACTCAACTCTTCACATGGTACTTGCTTTACTTTCATAACTGTAACTTATTTTTATGAGCCTATTTATGTAGTTTATAGCTGTCTGGCAGCCTTTATGTCTGTTTTTTTGTTTTTTTTTTTTTTGGGGGGGGGGGGGGGGGGGCTGTGGCATGTTTTGCTCAGCTTTTGTAAAGTTAAAAATTGCAAATTAAGTATTAAAAAAATGCAGTAAATGTAACTTAGACCTGACAATATGTATCCAAGTACTCACCCAGTGTCTTCAAGGCTGTTTGATGACGAATATCAATCTTTTCTTCGACTCCAGCCTGTAGGACAAGTGAGGACGCAAATTAAGATTCTGCAGGAAATGAGTCTGATTATTGTGTCTTAAAGAGAATGTTAGCGCTTAAATGAGACTTGATTTTACTGCTTGGCTTTGCATCTCAACAGTTTCCTGAGCAGACACCTTTTTCAGCGCTCTGGCAGCCCACAGCATTTTGTGACAACACATTGACAGAATCTAGATAAACTGGGTGCTGTCTGCTGCACAAATCTTCTCTGACAGAAACCACAATCAATATATCTAGACTTGCCAAATGTTCAAATGTTGATCAAGAGCTAAAAACAGAATATGAGCTCAATATAACCTGTAAAACTGCAGGTAAAAGAGCCATAAACATATCAGTTGCCATCATTACTTTATGTATTCTTATGTCATATTAACCCATGAAGACCCAAACCGTCGACCAAAACCATCTACTGATCTAAACTGTTTAATACCTGTTGATCCACTAATCCTATCGCTACATGTAAATATTTGCTGTAAAATACAGTTTGTCATCTTTTCATGGTCATCAGATATGATCCATTTAGACGTTCAGAGGCTCTGTAGTTACCGTGGAAACACCGTCATCTTCTACAACATTGATTCACCAGTAAAACCCATGGAGTTTGGTTAAAGGCACTGGGTGGACACACTGGTTTTTATGTTCAGGTATTGATATAATTGCTGAAAAAGTCACTTTTTCTTCAGTTTTCTCTGTTTTTGATATAATAACCTCCAATTTTAATCTGATCTTTGATGAACATCTACATGATCAGTGAATTAAATGGTAGAAAATGCCTGATTTTTACTGAAAAAATGTAAAATAAGTAAGATAAGATAATATTATCGTAAATGGCGATGAATCACTTAACCCATAAAGACCCAGTGCTACTTTTGTGTCAGTTCCCAAAATATTTTTTTCTCTCTATTTAAGACTTTCTTTAATGATTTATCACCATTTATTATAATATTCTCCTTTGCATTTTGTGTTTCTTCAATAAAAATCAGGTATTTTCCCAAATTTAATTGACTGATCATGTAAATGTTCATAAAAGCTCAGATTAAAGTTAATTGTCATAATATCAGAAACAGAAAAAATTAAGAAAATGTGACTTTTTCAACAAAGTATATCATTAACTGAACATAAATCCAGTGTGTCCATCCATTGTCATCCATCAATTTTTTTAAGTGAAAATCATGTGTTTTCCTGTATTTAATTTACTGATCATGTAGATGTTCATTACATCAGAAATAGAGAAAACAGAAGAAAAAGTGACTTTTGCAGTAAAATCTGTCACTAACTGAACTAAAATAAGTGTCTCCATCCACTGTCATTGATCCAACTCCATGGATTTTACTGGTGAATCAATGTTGTAGAAAATGACAGTGTTTCCATGGTAACTATGAAGCCTCTGAACGTCCAAGTGGGTCATATCTGATGACCATGAAAAGATGACAAACTGTATTTTGCACCAATTATTTTCATGTATTGATAGGATTAATGGATCAGAAGTTATTAAACATTTTAAATTGGTAGATAATTTTAGTCACCAGTGGCTGTTTGGGTCTTTACGGGTTAAGACGGGTTAAACAGAGGGAAAAATTAATTTGAGAAATGTCACAAAAGTAGCCCTAGATCTTTATGGGTTAAGGAGTAGAATGTGAGGCAGGTACTCACCTCTCTAAAAAATGGTTTTCCAATCTCTATGTAGGTTTCTTCTATTTCACATGCGACTACATGTCCGTTGTCTGGCATTGCCAAAGCCATGCTCAGCGCGTTATAACCTGTGTACATCCCTGCAAAATAAAGAAGCCCTAAATGTTTAGATCAAACACAACAAATGGCAAAAAAATATTAGTCGTTCTCGCGTTGACTGTAATATGTGACGTTCACACATAATCTCACCTATTTCAATAGCTTTGGTTCCATTGATTAGTCGGATCAGATTAGCCATTAACTGGGCCTGTTCAACAGCAACCATCATGATGCTCCATCGATCTTCAAGAGTTTTCTGAAATGGAAAATAAAATAACGTATTCACATCTAGAGATAATTAATTTTAATGTGTTACTCCATGTATATAGTGCTATAAGGCTACGTAGGTTTATTTATGTAGTACATTTCATTCACAAGTAATTCAGTGTGTTTTACAAAATATAAAAGGAACATCCAGTGTTTAAGCCATAAAGGATCTGAATGTTAAATAATATAAAATTAAAACAGTGTAGAGACTACATAGAATCATAACACTGGTCAACAACAAATTTATTGTTTAAGTTTTTTGAGCTGATTTAGGATCATTTTGGTGTGCTGAATCCAAAAATCACATTAATTTTGCTCAATCAGGTCAACTTTCTGAACTATGCTACATATTGGCTTTTTAACATTTTTGCTTACATTTATGGGCATTTTCACATCATATGATACAAAATTCTTCCATATTTCTTGCAATAAACAAGTTCTGAAGACTTTACTTTTGCCAATTTATGATTAATGTTTTTTTTAATATTACAGGTGAATGAAATGGCTTCGACTAGAAGATCTTGCAAAAGTAAGCCTGACGTATTCTGCTACATCTGCGGTGAATACACCATTGTACCTAACAGGAATCCTGTTAGAAAATGATTTTTTTTTTCTCTTAAAACCTATTTTGGGTGAGAACTATATAAAAAATCAACTGATAAAGTCGCAAAAATGTAATCAATTTTGTGAGAAGATCAAATTTTTCAAAATCAAATTAGCAAAAAACCTGACCTGATTGAGAAAAACAGATGTCATTTTTGGATTTAGCGGTGCAAAATGGTCCTAATTCAGTTGAAAAAACCTAGACAACTTGCAACAAACATTTTTTTGTAATCCAGTGTAATAGATGACAATAAAATCATTAAAGGACTCAGTATATAATCATTGCTCCTGGTCAAAGGTGATTACTAAAGGAAAATAAGTGGTTCCAGTCACAACAAACCCTTCCCCTCACACATATTGTAGCTTATTTTGGCATCGATCCAGCTGATGTCATCATGTCTATGCATGTGCTGATGTCAGCATATCAATGGCCTCTACAGGGTGGGGAAGCAAAATTTACAATATTTTGAGGCAGGGATTGAAAGACAGTGTATGACCAATTACCAACCAACCAAGTCGTGAGAATTTAAATCTTCAAATCATATTTTACTGCATTTCTAACAGTCTTGTTGTCTGCCTCAAGTTCAACTGCCATTTTTCTCATGGATTTGGTTGGATCCTTTAGGATTTTGGATTTGAGAGCTTGAATAAAAGCTTTGGTACGTTTTTTTGTTGCTTCCTCCACTTCCAGACTTTCTCGTAATAGTTTTGCTCATAGTCATTCTCTTCTTTACATTATAAACAGTCTTTATGGACACTCCAACTATTTTTGAAATCTCCTTTGGTGTGACGAGTGCATTCAACAAATCACACACTCTTTGACGTTTGCTTTCCTGATTACTCATATGGGCAAAAGTTTCTGAAAAGGTATGGATAATAGTGTTAGGTATGATTATGACATCAATATATGTTTGGTTTCAAAACAATTGACGTAGTGCCTGCTGAGAAAAAACAACTAAATGTTCATTGTAAATTTTGTTTCCCCACCCTGTATATATGTGCCAAGTTTGAAGGAAATTGAAACAAATTGATGTTTTTATAGACATTTGAAATTTCATCCATTATACGTAAATGGGGGGAAAAAAAGATTTTAAAAAATTCTTTAAAAATGTGAAATTTGACAAACTTTTCCCAAAATGTAACCAACTCTATTCTGGGTCACTGGCAATCTATAAACCCAATTTGGTATGAATTCAACTAATAGTTTTGCTGCTACAGATGATCCAGATGATGAAGAAAAAGAATTTACCATTCTCCAGACCTACATAGAATAAATGTAGCAATGGAAAGCAAATTAATTAAAACTCAGTACAACAGGAATAAAGTATAAGTTATACAGTTCTTTCATACACGTATGAAAAAAAGAGACATTTTTGACCTGGGTTTAATTATCACATTTGGTGCAAATTTAATAACTACTGGCAGTTCGTTCCAGTTGTTTGCAGCTAAATCCTTAGTCTGGACTCTGGGCTTAAATAGTTGACCAGAGTCCATGGATCTATGAAGTCCTACTAGGTTTATATTCTCTAAACATATCGCAGTTTTATTACGGGCCTTAAGCCATTCAGTGATTTGTCTACCACTAGCATCTGATCAGAAAGTGTAAAACCAGTGTAAGGATATCATGTGTTCTGTTCTCTTAGTCCTGGTTTAAAGTCTGGCATTAGGGTTCACAGTAATCTGTAGCTGGTTAATGCTCTATTTGGAAAGTTCAGTTAGAAGACTCTATCAGGTCTGTAGTCTCATTTACTTAGACTCTCCACAGATGTATTTAAGCAATTTCCAATGTGTTATGAAAGCACCTAAATGCAGGTATGTTTAAAGAAAAGTAAAGTCAGCAGGTTTTTGCAGATCTTCAGGGAGTAGATGTAATTATTCTGTATTTAACTTCCTTATTACACACAGCAACTTCTTGATGATAATAAATACAAATCTACTTCAGACACTTTTTAATCTTAAAAAAATAAAAGCATTAAATAATCAAATATTGCAGAAACTGCTTCATTTCTTGTTTAGTTTGTAGGTTTTGGTTGATTTTATTTATTTTACTGTGTCTTTTACTTTGCCTTGATGTTGTTAAATGTTTCTCCAAATACACTTGCTTTGTCCTATTTGATGTATTTCATCATAGATCTCTTTCACAGCAGATATTATGAGGTGAAAAATTCACTTTTAATTTTTTCTCATCTGCCCTTTTCTTGTGTCTTCTTGAGTGCAGACGTTTGGTTTTTTTTTCTTTTTTTTTCTTTCCTGTTTCCATTTTCTTATATTGCATTATGCTGCCCTCTAGTGGTTATACTACTGTATCTTCTATACTACCACTTCTGATCAAAACCCCTTCCACTGTAGTACACTGCAAAATATTTGGTTCTTAACAAGATTAAAAACAAAACAAAAACAAAAAACTTAGAATTAGAAGTGTTAGATAATTTATTGTGTTTTAAGAGTTAATTTCTTATTTTAAGCATTCATATATCTGTAGACATGCTTTTTTTTCTAGGTTTAACAATCTTAATTCAAGAAATCTTGTCAAGCGAAATTATCTTGCTGCATGGACAGATATTTCACTTGTTTTGAGTACCTTTTTCCTCAGATGTAGTGTTTCTATCTTGTTTTTAGACACCCCTTTTTTACACTATGGTAGTATATGTGTGAATGCCTTAAAACTGTGTTTTTCAACCTTGGGGTTGAGACCCCATGTGGGGTCCCCTGGATTTCAAAAGGGGTTGCCTGAAATTTCAAGTAATTGATAAAAATTATTTAAGTAAAATCTTCCTAATAGAAAATATGTGGTGAGTTGAGCGAGACAATCACAATCCATAAAAGACATGACAAACTCTGAGTCTGAAACTGAAGCACTGTGGTTCTCTTTATTTGTCAAATGTTCATTGTGGTTGGTTTCAGATGCGGCAGCTCTTTCATAATTCATATTTTGAGTTATTGTTTGTTCAGTATTAATTGTCAGCCTTGTAAATCCAAGCTGGACTGACTGTACATATCCTGACCAAGGAAAATACAATTCTCACTTTGTGCAGTAATCTACACCTGGCTTTTCTGCCTCCGTCCATAATAATATACATTATATAGACTAAATGTCATCTAAAATTAACATTTATTTGCAACATAGTATAGCAAACTGTTACATGATCAGAAACAAATTAATTTTAGCAAAAAAAAAAAGTCTCTGTTTTGAAAGTCTGGGGTCGCCAGAAATTTGTGATGTTAAAATGGGGTCACGAGCCAAAAAAGGTTGGGAACCACTGCTATAGAATATAGGCCTAGTTCCACTTAAACAGACACAGTGTCAGTTGTCATCTAAATATTCCATTTTCCCAGTTTTTGTTGAAAGTATCCACTTTTCCATGACAAAAGGATCTCAAACTATTTCCAGCCACCGATCTGGCTGTGGGATGTTCACATTAAACCTTTTTTCTTGGTCGTTCTTCTTGATTCCAGTTGAACCGAGAAGAACCACCAAGAAGAACGAAGCAAATCAGAACCTACACAGACATTTTACATTGAACCAGTTCCTACTGACAACTTTCTTACTTTCTCCTTGTAAAACTATAGTCAAATAAAGATCTTCTTTCATCATAACATCCACATTTTTCACAAAATGGGGTCACGAGCCAAAAAAGGTTGGGAACTACTGCCTTAAAATATGTTAAATTATGTTCCAAAAACTATAACTGATGTCTTAGGGGTTTTCTCTGCTGTTAGAAAACCGCTGCTAATATAAATCTTGCATGAGGTGGAACCTTGACTGAGTATTTTTCTCAGATTTGGAAACAAATTGTGAATGACCATTGATTTTTTTTTTTTTCTTACGAGTTTGAGTTTAGTGAGGACTGGATGCTCCCTCAGTGAGTTGTTGACCACGTACTGTAGCACAGAGTCATCCTTTCCCCCACTGTGGCTCTTCCCAATTAAGGCAGATTCCCCCACACCTGTTCAATAAGAAAGAAAGCAATGTCTATCACCATATTTCCACTAAATGAAGCCCCAGAGTACACACACAGTCTAACCCTCGTCCATTTCTCACGTACCTGTTAGTACAACAGCCAGGCCGATACAGAAGAGTATTTTAATATCTGCAGCCATTCTGTGAAATATTTTGAGCCTCGTTGATAAAAAGTCTCAGTAGCTTTCGTCTGACTCCCCTGAACATCAGAGTATCAGTGTTTTATATTCAGGAAGGCTGGGAATTTCATCTGTGACAGCCTGTGTTTGTTTTGGTTAACCTTCAACAATGTATTGATTTTACACAAAAAAGAAGAAATTTCACTCACAAGTCGATCAGTTAATATTATTTGGGAAAAAATGTTGAATAATCATATCCCATGACAAAAGTATTCTATGATAAACAGAATCCAAACACTAAAAAAATTATTTTGGTTAGTTTACTAGGCGAGATTTTCTGAGAGTCAACTCTTTAGCAATCTGTTTCCCAACAAGCAAACTTTGGACACTTTTATCTGTATTTAACTTACTTTCATATTACACAATATTTATCATGACACTGCAGCTATGTTTGTCTTTTCCAAAAATTGCTCAACCCATAAAGACCCAGTGTTACTTTTCTGGCAGTTCCCAAATGAATTTTTCTCTCTATTTAACCTTTCTTAAGCAATTTATTACCAATTATTATAATATTATCCTTTGTATTTTGTGTTTCTTCAATAAAAATCAGGTATTTTCCCAAATTTAAGTGACTGATCATGTAGATGTTTATGAAAGCTCAGATTAAAGTTAATTATCATAATGTCAGAGACAGAGAAAAAATAAGAAAATGTGACATTTTCATCAAAATATATAATTAACTGAAAATAAAAATAAGCGTCTCCATCCACTCTCATTGATCCAACTCTATGGGTTTTGCTGGTGAATCAATGTTGTAGAAGATGACAGTGTTTCCACAGTAACTACGGAGCCTCTGAACATCCAAATGGGTCATATGTGATGACCATGAACAGATGAAAAACTGCATTTTACACCAATTATTTACATGTATTAATAGGATTAGTGAATCAGAAGTTATTAAACATTTTATATTGGTAGATGATTTTGGTCACCAGTGGTTGTTTGGGTCTTTATGGGTTAATGTGTAAATTCCATCGCATTTAACAATGATCACACCAGACCGAGAGTTTATATTCTTTACCAAAGTCAAAATAATAACATTACACTTTTAAAATACTGTTATATATATATATAAAGTATTATAGGTAAAAGTCATGCATCCTGTAAACTGCAATCCGCATATTGTGCTCAAAACCTAAATCCAACTGGTATGAGTCAGTGTGAAGTGAGGTGATATGCTTAAAATCTGGGTTTATGTTCAGTTAATGATAGATTTTGTTGAAAAAGTCACATTTTCCTCTGTGTCTGATATTATGACAATTAAATTTAATCTGAGTTTTTATGAACATCTACATGATCAATCAATTAAATTTGGGAAAATACCTGATTTTCACTGAAGAAACACAAAATACAGAGGATAATATTATAATAAATGGAGACAAATTGCTTAAGAAAGGTTAAATAGAGAGAAAAATGCATTTGGGAACTGCCGGAAAAGTAACACTGGGTCTTTATGGGTTAAATGATTTTATATACAGGGTGGGGAAGCAAAATTTACAATGAACATTTAGTTGTTTTTTCTCAGCAGGCACAACGTCAATTGTTTTAAAACCAATGTCATAATCATACCTAACACTATTATCCATACCTTTTCAGAAACTTTTGCCCATATGAGTAATCAGGAAAACAAACGTCAAACAGTGTGTGATTTGCTGAATGCACTCGTCACACCAAAGGAGATTTCAAAAATAGTTGGAGTGTCCATAAAGACTGTTTCTAATGGAAAGAAGAGAATGACTATGAGCAAAACTATTGCGAGAAAGTCTGGAAGATACTATTAAAGAAGAATGGGAGAAGCTGTCACCCGAATATTTGAGGAACACTTGCACAAGTTTCAGGAAGCGTGTGAAGGCAGTTATTGAGAAAGAAGGAGGACACATAGAATTTTCTATTATGTATAAAAGACATTCTATTATGTATAATAACATTTTCTATTATGTAAATTTTCTTGTGTCAAATAAATTCTCATGACTTTCAATAAACTAATTGGTCATACACTGTCTTTCAATCCCTGCCTCAAAATATTGTAAATTTTGCTTCCCCACCCTGTATATAAAGTATTATAGGTAAAAGTCATGCATCCTGTAAACTGCAATCCATATATTGTGCTCAAAACCTAAATGCAACTGGTATGAGTCAGTGTGAAGTGAAGTCATATGCTAAAGATCTGGGTTTATGTTCAGTTAATGATAGATTTCGTTGAAAAAGTCACATTTTCTCAATTTTTCTCTGTGTCTGATATTATGACAATTAAATTTAATCTGAGTTTTTATGAACATCTACATGATCAATCAATTAAATTTGGGAAAATACCTGATTTTCACTGAAGAAACACAAAATACAGAGGATACTATTATAATAAATGGTGACAAATTGCTTAAGAAAGGTTAAATAGAGAGAAAAATCCATTTGGGAACTGCTGGAAAAGTAACACTGGGTCTTTATGGGTTAGATGATTTTATATATACCTGAATATTTCAATACTTCACACTACTATATGTAATTTGTTGTATATGTTAGGGTTAGGGTTAGGGTTAGGTTAGGTTAGGTTAGGTTAGGTTAACCCTTAAAAAGAGAGAAAAATGCATTTGGGAACTGCCAGAAAAGTAACACTGGGTCTTTATGGGTTAAATGATTTTATGTATACCTGAATATTTCAATACTTCACGCTACTATATGTAATTAGTTGTATATGTTTATGATACACAACACTCTTTATAACAGATATTCATACTCTAGAGTTACGTACATATCTAATAAAAATAGAGCAATAAAACCTATAATTAATGAACAGTAGTGGAGTACCAATACAAAATAACATGAAATTAAAGTGTACAGTACAGTATTACTATTACCAGCACAAAACAGGTAAAAAACAAAAATAGAAAAGAAAAAAAAAATTAACATCTTAAAAGTGTTTATGGCTTTAGATGTGAAAAAGACATTTGTCTGGTGGCAGAGGAGCTCTCCTCAGTGATTAGAAAATCACATATTCTGTCCTACATTGTTTTTAACTGAAAGATTACAAGGGTCTCCTTTGTGTTTTTTAAAGCCTCTGAAAGCCTCCAGAATTAGCTCAAATTAGTCCCAGATTAGTGACAGTAACGTTCACATTTTGGCTGACAGGAGGCAGAGTGCAAAAGCAAGCAATGGTCTGACTATTTCTTTTATTTATGTTGGAAAAAAAAAAAGAAAAAGATCCAGTATTTTACAGCACTTTGCAAAGGTTAGAGCAGCTGCTACAGAAAAATGCTGCCCCCCGGTGGACAAAAGTGGTATCTGCTCATTTTGGAGTTTTGATGTGAATGCTTCTCTGTTGGATGACCTACAGGATCAGTATCAGCACTTCAACATTAACTCCAGTTCTTACCGAATGTGTTGCTAGGAAAGGAATGTGTTCAGATAATACACTGTTAACCCTATAAAACCATATGTGTCATATTTGCTACCCCAGGTTCTAAGACCTTTATCTTTTCAACAAGATCAATAATTTTTTTAAAACCTGTTGGATACGTATTTTCTGTCCCCTGGTGGATTATCATCCCACTACAGCCAATACAAAGGCTTTTTTCAAAATGGCCGCTAACATTGAATCATCCAACACACATTTTGTAGGAAAGTCTTTAGTAATTTCCAAAAGTTATGTTGAGAAGAACATTTATATTGACTATTGAAAATTGAAAAATTTTGAAATTATGGTGCCATTCAAGGAAAATAAAAAGGCTTTAAAAAGTTTTATGTAACAAAAAAATATATACCTGAAATGTGCTATATTTTGAAAATGTTTTTGGTAAAATGTGTTTTTGTATCTAAAGTTAATGTTCTTGTGAGTAAAAAAAAGTTGCCAAAAACACCCAATATATTCAATGTAATACAAAAAAATATATCAGAAACAAAATCATATGGAAAATTTTTTTGTTTGGATTATATTAAAAGGGCTAATAAACATTTCAATTCCAAAAAAAAAAAATTTTTTCTGGCAATTTTTTAATGGGTCAGGTTTTACAGGGTTAAAGTTAGAATACATTATTTCTACCTCCTCTCATGAAATGATTGTGACCATGTGATTTAATCTTGATAAATAAGTGTAACTGGGACTCAGTATGTAATCATCATGCATGGTCAGAGGTGATTATTGATGTGTATATATTGGAATAAAAACAATAAAAACTAAATTATTCCAACTGTATGTATGTGGAAAATGAAATTAAATTGAACCAAAGATATACAGCTTTAAAAAAGTTACTAAACAACTTTGATTCTCTGTAGAAATTAAATCTAACAGGCTCCTAACACAGCTTTTAGATAGATATTCTGCTTCTTTTTCAGTATCTTCAGTATCTTAATCTATCTGTTACTTGTTGAGAAAATTGGACATTTGCTGCAATAGATTTAAATATAACTTAATGTTTTGCTTTTGTTTTTTTATTCAGAAGCTATCACTTTATATGTCTTTTTTCAGGCTTTTGCCTCAAATTTCCAACCAAGGAAAAAGTTGTCAATGTAAAATGTTACAAATGTCGACCTTTTACTGTTTTCCCACAACGATCCAGTCATTATTTCCAAAGCAGTAAACTATTCCCTACAATGCTGGCCTATGACAAACAGCTACATTCATATGTGCACAAGCAAATCTGACCAATATATACAGTACTGTGCAAAAGTAACAGTTATATATTATAATGTACAAATGTATTTCTCAGTCTTTATAAGAAGGTACAACTGAAATATAGAACAGCATTAACCCAGAAAGACCCAAACATCCACCATCTACCAAAACCATCCACTGATATAAGCATATTTTGATAAAGAGACTGAGACATAGATATTATGTACAAACTTATTTTTCTTTCTCCATAAAAAAACACAACTCAAATACAGAAAAACATTATAAACAAGAATATCAGGTGAAAAAATCTAGTATTTAGTGTGACCTTCATCATTTCTTCAACTCTTCTACACAGACATTATAAGACTTACTGAAGTAATTGTCTAGTTTTTGTATTTTAACCCTTTCATGCATAGTGCTCACTGCAGTGGACAGCTACTCACAGCTGTTCTCTTAAATATTCATGGATTTTGTTGTTTTAGTTCCATATCAGCCAACACAGTGGACACTCATGCATCATCCCATACACTGAAATCTGTACCATTACTGTAACTTTGCTGTTTTTGATAAACCTGATCTGCAGTAACATGTCTGAGTGGAAATCAGTTGCTTGTTGTTGTTATTAGACTGTAATTAACAGGGTTTTATTTATTTATTTATTTATTTATTTATTTATTTATTTTTAACAAAAAGGGCTTTTTTTTTGCATATGATCTCCATGAAGTGAGTAATGGCTAGTATTAGAGTATGTTAAAATGTGAGAAAACATCAGATTAGCAGCATTAAAGATGTTTTTATTTCATAGTTTTTACACAGTATATTTCTAAATACATGTTTCTTTGCTTCAAACATTAAACGCACAGGGTCCAGCTGAGTGGACATTTTTGCAACTCCATGAAAAATGGGTTCATAAAAAAGTTTTCAATCGCATTGTTTTTTTCATGCCTAAAGAGGAATAAAAACACTCAGGGAAAAAAAATCTTGATTTCAGGCACAACAGTTGTTCTTTTTTTTAATTATTTGATTTTTTTGTGTATTGTTTATCATTATTATTATTATTATTATTATTTTTCTATTGTTTGATTTTTTATTTTTGTATTGTTTATTTATTTATTTATTTATTTTTCCATATGTTTTGTATTGTCTGTGTCTGAACTAACCTAACCTAACCTAACCTAACCTAAACTAAGTTCTTACAATTCATGCATGAAGGGTTAATAAAGAGACATAGAGAAATAGATATTATTCTGTGTTAAAACAACATAGCTATGAGTAACCAAATACTTTTGCACAGTACTGTATGTGGAAGAATCACAAAAGTATTACAGAATTCAGATTGGGAGACGGAAAAAAGAAAAAAGAGACAAAAACGTCTTTCAAAAGAAAATGCAGCATTTTTAAACATGTTCTTTTGCACGTAAATAAAAAGTTGAATTAGGGATGTACGTGTGGAGTAAGAGCCGCTCATAAAAGCATCATGTCAGAAGCCATACTTGTTCAGATCATCTCCTGTTGCAACTTCAAAAACGGGAACAGGGAACACGGTAGCCAGGAATGTTCAAAAAGGAATTTTGGGGATGTGAGTGGGATGTGAGGTCTCTCCAAGGACACAGAGCTTCCTCTATCTATTCCCTAATTAAGAATGCACAGATACAAACAAAAACATGCCGCCGACAAGAGCACATCAATTAAATGAGCCATGACATGAACTGCCTCTAAAAAATATTTGAGTTGTGACAAGAAAAGGAAGGGGATGTCTCAGAGTGTGCACACAGCTCTGCTAAGGTCCTCTCAGTGAAAATGAGATGCCGTGTTTTTCCACCATCCCCACTCTCCCTCTCTCCCGCTGCTTCAGGCCTCTGCTTATGTGACGCTAATTGTTTCTGCTACTTGTGCCAAGTACCTACTCTTCCCCAGCACATTCTACAGACAGGCCCTGGTCCCTCAGCTGCTTTTTGTGTCTGTTTAAGGAATGAAAAAACGTGTGCTGCCATCTGCAGCGAGCACACCACTGTTCCTCCTCCCGGCCGTGACTGTCAGAGTGCCACAATGATACACATTCACACACTCTCTCTCAGAGGTGGAAAAAAAAAAAAAAAAAAAAAAAGCAATGTGGTAGAGAAACAAGAAAACAAAACTGACACGTACAACTGCTAATATGAAACAAAATAATTCAAGAGGTTCCTGTTTTGACGCATTTAGTGTGTGGGAGGGAACACAGTACTTCTGAAAAAGACTATTAAATTTTGCAAAGCATGTGGCGCAGAATTAAAACATTTCAGTCCAAACTTATGTGCAAGTTTTTAATCAAGAAATAACTATAAAGATGGAAGTCAGTTACAGTTGGGCATGTTAGTTTGAAGGTGTTACAGCCAAAGTAAATGCATTGTGGCTTATTTTCAGCTTGGATTAGCTGTTTAGCACCATCTGGCCAGCAAGTGGCAGTGTTGTTTAGCTAATGATGCTACAAGCTAGTGGCAAAAAAAAAAAAAAAAAAAAAAAAAAAGAGAGAATGAGGCCTTCAGTTCCTTGTCTGGGAACTAATATCACTCTCTTCTTGTTGAATTGACCTGTGACACCATCACACAGCAAACACTGCAGCACATATTGACATACTTGTAACGGCACATGGCTGTTACATCATTTGTGTGTTTATCACAGGGAGCCCGCTTGTGATGCGTTGCAATAACAGCAGTCACTTTGGCACTGTCTCAGCAGTCACATAAGCACGCATGAATATTAAGTGATGCTAATCACAATGGAGAGACCAACGTCAAGACGACTGACAGACATTTCTCAGCATTCAATTGACATCCTCAGATTTGTCCTCCGTTTGACAGCAGCGTCTCCCAACATGACAAGTCTGTTTAAAGCTTACAGAAAAGAAAAAAAAAAAAAAAAAAAGGTTTGCACACGTGCACCAGCATGCACGATTAGAGATGCCCTGATGCTGATTTTACTCAAACTGGGCCACTGTGCTGCTGTGCAAGTCCAATTTTTGTTATTTTTTAACACACATCTGCACACAAAGAGCATCAGTTTATATAGGCCACGTGGGGAGGTGCAAAATGTAGATGAGGATGTGACAAAAATCCCCAAAATTCTGCTTTTCAGGCAAGGAAATCTGGATTTATTGCCACAGTATTAAACGATAGTGCGTATCAGGAGCGTAAACGTTGGGGGATAAGCTATTCATTTCATTATCATCTTCTCTTTGTACGTTCCACCCGTTCAGAACAAAACAGGGGATCTGCGGTTGGAAATAAGGAAGCGATGAATGGCAGGTGTGGTTGTTTGACTTTCAAATCATCGAGGCATCTATTCTATTAACCTAGTGTGTAAATAAATACAGAATTCAATTTCCATGGAGTCACGCAATAAGTTGACAGTCCTCAAAAAGATCAAACAGGCCGCTCCAGGGCACGTGAGCCACAGGAAAAAAAAAAGAAAATCTTGGATGTATGAAAGGGGTTGACACCTTGAGCAAGCCACAAAAAAGACAAATGTCACATCTTCTGGAACAATTACTGGGTGAACCATTGGTTTCTAAGTCACCAGGTCTCTCAGATATATTATTCTGTGGTTGGCGTGTATACTGTATACCTGCTTCCACAACACCTCATAGTGGTTGTCAGTCTGAGTGTCAGACGGAAGATGCTTTCTCTTTAGAGCTCTGCTGAATACTAATATTTAACCCCCTTTTCACAATGCACCTTAGCTTGTTTTTATGTACAGAGCGATTTGGGGTCTTTTATTTTTTTATTTTATTTTATTTATTTGCTTAGTTACACAAAAACAAACTTAATCTTTGCTTCAGTTCTCGTCCAGAGACACGACATCCTCCCTTCTTATTAGTTTCAGTCTCTTCTGACTGCCGTGTCCCATTGTGAGTGCACTTGAGGCGCTAATGATAATGTTATAACCCAGACCAATTTGCCATGGCAATCAGGCTCACTTAATTGAGTTGATTAAGCTCTCCATCTGAGATGACCCCTCTGGACTTGGGGGGGAAAAAAAGGGAAGAGAAAGAGAAGGAGGGAGAGGATGGAGTATTTCTTCAGGCATTCCATCACAGTGCACAGACACATGGGATATGACTGTTTGGAAGCTTGAGCAGAGGCATATGTATGTGTGTGTGTGTTTGTGTTTATGTGTGTGTGTGTGTGTGTGTGTGTGTGTGTGTGAGACAGTGCTGCACGGGGCGCTGAAAGATGGCGTGTAGGAAGAGCGGCCCTTCAGGGAGGTGTAAAGGGTGGGACAGTGGCTGCAGGGGGGAGGGGAGGGGAAGGGAAGAGCTCTGGGTTCGATATCACAACACTGTCTGTGTAATAGACCCGGACACACACCACATCTGAAGTTAATCCAATCAGGGAGAAGCTCCACGCTCCCATCCGCTCAAGACACACAAACATAAGGTCAAGAGCAGCTTGTGTTAGCGTGATGATGTCAGGGAGAAGTGGTGTAGATAATTGACTTTCAACATGTTTAAAAGGATAAGAGAGATAGAGAGATGAAGGAAAGCAGAGTCTTTGCAGCAGGTCCGGCCAAACACATGTGAAACGAAGGCTAAGTGACTCATTGTTTTATTAGCAGTTTCAAACGTCAGCATGTGAGAGTAGCTTTGACTGTTTCCCTGTTGGAATGCTGCACTTCATTTAAAACGGTGGTTGTACACTCTTTCTCTTTACAGCCCCTAAAACGTAGCATCTGGTCGGAACCTTTTGTCACAGAGTGCATGGGAGCAGCTCAAGAAAACACAGCGTGACTTTCTGTTCTCTATTAAGACACTGCATCTTTTTTTGTGAATTTTATATGTTTATTACAGAGTTGACAGTATAGGGTCATGGTTTACAATCTGCAGTCCAGACCCACCCTCAAGGGGGCGCCAAAGAGCGCAGGAGGTACACTAGCTCATCAGAATTACTTTCATACACGTTAAATAAAATCAGAATGACATCTATAAACTTACAGTGAGTCATATCTTGCTGACTATTTCATCCAGGCTCATCCACAATTTTCCTGCGGTCAGAACATTTTTTTTTTCTTAATTTTGAATTCTTGGATGTGCTAATGACTCATCGGTTTCAAAAAAAATAAAGTATATCTCAAGAATTATGATTTTATTGAACCACAAGGTAGGATTTTGGTAGTATATTTCTTTTATATAGCAAATCATAGCATGACGCCAAAAATGAAATGACACCAGGAAACAAAACACCAGGAGACTACTGGTAAAAACTAAAACTCAGACAAACCGAAGAGAAAAAACAGAGGTTGTGTGTGTGTGTGTGTGTGGGGGGGGGGGGGGGGGGGGGTTTGCCAATAAAGGTCTTGAATGAACCACTTTCTTTACTTTATTATTTATTTTTTATACTCTGTGTATGTGTGTGAGGCTTTTCTTAGATACAAGTTGGGAGGACTCCAAGGAAAAAAGGTTGGGAACCACCACCACCGTACAGAGAAGACTGAGTAGAGCGACTAATGGGGAAAATATGCAACGAAAGTCCAGTACCAAAACAGTTTGACCATTCACCTTAAATTCCACCAGTGCACCGGAGCTATTGTGCCTTTCTAGCTATTTTTTTTTTCCTTGATCTTGGTCTCAAGGGTGCGGATCTTCACCTCCAGGTTGAGAATCACAAATTTTTGGAGGGATTACAGAGTGGAAAGGTGTTTACTTATTCTTTGATTATTTCACTAAATTTCTTGACACTGACATCATTCAGTATGTAACTTTATTTTATGTTACATCTCACCCCATGTCTTTGATACTAACCCTTATACCACAGGTGTCAAACATGCAGCCCAGGGGCCAAAACTGGCCTGCCAAAGTTTCCAATCCGGCCCGCGAGATGAATTTGCAAAGTGCAACTTAGGGCATCAAACTCAAAAATAATATCATAATAACCTATAAATAATGACAACACCAATTTTCCCCTTTGATTTAGTGCAAAAAACATTAAATTATCAAAATGTTCACATTAACAAACTATCCTTTAACAATAAAATGTGAATTACCTGAATAAATATGAACAACCTGAAATGTCTAAAGAGAATTAAGTGCAATTTTAACAATATTTTTTCCGGTTTTCTGCTCTGTAATGCATTTGTATAAATGGTAAGTCGAGGCATAATATTGATAAAATTGTACTTATATTTCTTAACAAATTGCATTTTCTCAGGTTATTCACATCCTTTTTGTTTGGATAGTTTGTAAATGTAAATATTGGCATAACTGAATGTTAGTTTTTGTACTAAAACAATTTAGAGTTGTCATTATTTATTGGCTGTCATGCTATTATTTTACTGGTCTGGCCCACTTCAGATTAAATTGGGCTGAATGTGGCCCCCGGAAGAAAATGAGTTTGACACCCCTGCCTTATACATTTACACTGTGTATTCCTCTTACACTAAAAGCTCACTGAAAAAAGCCTCCTATCCAAACAGTACATGTTTGTTTAGATTATAACAATAGGGGACAACTATTGCAGAGTTGCACTAAAAATTGCACTGTTTAATTTACAGTGAAGAGAGGACACACTAATAAGAGACACAGTGCACAGTACTGTAATATCTAGGGATTGGAAAGCAAATGTGCTTTTGAGAGCCAAATATACTGGTCCCTTTCATAGGCAACTTGGTTCCACCCATGATTGAATGTAACATTCTAAAAGGACTATTTACTCTTTTCATTTCCTCTTGTGTATTACAGACGAAGGAGCGTGTGGCTGGCTGTATGAAAACAGGGCCTGGCCTAATGTTGCATGAAGACCATGGTGAATTCATATTGATGGGAAAGCAGCCTCTGAAGCCCAACAGCCATGATTTTTTCATAAGCCACCGGGAACAAGAAGTCAGTCAGCTGACAGGTGCTAACGCCGCCAATTGTGCCGTGGATAAGAGATGGGACATGGAGAAAAGAGAAAGAGAGAGAGAGAGAAAAGCAAAGGCAACAACTGGCTCTTCTTTTCTAAGCACTTCTGTGTGCAGAATGTGTACGTGCTGCGTTGTGTGTGCTCCCTGCACCCTGTTCCCTTCTATAGCTGGAGAGGATTTTACGGAGGAGACTGTGTAAACACCAGAATGCATGTCAAATATGATGAGTCTTGATAGCTGTAAAACATACCCAAGGACTGCTCCTCACTTATTATCTACAACCAGAGCCCTGGAGCTATGTCTGCATCCTTCTGCCTTCCCTCCACGCATGTCGCGCCACAAGTCCCTCTCTGGAAAGCATTGATTATTTTGGCATGAGCCAGGGAGGAAGAGAGGTGTGATTTCTTTTGTGTTTCCTCAAGAAGAAAAAAAAATCAGCAAAAATAAATATTTTTTGTGAGCACTGTGCAGCCACAAGAAAAATATAAGCACATTGGGGAAGAAATAAAGATGATGGATTTGCTAGCTGACGTGTGCTTGTGTGTGGTTGTGTAAGTGTGTGTGTGTGTGTGTGTGTGTGTGTGTGTGTGCATGTTTGGGTTCTGCTGATTTTTTTTAGGTGTGTGTGTGTGTGTGTGTGTGTGTGTGTGTGTGTGTGTGTGTGTGTGTGTGTGTGTGTGAAGGGGGGGTGCAGCTACAATTGGTGCATTGTTTTTGTTCATGTGCATGTCATTTTGCGAACTGTACATCTAGAATAGTATTATCTGTGTGTAATTGTGCACCTCTGTTTCCTAGTGCATGCCTCTGACTGTGTGATGTGTATGTGGAAGAGACAAAAAGAGCACATGCTGGAAAGAGCAACCGCAGGCTGCAGGCAGTGTGAGGCTCCAGGGAACCACTTGAGATTGCAGGCAGAGGGACTGATAAGGCGGCTAGCCATTCATCAGGCCAAATGAAGGCAGTAAAGTTGACTGGAGGAACCCAGGCATCGCCCCAGGATGGTAGTCGTCCTCTCAGTGGAGACCTGTGACTAACACATGCAAGCAGGCGAGCATGCATGTACACACACAAACTCATACACACAAAGAGACTAGGAATGGGAACAGAGGGAAGGATGAATGGACTGGGAGGAGATGTAGGATTCAGGACCTGGACTCGGGAGGGGAATGCGATATAGTTATAATGGACCTCCAGGAGCAGAGTCCTCATCTCCTCAGAGCTATACCAAGTGACTGGGCCTCCTGTCTGTGGTACATGTGGCCCGCTCCACGCAGAAAACATCCATCAGACAGATATTACTGTAATCCAGAGGTGATACATTAGCTTGGGTGCCATGGGGACAGCACGCTCGTGTGATGGATACCTCTAGAGCTCCTTACTGTTGTCGCCGGGGCCTCTCCGAGAGCTGCCGAGCTCAGAGCGGCGAACGCTTCCCCGCTTTATGTCATTGTTTGAATTTATTCCATACTAATGCTCTTTGTATTTTATTCTTAATCACACTACCCAGAGGACAGAGGCATATCTCCACCAAAGAAAGTGCTGTGAAGTTGCACACTTATGAAAGCAATACATTACTTAAGCACTTAGGCCAGCCAAAGAGGAGAGATGAAGCTACTTTAGAGTGTATCTGGTGTGTTTATAAGACTGTATTAGTGTCTCACTGGTGCTTTGATAGAGCTTGTACCATCAATTTGCACAAAGACTCTATCTTTGCTTACATAAATCCCACCTCAGGGTTATTATGAATCTGATTTATTTGCTCCGCTTATGTTTATTATTGTGTTTTATGGTTTATATTCTGTGTTAAACGCCATCAATAGGACTGTGGAGCATGTGTGTCTCATCCTGCAAGGGATGAAAATGGTTTATAGAGCTGTGAGTGCCAATAAACAGGCAGCATCCGCCTTTTGGATGTACATCTTTAATGTTTTATGCATGATGAACTCAATAGTTTAGCACAGGTTCAAGGCCAAATGCTAAGCGCTGACAGGGCTTCCCAAAGGCAGTTAGACACCGTAGGCAGGGATGCACTGAGATTGAGTTGTGTGCTTGAGTAGGATCCTGTCTTTTGTTGATGTGTCTGGATGCGTACCTGCCAAAAGGATAAAGTGAAGCAACTTGGAACCATCTGAACATCCATCTCTGGCAGGACAGTTCAACACCTCCTCTTCCTCCGTACTGTGGTGATCCGGTCATCTGGACACAGTCATCTCGATGATATCTTGGACCAAGACAGAGGTGTGGTGTGGGAAATGTAGGCTGTCTAAGAGGTCTGTCTTTGACAACCTGAAAAGCACACAGTCCATCAACACTGTGAACGTTGTGCACAGTTCTGTTTGGTTCCACCGATGAAACATATGAGCACTTGAGTTTGTTCTCATAATTTTTGTACAAGCTTAAAACATCCATCCACAGCTACATTAGTGAATTTTCCCCTGGGGATCTATAAAGTTCATCTGTATCTGTATCTGTGTCTGTATCCACCAGCAAAAGACATGTAGCAGCACAAAGTTGCATACCAGACTGCAGCAGTAAAATTTATCACAGAACATACCATAAATTGAAGTAATATACACCAAATTCTATGTGTTTTGACTGTTGAATTAATTATGGTGTTAGTATGCAGCTATTAATTATAATCAGGCTTACAAAATTAAATGCTGTATCATTATGATTTTATAGCTCATATTATTACAGGTATTGTCCACTTAAAATGTTTTGTAGAGAGCAATAAGATCTTTAAATAGATCAGACAAATGATCATGATATAAATTAAAAATACTTTATAGTCAAATGTTTCTCCTCCCAAGTGTTTTAGATGCACATGAAAACCATTATCTTTGCAGTACCTCTTCTTGACATTATAAAAGGTATGTGATTGGTAAAACTCTATTTTTATTAAATCTTTTATTTAACCCATAAAGACCCAGTGCTACTTTGGTGTTAGTTCCCAAATGAATTTTTCTCTATTTTTGACCTTTCTTACATGTTTAATCACCAGTTATGCAAATATTATGCTTTGTATTTTGTGTTTTCAGTGAAAATCAGGTATTTTCCCATACTTAATTCAATGATCACATAGATGTTTATTAAACCTCACATTAAAATTGGGGGTCATTATATCAAAAATAGAGAAAACTGAAGAAAAAGTGACTTTTTCAGCATCAACATAAACCAAGTGTCTCCATTCACTGTCATTGATCCAACTCCATGGCTTTTACTGGTGAATCAATGTTGTAGAAGATGACGGTGTTTCCATGGTAATTATGGAGCCTCTGAAGGTCCAAATGGGTCATATCTGATGACCATGAAAAGATGACAAATTGCATTTTACACCAATTAATTACATGTATTAATAGAATTAGTGGATCAGCAGGTATTAAACAGTTTATATCAGTAGATGGTTTTGGTCAATGGTGGATGTTTGGGTCTTTCAGATGAAGTCGCACTAAGATTACAACCTCTCTTTCAATAATGACCTGGACAAAACATCAACACAAACACAGTTACAGATGGCAAAGCACTCTACAAAATGAGTGACATGTGCAGTAGGTTGATAAGATCATGGTCTAAACAGAAACAAGGTCTAAAAGTATTCCAGTGCAGATGTGCTGTAGACCTGAATGAATTACTATTTTTTTTATATCCTTTGATAGGTAAAGAACCAAGAAAATAGTGGTAACCAGCAGACAGTTTCAGCGACTTCTGCAAATTATCTCAATTTACATAGAATATATTAACCTTTACAACCAGTCCATGTTTTACCTTTTATTTTCTGAGCACACAAGTACCATTGGTTCATATGAATAATATCTCATATCAATCTCAACAATATCATTATTTAGTGCGTCATATTAATTCTAAAAGTTATAAATGATTGATTGTAGAGGAACATTATTCAGTATTCACATTTTATTGCCTTCATTGCAAAAATATTGATATAATATGCAAGTTTTGTATCATGTAAAATATTAAATGACATTAGGAAGAAACTTTATTTGACCTTTTAAAATGGACAGAAGACAAAAAGATGATTAGGAAAATTCAAGATTTTTCTGTTTCTCATGAAACGACATATCTGAAAAATGTAACGTGGATAAAATAAATGTAAGTAACACCTAAGATACATTTAGGGCTAGTATTTGGAATTTCATATCCTACAGTGATTTTAATGGTTGCATTAATATTTTACCAATAGCAGCTTATTTTCGTACAGTTCTAAAAAATATATGAATGGTTGACCCCCTGCAGTAGCATACTGAGTTGCATTTATTTAACTTTTTGTTTTAGATGTTATATAGAAACTGGTGAAATGCCTTCAACAGAATTCCCTCCATATTGCAGAATTTTTAGATGATGTACAGTGTTTTGTGAAAAATGTGGATGTTGTGTTGAAAGAAAAACAAATAAAGGAAATCTTTATTTGACTATGGTTTTACAAGGAGAAAGTAAGACAGTTGTCAATAGGAACTGGTTCAATGTGAAATGTCTGTGTAGGTTCTGATTTGCCAAGGTCATCATTCTTCTTGGTGGTTCTTCTAAGCTAAACCAGTTCAGCTGAACTGAGAAGAAGTACCAAGAAAAAAGGTTTAATGTGAACATCTCACAGCCAGATCAGTGGCTGGAAATTGTTTGAGATCCTTTTGTCATGGAAAAGTGAATACTTTCAACAGAAACTGGGAAAATGGAATATTTAGATGACAACTGATACTGTGGCGGTTTAATTGGACCTAGGCCTATATACTATAACAGTGGTCCCCAACCTTTTTTGACTCGTGACCCCATTTTAACATCACAAATTTCTGGTGACCCCAGACATTCAAAACAGAGACTTTTTTTTTTTGCTAAAACTTTGTTTTTGATCATATAATGTAATGTAATCAGTTTGCTATACTATGTTGCAAATAAATGTTAATTTTAGACAACATTTAGTCTATATAATGTGTATTATTATGGACGGAGGCAGAAAAGCCAGGAGTAGATTACTGCACAAAGTGAGAATTTTATTTTCCTTGGTCAGGATATGTACAGTCAGTCCAGCTTGTATTCACAAGGCTGACAATTAATACTGAACAAACAACAACTCAAACTATGAATTATGAAAGAGCTGCAGCATCTGAAACCGACCACAATGAACATTTGAAAGATAAACAGTACCACAGTGCTTCAGTTTCAGCTTCACAGTTTGTCATGTCTTTTATGGATTGGGATTGTCTCTCTCAACTCACCACATATTTTCTATTAAAAAGTTTTGTTTTTTTTATCAATTACTTGAAATTTCAGGTGACCCCACATGGAGTCTGGACTCCAAGGTTGAAAAACAGTGTACTATAGCGTAATATACTGCTTCAGTTCCAGACAGTTGGTTATGTTATTTGTTTTGTTGCTCTATTTGTTTAGGATTTTTTGTGAAAATTTTACAAAACTCAAGTGACAAAAAATAAATGCCAGTAATACACAAATATCAGAATATTTTCAAGCTATACATTGTTTATATATATATATATATATATATATATATATATATATATATATATATATATATATATATATATATATATATATATATTTTTTTTTTTTTTTTTTTTTTTTTTTTTTTTTTGTTTTAGTTTTGTATTTGTTTTGTTTTGTTTTGTTTTTTTTTAAGAAAATATCTCTGTTTAACCCTTTATCAGGCAAGTGACTATTTTTGGTCATTTCCTCAAACATTAAATATAAGGCCAATCCCGTGCCTCAGTGAGGTCCAGAAGCATTTTGGTTTTCATAACACTATACAATGATCTAAAGAGATGTTAAAGACATTTTGAAGTTGTAAATAGAGTAGAGTGATTTTTGTCAGTTTATGACCTTATAACAGTCATTTTATTGTATGTGTTTACTTTCTAGCAAGTGCTGCTCAGATGTGTTATGGCAAGAGGAGGGAGATGAATACACTAAGGTTGAAATTTCAGGAAAACATTTCAGGATAATTTCAATGAGTGCCCTTTAAAGGGTTAAAGTGACACCAAATAAACATTGTATTTTTCAGACGCTCGGTTTTCTAAGCTGATGAAAAACCAAGACTTCCATTAAAAAAAAAAAAAAAAAATCTCTATGTGTTTACTGTTTTAAGACCAGGTGAGACTGATCCATCAAAATTCACAGACCCAGATTTTCACAAAGTTTATATGCCAGGTGTAAATGAGAGAATGTGTGGATTTCCTCGTGTTTCCACCCTAGCTCCTGTCTCTGCTGTGAGTGAGTCTTTGATAGCTGTTACACTGCGAGACAGACAGGCCTGTGCCAAGACGATGGCATCAAAAAGCAAACGATTGACAGCTACTGACAGCCGTCTTCCTCCTAAACACACTTCAGGTCCCCCGCGTGCTCTCTCTCTCTCTCTCTCTCTCTCTCTCTCTCTCTCTCTCTCTCTCTCTCTCCTTTCTTTCTCCCTCTCTCTCTCTCTCCCTTTTCTTTCCCTGTTTCTCGTTGTCAGGGGAAATTGAGGAGACTTAAAGATAAAGAGCGGGACGTCGTAAACTGGCACCTGTCATCTTGTTTTGTTTTGGTCAGGGCACAGAGAACATTCGTAAAGTTTTAAAAGACATTCTGAAGGATCTAGTACTTTCACAGATAAAATGTGAATCTCCAGGTGATCCGCCCAGTCCCTCATACCCTCATATTGGCTCGATAATGCTTCTAGAATTCAATCTGAAGTATAAGCAGAAAAAAACATATGTATAAACTCTCTAATGAGCTTCAAAGGTGACTATTTTAGTGTAAATTCATTCATTTCAAAGTGTAATTACTTTCTTTGACATTAAATTGTTCTTCCAGAGTATACCGGAAATATGTAGCTCTCTTGCGTTTTCAAGACCTCAATGTGAAATGCTGTCACCAAGACTGAGACGCCTGACATGAAACACAAAGAAAATGAAATCTCTGGCAGCCACGTATGTGAAGACGCAGACACACAAACTGAGGATTGCGAGCAGGTGCGTGTTATCCAAATCCACACAAACCGCATTCACGCTCACATCTGTGCGAGCTGCAGAACACGCACACACACCTGGATTTCTCCGGTTGTTGCCGTGTTTCATCATCGGCCCCAGTCGGAGCCAGTGTTTCTTCATCATGTTCAACCTGTGGAGCCATTATCACCTGACACACTTATCTCCCTCTAAATGATTTCTCTTCATCTTCTGCAAGTCACCTAATCAAAGTTGAAAGAAGAGAGCTCAATGCCATTTCAGGGATCCCACTGCTTTCAACTGCATTCACTGTCATTACGGAAATGAATGGCGGCAGCTGAGAACTCAGATGTTCTTTCACATCATGACAGAGTGTCTCTTAATGTGCCTTATGATCTTTACCATTGACAGAAGGCCTTGGTTTGGGACTTGACTAATCACATTACACAAATTACACATTACATTTGGTTTCTATATCGGCTCGGTGTCCTTTTCGCCTTCTCTCCATCTTACTACAGAATGTGTTGCTCATCGAGATCATTAGTATGTGTTGAAAAGAGCACAGACAGAAGGGAAATATAAAGTTTCAGTCTACTTGAAGCCGGTGGACGTTTCATGTAATGACAGAACATTGGCTCCAGGAAGTCTAATAAGATGGGAATTGTCAAGTTCTTTATTAGGCAGAAGAGGGGGAGGACTCGAGGGGGTTTGTCTGAGAACCTGGCATAGGTTTTCACAAATGTTACTGTATTGTTATATGTCAACTTGGCGAAAACAAAAACAATCCATGTTTGGAGTAAAAAAAAAAAAAAAAAAAGAGAGGGAGAGACATATCTCAAGAATTAGGGGTTATTTTGAATGTACGTTTCATGAGTAACATGATGTTAAACTGAACCAAGTGAAAATTTCTCAATAGAACTCAGCATGACATGTAATTAGTTTTTGTGGCTGTCATGTTTTTGTTGAGTAGAGGTGTTGACGTTTCTCAGCACAACTCTGAGAGTTTGTCTTTAGGTTGTCATAGCTGTACAAGAAGTTCCTTCTGCACAGCGGAAATTTATTTAGAGACTTTTTATTGAAAGAAACTACTGCCAGCTGTAGTTTTCAGAGTTATATTCCAGATGTGCCATTGTAAGGACGAGCTGACATCTCCATCTCACCCCTAATCCGCATCCGTCTGCTGGGCGTGTTTGCTTTAGTTTTATACGTGTTTACTGAGACTGTAATTACCTCTGTTAGACATGCAGCTGTTAGAAAAACTGATTTTATGGATCATGGCCATTGCCAAAAAATATAAGCTCCCTGGGCTTAATTTGTCAATTATTAAATCATAATTACATTTTCTTTGAGGCCATTAACTACAGGGTTTTATCATTTCCTGCTACGTTTTGTCTCTACTTTTCACAGAGAGAAAAAAATCTATAATCTCAATGGTGTGTCTGGATTCTTTCCCCTTGTTTAGCTAACAAAGAGCAGAAATGATTCATGGCAGATGAGGGCATAATTCATAATTAGATTACAGTTTGATGGACTAGAATTTATTAATTATGAACACCCAAACACACACAGCCTCGGATACAATTTGTCTTCACAGTTTCTTTTTCTTTTTTCTTTTTTTTCCCTCCGACTTCATTGGCACATTGCTCACTCATCTGTAGTCAGCTGCAGGGTCGAGTTACCAAGTTGTGGTAACACATTGTTACAACAAATTATGCAAGGGCACGGACAGGGCAGACTCTAAGTGATGGCCACAATATGCATTTGCCTTTAGAACTTAAAGGGGAGTTTAATTTATTGAGGGTGTCACACGGCAGGAGAGAGTAATTATTCCCAACACCCATGGACCACAGTGGCTAATGTATTCCAGGGCCCTAGGGGGAGCTGTCAGGGGGAGGACACCCTCGCTGCTGCTCTGCTCTCTGACCAAGTTGTGTGTTTCCAAAAGAGATTTTCTAACACACAATGCCTCTCACATTACTTGCAGTTGCTCTTTTTGTTAAACTTGTCTGTGAATTTCCTCCGCTGTTATTCAGCACTTGACTGCAGATTCAATGAAACCTTGGACACGATCTGTCGAAGTTTTATTTAAACCCCGCGGTACAGACCCTTGATGACTGATGAAGTGAGTTTCGGGGAAATTTATTGTGACATACACCTGCGTTTTCAGGGGGGAAAGATTCATATTTCTGCTGTCGGTTTTGAAGTCAGAGCCATCAAACATTTGTGTTTATCACATGAAAGGACTATTGTTTTGTTGACTTCCTGTCTACTGTTCAGCGTGAAGTTCTCATTTCTTGTCTGAGCAGCTGTTAGCAATAACTTATCACGTAGGAGAATCCAGAGTCTCTTTGATCCCAGTATTGTTTGGGGAGATGGTCAGTAACTGGGTCAAACTAACAAATAGGTCTCCTTTTCTTGTAACCCACTTATTGTGACAAACTTGTGGAGGGCAGAACACAATAAAAAGGTTCTTACTTTTTTTTTGTTCTATTAGAGCTTTGTTTGTAGGCCACAGCCCACCTAAGGTTTGGATTAATCAGAGCTTTATCAGTTTCACGTCTGCTGTAAATAATATTTTACGTCAACAATGTGTATGTACGAAGCTTTTGTGTATAAGGATAAGCCCTGAGAGGATCCCCTCCTTAGGGTTCTCTTTAGCAAATCCAAGAATTTCAGGGTCATTTAGCTCATTGTTTTTGTTTTATGGCTATGAAATGTTTTGGTTTACTCATATGTAAAGACAGCAAAAAGTGAAGCCACAACATATTATGGTTGGCTGCATTATAGGAAATAAACACAGAACTCTCCTTGTTAGCCAGTACAATGTGGGCCAAACTAAAACCTTCAAAAACAAGTTGATATTAGTTTTTGAGTTATTTGGTGATACAAAGGCGGGTGAATGCCAGCAGGAATAACCAGTGGTGTAGTGGTCCCTGGAGAAGTGGGTATACTCTCAATTTCTGCCTTTTTTTTTTAGTAGTCCAGAAACAGTGACGTGTCACTCTACTCTATTTAGTTTACCCAAAAATCCATCAGTAGTATTTGCTCACTATTAGAAAATAACATGACTTGATCAGGAGCAGTTCGTAGGTTTTACTGGTCACACAAGCAGCTGCATGAATGTAAATGTATTCAACATGAGGCAAACATAGGATAATGTTAGCCTTTCATAACGTTAGCCTTTCATAATGTTAGCCTTTCATAATGTTAGCCTACTCACACAGTTAAACCATTGGTGACAAAATTTCTTCTTCTCTAAATTTGCAGTCATATGGGCAGTAGTTTAAAACAGTGACTCATTCGGAAACCACCCTAAAACTTACCACAGAATTATGTGTTCCATCAAAGTAAGTTCTCTCAATGTGTGTCACTCACTTGAAATACTGTATGTTTATTCTGCCTTTCTCATTCGCATTTCCAATAATCGCGCATCTTTCAATGAGACGTGCAGTGACCTGTCAATCAACTGGGGTGGCACTGGCACCTGAGGCGTCCAGTCAGGTTCCAGAGGTGGCCAGCGCTAGTTGGCAATATTTTCCTCCGCATGATCCACCCTACCCTGCCTCTGATTGGCTCATTAGTCCTCCCTCACGCCTAAAGTTAACCAATCTAATCAGTGAAGGCAGCGAGTACTAGCCAATTAGAGGCAGAGTAGGGCGGGTCATGGCTTCACCATCCTTGGGGAAAAATGGACAATTTCGCTCGCAGATACTGAATGGTGCGCATCAGGGGGATTTATAAGTAGGTATACACAATGCTGACTGAAAAATAAGTAGGTGTACCCTGGACTACACCACTGGTAATAACCACTTCATGTCAACATGGACACAACAAGCAGGACGAAACAAATCAGATGGACTGTCAGTCAGCAAACATCACATAGTCTCTCTATTAAAAAAATCTCCCTGCTTTCCAGTATCAATACTATCACACTATTATAGTAAAGGGATTTAGAACACACCAACATACTCTCTGCATCCAGTCGCATCTTGCATAAAATTTTCCATGTCACTATGTTTTTCTGGATATTCCTACCCACAATCTGGGCCTCAGAAAATACATTACATTGACAGAGTTGCCGAAGCTCTAGCTGTGTTCCAAATCACCTATTTTATTTACTTCAGATGAATGTGGGGTTAAAAGTCAAGGCAAATATTAAGACCAAATATTAGGTCCATTTGTGTGTAAACTGCATGCAACATATGTACTTTATAAGTGCAGTTGCTGTTTACACAATTTGGAAAACTGCCCTGACTCCAAACTGCATCACAGAAGCACCACGACATCTCCTGTAAGTGTTATATTCTGACTTTTATTTTTCATAGTGGCAGAAAATAGTGATGCATCATCCATCTTTACATACAGTCTACCTACTCTCTCAGTACTTCACAGTATCACTTTCAGATACACCAGCCAGCTGTGTTCAGCTGTTTACAATGCCTCCACCGCACCAAACAGCATGCAGGCAAAGTTGGCATCTAGCTTGTAAACACAGCAAAATGTTCAGCAGCTTAGGAGGTCGAAATTTCCCTCAGGAGTTGATGGAGAGCATTCCATACCTTAATGGAGGGGGGATATTGGACTTAGGCTCTCCAGCTGGCCAGAAACATGACTCCAACTTAATGCTAATCTTTCCCCCATATCTGCTGAATGCGTAAATAAACAACAATACATTAAGTGCGATAGTTCATACCAAAGTGAAAGAGAGTACAAGAAAACTTGCAAATATCTCCACTGAGAGACTGGAAACTTTCCTTAAAATGACTCAAGTTCTCAATAAAATGTTTAGTCAACTAATCAATGCTATTTTTACAGGAAAATAAAGAATATGTCTAACAGTAAAAAACATGAGGAACCAAATACAAATCCAGATTTACGATGAACTATCATCCTTTCACTTTTTTTTTTTCCACAGTAATAGAGAGTGTTCTTCATTGAATACTATACAGTCTGTTTGTCATGAGCTGACACAGTTTAGAACATACTGTCTGGGGCATGTGTCTGGAAACATTGTAAAACCACTTTTACAGGGTTCAAGTAAAGTGTAACTTTTATTTCGAGCCGTCATACTGCCCGTGAGTGTTGCTGGAAGATAAATAAGGGGCCTTGCTCTTTTAAACAGCACTGATAATAACCCTGCCTTTTGCATCTGTGAAAAATCTCCCATTATCTATTGATTCAGTCTCACTCTGTGTCTCAGTGACTTACGCCTCCCTCTAATTCCCATTACCGGGAACACTGTAGCCTTATCAAGGGAAACAATAAGCCACTTGTCAGCGCCGCAAGAAAATATGAGGAAGCATCTGCCCAGTCCAAAGGAACTCATGACTCTGTGGTGAAACAGCGCTCCGCCTTTCTCCTTCACTCTGCCCTCCTATGCTCCGGCCCTCCCCCTTTGTCAGTCCTCCCCGTGACCTCTACAGACGGGTGGTGCAAGGGTGGCAGCGATGTTTGGGGAAGCATCTGAACAGCAGAGTTAATCTGATCATCAGAGGATAAGTCAGAAATTGAATTTTTCTCCCTCCGCAGGGGGCAGGGTCTTTTTTGTGTGCTGCTTCGTGTGGTGGGTATATGCACAGGTGGGGTGGGGGGGCTTGAGGGGGGCACAGGAGGCCTGGGTGAGTGGATTGGGACACCCACGCTTTCTCGTCTTCCACCCGCCGTAAAACTGTCACAAAGATATGTCTCTGTCGATGATGGCATCCGACTTTTTTTTCCCCCCACCTCAGCCGCTCCGGTGCGGTGCTGGCTGTTATCTCCTTCCTCCCTGCTATGTCTCCCTGCTCTTTAAGACAAAGGGTAATAAAGCTATAAATTGTGTGGTCTGCGGAAGGTATGGACATTCTGTCTGGGAGAAGCTGTAAGAACTGCCATAAAGCACCCTCAAAGTCATAGCTAAAGATTTACAGTTATTTAACATCCTCCTCTTCCCCTAAATCACAGTGATAAGAGAATTAAGTGATGGCTATAGGTTCTTTGTCCTTAGTCTATTGATTTTCTTCGGCCCTCAGAAGGATCCTGAACATTATAATTATTGAGCCCTGCAGTTTGATGCAGGTTTACAGAGTAGGAGCAGCGCCCTCAGTTCGATTCTAACACAGTTAAAACAAAAGGCACCCGTTTTTCAATTTGGTAATGGGCTTCCAATTATGCTTCATTTACCTTGTTTGGCCAGAAAAGCTTTATCCCAGGCCCCTGTGCTATAAACAGCTCCTTTGTGCGGTGACAAAAACCCCAGTAACAGCTCTATTTATCTTCAATCCCGGCCTTTTTTTCCCGTCAGCAATTATTCAGCCATATGGATGGAAACATTTTTAGTAACACCTTTTGTTGTCATTTTGCTGCTACACTGATCTGTGGCATCACGAGGGCATTCCTTTCAGATAAACATCAACATCCGCTGATGTGTGTTGATAAGAGATGGTTTATCCCCATGTTGTGGAAGCTTTATCCTCACCATGAACTGATTGTCTAAAGACAGAAAATATCTTTAGTTTTGACTCTTTGTGTGTGTTTACAGATCGCTTTGTCACCAGCTACATGGGCTTATCCTCCAGAAGTCTCAAATATGTGCTTTGAAGGTAAGTGTTATTGTTCTGTCAGTAGAGAAACTCTCATCTTCAATAAACAAGGCAACTCATACGCTAGGTCATTAATGCTGTATATGACAGACTGATCAAGAAAAGGGGTTTCAGATAATGAATTCATCTCCTCTTGGAGTTCAGAAAAAAAAAAAAAAAACACAAATAAAGAATATCAGCTCAGTTGCCAGAAGAAAATGTTGCTATTTTACATTTCCACACACATGTATAATGCCAATGTGAGTTGTCATGAAAGGATTAGCTTCTTTTTTGTTCTGTCAATGGGTAGATTCACATTTTTACTCCTACAGGTGAAACAATAAAAAGTGTTTAAAAAAGTCTATTGTATATATTGTGAGTCACTTTTGTATGTATGTATGTATGTATGTATGTATTTATTTATTTTTTAGTGTAAACTCTTAGGTCTCTAAGGTCTGTCAGTGCATAAACCTAACCATAAAATGTATTAAGAGGTTAGTTATCGTTAGCCTCATAGAATAATTGCCGAAGTCATATTTTTAGCCAGATTGTGATATCTGTATAACTTTACTCTCCTGACACTGCTGCTTCATTTTGCATTACTGGCTATGACTTGAAAAAATAGGACTTAGGCAATTACGCTATAAGGCTAACAATATGAAAGCAGTGTATAAGAAACCATAATTGTCGAACAGCACCATAATAGGTTAAAGCACTATATCCTTGACACATAACAGAGCATGTATTGTAGACCAATAGACAGTATGTAAATACTGAAGAAATCCTCTGTGACGTAACCCACTGGTGTGTAAACTGCAATTCTGAAGCCTTGATATACAGTATGTATATCATGTTATATAACATTGACTAACAGTGTACTAATATATGCCATCAAGTAATTTCAGCTACTTATAAAATGTTAACACATGTAACATAAACACACTAATTACAACTACATGAGCTAATTATCATGCTAACTGACAGACCATATACTTAACCTATAGGTAAATTAATGCTAACATTAGCTAATGCAGTCAACTTATGCTGGTTATTGTAATTAAGTACCACTAAACTTCATCACAGAATCCTCTGGTTGTCTTGTTAGTGCCACACCACTACTGCCTTGAATGTCCAACTTAGCAACCGAGCTAATGCTAGTAAAACACAAATAACACAGAAAACATTGTACTCGTCTGTCAACCACACCAGACTCCTTTAATTATTTAAGTTTTTGGCTAAATGTTATTTAAACAGGTGAAAAAAAAAAAAAAAAAAAAAAAAAACTTTTTAATTTGTATTATGCATCTGAGTTCAGATGTTTTAACATGGTAGTCTATGGGTATTGACTCCCTGTTGGAACCAGCCCCCTGGTGGACATTCCTGTTACTGCAAATTTTGACACTTCCACAACAGCTTCTCTTTTTAGCCCCAGAGGTTTCCACTAGTGATGACATGAAATTTGAGAGATGGGTTGAGATTACGCCTACTCTGTATGCATTTTATTCCAGCCTTACGTGATATTTTTAGTGTCTTCTACAGCTATCTATAGTTGTACTTCAGTTATTCATATTTGTGTTTTTTTGACATGCTAAACCTCTATGTTTAAATTCCAGCAATTTCTAAACAACTAAAACTGTTACAGTTCAAGAAAAGTTTGTGTTTTACTTTTAAAAAAATGTCTAGTATTGACTGTTCAAGACAGGGTGCACTCTGTAGTACCCAAAGTCCTACACTCTTCTGGCCAAAACACCCAGAGGAAGAGGTTTTGTGGCACTATAAAAACGTCACGCTGATTCAGCCTTTGAAAGAGGACAGTCATCATTCGCTCGGCCACATAAACATACGATCGGTTGCTTCAAGCATCAATAGATGTTGTTTTTTTTTTTTGTGAGATGGTCTTGAGGTAGAAGAGATACACACATGAGTATATGCTGTATAACACATGCAGATATTTTCTCTCCCTTTTTCTTTCTTATATTAAAGAAATCACACAGATGTACGCGTATACACACACTCACCCACACACATGCCTCGGGCGCCACAGAGGGCCACAGCCCCACTTACCAGTGCCTGACAGTTGGCTTCTTAACAAAGACGCAGGGAATATAATTAAATCATTTACCTTTGATACTGAGCCAGCTTTGTAATTAATTAATTCACCCAGGGTGTGCAGGAATTACATTTACTGAGAGACAAGGCAGGAAGGAAAAAAAAAAAAAGTCTTTCTGCTGCATACTTTGGGGACAAACCCCAACAGCGTCCCCATACCTCCTCCTCTTCCTCCTCCTCCCCCCTCCTCTCCCTCTTCTACGTCGCCACAGCAGCGTCCTGAGAGACTGGGAGTAAAGAAGTTAAGTGCTTCTCTAGTTGAAATAATGACCCTCTGCTGATGTTTAGGCCTCATCAGCCGGAGTGCCCGAGGCCAGTTGAGGATGTGGCAGGAGGACAGGCCTTACTTACACATCTCTCTCATTTGGCCTGACCTTTGCGGCGGCTGTGATGTGGGAAGGCGATTGCTGTCAACATCATCAGTGTCAGATGGTACCAGAAATAGCCTCAGCAGAGAAGCGCCCTACCTTTTAAGCAGAGCATAATGAAGACATTGACAGATACAGGTTATGGTGTGAAATCCAACAATCAGACATCAAAAATGGCAAGCGTTCAATTAACATGAGTGAAATTTGGATTAGCTTTTGTCTGTACAAATAAGCTTGTAGGCTATGTGTTTTTGCTCAGTGTTCCTTGTGCTGTCTGTTTGTTGTTTGCCTTGGGTGTGTTTTTGCTTTAAAAAAAAAATGATTATCACATTTTTTTTCACCAAGTCAAAGTACCTCTGTAGCATTTGGTAAGATGCTCAAAAGGCAGCCTGAAGCAAAATCTTCAGTGTCATCCTATTGCCTTTCGGAAAACATCAAGCATTTGGATCAATGAGCCTTCGTCAGCTATCTAATTTTTTCCCCCTCCATATCGCTTAGCACTGACACTGCCAGTCAAGTATAAAAAATAAAGTAGTGTTGTTTTTATTTATTTTTTTTCTCCTCCTGGTTTGTAATTTACTGCCGCTGCAAAGTTAAAAGCATCTGAAAACCACTTCTGTAAATGATTGTCGATAAATTGTAATGAATCATATGGACCTGCAAGAAATGATTTATAATTTGGGTCTGCATGAGGATATATTGCCCTGAGAGCTGCTGGGAGGATTTGGTGAGCAACCATAGGCACATTCATCATTCTATAGTGAAGCCATTTTTTAATTTGAACCACTATTAAGTCTTGTACCATTCTGCCTATAAGACGACCACACTGCCTACTGACTGTCAGCCTTTCCATGGCCGTGGTTTTGAGACCAACCAGCAATAAATAGCAGAGGAAGCTGCAGAAACTTATCTGATGTGTTTTTGCTTAAAGGTACAATATGTCAAAAAAAAATCCATTTTGAATGTTTACGCCTATGTTATACATTATGTTAACTTCAAATCATTTGGAAACCTGTCAGTAGTTGCTTTTCCATTGACCCTCAAATTGCGTGAATATAACATGCGCATAAAAATTTACCTAATGGAAAAACAACAATTTCACCAAAACTCTTATTTTTCGATTTAAAGTTTTTGTGTTGGCAAGAGGTGCTTTTTCAGGCATATAGCACAGTTGGAATATCACACAAAACTGCAATGGAAAAACCTTTTTCCGCAGGTAGAGTCACATGAATAAAAACAAAAAAATAAAAGGATGTTGACGAACGTTACAACAAGCAAAGAAGAGGAGTTAAAAGAACACATGTGGACACACCAGGAAACCGAATCATTTTTAATTTAGCACGAGATAGAGGGGTAATACATAATAGTAATGAATATATCTGTAAATCAACACAATATTTACCTTTGTCGCCATGTTTATGGAGTGACTTCTCTTGTCATCTCGTGATAACAAATAAACAAATCATTGTATTTGGGATTTAATGGAAAAACTGACATTACGCACTTCTGTTTTTGCGATATTTAGTAAATATTGATAAAGTTTTGCACATATGTCCAATGGAAAAGTGACTAGTGATGTGTGACTCACTAAACACTAGATAACAGTTGGATAGACTTTTTTTTTTTTTCGCGCAATTTATTGTTTATTATTGTTATTATTTGGATGTTATTTTACAGTTAATGGTAAAGAAGGTCAAGAAGATGAGGTGGCTGAGTGCTTAAGGCGATGGACTGCTAATCCAATGTTCTGTGCATGCATGGGTTTGAATCCCATCCTCATCGGAGAGGAAAACCTTTGGGACCACCTGTGATCTAGAAGGTTGGCTGATAACTTGTTACCCTTGGGCAAGGCTTCTGCTTTAATGTGTTCCTGCATGTTCAGCAAGTGATGAATTAAAAGCAGTGGTTACATTTTGGCGTACAAAATACTGAAGAGTAAAGTATTCTTCATTAAAGTCAATATCAATCTACCTTACTACGGTGTGTATCCAGTTTTAATATATTAGCGCTACATGTGGCTGTGATATAATAATGATATGACACAAATGTGGTGAAAGTAACTCCATAACCATTATCCCATGTTGCATCAGAAACATTATTGTTTGACTTTTGTTTTGAGAGAGAGACCTCTACTGGCAGAAATTACAAACATTTTCATTATTGTTTCCAGTCAAATAACAGCTGCCTGCTTATGTGACTGTTATATTATACTGTAATATTAACACCACTTTTTATCTAAATTTTATAAAGACACCAATTGCATTTTACATTCTATAATTAAACCTACATACACATAGTTTGTATTGATCGTCAGATGGGTGTGATGATGACCTCTCTTTGCATTTAGCTAACAACTTCTGGAACACATTGCCCTTGATATTGTTGGTTTTGTAGTTAAAACATAGGTAAGCTACAAGCGTTTGTCTCTGAGTAGCGTACATACATATAAAGACAAACTTCCCCCCAATCCCTGGGGTTAAAACATCAAACCGTAACAAAAAAAGGCCTTTATTCCCTGTGGCCGTAACTCGACCAATAACAATCATATGGCAAGAGTATTTACATCCATCTGAGAAGATAAAGAGCATTTACCCAAACCATATGCTGCCTTCATAATGGTTAGTGATATTTGTGTGAACGCACCCAACAATTAATGAGGGAGAAATGGGGCTGGCGGTAACCTCCGGGTATTCCTTCGAAGTTAACACCCCTCTCTCTGAACCTCATCTCTCCCTGCCTCCCCTATGTGACTGCCTCCATCCTTTCATCCCCCATCATTCTGTGTGCTTGGGGTCCAGTGGAAGTGATTTATCTTAGCATGAAAAGACTTGTGATGACGCTGAGACAGGAGGCCCCGGGCCCTTGGCATTGAATGCTTCGATGGCGTTTGCATGAAGTTCACGGCCCCGGAGCCACGATAAATGTCAAGTGCAACAAACGTCCTGTAAATAAGATAGAGCGCTGCCAAGCCCACAGTCTGCTCATTGACTGCCCAAGCATAAGGTGGTGTGTACCAGTGCATGTTCATGTAGAAGCCCAACCTTATCCTCTCTTAGAATTAAAGGCAACAAATCTAGGATTTCATTGACAGGCTGAATGCACTCATGAACTTATGTGACAGCAACGTAAATGTGAGAAAATTAAGGCGAGGACCTGGAGAAAAGGGTTTTCTTTGTATCGTTAGACACAATTCTGTATTTTTTATCAGTCTAAGCACAGGATAGTTACTTTGAAAAATGCCTGTGAGATGTTTTTCCTCTCCACATCTGGCCGCTTCAAATCTGTATTTTCCTCCTTCTGCATTTTTGCTTTATTTTATTAAAGTGTCGCACTGATTAAACATCTAATTTTCAGTATTACAGACAGACATCCACTTGAGAAGTAGAGAAAGTCTACAATGGAAAAAACATTTGTATTCCCAAAAATCTGTTACGGAATTTGGGTAGTTTATGTACTTTTACTGAACCACGTAATCTGCTAGTGCTTTACTTTAGTGTTTCCATTCTGCTCTTCTACAGTTATTTTAAAATAAGTAATTTCTCTATTCTCTCTAAACTATTGAATTTGCTGAAAAAAATGCATTGACACAAAGGCCTGTTTTTCTGAGCTCAAGAAAAGTAGATTTTTTAGAGATACATGGTTGTCATAGGACCGGAATGCTAATAGTATAAGGCTATGTTCAGACAGCAGGTTTTCTTGTACAATTCAGATTCTTTGGTGGAATATAATTTTTTTTGTGTTTGTTCATATTACACATTAAATGCGACTTCTATCAGTTCTGAGTATGAACTAAATGCGACCCTGAAGTGACCCACATGCGCAAAAGAGGTCCTGATGCAATATGTGACTATGCAGGCACACAATGTGTTTACAGTAGTAAATATATTTTTCCTGCTCCTCCACCTGGGATACAGAATTATGATGTTTGTTACATTTCAATGGTGTAAAGCTCAGATAAATGCGACCTGGCCGTTCAGACTGAAGTTGCATTGCAAAATATCAGATACGTATCGGATTTAGGACCACATATGAAAGTGGCCTGGGTTGGATCTGTAAAATAAAATCATATTTGTGTTTTTCAAACTGTCTTTAACAGATCAGATACAGTCACATGGGCAAAAAAATCAGATTTTGGCCACATTTGCCTGCAGTCTTAATGTAGCCTTTGATCCACTGCTGTCGATTACACAAACTACACAACAACTGACACCGACATGGATTATTTTACTACACGTTGGCTGGTTTGACTATTTTGCTGATAGAACTTGTATTTCAGAAAGGTTGTGAATACAGAACTTTTACTTGTAGTATTCCACAGTCTGGTATCACTCATTTTATTTTAGTGAAGAACTCGCCCCCACTATGAAAATGAAACATGTTGGTAGTAAACAACAGATGCATGATTTCCATTCAGAACAGTGTGTACAGTATGAGCTGCATGTGTATTGTAGAGTACACATACTTTTGCTATGTGCTCATTCTTTGATAACAAGCCGTCATTGCTTTAGGCCTGGAGCCACATGTTGACCTCCACTAAGGCCTATATTATCACTTTACTAGGCTAGGAATAGGCTACGGCAGAATAAATGCAATTTACATCATAGAAATAAAGATTGAAACAGAAGGAAATACATAAATGAAGTGGGAAAATGGGAGGGGATTACAATAAAACCAAGAATAACAATAAAAACCATAATGAGATGTTATCCTAGCAGGTCTTTGGTGTTTATATAAAGGTTGACTTCTATGAACAACCAAACAAAACTACATAATCACAGACATTCAACAGGATTCTGATGGTGTCTGTGATTTGGGTTATTAAGAGTCTGGTTTAGACCAACACTAAATATGTTATGATGTGGCACTATATAAATAAAATTTGATTGATTGATTGACATATAGAATACCAGTGGCAAAATTACTATCAGAAAAATACCATTATAGAAAAGTTAATTTAAAACAACTTTCTGATATGATATAATCTGACAGTCTAAGGCTACGTTCCAACTGCAGGTCAATGTGGCCCAAATCCAATTTTTTTGCCCATATGTGACCTGTAACCAATCAGTTAAAAACAGTTTAAACAGCACAAATCTGATTTTTTTTTTTTTTTTCAAATCTGACCCATGCCACTTTCATATGTGGTCCTAAATCTGATATGTATCTGAAATTTTGCAATGCGACTTCAGTCTGAATGGTCAGGTTGCATTTATCCGACCTTTATGTCATTGAAATGCGACAAATATCACACTTCTGCATCCCAGGTGTCTGTAAACACAATGCGTACCAGTGTGATCACATATTACATCAGGACCTCTTTTGCACATGTGGGTCACTTTAGGGTTGTGTTCAGTTCAAACTCAAAAGTGATAGAAGTTACATTTCATGTGGAATATGAATGAGCAGACAAAAAAATCAGATTTCACCAAAAAATCTGAATTGTGCATTAAGACCTGCTGTCTGAACATAGCCTTAGATACAAACTAAGGAGCACAGACTGCAAAAGTTCAGTCCTGTTGTAATTTTTTGTTGTTTAACTTTTTTCTTTTTTACTTTAGTTTTACTCTGTATGGATAATAAAGACTTGTTACAGGACCTAAACTGATCCGGACACTCATTCAGACTAATGTAACACTTCATTTAGGATAGTACGTCATTTGTAAATCAAAAGCACGAAAAGCATCTAAAAATGGTTCAGTAAAAACTGACAGCTACCTGATATAGAGACCACATTCCCCCCTTTTCACTGAGATGACAAGGTGCCTTTATTTAATTCTGAAATGTCATTTGAGGACTTGGCGAAGTCACCCTGGAAGTCATCCCAAGCACATACTTCAAAGTATCATTTTATTTGATCAACCTCTCCTACTTCAGGAATTTCCCTTTCGGTTGAAAACGAGTAACAGAGCAGGAACAGGGCTTTGCACTATTAGAATTATCTGGGGAAGTACAGTCCTGCATATATCACCTCCACTGGTGTCATCCCCAGTTGATAAACTGCATTTCCTGTCAGTGGAGGACACTGAAGGTTACAGCGGAGATTAAAAAGAACAAAACAACCAGACCAGAATGGTGACACATTCTACCTGCCAGAGTGCTCTGGATAGTTCTGACAGTTTAGAAGAGCAGGGGAACAGACCTCTAATGAATTCTCTGGTGGTTGCTAAATATGGATGTAATGACAGCATTTAACATATATGAGACCTTGCATGTGACTGAAACCGTTGCGGCATCACGACATGTAGCCACATGCTTCCATCCAACATAAAACATGCAGCAATATGCAAACATTTGCCTACATGCACTCAGCTGATTAAATAGCTGCATAAATTACTGTTCCTTGTCATTTTTTGATATAAAGGCAGTGACTATTTCCTCCTTCTATTGAATTGACTCACAAACATCAGCAGCACCACTCACAGAGGGTTCAGCCCAGGGAGCGTGGCCTGCTGTATATCCAAGTCTCAGCAGTGACCATAAGCTGCGTTTGCTCACCAACTCCAGACACACTGAGGCAATTTATGAGCCTCTGGCTGCAGGCTGATTAGAGCAGTGCTTGTAAAATGTATTTTGGCATGTATGCTGGGTTTTACTGGAGCTCCTCCTGTCATACATCACCCATACATCAGCAGTGGAAGAAAGAGGTGAAACAAGAGCAGCAGAGGGAGGGGTGATGGTGTCAGTGTCGAGGGAGGGCATTGTTTAATCCTCATACGGACTTCATTTTGGAAATGGTTTCACTCAAACTGTCAACACCTCATATTTATTAATTTCTGGGAACATCACAGAGAGGAAAATGAGTGAAGTCATAATTATGTACTACCCTCAGTGTCTTCCATTTTCTCATATTTTTCATATTTACTGACACTTCAGTTTTCATCTCCTCCTCATCAAATACTCTACAGCTATTTATTTTCTGCTCAACTCCAAAACATAAGAGCATGTGCAGCCATCTCCTGGCCTTTATCCAGCCCTCAGCTGGGCTCCTCAGGAAGTATCCATGGGCTCTGCTACCTGTCACCCAACTTTCAACATGATTTGTGGCAGCGCTGTCTGACCAGAACAATTGCATTAACAAGCGCCGGAAGGCCCTGCCTGTCAGGCCCCGCTGATACCATGTGAGATCTTTATTAAATTACAATTATGGGACGACAAATCCTCTCATTGTTCCACCTTATGGGCCGCACTTGGACACGTGCCACCGTCACATGAACACAGGGTGAGTCATTCCTCAGGGACAGGTCTTTACCCCTCTGCTGTCTCGTCCTCTGTAGCAACAACACTGCTGGGAGAAATATGAACTGAGAACACACTGTCCAAGACAATTACACTGGAAGGAGAAGCCAAATTATTTTCTAAGATTTTATTCTGTAGTCACCAGTGGACAATAAACGTTTTTCAGCACAACCTCTCCAGAATCATAAGAATGTTACTGAATGGGTTAAGTCCAGTGTTCATATAGGTGACCTCTTGTGGTTGTGAAAAATGTGCGTAAAATCAGAACGGTAATACTCTGACGTGTTTGTTAAACTGGGAGAAATATAGAAGCAGGATCACCAGGTTGGGGTGGAATGGCAGAATAATAAATACACTGTTGCCCATAAAGCTGGAATAGAATATTTTTTCCTCTTCTCATGAAATGATTGTGACAATGTGATTTATTATTAATGGATAAAGTGTAACTAGACTCAGTATGTAATCATTGTGCCTGGTCAAAGGTGATTACAGATGTGTGTAAAAAGGAATAAAAAGAGGAATGTGTCTAAAAATAGTGTAAGTACATAAAAGACCAGTGTTAAAGGAGTGATATTTTGCTTTTTTTTAAATGGAATTATGCATTTTTAAGCATTTCCATGTGGTCTACATAAACTGTAAATGCTATGCTTGGGTCTGAATTCTTCATTAATTCAACTCCACAGGTCCATCTTCAACCCTATTTCTGAGTAATGACACCAGAAAGGTCATTTGAGCCCTGGCCCTTTAAATGCAAATGAGCCACTTCCTGCCCCACCCCCTCCAGGTTGTTGACTGTGCTGCTCTGTCCCGTTCAACCAACAGCTGAACATTTTAGGTAACTGGCTCGAAGTTTGGACATATTTTCAGTTTTTACTACAACAATTATGTCGTACTCTGAGTAATGTTCGTCTTGACCTTATATGTGCAAATGTTGTGATGTCACTAGTTATAGACGTAACAAATTAAGCAGGAATTAAAACAGGTTGTAGAAATCCACTCAATTTTTGCCAAAATGAATATAAAGATAGCTTTGCAGCACCTGGAGGGTTCAAATTCAAACTTTTGGAACTGTTAGGGTCCAAATACACAAATGAATGTACCAAAGACTAATAAAAGTGGGTTTAGCAAAATATGACCCCTTTAATATTTCAAACTGGAAACCAGTGTTGGTAGTTTTCAACTGTGTTCATATGTTATAATAACCACGCTGACTTTTATTGTGTAAGATTCTTGTTTTCTTAAGATGATTTGGTCTCTTCCAAACCAAGGTTATTATCGTTAACAAAAACTAATGAAATGACAAAAACTAGAATTGTAAAAACATTCTTGTTAACTGAAATAAATAAAAACTATAATTAAAAGATAAAAATGATAACTAACTGAAACTGTATTGTGTGCTTACAAAACTAACTAAAATGGATAAAAATTATGGATAAAATTCCCTTTGTTTCCGTCTTTGTCAATGTCAGATTGATACAAAATCAATTTATTTCCCTCAAGCAATTTTAGCTGGTGGCACCATATGATATTTAACGGTCCGTCACTTGTCGTCACTTGTGGTTTAGAGTCGTCTTCTGGTCCCCACTCTACCTGGAAACATGGAGACTAAAGTTTGGAGAAAGCAGCAGAGCCCTGTACGGGATTTATTTGAATTCGACAGTGAAGAAGAGAAAAGATATAAAAAACTAAAACTAAACAAAAACTAAGCATTTAGAAAATAATGAAAACTAATATAAACTAGCAAACCTGCTCTAAAAACTACTGCAACTAACTAACTGAATTAGAGAAAAAAAAGTCAAAACTAAACTAAACTATAATGAAAAATCCAAAACTATTGTAACCTTGTTCCAAACCCTTAAACCAAACCAAACTTGGAGCCTATCTCAGTTAGCATCAGGTGAAGGTGGGTTACATGTTACCAGGACATTTCAGGACTAACGTATAGATACAGACAACCATTCACACTTACATGTATTTTCGAGTACATGATGAAGCCAGGGTCCATGGAGAGAACCAACAGAGACACAAGGAGATCATGAGAACTCATCCAGACCAGTGCCAACCACTGCACCACCATGCCACTAAATGGGCTGTGTTTTAACCATAGATAGATATATTTAGAGGAGAGAGGAACCATGATGTAACCCATTGGTTTCTGAACTGCTGTTTTGATGCAAGTAGTTTGCGATTTGGCTGTCACCATGTTGGCTTTTTGGAACCATCTGTGAGGGATCATGGGTGAGGTCATGAGAAATGCTAACTTACTGACTCAGTAAAATGGTAAAGTTTATCAAGCGCTGCCTAACAAAGTGATTTTACAGTTTTGTTATCGGAACTATGACTACAGTTGAGTAAAAAGAAACTCAGTAGGAGAGTGAACTGTCATTCACACACCTGTCAATAAAAGCCCAACATCTACTGACCCTGAGAAATAATTTAAAGATAACCACCAGATAACATTTTCAAGGGTCCAACCATATGAATGAAAATGACTCCTGGACAAACATACTGAATCAGCATTTTTAGAGAGAACTTCAATGTAAGTCTATGGGAGCTTTTTACACCCAGCATCTAGTGGCCATCAAAGGTATTACACTTAGAAAAACTTACCATTGACTTCGTTTTGGAATCAAAGTCCATGTGCATTGGTTTACAGAGAGACTTGTTTAATAGACTATAAGGCAGTGTTTTTCAACCTTGGGGTCGGGACCCCACATGGGGTCACCTGGAATTCAAATGGGGTCGCCTGAAATTTCTAGTAATTGATAAAAAAAAAGAAAAAAGAAAAGAAAAAAAATTTACAAATAAAAAATATATGGTGAGTTGACAGAGACAATCCCAACACATAAAAAACATGACAAACTCTGAAGCTGAAACTGAAGCACTGTGGTACTGTTTATCTGTCAAATGTTCATTGTGGTCTGTTTCAGATGCTGCAGCTCTTTCATAATTTATAGTTTGAGTTATTGTTTGTTCAGTATTAATTGTCAGCCTTGTAAATCCAAGCTGGACTGACTGTACATATCTTGTCCAAGGAAAATAAAATTCTCACTTTGTGCAGTAATCTACACCTGGCTTTTCTGCCTCTGTCCATAATAATATACATTATATAGACTAAATGTCGTCAAAAATTAACATTTATTTACAACATAGTATAGCAAACTATTCCATGATCAAAAACAAATGAATTTTAGCAACAAAAAAAATGTCTCCATTTTGAATGTCTGGGGTCGGCACAAATTTGTGATGTTAAAATGGGGTCACAAGCCAAAAAAGGTTGGGAACCACTGCTATAAGGCAAAGTGCCAAGTGACGGCTTGGTTCCTTAAATCCACCAATGTGTAATAATCAACAATAATCAACAATGTGTAATAATCAACAATAATCAACAATTTGCAATGACTACTGTACTTCCTACCTCTTAGTCCTCTACACCTAACTGGATATGAATGTGTGACTTGACTGAATGGGAGAGGGGTGGAGTGTGTGTGTGTGGTTTTTTTGGGGGTTTTTTTGTTTTTTTTTTTTGTGTGTGTGTGGGGGGGGGGTTGTTTTTACTGGTTGTTTTTTTGTTTTTCTTTTTTAACAATTTAAAGCTGCAATTGACTTTCATCACAAATTTTTCTTCAAATTTGTAAAACTCAAGTGATAACCTCCTTATCACTATTCCATTAGTCTTTCCTTGCTAACACACCCAAATCACTTCCCTCATGGTGAACAACTTCGAAGATTACTCCATCACAAGCAGTCCATTTGTTTACATACCAAACTAATATGTCACACGGGCCTTTTCAGAAATTTTGTTGCAAAGTGCATTATGGGAATTGGAATTTCTCACTGCCGCAGTATGGCCGCAGCAGCAACAAACACGGAAACAGCTTCATTGCTTCTTGCTGCTGTGGCTGCATGGAATTCCGAAAAGGCCTAAATGATGGTGTGGTTTGGGCTTGGTATGTACACAGACAGCTTGTGATGGGGTACACTTCAAAGTTGATCACCGTGAAGGAAGTGATTTAGACGCATTAGCATGGAAAGATCGCATTTTCTCAGAGGATCAACTGAGAAATTTTACATTACATGGAAGCCTTTCCTCTCATACTTTGGTAAAACATCGATAGAAAACATAACAGAATAGAATAACTATAAGCCTCATAATTAAGTGAATGTGGATCAATGTGGGTGGAACTGGGGAGGGTACAACTTTTCTCTCTTTTTTTTTTTTTTAGTTTAGTTTAAGTTTTTGTTTGTTATTAGGTGGTTTTTGGAAAACTGGAAAATTGGGCATGCTTATATCCATGCTGGGAGGATATGTATACTGGAAATGTATCCTAATAAAAAGATTATTAAAAAAAATAAAAAAGCATGGAAAGACTAATGGATTAGTGATAAGGAGGCTATCACTCGAGTTTTACAAATTTGAAGAAAAATTAGTGAGGAAAGTCAAACATAGTTTTAATACTATTTAAATACATTGCATTTCATAATGAGTATTTCTTTTTTTTTTTTAACTCATGAAGTACCATCTCTATAAAGTGCATCAGAATTCCATTGTGTATGCTCTGTGTATACAATGACAATAATAGGAATCCTGAATCCTGAATCTTGAAATAATCCCAGATACTGTTGTAGCAGCTGGGTAGAGTGAGGGAGGCAGAGTGTCTTCTGGGAAAATGGGGTTTAGCTCTTTTGGAATATATGAGTTTTTCCCTTTTTTGTTTCTTTATTTTGTTTTTTAAAGCAAAAAAAAAAAACAATAAATGATGGAAAACTTGAGTCAAACAAAGTCAAAAGCTTCTGACATGTCAACACACATTATCACTGACTGACACATAAAAAATTTGGTTCTGCCTATTGTCATTGCATGGATGATTTTTATTTTAAAAGATAATGCACAAGAATATCTGTGTGTTCATTTTCACTTCAACATTCTGGGAGGTAAGAGTACTAAAGTTATGTTCACACTGCAGACAGACGTGGTCCAAATCTGATCCTTTCACTCATATGTGACCTAGATCTCCTTTTTACGTGATTGTGTGAACAGCACTAATCACAGTAAATCTGACCTTTTCAATTCTGATGTGGGCTGCTTCTATATTTGGTCCTGACTCAGATACAGGTCTGCTGTCAGGTCAGATTTCAGGCAACTTTTACACTTTAAATGGAAATTTGTCACAACTTTGCACTGGAGGGAGTCTCTCACATGCTATGAAGTAGTAAAAAATGCAATATTATATACATAAATGCAACAGTAAAATTAATCAAGAGCATCATATCAGACGGACCATTTTCCTATATTAACAGTGATAATTTCCACATATTTTAGCTTAACCCTTTCATGCATAGTGGTCACTACAGTGGACAGTTATTCTCCAGCTGTTCTCTTGTATGTTGATGGCTTTTGTTGTTTTAGTTCCATATCAGCCAACACAGTGGACACTTATGCACCATCTCATACCCTGACATTCAGACCATTATTGTAACTTTGCTGTTCTTGTAAGCCTGATCTGCAGTAACATTTTTTTAGTGTAAATCAATTGTTATTTGTTAGACAAGAAGGTTTTTTTTTTTTTTTTTTGCATATTATCTCCATGAAGTGAGTAATTACTAACATTAGAATGCGTAAAAATGTCAGAAGACATCAGATTAGCAGCCTTAAAAATGTTTTTATTTCATTGTTTTCAAATCACTTTCAGATATTGGGTTTTAAACACGTTTCTTTACTTCAAAAATTAAATGCATGAACATTTTTGGAACTCCTTAGAAAAAAAAAAAAAACTCGATCACATTGTTTTTTTCATCCCTAAGGAGGAATAAAAACACAGAAGAAAAAAAATCTTGGCTAAGGTTCTCACAATTAGTGCATGAAAGGGTTAAATATCATATTTTGACTCTAAAATTTTTACATCTAGAGCAGCGTTTTCACCATACGTGAGAATACTTTTACTGAAGAGAGTGATCTCAACACTTCTAACTCGCTGCTTTGTTGCATGTGGTGGAGTTCAAGACTGTTACCTGTTCACACAAAAATCAAGGATTGACAGTCAATATAGCTATTGACAATGGAAATTTAAAAGCATTCAGCTCAACAATTTCTCCATTTCCTCTAAGTTTTCTGTGTCAAGTTTTGTGATTTTTCAGTTGAAATGCATCTCAAATTGGGTAAGGCCACAACAGCCACACAAAATAATAAGATATGAGCATTAACCCATAAAAACCCAGTGCTACTTTTGTGGTGGTTCCCAATTGTTTTTTCTTTGCTTTTTTTTCTATTTAACCTTTAATTATCACCATTTATTATAATACAGTCAGGGAAAAAATTATTATACCACCCTTGTGTCTTCAATTTCTTGTTCATTTTAAAGCCTGATACAACCAAAAGTACATTTGTTTGGACAAATATAATGATAACAACAAAAATAGCAAATAAGAGTTTAATTTCAGAGCTGATATCTATCCATTTTCCATGTTTTCTTGCTAATAACCAAAATCACTTCAGTTCTTACATCAATAGCTAAGGCATCATACTGACAAAAACAGTGCTTTTAGGCATTCCATGTTTTCGTTTCTGTCTGTTTTAGTCACATGGTACACGCAAGAGTTAGTACTTGATTACATAACCATTGTTTTGATGACTTTTGATGGTCTAATAATTTTTTCCACGACTGTATTATCTTCTGTATTTTGCATTTTTTCCGTGAAAATCAGATTTTCTCCTATATTTAATTTACTGATCATGTAGATGTTCATAGAAGTTCCATAAAAGTTGACATTTATTATATTAGAAAAAAAAAAAAAAAAAAAACTAGGGAAAAGTGATTTTTTCAGCAAAGAAATCAATAACTGAATGTAAAAACAAGTGTCTCCAACACTGTCATTTATCAAACTACAAGGATTTTACTCATGAATCAATGTTGTGCGTTTCCATGTTCACTATGAAGCCTCTGAACGTCCAAATGGGTCATATCTGATGACCATGAAAAAATGAGAAACTGTATTTTACCTAAATTATTTCAACGTATTGATCGGTTTAGTGGTTCATTAATTATTAAACATTTTTGATCAGTAGATGAGTTTGGTTGCCAGTGGCTGTTTGGGTCTTTGAGGGTTAAATCAGAATTGCATGATAATATTAGCAGTGCAAACATAGTCTAAGTAGCATGTTGAACATGGTGTACGGCAAGTAATACTATAAATCAGTGTTTTTCAACCTTAGGGTGGGGACCCCATGTGGGGTCGCCTGGAATTCAAATGGGGTCGCCTGTAATTTCTAGTAATTGATAAAAATAAAAACTTACTAATAAAAAATATACAGTGAATTGAGAGAGACAATCACAATCCATAAAAGACATGACAAACTCTGAGTCTGAAACTGAAGCACTGTGGTACTGTTTATCTTTCAAATGTTCATTGTGGTCAGTTTCAGATGCTGCAGCTCTTTCATAATTCATAGTTTGAGTTATTGTTTGTTCAGTATTAATTGTCAGTCTTGTAAATACAAGCTGGACTGACTGTACATATCCTGACCAAGGAAAATAAAATTCTCACTTTGTGCAGTAATCTACACCTGGCTTTTCTGCCTCCATCCATAATAATATACATTATATAGATTAAATGTCATCTAAAATTAACGTTTATTGCAACATAGTATAGTAAATTATTACATGATCAAAAACAAATTAGTTTTACCAAAAAAAAAAAAAAAGTCTCCATTTTGAATGTCTGGGGTCGCCAGAAATTTGTGAAGTTAAAATGGGGTCACGAGCCAAAAAAGATTGGGAACCACTGCTATAAATATTCAGACATTAATATTTACTGTAGAAAAAAAAAATGTTAACCACTGCTTGTGGTTTTTCTTTTTCTCTGCCATTTGTACTTTCTCTAGTCTAATATATGTCACACAGAATCATTTGTTATTCCATTCATTCTGATCCTGTATAAAGATAATGTAAAAAAAAAAAAAAAAAAAAAAAAAAGAATGACACGCATGTAACACTCATGTCCAATAACCTTAAATGAGGCTAAGAGAAGTTTGCACATGTGTTCCTCATGTAACACAGTCACTCTGATGCAATTCCAAACTAGACATGTGAGTGTTCATTAGCAATATTGTCAAGTAAGTCCACTAGGAAACAAATAAACAATTACTCTGACCAAACCGCCTTGGTGCATTAGTGTTATTTATGACCCTGGCATAAATATAAATTGAGGTGAATAGGAAATGAAGCCCTCTCTAGGGTGTCATTCAAGTCATGCCGGCAAGCAGTAATTCACAGATGCAGAAAACAATACAGTCTGCATATGATAATGCCATTGGTGGATAAAATATGCCCGCTACTCGGCATGTGTGTGGGCTGAGGCAATCACATATGCAGCGAAGCATCAAGCGCTCCGGAAGAATCAATAAAGTGCATAGGATTCTGGATTTATGATGACGTCCTATCGATCAATTAGGAGCTGACTGTTCAAGGCACTCAGAGATGCCAATGGGTATTATAACTAAATCAGAGGTTAGGAAGAATTACTGTATAACTGAAGATAAACTGCAGCATCTCACTTTGATAATTACTGTCACACCTTTTCAGAGGCTGATGGGAGTAGACAAAGACAGAGTGAGTGTGATCTACCACTGTCGCCCGACTAAAACTATGTTTCTGTGGAGCATCGTAACATTTGTTTAAGATTTTGATGCAAAAATATGTCCTTCATGTCCTAAACAGTCGCCAGCGACCAAAAGCAACAACCGATCTGAAATGTTTAATAACTCCTGGACCACTAATCCTATCAATACGTGTAAATAATTCAGGTAAAATGCAGTTTCTCAGCTTTTCATGGTCATCATTTATGACCCATTTGGACATTCAGAGCCTCCGAAGTGAATGTGGAAACACCTGATTCACCAGTGAAACCCATGTAGTATGGCAAATGGTTGTTTTATGTTCTGTTAATGATATATTTGCTGAAAAATTTACATTTTCTTCTGTTTTCTCTTTTTTTATGTAATAACCTTTGAATTTATGATATGCTTTTATGAGCATTATGATTAGTGAATTAAAGTCTCAAATTTTAAAAAATGTAAAAGTAAGAACAACAATGAAAAGTATGTGCATAACAAGCTGTGGAGTGACTTTGTGGAATAATCTAGAGCAGCAGATAAAGGAAAGTACAAACATAAATATATTTAAAAAGAGGTATAAAAAATAGTTTCAAAATATATATATGGAAGATGAGGGATACAAATAGTATTGTCCCAAATACCATTCGTAATTTCTTGAAATTAAGAGAGAGTAATTATTAAAAAAAAAAAGAAAAAAAAGAAAAAGCCTTAAGTTTAAAATTATTTAGGAATATTGAATTGAGATGGTAGAAATGTTTTTGTTTTGTTTTTGTTTTTTTTTATGGTGTGAATCTTTGATGCTCGATGCTGTACACATTTAATTTGACGTAAGCGGTGTATCAGGTGAAAAGGATAGGCAAAAAAAAAAAAAAAAAGCTTTTGCTTCTAGCCTATTCCATTTTTGGTTTTTATGTTTATTATGATTATTGTACTAAGTGCAATGATTGCTGTACAAACCCAAATAAATTCATTCATTCATTCAAAGGAGGAAATTATATTGCGTGAAAATGCATGATTTTCACTGAAAAATGCAAAATGCAGAAGATAATATTACAATAAATAGTCTTAAATCATTTAGGAAAGGTTTGATGTAGAGGAAAAAACATTTCGAAGTTACACAAAAATTGGTCTTTAAGGGTTAACTATTTAAAGCCGCAAACCTTTGTTTTGTTTTATTGAAAATACCTTAAACATTCCACATCGTACGTATTTAAGCCATCATACCATGTGTGTGTTGTGCGATTTACGTTGTTTTTTGAAGCTTTACAGATTTTTACTCCCTGCTACTCCTCTTCAAGAGCATATAGTATCTCCAAAAGATGGGCCAAAATGAGATTGACAGAGATAAAAACCTCCTCCTGTGACTTCTCAGGAGGAATAGAGTCATTTAGTAAATTTCTTGCCATGCGCCTATCACTCAAACTGAGCTGCTTTCACCACACAGCTGATAATCATACATATTCTATGTGCCGGAGCGCCATAAATCTCTGTCCCTGTTTCATCCCTGAGTCATTCATCAATCACACAGGGAGCAGGATGAAACACCGCCTGCTGGAAAATATATCATATTAGTACCTGGGATGTTTACCAAGATAATGTGAGACAACAGCAGAGGGTGAAATATAGCACTGCTGCATTCTCTAAATTAAAACCACTCCTTCTCCCCATTCAGACCACCCGGTGCTGTGGGAATACGAGTCTCTTGTCTACAAGGAGTGCACAGACACTGCCCAAGAGTCCTCACCCTTCTTTCACCTTGATACAAAATGAAACTTTTTAGAGTGTGCAATAATATCACCAAAAATTATGATTATATTCAGAAGTACAACAGTGGTAGGTGTGTAATTTTAAGGATATGATGTTATTTTAGAGTAGGAGTTATAAGCTTTGGCCTTAAATATAGCAGCTAAAATAATTCACAAGAAAAGTTTTGAAAAACTACCAGGGAAGTTTTTAACATTGGAAAGTCATTCATTTTGATCAGCTCAGGACAATATCCTTTTAACACATTAGTCATCAACCACTGAATGGACCTATAATACCTAGATCTATAAATCACTCTCTCTCCCTCGTTCTTCCATTTTCTATATTGTTCCCATGGCAGCTTTGATTTATTCATGATTAAAATAACCTTAATCCATGATAGATTTAAGAAATTTCAATTCAGCTTTACACCATCAATGACAGAGGCATCACTCAAAGTTCCACAGTGACATTATAAGACAGACATGTGTCATATCCATCAATGAATCGGTGTCTTCCATGTTTTTCCACTCATCAAACCTTGTAAAGAATCTTAGACCATGATTTTAGAAACATGTCAGAGAAAACTTTAAACCTGCAGCAGATAAAATTAAAGGGGGTATCAGAAGTTGAAAATACACCCTGTCTAAATCATGGCTAAGTATATATGTAGATGATTTACTGATGTTTAACACCATTATAAGACAGTAGTTTTTGTTACCTGCCCAGGGACTACAGATGCAAATTAGCATTTTAGCTATAATCCAGCATATTTACATCTGATGTTGTCTCATGTTCATTGTTCCGACCAAATAAACAAAATAAATAAAACAAGTAGTTCCAGGCAAAACAAACCCCACCCCTTGCATGTATTGTAGCTTATTTTGGCATTGATCCAGCTGATGTCATCATGTCTATGCATATGCTGATGTCTGCATAACAACTGCCTCTATATATGTGCCAAGTTTGAGGTAAATTGAAACAAAATAGATGTTTTTATAGACATTTGAAATTTTAGCCATTATAAGTAAATGGGAGAAAAAAAAAGATTTTAAAAATTCATAAAAAATTTGAACTTTTCCCAAAAATGTAATGACACATATTCTGGGTCACTGGCAATCTATAAACCCAATATGGTTTGAAGTCAACCAATAGTTTTGCTGCTATAGACATTTGAAATTTTGCCCATTATAAGTAAATGGGGGAGAAAACATTTTTGATTTTAAAAAATTCATTAAAAATTTGAACTTTGACCTACTGTTCCCAAAATGTAATGAGATCTTTTCTGGGTCACTGACAGTTTATAATCCTAATTTGTATGAATTCAACCAATATCTTGGCTGCTAGAGTGTTAACAAACAAAGAAACAAACCAAACCAGTAAGCCATTGCAAACTGAACTTTAATGAACCAGTATGCATTTTTTTTTTTTTTTTTTTTTTGCATCATTGGTCAAAAATTCTCCAACCTGGATTGTCTGATTCAAGTGTTCTGTGAGGAAACTAGACTCCTGCACCTGCTCTTGTCTCTGTTTTTAGGCTGTAGAAAATACAGCCTGTGACAGAAGACACTGACAGGCTGTAAAAATGAGTGAATGACAGCTTTAACAACCAATCACGAGCAGTTATGACCAATAACTGGAACATTTTGACTTCACTTTTCCATAGCTACAATAAATAGTGATGAATTGTCTATATTTTTATACATTTCTATAGTACAGCATTAGAATAAAGAGGAGTCAGTTACTGGAGGAGCATTTATTTTCAAAAGCCGTTTTTTCCTAATATCTGACTGGCTTGAACTTTTCTGAATTTCTTTCCTTTCAGTTTTTTTTTTTTCTTTCCAATTAGCAGTATGCATTTTAATAAGCGACTCTACAGAGGAATTACACTGCATGTCTTTAATGGGTTATGTGCCCAACAGCACAGATGAAAAATTAAACAATGAAAATGTCGCTGGAGCTGCTTATACAGGCTGTGTTAACTTAAATGTATATGCACCTAGACAGTCATTTTTCTACATGATACCCAGTTAAATAAATCTGTAAATCTGGAGTGTGAAGCATTAATTAATCATACAAAAAGAGTGAAAAACTGCAACATTACTGCACAGCTGCTGTAAAATTTAATTTAAGGGTTATAACTGTTAAAATATGTCAGGTAAGAAGAAAAGCTCCTGTGTTTATTAACAGTTTCAGCTCACATTCTGATTTTATGTGTTAAAAAGTTTAAGTTCTCCTGCATGTGAGTCACCCACTTAAATACAAATTCAGGTGTGAATTATCTGAAGCTTAGTCAGGATAGTACGCTCCAGACTGCATATACATAGTCCTCTGCTCTCACTGATGGTCTTTTCTCTCTCCAGTGTATCCCCTTTTAGATTAGAAATGTAATTTGGGGAGATGAATGTATTCTATTCCAGTTTGCTGTGATCGGGAGTACTGCTGTGCAGAAAACAGCATTGCTTCCCGATTATTGAATTTTTATGGCCAGGTAATTAATTGCAGATTCCATGTTTTGTTCTATTTCTTCCTCTCTGACATTTTAATTTCGACAAAAAGCCACGGTCTCCATGCAGCCCTTCTCTGGAGATCCTAATGGCCTATAAAACATGATGACTTATAGATATGGCACAGACTTCACTTCGCCAATGATTGTTTGAAACCTTGCTGATCACACAGAATTTAGTCCCCCTCTTGCTTCCTCCCTCCCGCCATCTCATCCCTCCCTTTCCTTCTCAACCTCCTGAATTCATTTCTTGTCAATTAAACTGCAGCTACAGTGTCCCATCTGAAGAATGGGAATCTATCAATGTGTCATCGACCGGGAATTCATTATTGGATGCGGCCTAGTAACTTTTCAAAAGCAGCGTTCGGGCCATTATTCCTTAAAGACGATTGTCATTACTTGACCAGGCAGGCAGTGTCCTTGGCTTGCATTGCAAGCACTGCATTTAAGGGCAGGGGGGAATCAATCGTAGCGTAGGGTGACACACACCATATCTCAAAGCAGACAGGTTTGAATGCTTATATCAAATCAGAATCCTTTGCTGGCACAGGGAACATTAGTTACCCGGGTGTCATGAGCACATGTAGGCCACAGCCAGCCATCCAGGAAGAAAAAGAGGGAAGGCGGTTTGTTATTTTATGCAGCTCTGCTGAAATGTCCTGAGATATTGATGAGCTACTATAAAAGATCATTCTCCCTTTTTTGTAATAAAAATAAATTTATGCTTTGATTTGTGACTCTGTATTTTATATTATTCTATAACACCAAAGATCCAGTTTTATTTTCATGCTATATGCAGTTGCTAGGGCTGGCCGGCAAAGTGAATTTGCATCTAAAATTTCTCATAATAAATTGGTAAAATAGTTCATGTTGTAATGCAGATTCAGCAGGATAATGCTAACAGCGTGGCTCATTATGTTACACACTGAACAGGCCATATTAGCACTTACCAACAGATTCTTTATTACAGCAAAATACAGAAGTGATGTTGAAATGAATAAGTCCAGTCCTTGGTTCAAACACTAATCTTTCTTGTGTTCATACCGACTTTAATATATGTTTTCGTGATATCTATCCGAGAGTGTTTATTTATCACACCCGCCCCCCACCCCCTTTTGCGTCTTTCTGCTGTCCCCTCGTCATGGTGCTCTTTTCTGCTGTGTAAGCACAAGTCCACACAACATATCACTCCTTAAGCGTATCCCCTCCTAACCTTCAAGAGTTCTCCCTGCACAGTCTCGGCGGCTCTGTAATGGCTGATGCAGTTACCATATTTCAGCCCTAATTGGGTCGAAGCTGCAGAGCCAATTTGGGAAGGTAGTTTGGAAGAGAGTTCCTCTGCGACATTGTTAGGCACTGGGATGTCTTCTGTGTTGCCAGGTGTGGATTGTAATTGCCACTGAATGAAAAGAGCACCTCAGAAGTGAAGGGACCGTTGTGGTTTGTTGGGGTATGAGGGTGCTTTATCCACAACTGTGTTTTCCTCTGTTTCTGCTCAATAAGTCAATACAGACAAGATGAGATTGGGTGACTTGTCTTGTTTACATCTCTTAGGTTTGTTTTTTGGGAGTTGTTGCCCGGAGACAACAGCGTTTGTTCTGTGCAACAAAGATGCGCACTCATCAAAATGACAAATTGCTTCACCACGCAACAACTGTATACCATTTCCTACCTTCATCTTATTTTCTTCTGTGCAGAAATGTGCTACCTCGCCCATGAAGCATCACTCACAGATGAAGATGCGTCTCAGTGTCTGACCTTCCAATGCTGCTCTTCAGAGTCAGGATCTATGGCAGCCATTTTCTCTCTAGCCAGTCATGAAGAAGCAAGAGATGTAAATGTCAGTCTGTGTCTCCTTAACACTCAATAAAGGGCTGGGATTGGGCCCTCCGCTCCGCCAGTCGATTGGCCATCTAATGAGGAGAGGCCTTACCATAACTCTACAAGATTCACTACTGTTTGTGTTTCACCAGAGGCCCTAGCACAGTAATAATTCCAAGTGGATAAATGTTTTCCCGATAACAAGCTGAAATAACCTGTCGGGCTGAAGTTGATGTAGACAAGAAGAATCACACAATTAGCGATCAGTGGGGATTTATCCTGGTAGCAAGAGACAGAAAGCAGGAGGAACTTAGTCCTTTTCTCTGTCTGGCAAATACCAAGGCTACTTCGCTCAGATGTGGTCTTTCTTCTGTATTTCTTCAGTCTGTGTGTCATCAGTCACAGCCTTTACCTTTGTAGTACCTCGCTCTGTTTTTACCTCTAAATGCCCCCTCTCGCTAGCATTTAGCCTGTTAATGTAATTGAACTCACTCTGAGAGGAGGGTGTTATGGATGACGCTCTTGCGATGAGACAATGCTGCCTAATCTCCGTTTATCTAGAGGCCACTTCCTGTCTTGAAAAACAGAGGTAGCGCCGCAACCAATTTAGATTTGCTGAAAAGATAATAATAATAAAAGGGAGCTTTTTTAAATAGAGCGCATCCGTTATTGTGAACAGAACTGTTGTGTTCGCTGATAACTGATCTTTAGAACCACAATGGTTATGCAAAAGGTTCATTCATGTGAGCTCACTTGAAGTTTTGATTTAGTTTGTATATTGGCACTTGGCAATAATTTTCTAATAAAAGACCTGAGAAGACAGAGATTACATTGTGTCAGTCCATTATGCCTCTCCATACTTTACAATGTTAAAAGGAGCTCTAAAGTTGATTAATAACAACCAATTTCGTCATAAAGAGGTAGGACTACAGTAGCTATTGTAATTAACCTTTAAGTGTGATGGACTTTACCGTATATTGCCCATTTCTATTACTGACCCACATATATCACGGCAGAATCCGCCGCTGTTCGCTGCATTCGAGGCCTCCCAGGAACCTCAGCCTACTCTGTGTCTGGTGACATCATGGCTATCCCCACGGGAGTGTGAATTATCTTGTTTTCACCAGATCTCTCGTATGTATTTTCTCTGCTGTTCTTGCACAAATGTATCATTTAAACCATTACCAGCACCTAGCTCTTTCATTAGAATGAACTATATCATCCCCTCCCCAGAGGCAGCCGCGAGCCACCGGACTGTGAGAATACATTTTAGTGAGGGGGAATATTGAAGGCGGCAACATGCCTAGGTAAAGTATTACTTAATTTATACTGCTAATGTATAACATTGATTCTCTGTGGGGAAAATAAAGGACAACATATTTTCAGAGCCCACATCATTAAGGTTTAATAATTTAGACCCAGTTAGCGTGATAATAAATATACTGAGGGAACTTAAGTGAGGGTTTTGGTGATGAATGCAATTAGAAAACGTTGCACTTACATAGAAGAGTAATATGAATGGGGTGTAGAAATTAATTGGAGCTGGAGCAATGGTATGGCCCGCGGTGTTTCATGGGAGGGATAAAAAACAGCCTATTTTTCCAAGAGCTCCATCCAGAATACTAACTATCCTCCGCACGCTGAGTTTCCTTATCAATATCTACATAACCAACAAATGGCCGTCTTAAAAAACGGGCTACTGCTTATTCGCTTTTTCACATGCAGGATTACGCTCTAAAATTAACAGGCGGTGATAATGTGCATTTGAAATTCCCGTGAAGCGTTTCATTTTATTGCTGTTTGGAGGCACGGCTCTATAGATTACCCATCCCGCTTCTAGTACGTCATTAGAAGGGAAATAATGGGATAACAGACACTTTTGCATATGCAATCCCTTAGATTCATCTGCTTCATACTGTATGTAGGCTATAAGGTGCTCTGTGCTAGCTCTACAAAACTATTTATTTTATTGCATTTTATTTTATTCCTATAATGAAGGCACATGAGAAAACGGTTAAACACTGATGAAAGCCAAAGTGAAAATTAAAAGCACGGGGTTGAAGGTACCTCATATTGAGGGACAGGCATCTGTCTTTTATAAAAGTGATTTTTGTACAGTACGAGTAATAATGCTTTTAAGGATGTTTTGATGGAAACTAGTTTTCCATTACAGGGTTTCTATTTTTCAGCAATAACAATTCAATGTGTATGAATTCTATCTTTATTGTTGGCTGTGTTTAAACTTCAGTTTCCCTTCAGACAATAGGAATTCACAGCAAGCTCACTGTAAAACTGAAAAATCTAGCATTTTTCAATATTTTGCACAAAATAGATCTTCAGAAACTATTACACTATTAAATTGGACTAATTTTTTCCTGCATAAAGTACAGATGTAGCTACTTGCCACTGATCAGCCACAACATTCTGACCACTGACAGTAAAATTGTAAACATGTGGTGCCAGGCACAACAAACCCCACCCCTCACACATAGTGTAGCTTATTTTTGGATTGATCCAGCTGATGTCATCATGTCTATGCATGTGCTGATGTTGCATATCAATTGCCTCTATATATGTGTCAAGTGTGAAGTAAATTGAAACAAAATGTTGTTTTAGACATTTTAAAAATTAATAAAAAATTTTAATTTTGACCTACTTTTCCCAAAATTTAATCAGATCCATTCTTGGTCACTGGCAATCTATAAACCCAATTCAGTATGAATACAACTAATAGTTTTGCTGCTACAGACATGTGAAATTTTGCCCTTTATAAGTAAATGGGGGAAAAACAAAAAAGATTGAAAAAATTCATAAAAACTTTAAAGCCTGACCTACTTTTCCCAAAATACAATTACATCCATTCTGGGACACTGGCAATCTATAAACCAATTTTGGTACGAATTCAACCAATGGTTTTGCCGCTACAGACATTTGAAATTTCACCCATTATAAGAAAATGGGGAAAAAAAAGATTTGAAAAATTCATAAAAAATTTGAACTTTGACCTACTGTTCCTACAATATAATCAGATATATCCTGGGTCACTGGCAATCTATAAACCCAATGTGGTGGGACTACAACCAATAGTTTTGGTGCTAGAGTATTAACAATCAAACAAACAAACCGAACCAAAAACAGTACCCCTTGCCTCCCCTTCGTGGGGCGAGGTATTATAATAATGTGGATTATTTCATTACAATGGGTCCTTTCATTGGTTTGGATATATTAGGCAGCATGTGAATATTTAGTCCTTAAAGCTGATGTGTTGGAAGAAACAAAAAGGACAACATAAGGAACTGAGTGACTTACATATTGTAACGATGATGACTGGGTCAGAGCATCTCCACAACTGCAAGTCTTGTTGGGTGTTCCTGGTCTGCAGTGGTTAGTACCGACTAAAAATGAATAATTGAATCAAATCCATGGAGGCCCAGCAGATCCATCAGGGATCTGCTGCTAACATCTTGGTCCAGATACCACAGCACACCTTCAGAGGTCTGATGGAGTACAGGCCTCGGGTCAGAGCTGTTTATGTGGAACAAGGGGAACGACACAATATTAGACAGGTGGTAATAATATTCTGGTCCTATAGATGCTCGACTGGTTGAGATCCAGTGGCTAAATGTTATATTCCACCAACTGTAATTAGATAATAAAAGTAATATTACTACTATTGGTGTATATGCGTTTTTACACCCTATGTAAACAGCTGTACTGTCACCTATAATAGAAAGATTTTTTTATATATATTTTAATTGTCAATCACAGTTTCCAATATGCCTCATTTTTCCCCCATTAAAATGACTTTCAGTAACTTCATTGCACTTTTGATCCAAATGAAGTTAGTGTAATGTGAGGGTTTGTTGGTGGTTTTAATGATTCGTTCTTTATAAAATGAGACAGCAGGACGGAGACGGATTTCTTCTTAAACAGTGCCTTACTTTTCACACACGGCAACTACCACCACAACACTTCCTGACACACCTCCTCACATGACTCAACTAACCAGTCAGGAGCTAGCAGTACCAAGGTTCTAATAGTTTTGGATTTTTGATTATAGTTTAGTTTTATTTAGTTTTGACCTTTTTTTTTCCTCTAATTCAGTTAGTTTTAATTAGTTTTTAGAGCAGGTTTGCTAGTTTTTATTTTTTTTTATTTTTTTCTAAATGCTTAGTTTTAGTTTAGTTTTAGTTTTTTCATATCTTTTATCTTCTTCACTGTTGTATCCACATAAATCCCAGACAGGACTCTGCTGCTTTCTCCCAACTTTTGTCTCCACATTTCCAGGTGGAGTTGGGACGAGAAGACGACTCTAAACGACAAGAAAGAAGAAGTGACGGACCGTGAAATGTCATATGGTGCCGCTAGCTAAAATTGCTAGTGCGAAATAAATCGCTAACGTATCAATCCGACATTGACAAAGACGAAACCAAAGGGAAATTCACACATAATTTTTATATGTTTTAGTTAGTTTTCTAAGCACACAATACTGTTTCAGTTAGTTATCGTTTTTTTTTCTTTTATAATAGTATTTATTTATTTCAGTTAACGAAAATGTTTTTTTCAATTCTAGATTTCGTTACTTTTCGTTAACGATAATAATCTTAGCAGTACTTAGATCAGTAAATGTAAGTGATTTAGAAAGGCAGATTCAACAGATTATCTTAGCTGCTTATACACTACAAATGAGAATATTTAAATGTGTAAATAATAATTCTGCAAACATAGATGTAAATAGTTAATTGGGTAAACACGCAATATATTTTTAACAAATACATGAATTAACGTAATCCACTGTTAAACCTTACATTTCTTCAACATAAATTACTTTAACTTCTGAGCCTTACATTAGTATTAGGCGCTTCACAGAAAACATGACATTATAAACAGTCTTTATGGACACTCCAACTATTTTTGAAATCTCCTTTGGTGTGACGAGTGCGTTCAGCAAATCACACACTCTTTGACGTTTGCTTTCCTGATTACTCATATGGGCAAAAGTTTCTGAAAAGGTATGGATAATAGTGTTAGGTATGATTATGACATCAATATATGTTTGGTTTCAAAACAATTGACGTAGTGCCTGCTGAGAAAAAATAACTAAATGTTCATTGTAAATTTTGCTTCCCCACCCTGTATACATATATATATATATATATATATATATATATATATATATATATATATATATATATATATATATATATATATATATATACTGTATATATGTCTGTCTTTTTGAATTGATATAGTAATCAGTAACTGTACAAAAATGTAAGTGAAATAAATGTTGAGCCTCTACATTTTTATGTGCATTGTTACGTCACAGAAATGCTGGATAGTAACTTGACAGCCAACAAAGAAGCAGTCAACACAAGTCATGTACAATTAATTCATTTATTTCTTTAATAAATCAAAATGCAGGCCGCTAACAAAAACAAAAAGGTCAGAGAAATGTGGCGGAGGCCGGGACAGTGCAGGTTGTGCCAAATAAATGAAATTAATAGAACAAAACAGGGCCTAACTGAGCGTCTAAATAGAGAAAACAGAAAAACAAAAGAAACACCTAAACTTATCTAAAAACTGCTGTCACAAAAACATACATGGGTGGCACCAACCAATAAACCTAGTGTACTAAACAAATGATGAAGCTGTGTGAATGCAAAAATGTACAGGGCACCCCAAACTTACCTATGTCCCGAACCTCACACCCTTGGCCTTTTAACAAAGAAAAAATGGCTCACAAAAAAGACTGTCATGGCAGCAGAGCCTCCTCAGATAACAGGCATGAAGGTATGAAGTAGCAGACCCGGTGTTCATCGTGTACTTAGATGTGATCATATTCAGTCTGTTTTTTTATCAGTGTACTTACTTATTCAGACACTAACTACTTAACACCAAGGCGACTGATTGGAATATTTTCAGGGTTACAAAATGCCAGTCAGCATACCTCAAAGACCTTGTAGATGTAGAAATAGAAGGTGAAGCGCTCGTAGGTTTGTGTAGCGTGTTCCCAGAGCGAGCTAGTTTTTACACACCACCAAAACATTAAGAATGTGCTGCCCTTGAAAAATGAAAATCAAAGGTATCAAAAACCTCCTAGGGATTAGAGCCAAGGAGTCTGATATCAAGCCCAGTTTACTCTTTATGATGCCATTTTCTTTTTATGGAGGAAGCAGGCGGTTGAAAGCTCGAGGCAGATATGGAATCCAGGTTTGAGGGTAATCTCCCATATACCACAGTGCATAAATCTGTTCCATTGATCTCTAGAATCATGCTTCTATTGACAAGAGCAAGTCTCCTTTTTTTTTTTTTTTTTTTTGGAAAAGCGATAACTTCACAGGGCAGTCCTACTAAACATTTATGGATGTCATTCCTGCCTTGGTCTGGGCCCCTGCTCTCTAATAGCTTTTAGCGTCATGTAACACTTCTACGTGTAAGTGAATGCACAAATGTGTCTGAGACCCTGCTGAGTAAGTTTACGCTAGCCGTTAATCATTGTCTGGGCCAGCTGGCTGTAGCCACTGGGCAGGTGGGCCTGTCAGGTTGGCAGCCTCAATCATGCAGCACTGAAACCAGAGCCACCAGGGACGACCATGCCCCTGGTGGCTCTCAAGCCCCATGTCAACTGGTGCTTACCAAGTGCTATTTTGACTGATACCTTAGATAACAGACCAATGTGTTGAACTTGCCAAAGAGCAGTAATTAAATACCTATAAACATACACATAAAACTGGAAAGGAAGACATGATGTTTTTATTTTGTCTCCTCTTTCGTAACCATGAAACGTAAATTCATTTTCATGGAATTACGTGTCTTCCCATAAACTTTAAGATGCTTTATTTAAACTTGAGATGAGTTCGTCTCTGATATAGTTTCTGTTAAGACCTCACAGTATGTACTTGAGCGAATAACAATCACCATGGCGACACCGACAAGCACAACAATCACGCCCCTTTAAACCATCAACCCATCAAAAGATTCCTCACCTAAAGGTCTCTCACATCTAACTAGCTCCTTGATGGACGGACGCGTCATGAGATGTGTTTAGCATTTTCCACTGTAAGTTAACACGGAAGATGGACAGAGCACTGCCCGGCCTGTTCTTCCATCCATCGCCCTGAAGTGGCACTGACAGGCAAGCATCTGTTCCCCCAAGGAGCTGACAAGTGTCCTGTGAACCAGAGAGGAATGCTGGGACCCGGGATTAGCACCCAGGCCAGGGATGAGAATATTCTTTTAGCGATGAGGTTTGGAAAAGTTTAGGATACATTCCTCCTCGCTGTGGGTTAAAGGTCATCAGACAAAGATGGTTCTGTTTGAGTTTAACGCCTAAAAACATTCAATGCACTTTGTAGTTTGAAGATAAGAGTTTGCTATTATCAGTGTTGGAGAATAACTGGTTCCATGTAATATGAAATATATCAAAAATATGATGAAAAAATGCATTACATTACAGCAATCCAGATGTTGGGGGTTATAAAGTTTACACCCAAGATTAGTTTGACTGTATAGAGCAGGGGTCTCAAACATGTGGCCCGGGGGCCAAATGCAGCCCACCAAAGGTTCCAATCCAGCCTGTGAGATGTTTTTGCCAAGTGCAAAAATTCCAGTCTTGAATTGAATTAAGCAAAAAAAAAAAAAAAAAAAAATTAGCTTGAATTAAGGAAAAAATCTTGAATTAAGCAAAAAAAAAAAAAAAAAAAGATTGATTAAGTAAAAAAAAATCATGAATTAAGCAAAAAAAAATTTAATTTGAAAATTAGCAAAAAAATATTGAATTAAGCAAAAAATCTTGAATTAACAACTTCAAATTTTTTCTTTGTTTTAGTGCAAAAAATAGCATTAAATTATGAAAATATTTACATTTACAAACTATCCTGTTACAATAAAATGTGAATAACCTGAACAAATATGAACAACCTGAAATGTCTAAAGAAAATTAAGCGCAATTTTAAGAATTTTCCACCTGTTACTGTTTACTGTCTTTTTAGATCCGATCAATAATGCACATGTATAAACGATAAGTTGAGGCCTAATATTGTTAAAATTGCACTTATTTTTCTTAAGAAATTTACATTTGTTCAGGTTATTCACATAGTTTATAAAAGTAAGTATTTTCATAATTTAATGGTGTGTTTTTTTCCACTAAAATAAAGACAAAAATTTGGAGTTGTCATTATTTAGAAGTTATTATGTTATTATTTTACTGGTCCAGCCTACTGGTAATCAAATTGGGCTGAATGTGGCCCCTGAAAGAAAATGAGTTTGAGACCCCTGGTGTAGAGAATATGTAGTTCGATGTATTGGCAAGTACAAGCCCAGTTCAATGTAAATAAAAACAGAAACCAATGATTTACAAAGCTGACAAATCCATATTTTATTTACAGTGTAAAGGGTTAGTGATATTCTGTTGTATTTTTGTAGTTTTTCTTTTCTCTTTTGTGTATGGGTATGTTTTTCTCTTTCCCTCTCTCTCTTTGTAGGTTGTGCTTTGAGTGAGGATGGGTTGCAGGTGTGGTGCTGGAGTGCTCTCTGATGATTGGTTCCTCAGCAGTGAGTGGGAAAATATAAAGGCGACTCACTCTACTTCCTGTGGACTCCTCTCTTCCCATCCTCCTTGTTTGACCAGCAACCTGTAATTTTGTTTGGAGAGCTTCTTTTTGTGATCAGACTCAAAAGGCAGGAATCTTTTCATTGTTAATTTTCTCCTGTTTCTTGGTTAGGAGTAAGGATGGGAATCGAGAACTGGTTCTTTTTGAGAACAGAAGATCCCAGTAGCTTGATTCCTTGGAATCGTTTGCCTGCCTGCTTAACGATTCTGCTTATCGATTCCGCCTTCGTTGCACATGCACGATGACGTCACGTGTACGCTGCATTGTTTTGGTCAGAATGTAGCCAACATGGCGTTGAGGCACAAACGATCTAAAAAGACGACACCAGGTCCACTGGAACACTATCAAAGCTTCCATTTCTTCAAAAGGGTTGGAATCCCTCCAATATGTGAAAACATTTGTCCACAGCATGTGATTCATTTGGTTCACTACTTAGCAGCTCTTGTGAATCTAGCAGCAGAGTGAACACCAGGCCGTCATGCGGGCCTGGTTCCAGTTCCCGGTGTGGGCGACAAACATCATACCCCCTCAAATACAAGTTTCCAAAGGTAAGGTAAAGGAAATGAGGTGCCAAACAACGGGAGACAGGCAGAGTCGAACCAGTTCCACGTAGTAGAAATGTGGCATTAGAGGAATTTGTAAAGCGTCTTTAGTTTCACTTTCACTTTCACTGTGCCCCCCTCCCCCACCCCAAACCAGGCCTGGCGTCATCTGTTATTATTATTTGTACATACTGTATATGTTATATTTTCTGTGCAGAGATGGAAATATACAAGACCGTTAATGCAAACACACTCGTTTGTACTCTTTTATTCCCTCACCCAATGAGAATCGATAAGGAATCAGATCGATAATGGAATCGGAATCGTTAAATTCTTATCGATTCCCATCCCTAGTTAGGAGTCTAAGTAAAAATAATGTAATTTGGTTTTTCTTGGTTTATGTCGGTAGGTAATCATAGGGGGCTTAAAGTATTATTCTGTTTGTTATTTTCGTTACTTTAATTCCCTTCCTGATTTCACTATTTTATGTTCTTGTATAAGGAAATAACTCAAATTGCAGTTTGGTTGATTACTGGTCATTTCTTTTGGAACTTGTTCCTTTTTGTTAAGGGACATGGAAGGAGGGGAGTCTCGCATCATGTTTGCATCTCGGTAACCCCCAGACTAAGCGTAACAATGGAAGAACAGAAAACATTTAAAATGTACCCTTTTCAGAAAAATCGTATGGTATTTTCGTATTTCGTAACTGAACTGAGGTTGTACAAAATCAGTTAGGGCTAGTTTTTTAATGTACATGCATGGTTATTACATGCCCCCCACCTAAACCAAATAAATAATTATATTAAAAATAAAAACTGATCAGCCAAAGAGTGGGTGAACCACAGGTACTTATATACAGGGTGTCCCATAAGTCTCCATACATAGGAAAAATAAACATTTCTTGACATAAACCATTTTTATTTACATAATATGCTCTATATGACTGCCATTTTGTTGGGAACCCATTTCAATGCGTGTCCTCCACTGCTGAAGAACTATAAAGAAGAAATATAAAGAAATACATGTTAGAACCATATGTATTATGTCTCCTATGTATAGAGACTTATGGGACACCCTGTACATATAAAACTAACACTTTAAAAATCATTCAGAATTTACTTAACATATGCAGCTTTCTGGTTGAGACAGTACAGTAAATATTAGTTCTGCATCTCTGAAGTAAAACTTTAATCTCCTTCCATCTCGAATAGAAGTGAACTAATGCACTCAATTGATTTTTCATGCACATCCATAAAATAAATGATTGAACTTAGTTACAGTCACTGATAAAGTACAGTTAATAACCAAAATGTTGGAGATTAAAAATGAACATACTCTTTTGTGTTAATAAAAAAAAATATATATATATATATATATATATATATATATATATATATATATGTAAGAATCAGAATTATTAGTAGTAGTAGTGGTAGATGTAGGAGGTTTTACATGGGGTGGCAATGGGGTGATGAGGGGTCTTTGCAGTGTGACATGGGAGGAAAAGACTGAAAATATCTTTAACTGATTAATCATCATATCATGTATGTGTCAAAATTGTTGCAAAATGAAACACCAGTGTTGTGTAAGAAAGTGTAATTATTGCCTCTAACACATAATATAAATATGTAATTAATATTTAATCTAATTCTAAATTCATATAAATGTATATATATATAAATACCAAATTTCTTATTTTTCTATTTACATTTCATTTTTCACTCTGTTGTTTTTCTACCTGTCTTTTCTCTGTACTTGTGTGTTGTATGTTACTGCTGTTAAACTGTGAAATTTCCCCATGGTTGGATAAATAAAGATCTTATCTTATCTTATCTTATCTTATCTTATCTTATCTTATCTTATCTTATGCGACATTCAATAACTGAAGTTAAACTGAAGAACTGAAGTCATTTTATGATTGTGTTTTGTTCTCTCCAGTAATGTTGCCCAGGCTAAAATATTTGTTAAAAAAGTATTAAAAATAAATCAAAATACTTTAGTTAGAAATGTGCACCTATTACATTTCCACCATCAGCTTCTCTGGTTATTATTTAAAGCATCTGAGTGATTGAATTATGTGAAACTGTGAACACAAATGTTTTGCCTAATCTTCAAACACCACCACATAAAAGAAAAAACACGCTTCATTCATAGTAGCAGCGTTTGTGTGCTTTTTTTTTTTTTTGTCTCGTCACTCTAATACGTTGTCTTTTGAAATGTGAGCGTCATCTGGACCGTGTAACTTTATGAAGAATCAAACCAATCATGATACTTAAAGTCTGTGAAGTTCAGCCAGTGAGTAGAAGGAGCGAGTACAGGGTTCAGACTCACATTTCAGAACATCTATTACAGGATCTTGTCTTTCTTATATTATATCTACACACTGATCCTGCTGTCACGAATGATTTATGAACATTAGCACAGCCAACGCAAAGACATTTTCAAAAGCCAGGCAACATGTGTTGTGCAACATCTGTTCCCGTGTCCACGTTGACCTGCTTGAACGTATATATGCAGACAATAAACACGCAACCAGCAGCCTACAGGACAGGGCAATATGAAGATGAGTGATTAAAGTCAGCAATGAATTAGCAGCTCCAGTGTGATGGGAGCGTGTTGGTACAGTTTATAAACAGCTTGAAAACAAACCAGCTTGGCCTTTCTTGAGTTTCACACGGCCATCAAACTGTCAGGTGGCGGGACAGGCATCTACCCTTTAGTGTCTCCTCGTCCCTCGCTGGGCCAGTAAATTCTCTAAAGAGCAAAGACTTCTTTACTACCGCACAGCTATCGCAGACCTCCTCTTTCTCTCAACTTACATGCATATAATAGCTGCCCTTATAAATTTTTAAGAGGCGTATTAATTAAAAAGTCAAAGATGATGTGACACTTTTACTTTTAGAACAGTGACTGGTAGAGATGTTGATGAACGTAGCATGAAAGGTTAGAAAAATCGCAAGGTTTGGACCGGTGCTTATATATTTTTTTATTTTTTTTTGTTCATTTCAGGTTGAATCCACTGTGATTTACCACGACAATAACTCAACCCGGTCTTGATATTATCTCCCGAGCCTGGATTCTCTGCGAAAGTTCCAGTGAAATTTGTGATCCTGTGTAATGAGAGTTGAGGGTGCCACAAGAAGTCACAGCCATAAAGCAAAGGTGCTGTGTAGATTATATTGACGTCGGTCACACATGCACATTGCACACATATTCACATCACTCACAGCTCTGTTTCTAGCCTTCTGTTTAGTGCTGCATTCCTGTGGGCAAGATTTATAAAAACGCCAGTGACAACACGTCCTCCTTGGCCTTTAAGACCTACATAAGTGGCGCTGTGCTGAGGCCAGCTGGGTATTAATAGTTGGCATGGGAAAACATAAATTATTGCTCTCTTACCAAAAATGTCATTCAATCCCTACCTCTACTTGTCAAGCTTGTCCTCTTGAACTGCTCTGTAAATCAAACCATATGTTCCACCCTAGGAAATATTCCAAATCCACAGGCTCAGCAATTGCCAAATCAACTTATCAATCAAACTGCATGCCTATCAATGTGAGCAGAGGAATAATGGGTTCTCTAAAAGGGTCTGTGTCCTTTAACGCTGCCCTTTGGGACTCTCTTTTTTTTTCACACATGTTTAATAAAGACACACTTTATTCATTAGCTGCCATGTCTTGTTGTTGTCCTGTCTGTCACAACAGCAGCTTAAAAAAAAAAAAAAAAAAAAAAAAAGACATACCCAGGGCCTATTTTGAGCTGTGGTGACCTAAGGGCAAGTTGAAGATGAGGGCAAAGTGTGACGGAAAGGACTGTGTGAACACGAGATCACCATGCGACTTGTATGGCCTCAGCTGTACTTCACACCTTTGGGGCTTCAGTGAGTTCAGAGCCCATCGCAGCGCTGGGAACCTCAGAAATATAATGAGCTGCAGTTATTACAGGGTGGGGAAGCAAAATTTACAATATTTTGAGGCAGGGATTAAAAGACAGTGTATGACCAATTAGTTTATTGAAAGTCATGAGAATTTATTTGCCACAAGAAAATTTACATAATAGAAAATGTTTTTATTCTATGTGTCCTCGTTCTTTCTCAATAACTTCCTTCACACGCTTCCTGAAACTTGCGCAAGTGTTCCTCAAATATTCGGGTGACAACTTCTCCCATTTTTCTTTAATAGTATCTTCCAGACTTTCTCGTAATAGTTTTGCTCATAGTCATTCTCTTCTTTACATTATAAACAGTCTTTATGGACACTCCAACTATTTTTGAAATCTCCTTTGGTGTGACGAGTGCGTTCAGCAAATCACACACTCTTTGACGTTTGCTTTCCTGATTACTCATATGGGCAAAAGTTTCTGAAAAGGTATGGATAATAGTGTTAGGTATGATTATGACATCAATATATGTTTGGTTTCAAAACAATTGACGTAGTGCCTGCTGAGAAAAAACAACTAAATGTTCATTGTAAATTTTGCTTCCCCACCCTGTAGTTATGCTCCTAAAAATGTAATAATTGATCTAATTTTTCTTGGTAGTTCTTATAGGTTCAACTGGACTAGTTTTGCTCTAATTGATATGATGTTTCTAAAATATTTCTGATGGGTGAATGAAGGAAGATATTGCAGAATTTTTTGGCGTTGAAAAAATGTTTTGCCGTCCATCCGTAGCTGGCTGCCATATGATCTCTTTTTTTTTTTTTTTTTAAACCCTATAATGCCAAATGTATCATATTTGATACTTGCGTTTTGAAGCCCTCTGCATGATCAGTGTGTATTTTTTTCTTGAAAAACCTGATATATACAAGTAGATACATGAAGAGAGGTGACAAATTGTATTTTACACCAATTATTTACATGGATGTATAGGATTAGTGGATCAACAGATATTAAACATTTTAGATCAGTCAATGCTTTTGGTCACTGGTATATATTTGGGTCTTTATGGATTAAAATTCAGTTAAAATTTGCAATAATTTTGGATGATTATTTAACTCATTGCTAAGCGCTACCTCTCTTAACCCTATAACGCCAAACGTATCATATTTGATACATGAGTTTTTAAGCCCTCTACATGATCAGTGTGATATTTTTTTTCTTGATAAACCTGATGTATACAATTAGATACATGTAATACACAGATAATCCACCAGGGGGAAGGAATTTGTTCACCAGAGGCCTTTCCAGTGACACTACAAGATTGTCATTAATGAGGAAGGAGGCAAAACTTTGACAATTTTGAAAAGGAATTACCAATTTGTTAGACAGGCTTGTGTTATATTATGGTTTTGTTTGTTAAAACAATTATAATATTTGAGCACTGAGACCCAATGTATCAAATATGATCCAAAATTGAAAACGATATTTGAAATAAATATTTTTTGGTTGTTCAGAAGGACCAACAAAGGCTCACATTTCAAAGAACTGGAATTTTCTGTCAATGATTTAATGGTTCAGGCTTTACAGGGTTAACTTTTTTATAGAACTGTTCAACATTTATAGATTTTTTCAACATTTAACAAATAACACTTATAATTTCAAGTAATGTGTTCATAATACAAAAACACCCCCCCGGAAAAAAAAAGGGGCAATACAAACAAAAACCGCATAACAAGATAATCAAAACTGTGCATTCTGGTGCATTTAAGGAAAAAAATAAAGAAATAAATAAACACGTTGATCACAGTCGCGGAAAAAATTTTTAGACCATCCTTGTTTTCTTCAATTTCTTGTTCATTTTAAGGCCTGGTTCAACTAAAGGTACATTTGTTTCGACAAATATAATGATAACAACAAAAATAGCTCATAAGAGTTCAATTTCAGAGCTGATATCTAGTCATTGTCCATGTTTTCTTGATAATAACCAAAATCACTTCAGTTCTTACATCAATAGCTATGGCATTGTACTGACAAAAACAGTGCTTTGAGGCATTCCATGTTTTCTTTTCTGTCTGTTTTGGTCACATGATACACACAGGAGTTAGTACTTGATTGTATAACCATTGTTTTTGATGACTTTTGATGGTCTAATAATTTTTTACGCTACTGTGTTTACAGTTCCAGGTCAAGTAACATATTCACATAGTGGAAAAGAGGCTCCCGTATTTTGTTCAATTTGTTGACAGAGCCATTTAGGGGGCATCTAATTTTTTCTGACTCTATATTAAGCATGATATCTGTGATCTATTGATCGTGTGTTGGAGATGATGAGTCCTTCCATTTGAAAAGACTAGTACACGTAGCAAGTAAAGATGAAAAGGCCACAACTTTTTGTCAGTTAGCTGGAGGAACTGAGTCATCTGTGCATGAAATGAGACCAAAAACAGCAGCCATATGAGCTTTTAATGGAAAAAATAGACACATCCCCTTTGTTATTATCGTCATGTTTTCATTATTGGATGTTCTTATTTTAGTAGTGACATTTTTAGTGACATATATTTTTTAATTTAGCTCCGTAACCTATTACATGTTACTTTTCCAACCCTGGTTATGCAGTTAAAATTGTTTTGTTTTGTTATGAGAGGGAAGATTCATCATTAAAATATATAATGTTTTTGTTTTTTAGATAACCTTTTGAAGTAGCATAGTATATTAAGGTTTTATTAACATTACATTTCATGCCATATATTCATATTATGTCATTTTTTTAATGAAATAACCAAATGTTAATGTTAGTCAAGGGGATATAATGCCGTTGACAGCCAAGTAATTGAACTGAATAAAATTATAGGTTTCCCTTAAGTTGAACTTTGTTAGTGACATTTGATATAATTTACACACAAGTCAAAAAACATACGTAGTATGGCTTCTAAATATTTTATATGGAAATGATACAAGTTAGAGCTTTAATAGTGATGTCAACAGATGATGTTGCTCATAAATGACATTATTCTAATATGCATTCTATCCATTCATTTTATAACACGTAATCTACATGAATGAAGCTTCACAATAAATAAAAGAAAAAGCCAGTCTGTCAGTTACAAATTTAATGAAAAATGGATGTATTATATCTCCATTTGCATCTTGTTGTTTATACACGTATAAGATTGTGACTCGGCCAAGAACAGGGAGATCACCAAGGTTAATATCTGCATCACAAAAGATTTTTCCACGGTGCAAAGTGTTTTAAAAGAGCCAAGTATGATCCAGTCCATGGGAAATGAGGGGTCGTTTTAAACGCATTTAGCACTGATGACACCCAGGGGAATTGTTTACCTAAATATGATTTACTGATAAATTAACTTCAATGTGTCGTCGTCCTCCGCTGCATGTGTAAATTCTCCCAGCATCACCGCTGAAGCGGTCATGGGGATAGGAGCGGATTCCCCTGCTGGCCTGTGAACATCTGCTGGGCCATTTAGCCAGCTAATAGATCAGCCTGGAAAGAGAGACGGCAGCAGAGGTGCAGGTGTTTCTGGCCAGAGCCAGAAGACATCAAACTGAAAGCCCAGGCCAAATCCACCAGAGCACAAGCTGAATGACTCACAGCCTCTCACAGATAATAAAACAAGCATAAAGTTTGCTTAAGGTACAGGTGGGGGTATTTTGCACCATACACTAGAGAGACCATGCACCGACCCCGGCACTGGGAGAGAGGTAATTGGATGCATATGGGAGGAGGTAAATGAAAGAATTTTGAAAATATCTCTGTGGAATACCTAATGGGGACAGGACAGAGAAGGAAATTAAAAATTATTCGAAGCAGATGGACTGTTCTTTGAGTTTTTCAGGGAAAATTTATTAGTGCTGTGAAAGAAATGTGTCTGTTTATTTTGCGCTGCCATGAAATGAATGGCCTGCTGAGTTGTGCTTGTGTTAGTTTATGACTGCTTGGCCATTATTCATAATTTAGAATGCATTTGTTATCGATTCATGATTTAGTGTGATTTATTGGTGCTTGTCAGGTTTCATTCAAAACTCCACCAGTTCTATTTCAGCAGCGGGCTCAGAGTTTATGAAAAATATAAACAAAGTTGGACAAAATACGGATATAGTTTCATTTGTACCTTGTTACATAACAGCCTTGGCTGGATTCAAGTAGTGCCTCACTGTAATTAATTTGTTCCTGTTATTTCCAACAATAAAATGAAATGCTGTAAAATCAGTCAAAGAACACAGTGCATTGGAAATGTTCAACTACAAACTACAGCACCCTTCAGAATACAGACAGTGTTTTAAATTCTGTTTGGTCAGGTAAGAACATAATATTAACAATTGATCAGGAACAGCAGTTGTGTATTATGAGCTCATCCCAAGAGGATTTCTTAGGAAGCTGTTTTGTTCCCACAGCAAGCTTCGGAAAATCTACTGACTGGATGTCTGGGAACATGAAGGTTAGCAGTGATATTAACCAACATATGGTTCAAGTTTGGGAGAAATACCTCAAGATTAAAAGTTGTGCAGCACATGAGGGTCAGCTCCATCTGCTATAATTACATAAAACATGGCTCTTACAAAATTATTTTCATCATATTCATTTCAGTGTCACTTTAATGCAGGTTTTGCATTAACAAGGACTCAAAGCAACCAAAAACAGACCCTGACAAACCTGACAACTGTAGAGCCACAGTAGCAGTGGTTTTAATCCCAATCTGAGCACCCTTTGTTGTAAAATAAGGTGACATATCCATTTGCACCATTTTTAGGCAATAGAGGTTACAGCTGCTCCTACTGTATTTTGATACTTAAACCACCTGCTAGTAAAGAGTTGTGCCATTTTTCACTTTGGTTTACATGAAAAACGGACTTGGATTTCATTTTTATGAACATGTTTGGCGAGATGTTTATTTAGTCATGACTATTTAACCAGAAAAGACTCTCTTTCAAATGATTTCAGTTAATTCAAATGTGCAATAACTTGTTTTTACCTTCCAGTACTTTTATTATTATTATTATTATTTTTTTTTTTTTTTCTGTTACAGTACTCTATTTTACAAGTGTGTATTTGTGTTTGTCTGTGCAATAACTGTTTTTATATGTTTTAGCTGTGTTTATGTTTTCTTTCTGTTTTTGTTCATGTCTTTTTGTTTGTTTGTTTGGATTCTGTGACTCGGGGAAACGCACAAGAATTCCAATGTACCTATACTGCGATGTATCTAGGCAAATGACAAATGAAGTCTATTCTATTCTATTCTATCACTGTTAAAAGTGTTCTGACCAGTATTATACATACACTTACATGCAGAAATCATGGGCCACCTTTAGCTTTGTTGTTTGTTATTTATTTATTTATTTCTAATTCTCTTTTGTTCAGATACAATAAGAAAATACAAGAAATATATGCACAGCCTTAAATGACACACAAAAACCAGAACTAAATGAGTTGTAAAGGTTAAACTCACTCTTTAGGTTGACCCCTGACCCCATGACGAGAAGCAGCACAAACAGTCAGAAACATCTGACATGTGTGGAATGAAACCTAGTATAAAACATCAGAAAATTAACAAAATAAATATCATATTGACATAATAAGACATAATAAAGGGAAAGTTAAAGATGCATGCAACAATGAACATAATCAACATTGTTAATACTGACCCTCTGCAGGCATGTATGGTATTCATTTTGTTGCCTGTTAGTGGTGATGATTTACACATATGAAGTGCTATAACTTTCATTACAGTAGATTTTTGTGTACAGAATTTGTTTCAGTCCAGCTGTTTTTATTTTGTGCATAAAGTGGAAAGTAGTAGAAAAACAGAGAATTAAAAAAAGATGAAGAAAAACTCAAAATATCTGGAGAAAAAAAGTTTTTACAGTTGAGATAAATAAAAAGTTGTCATATGAGTAAAAGGTAAATGCAAATAAGAGCCATAGAAACAGATTTAGTGAATAATAACACTATACTAATAGAGACATTAGTAAACTTCTTGAAGAAGGAGCTTAAAACTTATTTTTTCAGGCAGGTGTTTAGCTCAGGTTGATGGGGTTTTTTTAGGGGTTTTTTTGGTTTTGTTTTTTTTTTTTTTTGAGTTGTGTTATTGTCTGTTTCTCTGTGCCATTGTTTTGTTTTTGTCTTGGTGTATGTATGACATTTTATTCTCAACTGTAAAGCACTTTGTGATTTTATCGGTAAAAAGTGCTGTACAAATAAAATTTACTTACTTACTTTCCCAAGCAGCAGTTCAGTTAAGGGTGCAAAAGCTAAAGCCAGTTTGAGATGTTTGCCAAAACACATCTTATGTCCATCAGCAGTTCAGGTTTTATGTAATTGTATAAAATTTAATGTGCAACTGGCAAAGTTTTAAACCAACAATAATGATGATGACAAAGAACCAACTTTTAATATTCATATGTGGAGAGAAACATAAATGTGTGTTTCCTTCAGCAGATTTTCTTAACCCATAAAGACCCAGTGCTACTTTTGTGTTAGCTCCCAAATTAATGTTTCTCTCCATTTCCATCCATTTTGCATTTTTAAGTGAAAATCAGGTATTTTCCAGTATTTATTTTACTGATCATGTACTTTTAATCATCATGCTGAGATTACATGTGATGGTTATCATACCAAAAACATAGAAAGCTTGAGAAAAAGTGACATTTTCAGTCAAATACATTATTAACTGAGCATAATCCAACTGTGTCCATCCACTGTCATTGATCCAACTTCATGGGTTTTAGTGGTGAATCAATGTTGTAGAAGATGGTGGTGTTTCCACGTTCACTATGGAGCCTCTGAACGTCACAATGGGTCATATCTGATGACCATGAAAAGATGACAAACTGTATTTTACACAAATTATTTACATGTATTGATAGGATTAGTGGATCAACAGATATTAAACATTTTAGATCAGTAGATGCTTTTGGTCACTGGCATATATTTGGGTCTTTATGGGTTAAAATTCAGTTCAAATTTGCAATCATTTTGGAGGATTACTTAACTCATTGCTAAGTTCTACCTCTCTTAACCCTATAACGCCAAACGTATCATATTTGATACATGAGTTTTGAAGCCCTCTACATGATCAGTGTGATTTTTTTTTCTTGATACAATACAAGTATACAATTAGATACATGCAATACATGGATAATCCTGCAGGGGGGAGGAATTTGTTCACCAGAGGCCTTTCCAATGACACAAAATTGTCATTAATGAGGAAGGAGGCAGAATTTTGCCAATTTTGAAAAGGAATTTATTTATTTATTTATTTATTTAATAGGGACAGTGCATATTAATGAACATATACAACAATTGCAGCTGTAAATATGCCAGATTGTAGCAGCAGTGCTAATTTCCATCTGTAGTCCCTAGGCAGGTGACAAGAAAGACAATTGACAAAAAGGCAAAATATTGTAAAAGACATTATAAAAAAACAGTACAAAGAAATGCAAAACATCCTAAAAACACACAGGACAACACAGTGAGGATGATCTGCTGATGGTCACAGGCTTGGTTTTCCTTCATCCAATGTTTAAGTTGTGATTTGAAGGAGGCATATGATTGTGAGTCTCTTATGTTGAGCGGTAAACTGTTCCAATATTTAGTCCCAGTGACTGAAAGTGCAGTTTGTCCAAAAGTAGTGCACCTGCGTGGCACCTCACAGTCTCCTCGAGCTGTGGCCCTGGTGACCATTCCACTGACAGAGCGGGATTTGATAAAATCTGTCAAGGGAGGAGGGGCAAGTCCATGCAAGACTTTAAATATCAAGCAAGCATTTTTAAAATTCACAAAATTATTAAAATTAAGGAATTTATATTTATCTAGAACAATGCAATGGTGAAAATTAAGTGGGTTTTTTTTATCAAATATTTTTATGGCTTTTTAAAAAAGTGATACTAAAGGTTTGAGTGATGTGCCAGCAGCAAGTGACCAGGAAGTTATGTAGTATTCAATATGAGAGAAAATCATGGAGTGTAAAAACATCTTAGCAGCATGTAGGGTCAAGAAGGGTCTGACTTGTTTAAATTTTTGTACATTAAAATTTACTATCTTCTTCAGTCGCTTTATGTGTTGTTTAAATGTTAATGTTGGGTCTAAGGTTAATCCAAGGTACTTGAACTCACTGACCAAATCCAGTTCCACCCCATCAAGAAAGATGTTCGACTGTTTCAGTTCAGTAGTCTTTTTGGTGAACATCATGCAGACTGTTTTCTTTGTATTAAGCTGTAAACAGGATTCCTTGACCCAGTTCTGCACATGGGTCATGGTAGCTGTCAAAATTCGGGAGGCTTCCTGTGGATTTTTGGCATGTGTAAAAATAACTGCATCATCTGCGTACATTTGAGTGTTAGCATTTAGACAGACTTCAGGAAGATCATTTATAAAAATACTAAATAAAATAGGCCCCAAAATACTGCCTTGGGGGACCCCTGTTGGACAACTGAGGCAAGATGAATTGGAGCCAGAGAGGGACACGCACTGTTTTCTGTCACACAGGTAAGACTGAAACCAATGTAGTGCTTCTGGTGAAAGATTAAAACGGGTCAGTTTAGATAAAAGAATGTGGTGATTGACGGTGTCAAAAGCCTTCTTGAGGTTACCAATTACCAATTTGTTCGACATGTTTGTGTCATACTATATTTTTGTTTGTTCAAAAATTATAATATTTTAGCACTGAGACCCGATGTATCAAATATGATACAAAATTGAAACTCACACATGGAAATTGATATTTGAAAAAAAATAATTTGGGTTGTTCAGAAGGACAAATAAAGACTCCAGTTTCAAAGAACTGGAATTTTCTGTCAGTGGTTTAATGATTCAGGCTTTACAGGGTTAAATAACTAAAAGAGAAAATAAGTGAAAAACAGCTCCATTAACATGAATAAAAGACATAAATGCACACAAAAAAATGGGGCTAGTACTGTGAAAAGTTTGCCTAAAGACAAAATTATGTCCAGAACTGAGAACAAGCAGTAAACCAAGAGTACACCCAGACAATAAGAGAATATTTTTTTTCATTTGCTAACAGGTATTTTAAAAATGCCCACAAACATAAAGAATGAAAAGAAGTGATGTCTCAGTCTGAATCATTCGCCTTCACTTCATATGTGCCCCTCAGAGCTGCAGGCCACGAAGGGAGATATGTTGTGAGAATTGTGAGAACAAAAACAATTCTCACCTTGAGATAAACAAGAGGCATCGCTGAGGTCTGCTCCCTTCCTGCTGTGCTCAGCGAACAGTTCCATCCAGGACAAGGAGGAATTAAACAAACACTAGAGTTCATCCACTGTCAGTATAAATAAAAAAAAATACATCCAATGAGTTCTGACAAAGCGATGTGTAATGGGATTTGATGTCTGTGGGCGTAGATGAGGAGACAGAGTTGGAATCAATAGAACAAATAAAAGTTGAGGTAAAAATCAAAGGGAAAAAAAGGACTCGTAAACTTGTTTGCATAGCTGAAGGAAAGCTTTGTTCACTTGCAACACAATAAAATCAACCAAGTATTATTTTGTTTGGTGAAGCCCTAAAAGTCATGCAGCCGAAAATAGAAATGCTCTTAGGTACGATTAGCATTTTCACTTTGCTTGAAATGTGATCAGAACCAGATTAATCTTGGTAAATGTTAAGTACAGGTACAGCCCAGTGGTTTGTGAAGATCTGGAGCGGCGAGCAGATACGCCCTCACATGGCTGGACCGAGCCCGTTTCATGTGGATCTAAAACCGAGCTGCACCTTTCAAGTCTCAGATCGGCGCAACTGACGGAAACAAACAAAACCCCTCCTGACAGCTCAAAAGCCTTTCTGTGTCTGTCTGAGGTTAGTGACGCTCCGCGGGCTGACACATGGTAGAGGAAACAATTGCTTCATTAGTAAGAGGTGAAATAGTTTCAAAAAGAGCTCGTTCACCGCACTGCGAGGGAATTAATAGGCTCCAGATTGCTGCTTCAACCAAAGTAAATTAAGTTCATGGCTGACAAAATCATTTGGTAATAGAGCTGCTTCTCTGCATTTTATAGGTCTTTGGCATCACTGAGGAAAAGGGCAGAGACTGTTATGTGCACATTGACCCCCATTAGAATGTAAAATGATGATAATTAGTCTGATTGAGGGTAAAGCACTGGGAAGGTGTCAAATCATAATGCATAAATCTGATCAAATAGATCACAAATTAATATTATGACTGGTGAATGTGTTATTTTGACATTATGCTTGTGTGTGTTTGAGGTAAAGCCATGTTTGGGTCTCCTCACATTCTCAGTAGTTCTAGGACAACACAAAGAATACCAAGTGAGTTACAGTTTCAGAAAGGATGCAGTTACATGTATTATGGCTATGCTTCCACTCGGTCATTGGTTCCCAACCTTTTTTGGCTTATGACCCCATTTTAACTTCAACAAATTTCTGCCGACCCCAGACTTTCAAAACGGATACATTTTTTTGCTAAAATTAATTTGTTTTTGATCATGTAATAGTTTGCTATACTATGTTACAAATAAATGTTAATTTTAGACAACATTTTGGCTATATTATGTATATTATTATGGATGGAGGCAGAAAAGCCAGGTGTAGATTACTGCACAAAGTGAGAATTTGATTTTCCTTGGTCAGGATATGTACAGTCAGTCCAGCTTGGATTTCCAAGGCTGACAATTAATACTGAACAAACAATAACTCAAACTATGAATTATGAAAGAGCTGCGGCGTCTGAAACCGACCACAATGAACATTTGAAAGATAAACAGTACCACAGTGCTTCAGTTTCAACTTCAGTTTGTCATGTGTTTTATGTATTGGGATTGTTTCTCTCAACTCACCATATATTTTTTATTTGTCATTTTTTGTCTTTCTTTTTTTTTTTTTTTTTACCAACTACTAGAAATATTAGGCGACCCCATTTGAATTCTAAGCGACCCCATGTGGGGTCCCGACCCCAAGGTTGAAAACACTGCACTAGGTTCAGTGTGTGAGATATAGTGGCATCTAGTGGTGAGGTAGCAGATTGCAATCAACCAAATAACCCCCACCTCACCCTCCCCTATGGCCATAAATAAGCAGTGTTTGGTTTGTCCATTCTAGGCTTTTTAGTTTGAAGGATATTGATTCTGGTCCACAATCCAACATAGCAGGTTACAGTAGCGCAGTGGTTGTCGGTCTGTTTCTGTCAGGTCACCCTTTGGAGGACGAAAAATCTCCACATCCTCCTGAAAGAGTATTCATTTGCAAAACATATAGATTTATAACTGTGAAATATATCTTACCATTCACAAAGTATGCTAAAAACTGCTTTTGGTAGGTACTGTTAATTGAACTAGGTCCTGTATAACATGTTGTGTTTGTTTTGTAATTGTGATGAATGTTTTTTGGTTGTTGTTTGTGTTGTTTTGTTTGATTTTGTGTGGGGGTGTTTTTGGTGGTTTGTGTATTGCAGTGTAAAGACAATTGTGATGGGTGTGGACTCCAGGAAGAATAGCGATGGCCTAAGCCAAAGCTAATGGAGATCCAAATAAATGAAATGAAATGAAACCCCAACAACATTGTAACAGTGGTACAAATAAAACTTTTATTGAAAGAAACATCAATATTGTAACAATACTTTTTGCTTTTCCTTGAATAATTTTTTGTTCAAATTAAAAATAACTTAGATTTTTGCTTGAACATTCCAAATAAACTCAACCAGACTGCCCCCTGAGGCCATGTATTTCCAAATGAAAATAGGAAATGCGCAATTATCTTACAACTATGACAATAAAGTTACTTTTCTTAGAACAACAAAAAAAATTTAGAAACAAAGATGAACAACCTGTGGCATGATCAGCATGTGCACAGCTGTGAATAGTAGATATAGCTTTTTTGAAGTTGTCTTTATTTTTGATTTTGTACTTTCTTTTGCTCTTATGTGCTTTTGTGCTTTGCTGTTGTAAACCTGGAATTTCCCCTTGTGGGACTAATAAGGGATATCTTATCTTATCTTATCTTATCTTATCTTATCTTATCTTATCTTATCTTATCTTATCTTAACAATATCAATGGCTGTAATGAGCCTGTTTCCATTGCACATCCCAGAACATTAAAGTGCAAACTGTACAAACTGTGCAAAAACAGAAACATTGCACATTTTTCTTTTCCAGTCCAAGCCTTGTCTATTCTCCAAACCTAAACTCTTTGTCTAGTCTAGTGACAGATCACCATAGCAGTAGATTGGTTTGTTGTGCATCCCTAAAATGAGTCCAGGGTGCTCCAACACTAAAATATTAGTTCCACCTGCTATATGTTCTAACCTGAAGAAAAAAAAAAACACCCAGAAGAGATCCCATGACCCCTCTGGCAAGCCCCCACTTATCACTAGAGTATTCTTTACAGTGCTCAAGTCACCTGTTTTTTAGTGGTGGGCATATTGATTTTGTGGTATCGAAATATTGATACTCACACACTACTCATTTGAGGATTGATTAAGCTACTAAAGTATGGATATTAATTAATAAATGCAAAATAAAAGCACTTGTGTCACATCTGAATCTTATGGAATAACTAACTTCAAGGTTTTGTACCGACACTACCCCCTCGCAGCATCAAATTGAACCAGTCCAGTTAGCAACAGTTCAGTCTGTGGCTACGTCTGTCTGAAAGGAGAGAGAGAAAGACAAGTGTGGTGTGGGCGTACTCTTCACCCGCAGATAAAACTACAGCAAAGTGTAGTCTGTGTAGTAAAAATGTACAACACTGCAGCAACACCAGCAACCTTTAAACACCTGAAAATTAGCCCAATTCTGTCTGAATAGCAGTCAGTTTTATTCTTTTCTAACTTAGTTTTATCATACATATGTGAAATGTGTAGGTCTTGTTGGAAAAAAAGAGATCTTTGGAGTTGTGACCATTTCAATATATTCAATAAATACATTCAAATTATGTTATTTTTTTTATTCATGTGTATTATTTCTTTATTTTTATTTCAGTCATATGTGTTAATTATTAATATTTATGTATTTTATTTTAACATTTCTAGTTAATTTATATTTATATTCATTATTTGTGTTTTATTTTTATATTTTCGTGAATATTTATGTTAATTATTTTTTCTGTTTTTCGTAATTTTTTTCATTTCTCAGACAAATGCCCACCGAAGATTATGCACATTAAAGCTGTTAAATGGACAGTATTTGTCATGTGAGATGTTTTTAAGTGTAATATTTTAATTTTAAAAGTCCCAAAAAGTATTAAAGTATTGGTATCTAGTATTGAATATATATGCCAAAAAAGTAATCGGTATCGTATCAAATCATAAAAGTGTGGTATCGCCCAACACTACTGTTTTTATAACATCTCACTAGATTTATTAACCTGTTAAACCCTGGGCCATTTGTTTCTAGTGGGAATCATTTCAATGTAACACAAAACAATGGATTAGTTGATAGCAGAGCAGAAAACAGCAAAGGTAAGACAACACTCATAACCATCTCTTCATGATGTGACCTTTATTTTTGCTCTTCTTTTTTATTGGTCGAGAAATAATATTTGTACTGTTGGATGTACTTAGTGTTAGCTCAGCGATGCAAAGTTTGTCTCTGTTGTTGTGGTCTGTTATTTGATTGAATTATTCATCACATACGCTGGTCTCAGACTGTTCGCTTGGTTTAGATATTTGTCCATTTGAATGCTTGTTGTTTGAGTTGTGTTCTGTTTTCCGGCAATTGGTTTTGTTGAGCTTTTGGGTGACGTTTGTCTGGTTACATGGATTTTTAGCATGTGTAAAAAACATTGTGTAGCATTACCATGGCAACACAGATGGAACTGAGGCTGCTGGCGACCTAAAATGTCCAAAATTTACTGGATGATTTTTTTTTTTTTTTTTTTTTGGGGGGGAGGGGGAGGTAGTCTGGCATGTAAGACAACATGGAGGAGATGGGACTTGTGACCTATACATCAGACAGCCACCAGGGGGAGGTCAAGATGTTTTGGCTTGAGATGAGAGGTGTTTGGGTCATAGCGTCCATCTTCACATCCAACCTAGAGTGACAATGTTCCAGTGGCTTAAAAAAATGGATGCATGATCTCATTCGCTGGAACAGGTCAAGGTTATTATCGTTAACGAAAACTAACGAAATGACGACAACTAGAATTGTAAAAACGTTTTCGTTAACTGAAATAAATAAAAACTATAATTAAAAGGAAAAAAATGATAACCAACTGAAACTCTATTGTGTGCTTACAAAACTAACTAAAACGTATAAAAATTACGGATACAATTTTCTTTGTTTTCATCTTTGTCAATGTTGGATTGATACGAAATCGATTTATTTCGCTCTAGCAATTTTAGCTAGCGGCACTATACAACACTTCACGGTCCGTCACTTGTGGTTTACAGTCATCTTCCGGTCCCCACTCTACCTGGAAACATGGAGACTAAAGTTGGGCGAAAGCAGCAGAGTCCTGTCTGGGATTTATTTTAAGACGACAGAGAAGAAGAGAAAAGATACGACAAAACTAAAACTAAGCATTTAGAAAAAAAATGAAAACTAATAAAAACTAGCAAACCTTCTCTAAAATAAATTAAAACAAACTGAATTAGAGAAAAAAAAGGCAAAACTAAATAAAACTAAACTATAATGAAAAATCCAAAACTAGTATAACCTCGGAACAGGTTTTACATTTTTATTTTCTGAGCTAGCCTGTATGAAACATATCAGGTGCTTCTCTGGAAATGTTTGACCCTGTGGTAGAAGTAATAAAATCTAAACATAAACGGTCGACACCTGTGTCTAGCGACATAATAACATGTCTATTATGTGGATGGGTCTCGGTTGTCCATTTCAGTTCACATCAACACAATGCTTTTACAGTGTAAACAAGGCCAAAGTGCCACCTCCAATCTCCTCACCAAAGAACTCTATCCCATGATGAACAAGAGGCTTGCATGAACTGAACTGGCATGTCAGCAGGAGAGCAGGCCTTTGTCGTCGTAATGGATGCCAACATACTTAACCCCACCATTTTAGACATTAGCTTCCTCCACTGGAACTCTTGAGGGGGCTGCTTCTGGAAACACTTTTCGTCCACTTATAGCCTCGTCCTTCTCGCTCACCCCCACCTAGAACGCCGGCTGGCAGAGAAACGGGGATCTTATGATTATACCAGCCTTTGTTTTAGCCCTCACCGTGCCTGAATGGGTTTGGGTTTCTAAGAAGTTCAATATGTGGCGGACAGACAGAGCGATAGAGAGACAGAGTGAAGGTGAGAGGGAAGAGAAAGCAGAGAGAACAAGACTGTTTGAATTGAGAGTGTAATGTAGTCAGGATGGAATCTGTCACTCAGCTTATTGCATGTTGATGACTCAGGGTAGTTTCGGCTGTAAGCAGCTCCTGATTTATGGACAGTCAGTGAACTCCTGCGGGCAGTGAAGTAGGGAGGAGAGGGAGATCACAGCCCCACAACCGCAACAGGGCCTCCTTTTTTCAACAGAGCAAAAGAGAGAGAGGAGGTATGAGAGAGAGAGAGAGAGAGAGGCAGGACCTGCGTTTTTTCCCCATCATGCCAGACTGCTTTGCACGGCAATTAGCTGTGTCCTCATTTAGTTTGCCCCGTCCCAAAGGGTAATGAAAGTCATACATCATCTTCAGGGCCTGCTAATTATCCAGCTCAGTTGCAGGTAAGCTTTGTAACCATGAGAAGGCCCTGTCCGCCCAGATATTTATTGCTCTTCCAATAAGCGGTAAAAAATACTCTCTTGAAAGTTGCCTGTACCTGTGCACCTCACATCCTTGACATACCTTTTCGCGAATGTGCTAGTCAAAGGGGAAATGTCCTTCATTCCACATAAATCATCTCTTCTGAGCGGCAACAAAATGTTCGGCAGAACTGTGCGCAAGTGCTGGAAACCGGAGAACATAAACATTTTGGGGGTCAGCTTGTCTGTGTTGATTTACATGCAGATGGCTAATGGAGGAACATAAGTGAAATACTGTATTCCAACCTGCTATGGCTAAGGGACTTTGACTTCCCCTGCTGTTTCATTGCCTATTATTGAGAGACATGTATGTTTGGATTGAAGATATCCGCTCTGAAATGCATGAAAATGGCTTTGTTTTAATAGTAGTCATATTCAATGTAGTCATTTAAGTAACAAAAAACAATTATTTGCACAATTCTCATAGACGTGAGGTATCACTGAATGTATTTAAATGCTCAATATGTAATTTTTGCCACTAGGGGTCTCTTAATCAAAACAGCAACAAAAGATATTTCAAGGTATTGGGAACATCTGAACACTGTGGGAACATGGCAGCTGTTGTTTTTGTCACCATTGCTGAAGAAAATCTATTAGACATGACTCGGCAGGATTCATGTTTACAGATGACCAAACTAAAGTAACATATTTATTCACATTATGTTTAGTCATGTATATTGACTTTGTTTTATGTCATTATTATGAAATAGCCACAAGTAGTGTTAAATGTAAAGTGATAAGCTTGAATTTTCTTCTGAATTTTCCTGATTTTTGTTGAAAACATCTGCACACCATAATAAAGGTTCAGTTTTGTGATATTTTGTGACATCTAGAGGTGAAGCTGCAGACTGCAAAACCCCCTGAATATCCCGCTCACCTAGACAAAAAAATATGCAGGACCCTTATTGTAGCCAGTGTTTGCTTTGTCTGTTGCAGGTGTTTTTAGTTAAGAAGACAGTACGTCTTGCCCACATCCATAGTAAGTGACATTAATATACTGTAATAACATCTACAATGAAACGAACAAAGAAGAAAGTCTACTCAGAACTACTGAGGTAACAGAAACACAACAGTTCTTTCTTTGTGTGATTACACAAATAAAAACAGAATTATAAATATTCAGTTTTACTTCAGCAATTAGATCCTCCTAAATCCCGTAGTCTTACACACTGTACCTTTAAATAACAATCTTTACACGTTAGCATGTTTATATTTTTATATGTGGAAATATTGCTTATAGTACCTTTAATCTCTTAACACAGACTAATGAGACAGATTTTTTTCTCGTTTCTGTGCATTTATTTCCTTCAAAACTAAAATGTGTTTATAAGTAAGTGTGAAGAATGACAAGTGAAATACTTATTTTCCAACAGCTGCAACATAATATTACACATGATATACAATTCATTCATTCATTTCATTCGTTTGTTATTTCGAGCATTTACAGAATACATGCAAATTCAAAATTAAAAAAAAAAAAAAATCATTCATCTATACTCGAAAAGGAATGGGAAGAAGAAAAACTTATTTAATCCCACCCCCATTCTCATCATCACATAACTTAACATAATAACATTTTAAATACTCACGTCCTGTCCTTTGACTTCAAGCCAGAACAATGAACAAAACCAGAAACCAAATATGGCCTATACCAAATTAGAATAAACTCATTTGCAGTATTTACATTGCACAACCAAATGTGTGTAAAAAAAAAAAAAAAAAAAATAGAAACAAAGTACATTCCTGGTGGTGTTACCATAGGTAACAGTTAACCGTCAACTTATATGATAATAATTACATACCACAATGGTAAAAAACAAAAAACTGCAATACCACAAGTGGTAAAGAACAGCAATAATTACACACCAACAATGGTAAGAAAAAAAACCAAAAACTACAATACCACTAATGTTAAAGGGCAGCACATACCAGCGATGGTAAGAACAATACCAGATGGTAATGGACAACACATACCGACGAGATGAGGAACAACAAGCACACATTAACATTTAAGACAGAATATTTATGGAACATCAGTTTAAGACCCTCCATCTTTATACAATACCTGTAGATTTCGAAAATGCTCTAGCCTCTATGTAAACTTGTAGTCAAAGACAAAATGCAACAACAGACAATACACAGAACAAGGTGAATAAAAAGTGAACATATGGCATAAATTTCACTTCCACTCTGCCAAAAATGACACCACAAATCCTAAGCAGTGTCCTGACATGTTTCTGTGACAGTAGATGTTTGGGCCCATATACTATGTCAGATACATACATGTACAGATAGGGAATCTGTCTTGGTCCACTGACTATGGCCCTCATTCCTGTCTCCCTTCCTGCTGTCATCCTCACCCCGCATCCGCCTTGAGCCTGGCAGCTAGTGCAGTCTGGGTATTGGAGTCTGGAGAGCACGGGGTGAGAGCTAGAGGCAGAGAGGAGACTAATTGTCAAGGTTATGCCTCGGAAGATGATTGATGCCAGGCTGGGCTTTCCTGTCAGCCTGTCAGGAGGCAGGAATGTTTAATGTTCTCATTATTGGTTACGCTGTTGTGTATATTTCTCTGTCAGCGCCGCCGAGCCATCTGAACTGCCAAAGCACTTCAAAGGCCTGCAGGTCATTTATCTCCCCTGACGCTCCCAATGCTCCAGCCTCAGCTGAGTGCCAGTGATTTGTTATGACTTGAGAGCTGGCTGACAGACAGGTCCTCTGTAAGGAGGGGAAAAAAGGAATCCTTTTTGTCACACTGTGAAAACATCAATGTTCCCGTAATGGGCTACAACTGTCAGAGGAGGCCAGCACCTGACAGATGTGTGGCCTCACTAATTTGCAGTCCCGGTGACTTGCACTCTTCTCGGTTTAGATTTGGTTGTGTGTCACATACAAACAGGCCGCCATCTGTTGTTCACTGCCGTAGGGGAGGGCAAAGGAGAAAAGAGAAGGCTATGCTAATTGAAGATGCCTCGTCATTTCATATTAACATCAAGCATGCGTATCCTTCCTTTTGAAGTCATGGCCGAAGGATGAAGAAAAAATAACTCTGTTTCACAAAAAAAAGACAGGGAGGAAGGTTATGGTTCATGACTGCTGTCCACAGCAGGGGTGGAAATAGAGCAAACGGAAAGGAGACGATGGAGATAGAGGAAGGAGGTAGGAAAGGGGAGGTCTTATAAGACGGGATGAAAGAAGGCTAAAGGGAAGAAAAAGGGAAGAGGTGAGGAAAGGGGAGGGGCATGGGTGCACATAGAGAGAGAGAGGGGAGGGAAGAGAGGGAAAATCAGATCTTGTTTCCTTCCCAGGCCATGACATGATTAATCGTTTTCTTCTGATCTAATTTTGGAACATGAAAAACAGCACATTTGTCTTGAAGAAAAATGATGTGCCGCACAGTGCAGATGGAAATTTAAGCCCTGAAAAAGATTAAAGTGAAATTCCACTCCTTAGACCTAATCATGAGTTGTAGATTATACTGTCGTCTTAACCAGATGGTGGGTTTGATTCCCCAGACCCTTCCTCATATTAATGAATGTAGACTGTTATATTTGACTTTGGTAAGTGAAATGTCTATCAGGCCTAATGGACTGCCAGCCCAAACTAACACACGCTGCACCCTCTTTCTGCTCTTCCTGCATTTTTCATGTCTTAGACTGGTGCTTTATGTAGAACATTGTGCTTCCGCTTTCATTTCTCACAGTGTTGTCGCCCACACCCCCGCCCAGCCTGCTAAATATTTTCACACGGAGGGTGGAGAACGAGAACAAACTTGTGTCCACAGCTAATTTCCTCCCATAGGTTACAGCCATAACTCTGGACTTACAAGTGTCACCTGGGGCAAGCTGGGACAGGAACTCAATAGTAATGTGATTAAGCTTCCAGTCAATATGACTGCATACACGGCAGTATGTTAACCAACCTAATTATGAGAGGGGTGATAAAAGGAGAGCGGTGGGTGGTCAAGGCATTTCATCTCACCACATATATACGGTTGCCCTGTGGCACTGTCCTTTTGCAACAGGAGACCCCCACACACAAGTGCATATACACCAATTGCCCTGTATTTCATTTCAGAGGAGCACATTTTTCTCTTGGCAATGACAAATTAGTTTGACGATTACTTGTAGCAAAGCTGGCGGTTGTCTCCAATGCTAGCCTTTTTACATTTTAGAAGAGAAACTGATACATCTGTTGCATAACATCGTGTTATAGTATTATATTCCACTTAGACCGTAATGATGACAGTGCACAGTATTTATTAAGTAATAGTGATACTAATTTCAGTGTCTGTGGGACTCTAAGCTGAACTGTAAACAACGACATCAGCTTTATTTAATGTTGCTATCCATTATTCTTTTTCTCCATCTGTTTACCTTAGAGGAATAGTCCCACCTCATGAAAACACAGAGACAAGACTTTGGAAGGTTGTGTGGGTTGTTTTGGCTGCATGTGGAATGTGGAGGCCTTCATAGCCTTTTCATGCCTAAGCTAACTCTGCTCTGCATGTTGTCTCATAGGTAAATCCAGTAATGCTTCCATTTTCGGGTCTGGCTTCAGCTCTCCTGCTCTCAGCCGGACAGCCGGACTATAAATCTGGTAGTTGATGTATTTTCTTGGCCGCTGCCGTCTACTTGTTCGCTAATATAGAAAATGCAAATGTTTGGAAGAAATCTATGAAGAGGGGGGGAAGACCAGGGGAGCAAAGGGAGGGCGCTAGCACAAAACTTTATTCATGAATATGCCAGGCACTGAACGTCAAAACAACAGCCCCCTGAAAACTTGGACAGCGTCGCAACCACGAACATGAACGGAGGGAGACAGAGAGAGCACAATGCCAATATGTCAGCACGCTAAATAGTTTTAAATTAGAGCCTGTATACGCCTGTTGGAGACTACATCATCATACTCAACGTTGGTCTGTTTCTTGCAACCCTGGCAGTAAGAGCTTCCACATGCCAGTGTCAGCGCTGGGGAGAAACAGAATCGGGTTATCAGCAGAAGTTTACTTGTCTTTAATCAGCCTGTAGCTATTACCAGGCTTCCACACAGCGTGGCCATAAGTCATTAATCATACGGGGCGTCTGGGAGCTCTCAGCTTTGTCCCGGACCACTGCAGCAGACAGGAGCTCCTTTTCCATGATGGAGCGCTTTCCCTCTGTTGCTATACTGTCTCTCTCATAGCGGCGCTGCCTCTAGCGGCACTGGCGTCGCCTATTATGGTGGAAATTACAGGCCTAGTTGGAGATACCCAAACGATGGGCATCTGTTGTACAGCATTTCCTGTTTCTCTTCCCACTGGTGTTGTCCGTGCATGTTCCACAAGAGATGACTTCAGCATTACTTAAACCCAAAATGTGAGGCATTTATATCTGCACATGTTGGCATATATTGTCAGTCAACAAATCACTGGAACTCAGCACCACGGGGTGATGTCAGTGTGTTTTAGAGGCACTTACTACAATCTAAAAGGGAAACCACTGCACCTTGAAATTGAAGCCAGTGTTGTAATGTCATAAAGTGTAATACCACAGACAGCCACAAGATGATGACTCCTGGTTGACATCAAATGATGTAAAAAAAAATAAATAAATTGCCTCTTCTCTTGAGAAATACTTTGACCCCTTTAATAAATGCATAGATCCTTGCGTTAACCATTCTTCCATTAATAAGAAAATAAGAGGCTTTTAGAAAAATTAGATGGATGTCCGAAATGCAAAAATCAAATCTTAACAAGTGTATTTTGTCATTTCTGGTCAAAATATCTCATCACACTTAAAATAAGACAATCACCTAAAAAGTAACTTTTCAGTGAGATATAGAACTTATTTTTAGACAATAGATATTGAAAATCTTATTTCAAGAAATCTTACCAAGATAATTTCACTTGTCCATTGGCAGATTTTTTGCTTCATTCAAGCCTAATTCAAGCAAAAAATGTTTGGTTTTTTTTTCAACTTATTTTAAGTGTGATGATATATTTTGACTAGAAATGAGAAAAATACACTTGGTAAGATTTTGATTTTTGCAGGGCACTTTGTGAGCTTCGATTGAAAAGTGTGTATGACAAGTCATTTCCTGCTGCAGACCATGGACATGGACCTTTGCTCTAAAATTAACCCATTGCAGGATCATCTGAAACTTCTGGACTGAAATTGTGATCAATAGATTCTACTAACAAGTCTATAAAATTGTTTTAATTACAATGCTTTATTACATTTGACTGAGTTGGTAAACTACCACTTAGAATTAGCTGACCTCTGATCTCCTGGGTTCCTATAGTTCCTCCCCTTTTGTCCAAATATGGTCTCTTCTGCCTCTGGAAAAGTCATCATGGCAATGGACATATCTCTAACCCCTGTCTTCAAAATGTCAATGGACAAACATTAATGGATGATGACATAGTTCCCCCATCTAGTACTTATTTACAGTTAATGAGTCTGTTTCTGTTTATTAAATATTTTTCTACTATTTGGCATTTATTATTATGTAGCATTTACATACGCTGCGTAAACTATACAATAATACAGAAAAAAATAAAAATACATGGTAGGTAGAAGATGTATGGTTTGTTAGCTATTTTAACATTACCATTAACTCAGTATTGGATTATATAGTTTTTCATTTACCCTTCTATTATTGTGTTTATAAGTTACATTGTAAGGGGTTTACATTAATGCTATCAAGCATGATGATTGTGTTTACGTTCATAAAGTATATCTAAAATTACTTGTCTTAAAACATAACAGTTTCTATTCAGCATTAATTAGCTTTAGTTTTCAGTAAGTTAGAAATAGGAATGTGAAAGTTTCCTTCCTCATACTTCCTGGTTCCAAGTATCCACATGTGGTGATTCCTGACTCATAAAAACTAAAATGTCCTCAATGGGTGTTTTTTTATATATATATGTCTATGGTTTGTCTTCTTGGTCTATATGTATGCATACATTGTCAGTTGACAAATCACTTGAGCTCAGCTGTAGGTGATGATGTCAGTGTTTTAGAAGCACTCGCTAGTTAGCTTGACTGACATTAGGTTCAATCAAAAGTTGCCATGGAGAACAGTGTGCTTGTAATATTTCGCAGTGAAAGTGTAGGTGAGAAATAAAATTGTCATTGAGCTGGACTGGGTGATACATCATTCTGTCTGCGCTGCAACGCCCTCGCACACTGATGACTAAATGACCGTGGCTGTTTTCAAATTACAACACAGAGGTTCTGAGGTCTCCACAAGGATCCATCCATGGTGCTGTGACAGCAACATTTTTAATCTGCTGTCCATACTAATAAAAGTTTCATCTGTGTGACAGTCAGAGACAGATTATTCTGTTGAAATGTTTCCAGTGGATACATCCAACCAGCCAGTGCCGTGTATGAAAAAATAACAGGACAACATAATGAGTGAGAGTAGGGTACGAAAGATATGGACAAAGAGAGCAAGACCAAAGAGGATGTCTTCTTCCATCACTCTAATCCATTAGACAGCTCCATTCACTATCTTCCATCACTCAATGACAGGGGATATTTCCTGCGACCCAACTCCAACCCGCGCAACCCGTGCTACTGAAATTCCATGGACAAATGTACACATACACACATCAATCCAAGAAAAAAAATCCTTGAAAGGAGCTGGCAACTGCAAAGTGAGGCTTTCAGCTGCTTTTCATGCTACTGCATGGCAAAAACCCCATGGTTGGCTGAACGTCTCCATCCACCAGGTTGAACAAAACATCCTTTGTGCTCTTGGGAGGTCAACCTGTTTCCCATCACGAATGACACATACATGTAACACAGAAAATATTTGGTGTTAAGTGAAATTCTTTACTTGGATGTAAAGATTCTTGTCTTTTACCAGGAGACTTTTGCCGTTGCTGCATTACATTGTACAGGGTTAGTCTACTGTTATTTGAGCACAAGGTTGTGAAGACAGACAGTGCGTCATGTAAAAGTAAAGACTGGCATCAAATGAAAGATTGTTTAAAGTCAGAACTGCCAAGCTTTATGCCCATCATTTATCTTGTTACCAATAGATCAAATTCACTTCATAGCAGAGTCATAAAAATGTATGAGAATGTAAATGCATGAGTGACCCATTCATCTTGTTTAAAGTGGCAAATGTAACATGCTTCTCATCCTGGGTGATAAACTCATACTTCACTCTTTTATGAAGGATTCATTGTTGATGGTGAAACATCCTGAATTTCATTACAGCAGCAGGTAGAGTGGCTGTGCCAATGTACTCCTGATGCAATACAGCATGTGTAAATCACTCAAACTGTCTTTTGTGTGGACACACTGGATGCTTTTTTGCAGCAAGCAATAATATGACCTCACCATTTGCTCTTGCCACTTTGTCAGAGCAGAGTATTTTATCCAGAAGTCAGAGCTGAATGTTGGCTTTTTAAGCCAGTTCACTTTGTAGAAAAGATAGTGTGTGACATTTTTACTTCATGTGTTTTTTTCCGGATGCTGTTTCCTGAAAAATGGCATCAATCATTTGCTTTCCTCTCTATAAGAAAACTACTGGTGAGTGACTACCATTTGGCTTCCAGGACCGAAAAGCTGTGTTTCAAAAACTTCTGTGGACAAAGAAAAAATTGCAATTATGCCACAAAAACTCAACATTTCTGCTGAATGCAGTGAGTGGTGAGTGAATCAAAGGGCAGGTTTTTCCCTTACACCAACTCACCAGCAGTACACTAATGCACATACAGCAGACACACACATAAAGGCTCCTAGACAGAAATATACACACATTAGTCGACAGGGCAGTACACTGAGGTGGTTTATGCTTCTTGTCAGTTGGAGGGCGTGATGAAGTAATGATTAATATGGGGGATGTTTGGAAATGTAAATCTGTGCTGCAGCACAAATAAACCAGGGGGGTTTCTGGGGATGATTAAATGGACATTTCACAGTTGATTGAGCATGCAAAAAGTTCATCCATTTCCCCCTAACTCTGTAAACAGCACGGCTACCCCCTTTCCTGTGAAGTATATGATGGTCGTTGTGGTTTTATATGCACACACAGGCCATTGAAGACGAATGAGAGCTCAATTTATATAACCACTGGGATCTCCTGATTAGGTAATTTATATGGAGACAGGTTTATAACTGCTAACTCACCGTCATGTCCTGCAACAATTATTCTGAAATCCGGCTGTAAAAGCAGACAGTAAATTCTGCATTTTTCTTTTGCTGTCATCAGGGCCCATAATCTGAGATCTGATTTTCAATAAATCTCTTTTTATGAAATGGGAGGCAATTACATCAGAGGAGAGACTTTCCAAATTGATCCAAGTGGAGAAGAGTGGCATGTATAGTGTCTGTCTTAGGATTGTCCTCAGAGACCTGGGTGAAGCTAAAGAGCTCCCAACTCCCAGCATGTAGCCCCATACATCTGACATAAAAAAGAACCTCATCTGATACTTAACATAGAGGAAGACTAAAACCTCAGTGATTTAAACAATATATCACCAACATGATGACAGAATGACACAAATGTTTGAACAGGGCTTGTAAGGAAATCAGGATAAATTGCTATCAGATGTCATGTAAATTCTATTACTAATAAACACACATTACAGCTGTAGGCTAAACAGTGGATTAGTAGCCAAATGTAATCACTGAAAAGTCTATTTGATTGTCAGGTGGTTTATTTTGGTCTCCCCTGCCAAATAAAGAACTTCAGATAAAAGCAACTTTTAATTTTCAGCTCAAGAAATCCTGTAACATCATTTACTGCAGTTTTATTTGTGATATTAAAATATTTTGACATGTAAACATAACTAGGGTATGAAGTAAACTTTTCTGGGCTTGTTCTTTGGAAAATGGTTGTTTTGAAAGGAGTTGTGACATTCTTAGGGCTTACTTTTACTTATAAAAAGCACGAAATTAATTATATTTTACGTATTGATTGCCTTTGATTGTAGGACTCCACTCAAAACAAGTCTAACTTTGAATTATAAATAACATATGTGGGAATATTTGTTGTGTATTTAAAAATTTCTGCTAAACTGCTCGGTAGTTATGGTTATTGTGCTGTTTCATTATGTATATGTAAGAAATAATAAGTAACCAAAACTATGTGATTTTTTCCAGTTCACTGTATGATGGAATGAAGGGAAAAAAAGGGAAAAGACAACATGTAGTGTATAGTTTAAAAACAGACCTTAAAACTTGTAGCTCAGCATTCATAGCAAATTGGTTATAGACATCTCTCTCAGTGCATGTTGGTTTGTTCTGGACAGCATCTGGTGAGAAGTGGATGTGTGCTATTAACAAGTCCTCTGGTTGGGGTCCACCCCAGCATGGCTGCTTGTAAATGGCACTCTCTTATAGAGACAAATCAACCCACTGGTTTGGGTTCAATGAAAGGGGATACAGTTAGAGTACATAAATATAAGCCGTATGAAGCACACTAACCATGTGATACTCTAACCATAGACTTTTTATGGCCAAGAGCCAGGTTTCTCCTCCAAAACACTCAACTACCAGAAAAGCTAAAAGCTCACACAGTGTTCGGTATGTATATAAATGAAATATATAGCAGAGCCTGTGCTCAAATAGTTTTCAACAAGTACATTTAGTTGAACAGATTAGATGGATGAACCATTAAACGCACGTGGACAACCGTATTTTAGAACTGCAATGTGAAGAAAGGCTGTTGCTATAAGTGGGATTTTAATTTCAGCCAAAATCATGTTAAAGAGATGATGTTGTGAATGAAAGTGTAAAAGTGTTGACCTTTATAGAATCACTGGTACAAAACCACAAAGTACATTATGCATTCTCTGATTCCTACGTATTAAGAAAGAGTTATCTACTAGATAAACTACTAAAGTTGCTGTGATGTTAATATTCTACACAGGACTAAAGACTGGTTTTCTCATATTTCCTAATCAACATGTTTAAATTGATAAGTGTGAATTGGACAGATAATATCAGCTCATTAACCCATAAAGACCCAAACACCCACTGTGACCAACAGCATCTGCTGATCTAAAATGTTTAATAACATCTGAACACTAACCAGTGTTTTTCAACCTTGAGGTCAGGACTCCACGTGGGGTCACCTGAAATTCAAATGGGGTCGCCTGAAAATTTCCAGTAATTGATAAAAATAAAATTTAAATAACTTACTAATAAAAAAAACATATGGTGAGTTGACAGAGACAATCCCAATCCATAAAAGACATGACAAACTGTGAAGCTGAAACTGAGCACTGTGGTACTGTTTATCTGTCAAATGTTTCATTGTGGTCGGTTTCAGATGCTGCAGCTCTTTCATAATTCATAGTTTGACTTCTTGTTTGTTCAGTATTAATTTACAGCCTTGTAAATCCAAGCTGGACTGACTGTACATATCCTGACCAAGAAAAATAAAATTCTCACTTTGTGCAGTAATCTACACCTGGCTTTACTGCCTCCGTCCATAATAATATACATTATATAGACTAAATGTCAACTAAAATTAATATTTATTTGCTACACAGTATCTCAAACTATTACATGATCAAAAACAAATACATTTAGCAAAAAAAAAAAAAAAAAGAAGTCTCCATTTTGAATGTCTGGGGTCGGCAGAAATTTGTGATGTTAAAATGGGATCACAAGCTAAAAAAGGTTGGAAACCACTGCTTTAAACCTATCAACATGTTGAAATAATTCAGGTAAAATGCAGTTTGTCATCTTTTCATGGTCATCAGATATGACCCATTTGGACGTTCAGAGGCTCTGTAGTGACATGGAAACACTGTCATCTTGAGTTTGATCAATGACAGTGGATGGACACACTTGTTTATGTTCAGTTATTGACATGTTTGTCTGAATAAGCCACTTTTTGTTCAGTTTTTTCTATTCCTGGTAATAATAACGCCAAAGTTTAATTTGAGCTTTTATGAAATCTACATGATCAGTGAATTAAATATAGGAAAATACCTGAATTTCACTGAAAAAACACAAAATACAGAAGATAATGTTAGAAATAAATGGTGATAAATCCTTGAGAAAAAGTTAAATATAGAGGAAAAAATAATGTTTTGGAACTGCCCACAAAAGTAGTATTGGGTTAAAAGTAGTTTTCCGGTGGCCTTCATAGCTGAGAAGAACCTCACAATGAAGTCAGAAAGAACCATGATGTAGTCTGTGAGTGTGATCATCTCAAATTCCAAACCAACACACTGACAGACAGTGGAGCACTTTACCATGAGACAGTATATCACCACAGCTCATGGATCAATTAGCAATTACAGCTTTGAAGTTCACAAGATTTAAGAGAAAAAAAAAACATTTTGCGTTTCCCATGGTTGACTTCCCCATCATCTCCATATTTGTTCACAGCTGTCACACTGATTTTCTTTCTTTTTGCCATAACAAGGGGATATTGTTCTATCGTTTCAGAGTGAAAGCATGCAAGCACTCAACCTGTCCGAAACCATGCATGAGCTGCGTTGAGCTCTAACTGGAAAATGCTGGCTTGCCTCCCCTGCAGTTTTGGACTGTCGAAAGCAGTGGTTCTCACTACATTTTCAAGTCTCAAACCCTCACAACAGACACAGTTTGGGGCAATGATCCTGTTGCCAAAAGCATTTCATTAACAAAACCCTATGTTAAATTCTTTAAAGCTATAATATGTAACATTTCTGCATTAAAAGAACAACCAAACCTAAGTTACATATTTTGCCCACTTGTGTACTTAGATTTTATCAGATGTTCCCAACAATTCAGAATAATTTTATTCAATGTAACAGCCTAATCCATTGGGTAAGTGGTGTCATATCCCCTTTACTAACATTAATATTAAAATGTAAAGGAGCTATATGTAGTAATTCTACTTTAAATGTTCAAAAATGACTTAAAAGTAACATAAGAATGTTTGATATAGAGTTTTGTCGTTATGTCAAAATGTCTATGTAGTGAAGTGTCAAAGATATGACCTGATGTTACTGTGTATGTATGAGGCCACTAGAGGGAGTAGTGAGTCACTCTTCTGATCTCCCATTGCGATGTAAAATAATGCCAAAGTCAACCAGTAAAAAACAGGTTTTGGAGACAAAGACAGTGACAAAGTGATTAAAAAAGACAAGTGGTTGCAAGGTACAACAAACCCCGCCCCTTGCACATACTGTAGCTTATTTTGACATCAATCCACTCTTTCATCCATATTCAATATTTGTTAAATATAAAAATTATACATGTGCCAATTTTAAAGTAAATTGAAGCAAAATTGATGTTTTTGTAGACATTTGAAATTTCGCCCATTACAAATAAATGGGAAAAGAAAGCGATTTAAAATTTAACGAAACATTTCAAAAACAAGCTATCACTTAGATATTTTGCTGAGTGTGTCTAAAATTAATCTCTATATCTCTGCAACATTTTAAGTAATGGAGTTAAAATGACGTTTATATAGCGATTTGACATTTTGCCCTTTATAAGTAAATGGGAAAAAAAAAAAAAAAGATTTTAAAAATTCATAAAAACATGGTTGAACTTTGACGTACCTTTCCCAAAATGTAATGACATCTATTCTGGGTCACTGACAGTCTATAAACCCAATTTGGTATGAATTCAACCAATAGTTTTGCTGTTAAAGTGTCAACAAGCAAACAAAGCAACAAATAAATGGAACCAAAAACCAATACCCCTTGCCTCCACCTTCGGGGGGGTGGTTAGGATAATAGAAGTATACTGTATGAAGTAGCTAATCAGATTCATATGTGATGTTATCATGTTTATTTGCTGCCGTTTGGTAATCCATAGCTCAGACTAAACTGTGACAGTTCTGACCTTATTTGGACCATTCCAAACAGATCTGCAGCTACTGACACCACAAACTATACAGAAAACAGACTGTGGCCGTTTTCTGTCTAAAACAGAGCGATGCTAACAACTAGAATGTAAACAGCAAATGCAACATGTGAAGATGACAAGACACAGTGTTATTCTCACCCCACCAAGTTTTTTGTTTGGTGGAGAAAACTTGATGATAGTATGATATCCTGTAGATGTGTGAAAACAGTGAGTGTCAGTGGACTGGTACAGTCTGTGGACATGTAGCTTTAATTCGTTGGTCATTTTAGAGCTGAGTGCTCTCTGGTACACAACCACCTTCCTGCTGTTGATATACATACAGCCCCTTGAACCCCTTTTACCTGCAGCTGTTTCAATCAGAAAAAAGCGAACATGTTACTAAATGACATATGATAAACCTCAGTACTTTACCTCTTCAGTCAAGTCAGACCTGATTTTCCCTAGGCACTTTTCCACTGACCCTCAAATTGCGCAAATATAACTTGCGCATAAAAATTTACTTAATGGAAAAAAACGACAATTTTGCCAAAAGTTTTTGTGCTGGCAAAAGGTGGTTTTTCGAGCATGGCACAATTGGTATATCACACAAAATTGCAATGGAAAGACCTAGAACTAGAGTCACGTGAATAAAAAAAGGAATGGTGAAGAACCGTTACAACAAGTGAAGAAAAGAGCTTTGAAAGAAACATGGTGCGGTATATGTGGACACACCAGGAAACTGAATAATTTTTTAATTTAGCACGGGATAGAGGGGTAATATATAATAATAATGAATATATCTGTAAATCAACGTGATAATTATATTCATCACTGTGTTTATGGAATGACTTCTCGTGTCATCTCGCTATAATCAATAAACAAATCATCAAATTTGTGATTAAATGGACAAACCGACATTATGTACTTCTGTTTTTTTTTTTTTGACATTTAGTAAATATCAGTAAAGTTTTGCCCAAATGTCCAATGGAAAAGCAGCTACTGACAATGGTCGTGACAACAGTAACTCTCCTGATACCATGCAATGCCATTAAACCATGCATTTTGTTATTATTTTAACTGAACGACCTCTCGAGGACCATGTAAATCCTGGATTGGTTTTGTACATGTACCTTCTGAATAAATATGTGTGTAGCCAAATTAATGCTGCATTATCAGTATCACCATAAAGCTTTGGAAATACTACTAGACCACTTATGGTCTTCCTAAGGAATTTCATTTAGCAGCCCTTCAACATGATATTCTGGTCTTGGGAAATGAATATTGTGAATTTTCTGTATGGGTAATTAAGGTCTCTAAGGATTGAGTGGAATCAGAATTAGAATCAGAATACTTTGTTAATCACAGAGGAAAAATATTGTGTGTTACAGTTGCTCCATTCAGGTATAATAAAAAGTAGCAGGAAAGAAATTATCAATATACCAAAAACAAAAAAAATAGAAAAAAAAAAATAATAAAATAAAATAAAATAAAATAAAAAAAAAAAAATATATATATATATATATATATATATATATATATATATATATATATATATATATATATATGTATATATATACACTACTGTGCAAAAGTTTTAGGCGACCTTTAAATTTATTGTTTTTGCAGCGCTGAAATGAACGTGCGTATTTATTTCTCAGTCTCTTTCTTCAGATACAAGAAAATACTGGAAATATGTGCACAGCCTTTAAAGACACACACAACGGGACTAAATGGGTTCTAAAGGTTAAAGTCAGTATTTAGTGTGACCCCTCACCCCATGACAAGAAGCAGCAAAAACCGTTGAAAACATCTGGAATGTGTTGAATGAAACCTGGAATAAAAAATCTGAAAGTGAATGCCAAAAATGTCTTATTGTCTGAAGAAAAGGATTAAAGGCACGTTAAGTGTAAAAGGAAGGTCACACTAATACAACCCTGTTGGTTTACAGCAGCTGTTTTTTGTTTTTTTTTTCATTGAAACTTTTGTTTTACGGCTGTACTGCAGTAAAGTACTGTATGTATAAAGCTCTAAATATACAAACATATATATAGCTCTGAATATCTATACTAACCATACAAATAAAACACAGATTAGAACAGCAATTTTTATAATGTAATAGACAATATATTACCAAAATGATAATTAAAGAATATACATAAATAAGTTTGCAAAATATTGTTGTATTATTAAAAATTATGCGGTTATAATGACGAATCATACAGTCTGATGTCCACAGGCAGGAATGGTTTCCTGTGCCGTTCAGTGAAAGTTAGGGGTAAAAGAGAAATCATTTTATATTTGTAACATAACCAGACACACTCCAATCTAGTGCGAGGTGTTCCATGTCTGCGGGATGTTTTAACAACTCTCTCCTAACAAGTCAACTCTGACAAGTGCTGAAACATCCACATTGTGTGCAGCCTGCTCAGGTGAACTCATGTGCTCAAAAATTCAATTAAAAGCATTACATCCACCTGCACGCACCTCTCATCTTTATGAGAAATAAATGCCACCAGCACATTGCTTATCTGAGAATGTAATCAACAGGTGCACCGCAAGGTAAACGCTGGGATGATTAATAGTTTGTATATCAAGTTTCCTTTCCTAAAAAAATATGCTCAATATTCAGTGAACTGCCAGAGTCATTAAACATTAACAGAGAATAATATTTAACAGAACAATACCCTTTGACTGGCGGTATCCATGAAATGAAGTATAAATGGCATAGTAATGAATAATATTCACTGGATTTGTTTGCCATCAAATAGACTACACTCCTGCAAAGAACAGTGTGTGTGTTTCTTTGAACAAGCATTTAGACGGGCAAACACAAACATTTGCCAAAAACGGGCCTATTCATATTTCATAATAGGACTCCCCATGCGAACAAAGAGGGCAAATCATACATCAAAATTCAAAACATCTATTTTTTATGCACAATACGTCAGATCATTCTCATTACCTGTGGAGCAAAAGCACTGAGGTCTGTTCACAAACGCACACAAAGCACACAAAGCACTCGGCTGCACCTCGGCTTCTTCTGCTTTATGCTATGTTTCATGACACCCTGTTTGCAGCGAAGCACCAAGCGGCTGATTAATCAGTGGTGAGAGGTCTCCCATCCATCCAAGCATATGGCTGCTTGCCTGTGGAACATTTTAAAGGCAAGCAGGTCTATACAACAACCATTAAAAGCACCGAGAGCCATATCCCTGTAAATTATTTAGCTGGGAGATGGTAGTAAATCAGTGTGAGTGTCATATACTGAACATGGCACATGCCGGAGTGAAAAATACATACAGAGTGACTATTCATACTTGGCGCTGAGCATGGCATTTAAAACCCTGTGTTGTCCTCCATCTCTCGGCAGCCCTGTCAACTCCAGTCACAACTAATTTATTGTCGTTGATTATGAATGATCCATTTTGGGAATTTGCACAATTGCACTCTGGTGAGTATTGAGCTTATGTACTCTGGATTCTTGTGGTCTTGTGTTATGTTTCAAATCAATGCTTCCCGCATTGTTATTTCAATGACGCAAGCAGAAAGCTCTCCAACCCTTCACTCTAAAACATGTTATTAACAGAAGAACTTGAATTAATTTATGACACAAGGGGAGCTTTGCTAAATTTTTATTTAAAAAAAAAAAAAAAAAAGAAATCATGAATACATTTTGCATTTTGGCCATTATCAGTCATCCTTTACTGAGCTACTCAAATATTCCATTTGTAATTTTTGAGGCAAGAGTTATTCCTGAACGTCAGTGCTTGAGATCTGGCTTGTCGACAGGCTTCACTATGACTGACACACTCATCAAAATGAGAATCCTTCTTGCCTGGGGGAACTGTGATACCTGTCAAATGGTGGATATCTTTTAATGTTCCTGTCTCAAATGCATGTCAGAGCAAATGCCAAGTCATAACATCAGTTATTACCTGGATGTTCAACGCCTGATTCCTCTTATTTACCTAAGGTTTCAAAAGATCCCTTCACTTGTCTTTTCCTGTTTCTTTGTGGTGAGAATCATCCCCATGACAGGTTTTCTATCTGCAAATTTTCAGTAGATTTCATCTGTTTATTTTTTGATTGACTCTGTGAGTGTGCGGCTTGTCTGCATATGCAAGTAATGTGTGTTCCTTCTTTTATAAGATTTAAAGCTTGCTTCATAGCCTGCATTCGGCACCTTCCATCCCAGTGAAAATTAACCATTACAGACTTCCACATCAGAGGTGCTGTCTCCTGCGTGTTGTTGACAGTTTACTTATACATTGTGTCTATAGGGGGAGTAGTTCAGCATATGGCTGTCACAACCAAAGACTCTTAAACCTCAGGTCACACAGAGGGGTGAAAAAAACAATCTATTGTCACATGTAGCTGTGAGGATGTAAAAATGACACATACAGCTATACCTCGACTTGAAACTTTTAGCTGTTTAGTGCTTTATTTAGTGTTTTCTACCTTCATTGCTCCAGCTTTACTCCCATCAAACTCAGTGCCAATAAAGTGTTACTGTGTCCTCTGCTGCACTCAATATATGTAACGTCTCACAACAGCAGCATGTGTTGTTCATGTGTGATGGACGGCCTGTCTGACCATTTCATGTGTTTGACCAGTCACGAAAACATTAAGATAGACAGCACAGTTCTTTCTTTATCTATCAGAGGACATGGTGCATTTGGGCAGACATATGCATGGTCACATGACTAGCAGATGTTTTCCAGTAAGGATGAGCCATGACTAATGCTGCCTTCACATGCTATTGGGAAGATGATCCTTCCCACTTGTGAATTCAAAATTACAAGTGCGTTGTGTTCAAGTGCTTTTGTTGTCATAGTAAAATGAATGATGGCTGAAATACAATTTTTACCCCGCCCCCCCGAAGGGGAGGCAAGGGGTATTGTTTTTGGTTCAGTTTGTTTGTTTGTTTGTTAACACTCTAGCAGCAAAACTCTTGGTTGAATTCATACCAAATTTGGTTTATAGATTGCCAGTGACCCAGAATAAATGCCATTACATTTTGGGAAAAATAGGTCAAAGTTTCATTTTTTTTATGAATTTTTTTATATCTTTTTTTCCCATTTACTTATAATGGGTAAAATTTTAAATATCTGTAGCAGTAAAACTGTTGGTTGAATTCATACCAAATTGGGTTTCTAGATTGCCAGTGACCCAGAATATATGTCATTACATTTTGGGAAAATTAGGTCAAAGTTCAAATTTTTTATGAATGTTTTACATCTTTTTTGTCTTGCATTTATTTATAATGGGTGACATTTGACGTGTCTATAAAAACATCAATTTTGTGTCAATTTACTTCAAACTTGGCACATATATAGAGGTGATTGATATGCTGACGTCAGCACATGCATAGACATGATGACATCAGCTAGATCGATGCCAAAATAAGCTACAATACATGCGAGGGGTGGGGTTTGTCGTGCCTGACGCCACTTCTTTTTAATTTAACCCTTTCATGCATAGGCCACTCCAGTGGACAGTTATTCCCCAGCTGTTCTCTTGTATATTCATGGGTTTTGATGTTTTAGTTCCATATCAGCCAACAAAGTGGACACTTACGCACCATCCCATACACTGATATTCAGACCATTACTGTAACTTTGCTGTTCTTGATAAACCTGATCTGCACTAACATGTTTAAGTGTAAATCAATTGCTATTTGTAAGACAAGAAGGTTTTTTTTGCATATTATCTCCATGAAGTGAGTGATTACTAGCATTAGAATATGTTAAAATGTGAGAAGACATCAGATTAGCAGCATTAAAAATGTTTTTATTTTATTGTTTCCATATCACTTTCTGATATTGGGTTTTAAACATGTTTCTTTACTTCAAAAATTAAATGCATGGATATTTTTGCAATTCCGTAGAAAAAAAAACTTGATCGCATAGTTTTTTTCATGCCTAAGGAGGAATAAAAACACTGAAGAAAAAAATCTTGACTAAGGTTCTCACAATTCATGCATGAAAGGGTTTTTTTTTTGGGGGGGGGGGGGGGGTTATGCTATAAATGTGCAAAATCATCAGCTAACAGCAGTAGAATGTTCATAAAATCACTGTTTATTATAAAAGTTCAAAAGCTATTTTATCTCAGCAGCTTGTGTATCAAAATTGGGGGTTCATGGGCAATTTTGTAGTTTATGACTTGTATTTACCATAATTCCCATGGCACGTGAAGGCAGCATTACAGTTCCAAACCCCTGTTCATGGAGCTTGGGTGTGCATCTATGCTACAGCTATGGTTTCACTTATTCTGTGCATCATTTTCTGTAAATTACAAGCAATGTTGTGGAGTAACTGATGACATGTAATGGTATTACATAATGAAACAAGACAAAGACTCCCTTACATCATATCCACCAGGCTGAATAATTAACTATGTTGTGAATGCATTCAGAAATCAATTCCTTGACCCTTATAACACACTCCCCTGGATTCATGTTTCTATCATCAGTTGTTTCCAAGTTACTTAAAGTGGAGTGGATGTGAGTTCAGTGTTAATTTCACTACTAGTATTATTATCAGACTGAGGATGAAGAGGTCTTATACGAAAAAAGGTTGAACAGCGAGTGTAAAAACCGAATCTGAAGTTACCGTGTTCAAAACTATGGTCAGAAGTTTCCACCGAATATGGTAGGTTTAGTAAACATGCTCTCATTTCTGGATTGTGTTCATGACGTAAGGGTAATTTAGAAATCTAATCTAATCATAATAACTTATGATTAAAAACCCAAAAAATTTAATTAAATTCAAGTTACTTATCAAAATTCTGGTGATTACAAAGGAATTACATAATCTAAGGCGCATAGCCATGTCTTTGGACAAAAACATCTTTCAGTGCTGGAATATTTTCTTTCTGAAATCATCAAAATGGCTGCATAGCGTTCATTTAAATCTGTATTTTTAGGATTTTTTAGCTTTCATGCCCAGTTTATAACAACTTCTTTGAAACATAATCAGAAAATCCACTCCTCTGAGGCAGTTAAAATAGTCACTTTACTTGTTACAGTGGTTATAAATACACCTTATTTGTACATAATAGCTACTTTTTCATATATATACATTCAGATTTGTATACATACTTTTTCTCTTATGTACTGCATGTATTTTTTTTTCTCTATTTTACTGTTGGCTGCAGGTACAAAAATACATTTCACTGTGCACTGTACTATGAATAACTGCATGTGACAAATAAGCCTTATCTTATCTTATCTTACCTTATCCTATTTTTTTTTATCTTACTTTATCTTTTTTATCTTTCCTAACTTATCTTGTCTTATCTTATCTTATCATATCTTATCTTATCCTATCTTTCTTATCTTACCTTATCTTTCCTAACTAATCTTGTCTTATCTTATCTTATCTTATCTTATCTTATCTTATCTTATCTTATCTTATCTTATCTTATCTTTCTTATCTTACCTTATCTTTCTTATCTTTCCTAACTTACCTTGTCTTATCTTTCTTATCTTACCTTATCCTATCTTTCTTATCGTACCTTATCTTTCTTATCTTTCCTAACTTATCTTATCTTATCTTATCTTACCTTACCTTATCCTATCTTTCTTATCGTACTTTATCTTTCTTATCTTTCCTAACCTATCTTATCTTATCTTTCCTATCTTATCTTATCTTATCTTATCTTTTCTTATCTTATCTTATCTTATCTTAACTTATCTAATCTTTCTTATCTTGTCTTTGGTAAAACATATTGTATTAGAGCCAAGATAAGCGATTAGCTACTAGTCTAATCAATCAGTACTTTAATTACATGTGTCATTTTAACATATATTATGAAGCATGATTTGCAGAAACACGCATTTTGCATTGATTTACTTTTTTTGTTTACATCTAATTTATCTAAAAATATGCAGTGTGATTCAAGTGTTTATTTGGAGTGTAACTTCTGTACATTTTTTTCTTTTCCCAGAGACATAATGTACCTTTATTACCTGAGGTACAGAACAAATAAGCCCTTTCTTAGATTCAAACTTTCTCACAATAATAAATCCTTCCATTTTAACTTATTTCAACAGAAAATGAGAGAAACTTGCATGCTCAGCATACGGACCCTTATGATGTTTTCACTACACCTTCTGCAGTTTAGAAGTCAACAAAAAACAGCAACAAAAAAAAAGGTAAAACAAATAGATTGCAGGTAATTTGAGGTTCAATTTCACAGTTAACACTAAAATGCATTAAAGCAATAAAAGTGATGTGAACCCCCATATTTCCTGGGGCTGTGTTGCTGTACGTCTGGCCCAATTTGTCTCCCGGTCAGGCCCATTAGTCTACTGCGCTCCCTTCTTAATACGCTTGGCTCCCCCAAATGCCTCAGATCAATGTGTGATACATCGCAGCATCATCACTTACTGCATGTGGATGAGTTGAGAAATGTCCCCCCTCTCCTCTTATTTCCTGGGAGAAGTCTCTATTGAAAGTCATATGGGCACCGGCAGCAAGAAGTACTTTGGTTTGGGCTTGGTGATGTAGAGGAGGGAATTGTTTGGTCCACTGACATCAATGAATTGCTGGAGTAATGTGGAGGCTGGTAATAGTTAAACAGTTTATATCAACGTGATAAATATAGCTCTCATAAATCACATAAGTGTTATATATTGCTGTTTTTTTCACACTTGGCTCCGAGCAGGAAACTCTGGAGAATATCCTAGTGGAGTATACACTTCTGTGTACAGAAAGTTCTGGGCCTTCAGTGGTTCCTTAAATTCGATAATAGTGCTATAGAGTACCACCATTACACGAAGACATATTAATGCTCCACCATGGTTCTGTAAAGGTCTGTGACTGATTGGGTTTCTCCAAAAACAGCTGCTGAGATCAGACTGGGGTTTTTTTTGTTTTTTTTTTCAGTAATGCAAAGCAGACAAATGCAAAAATCACTATGCCCTCCGATCTTTACTGTAAAGAAAATATATTGACGGCAAATGATAAGAAATGTTTAATCTTAAGTTCGGTCACCTTATATGAGCTTCTTCTCCGTATTTTTTGTCATCTTTTATACACTGCAAAAATCAAAATTTTCCCAAGTGTATTTTTCTAATTTCTAGTCAAAATATCTCATCCCACTTAAAATAAGACAAAATCACCTTTTGCTTAATTCATGAAAAAAAAAAAATCTTTGAACGGAACAAGTGAAAATTATCTTGATAAGATTTCTTGAAATAAGATTTTCAAGCTCTATTGTCTAAAAATAAATTCTTATATCTCACAAGTTACCTCTAGGTGATTATGTCTAAAATATGTATTGACAAACATTTGTTTTAGTAAAGGTGATAACATCATATAACTAGAAGCACTCGGAGAGCGCAGACCTCCGCCAAGGCTGATCAGTTGCCGCCCCCGTGGGCCCCCCCACCCCCGATCACCACCAAAATTTAATAATTTCTTCCTTATCCCATTTCCAACAAACCCTGAAAATGTCATCCAAATCTGTCCATAACTTTTTGAGTTATGTTGCACACTAACAGACAGACAAACAAACAAACAAACAAACAAACAGACAAACAAACAAACAAACCCTGGCAAAAACATAACCTCCTTGGCGGAGGTAATAACTTTACATCATCATATGCTACGTGTAAAAGAAACACCTGATTTCACTATCAAACTCCTTTTTTTTTTCACTTAGAGCTGTGTCCAGTGGTGAAAACAATGGTAATTCTTTTATCACTTTGTCACTTTTGACTCTAAAAGATGTTTCTTAATGGTTCTCATCACAACTCCTTACTTTCTGATGGCTCAGTGGTGCTAGTTTTCCACATAATAACAACAAAAGTATTCGGAGAGCGCAGACCTCCGCCAAGACAGATCCCCCCCCCCATGAAAATCCAATTCATGAAAATCCAATAACTTTTTGAGTTATCTTGCTAACAAACAAACAAATACGCAAACAAACAAACACGCAAACACACAAAGCAAAGCGATCACAATACCTCCTGGTAGAGGTAATGACCATCAGAGTGACTCACTACTCCCTCTAGTGGTCACATAAGTCAGTTGGTGTTAATACAGTCACGGAAAATATTATTAGATGACCCTTGTTTTCTTCAATTTCTTGTTCATTTTAATGCCTGGTACAACTAAAGGTACATTTGTTTGAACAAATACAACGATAACAACAAAAATAGCTCATAGGAGTTTAATTTCAGAGCTGATATTCAGCCATTTTCTATGTTTTCTTGATAATAACCAAAATCACTTCAGTTCTTGCATCACTATCTATAGCATTGTACTGACAAAAACTGTGCTTTTAGGCATTCCACGTTTTCTTTTCTGTCTGTTTTCGTCACATGGTACACACAGGAGTTAGTACTTGATTGCATAACCATTGTTTTGGATGACTTTTGAATGTCTAATAATTTTTTCCGCGACTCTAGATTTATTGCATGTTTTCATAATTCAAGTGCAGTATGTTCTTGGTGTCATTTGGTAAAAATCCAATAGTTCATTTTCAGCACATTATAACTGAAGTCATTTGATAGGAAACAAGACTTCTGCTCTTCCTCGTGGCTCTGTTTGTTGCTTCTCAGCCATGGGAGATCTTGAGATAGTTTTAGCTAATCTCAGGTGTTTTTAAAGAGGTATGTGTGAGTGGTGGTGGTGGGGGTTAAATGTGTGAATGACACCTAAAAGCACTGACCACTGTTAAGATTTTATCACATAACTCAAATATAACTGATATTCAACGACATGAAACAACATCACATCATCTGTTGTTTTATTATGGACGGATTTTCACGAAATTTTCAGGAAATGTTGATACTGGCACAAGGAAGAAATGATTACATTTTGGTGGTGATCGGGGTGGGGGGGCAGATCTGTCTTGGCGGAGGTCTGTGCTCTCCAAGTGCTTTTCTTGTAAATCTATATTATTTGTATTTATCTATTTATCTTTTGTTTTGGACAGAGAGGAAAGAGGTACAGAAAGTGTTTATTTGCAAATTCTAGCTTTTTCCCTTTCCACTGCTTTAATCCTATAACACCAAACATGTCATATTTGATACATGAGTTTTGAAGCCCTCTACATGATCAGTGTTAATTTTTTTTTTCATGAAAACCCTGATGTATACAATTAGATACATGCAATACACTGATAATCCACCAGGGGGGAGGAATTCGTTCACCACAGGCCTTTCCAGTGACACTACAACATTGTCAGTAATGAGGAAGGAGGCAGAACTTTGACAATTTTGAAAAGGAATTACCAATTTGTTAGATATGTTTGTGTTACGTTATGTTTTTGTTTGTTCAAAAATAATAATATTTGAGCACTGAGACCTGATGTATCAAATATGATACAAAATTGAAATTCATACTTGGAAACTGATATTTGAAAAAAAAAAAAAAAATTGGGGGGTTGTTCAGAAGGACCAATAAAGGCTCCGGTTTCAAAGAACTAGAATTTTCTGTCAATTATCTAATGGTTCAGTCTTTACAAGGTTAATTTTATCAAACACTACTGGCATTTTATTTAACACAAACCAATCTTTATTCCACTGGATAAGGCTAAAGTCAGCCGGTGAAACCTTTTCTACGAAGTATCTGCAAGTCTCTTTTTCTAGCCTGGGTTTATTTAACACATTCTTGGTACTGCTGCATATGAGGAAAAAAAAATGTTGACATGAAGTTTAAGAGGCCAGTGGTGAAAACATAAAAAGCCCATGTTGCTGACAACCAAACTATCCAAACCCCATGCATGACACTAAGAAAATTGAGCTGAAGTTCTGTAATCCAACTTTTGGTTGAATGTGCTCTCCCTCAACATATCTACTCCCACTTTAGTTCATGATTTTCTTTGAAAATCCCTCAGAGAATATGCCTGAGTTTGTTGCATCCAGCCATTAGATTCATGCGTAGGTGGATCAAGCAGCGACACCTTTAGGAGATAGTTTCTCCACTAAAGAAAAAGTCAAAAGAGAAAAGTCAAAAGAGTCACACCCTTGCTCAAAGCGCAACATGTGGCTTATGGCTACGCAGCTTTGTGATGGAGGCCTACTGTGCATTATTAGGCTACTTCCCTCTCTTATACAATGGATTTCACTGACCTGTGAATTTCTTCAACAGACCTTTGTGACAACATGTTCCAAATGTTGGTTTCTTTTTACAAAATACTAGCCCTGAGGGTAGTATGAATTGTTTTAAAGCTGAAAGTTTAGTGTAGCGGTTCATATACACTAAACTATATGGGATCACAGCAAAAACTCCTGAGAGTAGCAGTACTATGAATGCATCGCCTGGTCACACAAAGGGGTGCAGTTTTCCTCAGGCTTCTGTAAAGTATGGAAAAAATTGAGATAAAAAAAAAAAAAAAATACATGAAACACTAAAGTTTGTGCAGTGCTATAGAATGAGGTTGAATTGGTGTGTCAGTTTGCAGCATAAAAATGAGACATTTATGGTTCTTTAGCAGAATGGTTTTCCCAAACGTTAACAAAATATATTATAACCTGTAAACATTTTATTAAATTACACAAACTGCTCAAGTTTGCTTTGCATCAAAAAATCGTAGACTTACAAATCAAAAATAATGTAGTCAGATTGTAAGAAAAACCCTGTGAGACAAAAAGGGGGGTGGGGGGTGGGGGGTGGTCAAAGGAAAAAGTATCGACTAATCATTAAATCTTCATCCGGAATGACAGAGGACCTCGCTTTATGTGTTTAGTAAGCATGTGAGTCATGGTAATTGGTGGCCCACACCCATGGAAATGACATCATGTACTCATACTGTCATGTACGGCCGGTGACACACCATCAGGATTTACTCACAGAAGGGAGAAAACAGCAGAAGATAGCAATTATGTGGTAGACTGAAACCTCAAACTGTCAAAAAAAAAAACTTGGAGAGCAGATGCCTTTATCTCAAATTAAGTTGGATGATTCTGTCTTTGATAGTCCACTGGGTGGCTACGCACTAGACACATGCTGTATGATGCCTGATATTGTATTCACACAGCTTCAAATAATTAGAATAACCTTGTGATTGTGTGCTGTAACGCTCTCAAGATGCACTGCTTAGGCATTGCTGATTTCAAGTGAAGGTAAAAAGCCTTTTGGAGCCAAGCCCATCCCTGACATTTTCCCTGCTTTTTACATTTATCAGTGACAGACAACAACCTCATCAGCTCGCATACTACTCCAACATACTCCATTAAGGTGCCTGGAATAAGGGTGCATTTCCATAAAATATTCTTTGTCAGAATCAGAAAATGGGCAAATTATCTGCACACTAAAACACCCCAGCGCACTGTAGATCCCAAAGCAGACAGAAATGACCTCAATTAGGCTGTCTAAGCACAAGAAAGTGTCTCACTGGTTAGAGATCTGAGTGGCATAGATAGATCAACACTGCCACTTCTCTCACATCACCTGGATGAGCACTTTACATTTGTAAATCAATGAGGAGGGTAACCACATGTAGAGGAGAAGGGAGGGATTCCTGTCTGCCTTGGCACAGATTTTAAGAACCAAATTACCTCTATTACGGCTCTCAGTTGGGGATTGCGTTCTCGGATCGGTCTGTCAGATGGATATGACGAGTGACCAGCGACATGTTGATTTTTCTTTTTTTTTTTAATCTCTGGGATAATAGGCAGATTTAGAACAGATTTGCCTGAAGCAGTGGATCTGTTTACGACCACTGAGTCCCTGCTTTGTTTCATGCTGTTCATTTTATGGCTTCATTACTACAATCACAAAGCTGTGGACACCTCAACAAGCCCGTATCACCATAAATCACACACTGAGATAATGACAGTTGGCTGTTGTAGCTAAGATGACACATTTTACTACAAGTGAAGCGCCAAGGCGTAACTCAGACACTGGTACATGTAATGCACTTCACGGATATCTGGAAAACTATACATAATTATAATGTATTTGAATAGTAGTAACGTGTTCTTATAAAACGTAATTGCACATAGGAAACTTCAAGTGCCAATAAAGACTGAATAAGCAATGAAAACAAAGCTTTTATTGATAGGTTTCTGTTTTTTTTACCATCACCCAGAGGCCTTATATTGTAATCGCCGCCTGATAAAACAACTACACATACACTACATCAAGGATAATAATTGCTCTTTGACTTATGTCTGGCATGGGGTTGAACATTATAGCAACTTCCCCTTATTGACACAGCTGTTACCCAAACTATAGACTTGCCACTGCAGACGACGGCATGTCTTTATATTGTGCCACACACCCACTAATGACAGCTTTAGTGGTGGTAATTCAGTAGGGTTGAATACGGGGTTAGGTGTGTGAGTCACGTTCTGGGCTCCCCCTTGCCAGATGTCCTGCCAGGTTTCCTGCAATGTCTCTCTGTGAGGATGCAGCTATGTCCTAAAAGTCTAAAATGGTCGCTGCAGGTCCTGACTGAAAGCTCTTTGCTTATCTTTTTAATTACAAATATTTTTCATACCTGCCACATTTCTCAAATAGCTCTAAACATGACTGTGTGAGTTGGTATAGGTGTCTAGAGATGTGTGTTATTTCAATAAACAACCACCACCACCCCAGTCTAATGGACAGTGCAACACTCACCCTATACCTCAGTGCAATAATCACAACACACACACCTTGTTTTTCTTAATCTTACCTTGTATATATATCCTATACTGCCTGTATATATCCTTTTGTGCAGTACATATTTCTCATCTGTAGTATAGAGTTAGCTTTTGTATATTTCAGCAGTTTTTGTTGTAATTAGTAGTATATGTACATGTAATATTTTATCATGTTTTTCAGTATAATGTGTGATGTTTTAAAGTCCTTTTTGTACTAATTGTTTTGCTACTAAACAGAACAGAGCTGCTAAACAAATGTTCACTTTTCCTGTAATTTTACAATAACGATCTATTCTATTCTATTCTATTCTAAATGTAAAATCCATTTAGTAAATCACACATACCAGCAATTGACTGTAGATAATAATAAAAAAAAAAAAAAATTCCTGTTAACTAAAAACATCTTCAAATTACATGCAAAATGGTTAATACTTCAATATTTGTATGGTGAAATTTTATTTTCTCATATATTTCAGATTTTGTGTAGTATTTGTTGTGAAATGCAGCTCACTTACTGTAAAGTTCAGTTCACTACCATACACAAACACTCAATAAATAATTATTTTTGATAATAACATCATACAACTCACCAAAATCAATTAGACTTTTGTGCACTTTTTCACTTAAAGCACTGAAAAGAGACTGATCTGCTAATATACTGGTATTTGTCCCATATGTTAGCTCTGCTGAGATCCCCTGCACACCTCTAACGCCTTGATGGACAAAGTGAATATGTACTTTAAGACTCTTGCATACTCTAATCCCCCATGTTTTCTCTCCTCTGTGTCAAATCTCCACAGTGAGAGGGAGGGCTGGGGTAGGTGGGAGGGTTGGTAATTCATGCACACATGTGCCTGCCTGTTCCTCCAGTGACAGGGCCAGGGGGAGGGGCACATGATAAATTGCCTTCCACCGGGGACCTCCGAGCACAGCCACCATGATGTGGGTAAAAATGGAAATTGCTCCCTTTCACCGTCATTACATCAGTTTAGGACGCGTGTGGGCCCTTACACACACTATGAGAGGAGTTTGTTGCGTCTGACTAACTGCTGTGCGATAGACAAGGGACAGCATACCTCAGGAGATATCTGAAATAAAAATAAATAAATAAATAACACTATGGTTCAAACAGCACATCTAAAAGACAGGCTTTTATAGACATTTAAAATATATAATCCGTTTTTATTATGGTGCTGACTGGGTAATTAATTACAGCTACATGACTGCACTCATCTGCTCTATCCACGCACCAATTCCACTTACATTTGCGGACTTTTCTAAAAGGATGACAGTTGACGCTTAAATATAGGCGCTGATTTTGCTGATGCGCATCATAAGTCAAGTCAGATGCGCGTGTACAGGTTCATAGTCTAAAAAAATGAACATAATGAAAAAAAAAAAAAAAGACATTTGCGTCTAAAGAGCTTCATGTGCATTTTCTGTATAGGAATTTAATATGGCACTTATTTTTTTTCCAGTTTGTAACATGTGAACAAACAAGTGTGTTCTCCTCAGTGTCTCACAACTTTGTTCTTATTAATAAAAACTGCCTTTTCTTAAATATGAATGTCTTCAGTCTTTTCCAAGTGTGTATGATTATCCAATGCAATGTTAGTATCATGCTGGTGTGATGCATAAACCAGTAACAAAGAACCCAGTTTTACATAAATTACATTATGGCCTCCATAATGAAATTTAACTCGAGTGGAGGCACAGAAGCCACACGTTTTTTTTTTTTTTTAACTAAATAAAAAAAAGACTCGTGAAGAGTAAATTGCAGTAAACCTTAAATCCAGTAAATTCGGTGTCAGAAATCCTATTAGAGTGGTTAAATAATTTTTTTAGATTTTCATGCAGCCATGAACTAAATATTCCCTCTCATCATATTAGAAAAAAAAAATATTGGAATAAAGGGGCTCGTATCTTTTTTTTTTTCTCGTGTTTCCCAATTTTAACTTAGTACGAACACCTGTCCGAAAACGACACGTCCTAAATTAAGCGATAAAATTACCCACCAGCAGACTTAACATCATAATTAAATTCACTTTATAAAACCAGTTTACCTGCGTGTGTGTATCTGTCACACACTCACACAACGACACACAAAACCAGTTCGCTCTGTAAGTTTTACACAGTTCTGACTTTAAAACACGTGTGCTCTGGTTAAAACACAGGCCTAAAGCTTTGAAATTATTTGGCATAAAACAAGTATATAAGAATATAGTAAACCATAAAGCAAGGAAGCAAAAAAAAAAAAAAAAAGCTTTACACCGCATTGACCTGTTTGTGTGTGTGTGTGTGTGTGTTGTGTGTGTGTGTGTGTGTGTGTGTGTACGTTTGTTAATTTTTTTTAACATATGGGCCTGAACAGAATTTACAACATCAACCGGCTTAATTTAAATTCTTCTAAAATATAAATGATAAGTGCATTAATCATATACGCCAGGAAATGAGGCACACGGAGATATGGAACAGAATTGTTTCTTATTTTTTCCAGAATACATACAAAAAAATACCAATTCTCTTTCCAAGGTATACACCTGAAAAATAACGGCAATTTAAAATGTGGACAATTTGAAATTTAAGAAACAAACATGCATGTAAATTATTTTCTTTTCAATGAGACATTAAATAAGAACAAATACAATCATAGCAATTTCAAATTAACATCGAAATGAAGACCCCTACTTTAATTAGTACTCTAACATGTGTGTGTTTTCACTTTACCTATAGAGATCAGTTTCAACATAATGCACTTTTGAGTTGCTCAAATATTCTCCATTTGCAGCTATTATCGCCTGCTTTTAAGCCGACATATAAATAAATACAGTTGAAGTCCACGGATCCCGCCCATAAGTTTAGCGCAGTTAATATAAAAGTCTTTCTATTTGCATTCTTAGTTCTATAAACTTTGCCCAGTCCTGGTCCTCACTGGTATCCCAGCGCAGACGCTGTGGTGAGTCTCTGACCGTACAGTGCATAAGGGGAGTAATAGGGGCCGGTGGCTGCAGGGACGGGGACTGGGGCACCGGGGGTGGGCAGGGGGCTTTTGGAGTACGGATGGTAGCGGCTGCTGAGTCCTAACGCGTGATGCGGGCTCCTGAGAGCCAAAGTCCCGGGGCTCCCTGGGGCTCCTGACGGGGGCATATGCATATGGCAGGCCATGGCCGCTGCTGCAGCGCTGGCCAGAGATGAGGACCCGGGATACCCAGATATCAACTTCTCAGCCCCAGTAAAAGCTGTGTGTGTCCTCAGGTGGTTCAGGAGTTCTTCCGAAGAGGAGAACCGCTTGTCGCACGGTCCATTTGCCGACACCCAGTTACAAACATGAGGGAGAGGGTCGTTGGGGAGCATGAAACCGTACGGGTACAGGGGGTGTCCGCTAAATGAAGGTGCCGTGGAGTGAACGCCGTGGATGGGGTGTGTCGGGTACATTAGTGGGTAGCTGGACTTGAGGGCATTAGCGGCCGCCGCAGCTGCAGAGTCGTGTGTGCAAGAGGCACCGGCTGCGCCCGCTAAGTGACTGGCACAATGGTAACTGAGGCAGTAAGGGTCTCTGCACAGGCTGGCCGACATGATGGACGGAGGGGAAGCCCCGGCCAAAGGGCTGGATCCGGCCTTACTGCAGCCCAGAGAACTGGCCAGTTGTGCGTTAACCAAGCTCCCTCCGTGGGGCAGGAAGTGTTGGGGGTAACCAGCATAGGCCCCGGCCAAGCTACCTGGGTAGGTCATCCCAGCAGGAGGCAAAGGGAAAACTGTCTGTCCCGGTTTGTAAGGAGAAACCGGCGCCACAAGTCCTGACCCAAGAACGGATGCGGAGGATACAGAAGTTACAGAAGAGGAGTCCGAGGAGGACGTGGTTTTAGTGCCAGGTGTCGTCTCCTGGTGCTGATTGACCTCAACGTTTATTCCACCACAACTCACGCTTATCCTGCTGTGGCTAGTGGTGCCAGACCCGTCCGTAGTGCCATTTTTATTACAATCAGACTCTTTCTTTTCATCCCTGTCCCCACATTTCCCCTCTGCTGGCATGGGGGAGGCTGAAGTGCAGGAGTTGGGGCTGCCTGTCCGCGGCGTAAACGGCTGGCAGGTGGCGCTCGGCACTCGGAACCAGACTTCTCTCCACCCGAGACGCCCGAAGACGAGTCCTTCTTATCTGAAGGTTAGAATATGGTTTGAAGCTAGATTTGTCATCCACACCGATGTCGCTTAGTTTCAAAGGACCGGATTTAGATTCCTTCTCACTAGATCCATTTGATGTGACGGAGGATAATTTGGAGGAGGGTGGTGGGTCCGGTTTGCCGATCTGAGAGCACGTCTGCGCCAGCAGAGCCAGCGGACTTTTCTTGGCATCTAACTGTGAAAGAAAGAGAAATAGCTCTTAATAAATGCTATTAAAACACACAAACACTACCATCGTTTCCTTTAAAACACCCAAGTAGAAGAAAACGATCAACATTAGACGCATCTTCTGCCGTTTTCGAGCGGATTTGTTTACGCAGAAATTACGCACGGCTCAATCGTGACCAAAACTACAGTTTCTTCCTATAATACGAATAAACTACGGGTTTTTATACGACTCAGAATAGTTCTAAACACTTAAAACACACTGGGTCACACTGTTACAACTGAGATATCCTTATCACACTGTTACAAGCAATGTCGACACTAAAATAGGTTGGAGGTGTTATTTTAGTAAAACCAAGTATTTAAATTGTTTCCGTACCTCGATGGGACTAACCGGGGTAGAAGGCAAAGGCTGCAGATACTCCGGGTGCAAAATGTGTCCCGACCGTGCGGTAAGCATTTTCAAAACCTTGATGGGAAGTCGGTTTGCTTGCCGTAGTGGATCAGACGGAGGTGAGGAGTGGAGAAAAGGCTTGTTGATGCTCGCTGAGCTGCTATTCCGTGAACTGCTGCTTTCCCAAGCTACACAAATATCACTATTTTTCAGGATAGACGCCGAGGGCGATGTGATCATGTCCCAATTGTCAGGAAATGAAACGGCGATGCTTTCGTCAGATTCATTAAGAAAATCAAGAAAGCGTCAAAACCCTCTCTCGGGGGGGGAAAAGCGTAAAATGCTTCAATAATAGGTAATCCTGGTAGTAAAGGAGCAAGGCGCGGCAGCTGCAGGAGACCGTGCGAGGTTATCGCAGATCCGTGGCTGCGTCTTGCACCATGAGCGCTGCGCCTTGTGTGCGTCTGTCTGCAGGTCCTCGCTCTGTACTCCCGAAGTACGAACTGGTAGAAATTTTCACTTCAAAAGCAGCTGAATTAGTCCGAGATTAAAGCCTTTGCCGCCTTCCAATCAAATGGGACCCTGAGGTGATTGGAGGGTCAAGGGGATGTGACGTTCTCCTCTTTGTAAGCGCCTCTATTTTGACAGCTCGGGGGAGGAGATACGCTGAAATATTGTGGTTGCTGTGAACGCTTACGCTGTTTTAAATGTGGAGCTACGGGTGCACTCCACAGCACGGAATAGAAAGTCCCTATAGTGTAGAGTAAAACTGACGCTGAATTCAGAGATGGTGGCTTAATTTGGAGAAACGTTTACGCATTTTTTCCACAAACGGAGCTTTTTTTTTTTTTTTTTTTTTTTTTTTTAATGTAAATATCCACTTTTACGCGTGCTTTGTTTTCAAGTTTTTCTACCGATACGCACGCCCTGTCGCTCTGAAACTTAACTACACATGAGAAAAGGTTGCTCCTCACTAAAATTCACGTAGGAAAGTCTGGAAATCAGAACTTGTGTGTTACCCTTATGAACGGGTTCTCCTTTTTTCTCCAAGCCAAAGACGCACACTGCGCGCCTCTTACGCACGTCCGCCACTGGGATTTTTTTTTTTTTTTTTCCACTGGCAAACATAAGATCAACCACTTCAGCTTGAATTCCCTAAACAGACAAGCGTTGACAGGAATAGACCAATGTAGTGATGGAGGGATGTGAATGTCACATGTTTTCAGTATAATATACACCGCCCTTCTATTTCTGTCTCCACCCCTCCGTCAAGTGTCAATTCGGCTCCACCGCAATCAATCAGTTATTTGTCAGACGCTGTCAATCCATCGCTTGATTTATGTCAGCTATTGTGGCTGATTACATGCCAGTGTGACTGCGGGAAAAGAACAAATGGGAAGAGAGGCATTCTGCTAGAGACACCGAGTTTTAGGGGAAATAAATTGTCCGCAAGTTAAGATTTATTTTTTTAGATGCGGCGACAATAGGAGGCTTGACCTACTCAGTCCAACACAACATGGAAAATGTCCTCAAATAGGGGGAAAAATCATGGTCAACAGAGTCTGTAACTTTTTGAGCTCTTTATTAATCGCCTTAAAAGGTGGCAGGAGACACATGATGAAACTTTAATAACTTGCAGACAGTGAACCTCGCATAGGCTATTACAGGCAGCAGTTAAACGCTATAAGGTGCTGAAACACTTGAGCCACAATTGGTCGATTATCTTGTTAAGTTGAAGCTAAAATAGGAAATAGAAAAATATATAGAATTTAAAAAGTTAGTTTATTTTTTATTTATAAGAAAGAAAAAAATGACGCATTCACGTCTATGGTAAATTTGAATGCATCTGTCCGAAATGTGTTAGGTTAAAACCAACTGCAAAAGTAAACAGTCACTGAAAAAAAAAAAATTATAATGTGTAACAAACTGGTGGAAACATCACAGTCACTCAAAACAGAGCCTTGTCCATTTTGGCTAAACGCATCTGCTATTGTGCTGTTAAAACCTGTCATCTGCCTCAGGCACACTGTCATCTGCAACAAGAATAACAAAGACGAGCGAACAAAAAAAAAAAAAAAGAAAGAAATCCAGACATTTTATATTGATGTCAGCTCGATTTTATTTACATACAATGAAAATGATTTATTTTCTTTAAGAGGTAGAAAAAGCGGACAGGGTGAAAGAAAAGAAGAGAAATGGTCTGTCAGGCCGCTGAGAAAAGAAGTTGAAAATGCCTTGAACTATTCACCGCTGAGATGGCTAATCAGTATTGAGGCTCCGGGGCAATCGGGCAGCTTTTCAATGCGGTTTTCCTTTCATCTCAATCGGGATGGAGGCGCTCAATTAAAAGCCTATCAGTTTGTAAGTAAATCAACGCCTATCAAACTTGTCACATCAAACAAAACGATTATTATTGCAACCCGCCTCTGCCATTAATCTCTTTCTGTGGTAATCTGCTTGACAGGTCAACTTGGAGAGCAAGAAAACCTGGAGTGGACAGGACAAGGGGGCAAACATGTTATTTATTTATTTATTTATTTATATTTTTTTTGGTGGGGAGGAAAAATAAAACTTAAAGTCACGGAGATTTTTTTTTAAATGCAAAGACTGTGAGCTATTAATAAAGTAAATGCAAAAAAAATAATAATAATAAATAAATAAAAGTTGTGCGTAAAAGTACTAAGTCTAAAATTTTTACCAAACTTATTAAATCTGCTGATGAATAAGATTTATTTATAGGCCCGCTCTGGTCTGTGTGCAGTTGTGACTAAAGCTTTACAAACTGTGAATAAATAAAAACAAGCAATAATTGTCTCCACTATGAATGCATAAGTCATATTCACAGATTGTGCGTAATTTAAATAAACAAATGCTCCCCCCATAGACCCAACAATTCTGATTAATTTAATGTGTGACTTTGTGAGAGATGGTGGTGGTGTTGAGTGAGAGTGTGTGTGTGTGTGTGTGTGGTGTGGGGGGGGGGGGGGGGGGGGGGGGTTAAAAAAAAAAAAGTAAAAATGAGCGGAGCTATTCCTTCAAAATGCTTTCAGCGTTTTGTCTGGCAGGGGAAAAGGGGGGACGTTTCACAATATGCAAAGATGTGTGATTGATAACAGGCTTGCTGTTTTGTGCAAGGGCTGTCAGTCCGTGACACAATATGTGAGTTATTAGGGCAAAGAAGGGCAACCATAAATTTTCACTGTCAGGCGAAAACCCTCTTTATTGTCCGTATGACGAATGGGCTTCTGCACCAGACACCAAAATACTCGGCATTCCCCTTAAATGGGAACACGTTTTTGCAACCATAATTCATGATATTTAAATAGAAAGTTTTAATATCCTCATATATTTCATAACAGTGACATGTTTATGAATCACTCCTCGCATGCAAATACAACTATTTACATCTTGTGTGAGGAAATGTGTTGGAGTTGCAGGATTACCGAGAGCTGTGCATGGACCAAAACTCTTTAAGATTAAGGAGAAGAACAAAATTCCAGTCCTGTAAGTGATTTACGCAGCCTGCATTTAAACAAAAAAAAAACCTTTATTGCATATCTACAAATCTAAAACTTCATTTTTTTTTACAATTAAAACCTATATATCTTATATTTTATTGGCTAATGTGTATTATTTCCAAAGTTTTTGCGTCTATGTACAACCCACCATAAAGTTAATAATGGAATGCATTAATAGAGACGTTTGCTGTAGAACCTGAAGTCAGCTTGGAAAGAGACGCGTGCATTCTCCAAGTGGGAGTGGAAGATTAAGAAGGATTCAGGTTGTCCGTGTAAGTATTAAAAGTGTAAAAATGCATGCAAGAAGTAGAAGAGGATGGTCTGAAAGTCCGAGCAGGAAGGACAGGTTTACAGGAAAAGTCCGTGACACCACATTACCTGCACAGCCTACTAAGCTCCGATGGAAAGCGGCAGAGGTAAAAAAAAAAAAAAAAAAAATTTAAAAATAAAAAATAATTTAAAAAATAAGAGGAAAAAAAGAGAAAACAACAGAATAATAAAGTATGAAGTCCTTTTCCTAAGAGAAACTTATTTTGCACAAATACAGTCAGTCATTACAGTCTGTCAAATGTGCAGAACCGCAAGCAGCACTGTGGACTGAAGCCATGCACACTCCACTCTCTCTCTCTCTCTCTCTCTCTCTCTCTCTCTCTCTCTCTCTCTCTCTCTCTCTCTCTCTCTCTCTCTCTCTCCGGGCGGGGATCAGGGAGAAAGCGAGCTTTTCCGCGTGTGGGAGGTCCCATGTGACGTCACGCAGTACACAGTGTAAGGGAAAGGAAACGCATGGTACAGTATCCACACCAGAAATGTTGAATCCAAAACAAAATAAAACAAATTTAAAAAAAAAAAAACAGCACACACACTCCTCCTGTACACTGGAACCCATTAGATCCAGAGCAGGTCTGGACTTGACAACATTTTCCACCAAAAACATCACACTTTTTTACTCAAGATTCAAGAACTTTTATTGTCATTGTGTGCACATAACACAGTGGTTCTCTGTCTCTTTATTTGGAGGATGAAAAATCTCCAGGCCCCCCTCAACCCCAACAGCATTGGTACAGTGGTGCATTTATAACTTTTATTTTTGCTTTTCCTTGATTATTTTTTTTTTTGTTCAAATTAAAAATAACAGATTTTTGCTTGAATAATACCAGTAAACTCAACCAGACTGCTCCCTGAGACAATATTTTTCCAAATAAAAGTAAGAAATATGCAATTATCTCACAACTATGACACTTAAGTTTTTTTTTTTTTTTTAGAACAACAAACTAATTTTGGTAACAAAGATGAACATTTTAATAATATCAGTGGCTGTGTTAAGCCCATTTACATTGCACATGTCAAAAAATTAACCCATATAGACCCAAACATCCAATGGCAACTAAAATCATTTAGGGATATAAAAAGTTAAATCACTGTTGATCCACTAATCCTATCAATACATGTAAATATTTGGAGTAAAATACAGTTATTCATCTTTTCATGGTCATCAGATATGGCCCATATGGACGTTCAGAGGCTGCGTAGCTACCGTGGAAACACTGTCATCTTCTACAACATTGACTCACCAGTAAAACCCATGGAGTTTAACAAATGACAGTGGATGGAGACACTTGGTTAAAAATCAGTTAATGTTATATTTTGTTGAAAAAGTCACATTTTCTTCATTTTTCTCAGTTTCTGATATTATGACAACTTTAATTTGAGCTTTTACGAACATCTACATGATCAGTGAAGTGCATATGGGAAAATACCTGACTTTCATTAAAAAAAAAAAAAAAAAAAAAAGCAATATATAGAGGATAATATTACAATAAATGATGATAAATAACTTAAGAAAGGTTAAATAGGGACAAAAAAAATCATTTGGGAACTGTCACTAAAGTAGCACTGGGTCTTTATGGGTTAAAATGCATAGTGTCAGAACAACTGTAAAAAGGATGTGTGTTTTAATAGAGTTAAGTTATGGAACATTCTACAAGATGAATTAAAGCAAAGTAAAAACATAAATCAATTTAAAGAAAGATATAAAATAAAAATTTTAAAGAAATATAAGGATGAGGAACAGGTCTAACCCAGGTCTGTGATGGAAGTGTTTGAAGAAGGAAATACAGCTATGGTTTTGTGCTGTTCTGTTCTCTATGGGATGTTATAACTTGAGTTCTTTTTCAGTAACTTAGTGCTGACCTGTTCTTTTTTATGGACTGTATATATTAGTCATGTAAAGTTGGGGTAGGACAACATAAGCCAGGCTTCTTCCTACTCCATTTCAGACATAATGTGTTGTTGAGGAGCAACAATGAGGTAGTTGTACACTGAGTGTTTTTTCTTTTTTGGCTGGCTGCTGCCTTCAATATTCTGGAGTGTTCTGTTTAAACCATAAAGACCCAAACAGCCGCTGGCGACCAACACCATCTACTTATGTAAATGTTTAACCCATAAGGACCCAGTGTGACATTTGTGGCAGTTCAAAATGTATTTTTGACAATATTTAGCCGTTGTTAAGTGATTTTTCACCATTTATTTTGATATTTTCTTCTGTGTTTTGTGTTTTTTTCAGTGAAAATCTGATATTTTTCTACATTTAATTTACTGATCATGTAGACGTTCATAAAAGCTCCGAGTAAAGTTGAGGATTATTATATAAAAAAATAGAGAAAACTGAAGAAAAAAGTGACTTTTTCACCAAAATACATCCCTACCTTAACATAAACCCAGTGTCTCCATCCACTGTCATTTGTTAAACTCCATGGGTTTTACTGGTGAATCAATGTTGTAGAAGATGACTGTGTTTCCATGGTAACTACGGAGCCGCTGAACGTCCAAATGGGTCATATCTGATGACCATGAAAAGATGACAAACTGTATTTACACCAATTTACAATTTACACCAACATGGATAAGTGGATCAACAGGATTAAACAGTTAAACAGTTAAAATCAGTAAATAATTTTGTTAGATGGTGGATGTTTGGGTCTTAATGGGTTAATACCTGTTGAACCACCAATCCTATCAATACCTGTAAATAACTGGTGTAATACAATTTGTCATCTTTTCATGGTCATTAGATATGACCCATTTGGACATTCAGAGGCTCCGTAGTGAACGTGGAAACACTGTCATCTTCTACAACATTGATTCACTAGTAAAACCCATGGAGTTGGATCAATGACAGTGGATGGACACACTGAGCTTATGTTAAGATAGTGATGTATTTTGGTGAAAAAGTCACTTTTTCTTCAGTTTTCTCTGTTTTTGAAATATCAACCCTCAACTTTAATCTGAGCTTTTATGAACTTGTACATGATCAGTGAATTAAATATTAAAAAAAAATACCTGATTTTCACTGAAAAAACTCAAAATAAAGAGGATGATATTAGAATGTATACTGATAAATCACTTAAGAAAGGTATAGAGAAAAATGTATTTGGTAACTGCCACAAAACTAGTACTGGGTCTTTATGGGTTAAATTTGTGGTCTCTCTTTGCCTTTTGTTCACCTTTGCATTATATTCTTACTTACGTTTGGAATAATGTTTGTCATTATCACTTTCACAAATATACACACATAGACCAATCAACAACCCATTACTGAAACAGTTAATTCAAGATAATTCACATCTTTTCCATAATCCTCCAAAATAAACCCCCATATTTGCATCATTTTACATTTCTTAATCTATACATTCCAGTTTTTCCTTCTTTATCTCCTCTTCTCATGGCTTGTAAAAGACCCATCCTGTATCCTTCACTCTCAATATGAGTTTTTTCCATCAGGGAAACTTTTCAGAGCAAGTCAAAATAAAACTAACCTTCCAGCTTTCATAGCACTGGTAAATAAGACACCAGTTTTGTTTAACAGGCCTTGTTCCCCATTTTTATGATGAGTTAAGTGGAACTCCACTGTTTGGAATAAAATATTTTTTTACCACTTCTCATGAAATGATTGTGGTTGTGAATGTGATTTATTGCTGATAGAAAAACTGTAACTGGGACTCAGTATGTAGTCATTGCGTCAGGTCAAAGGTGATTATTTGTATATAAATAGGAATAAACAGAGGAAATGTGTGTGAAAGCAAAATTATTTCCACTTTATGGGCAACAGTGTATTTAACTTTAAGTTTTACAAACTCATTTTTTAGGATTTTTTCAGGGATTGACTCTTTGCACATCTCATTTTAACACAACTTCTGTTCTTTTACTTGGCACTGTGACAATGGAATGTGTGGCTGAGGTTTTCAGTCCAACAGCCCAAAGGAGCTGATGGACGAATGGTATCAGTTATCCGTGCGTCCGTAAACAATTCTTCAAGAATCTTCTTCTCTGAAACCGTCTGTCAGAATGACTTGATATTTGTTGTGGAACATCTTTGGGTAAGGTCTACTGAGTTTGTTCAAAGAACTGGGAAATATGGATTTCTGAATTTTTTATGAATTTTTGAAATTGTTAAAATCCCCATTGGTTTATCATGGGACACATTTCAAAGTTCAATAATCTGAAAACAGTAGAAGATATTGATATAATTACTATTGGCAATATATAGGAAGTCACATATGGGCTTTCATTTAGTGCAGGGGCCTTTGACCTTGAATGACACTGAGAGGTCAAACGAATGCCAATTAATGTTTTTAAATATGCAGTTGGACTACAGGAGCCTTGGTACTATTTTTTGTTGTATTATTATTGCTGATTGTGACTGATCATGCTGTTCTATTCTATTCTATTCTATTCTAGTCTAGTCTAGTCTAGTCTAGTCTAGTCTATGTTTATTCTATTCTATTCTATTCTATTCTATTTTATTCTATTCTATTCTAGTCTAGTCTAGTCTAGTCTAGTCTATGTTTATTCTATTCTATTCTATTCTATTCTATTCTATTCTATTCTATTCTAGTCTATTCTAGTCTATTCTAGTCTAGTCTAGTCTATATTTATTCTATTCTATTCTATTCTATTCTATTCTATTCTATTCTATTCTATTCTATTCTATGTTTAGGACTTCAACAATCTATATGACACTACAATATGCAGGTTTGCCATTTACCGAAGTAGCAAAACAGTTCGTTCCTCATCAACAAATACTAATGTAAAGAACTAAGGATGGCTATTGTTTCGATTTTTTTGTTTGAATTGTAATTTGCAGATACATTTTTAGATTTTTTTTAACATCAGGTTTTTGTTCTGATTGTACACTAGCTGTTGGATGACAAGTGGCTCTTGTATTGTATTTTATTGTATTGGTGGTGAAGTGGAATCACACCAAGAAGGTTGTGGGTTCAATTCCAACACCAAGGCTGAATCCCAATTCACCCCTTGGCCCATCCCCTTACCCCTACCCCTCCGTTTTTGTGCGTACACATGAAGGGGTAGTGTTGTCCCGATTCTCAATTAGACGGAGGGGAAGGGCTAAGGGGGAGAGCTGTATAGCCCTTGAAACTGAGATTTTTCAAGACCACACTACAAAGGGAGGGGTAGGAGAAATTTCCCATAATTCTGTTTGAATCATTGGCAAGACGGAGGTAAACACAGCCAAAAAGTGCAGTAGTGTGATGAAAGAAACACACAAATGTACGTATTTTCTTCGTAAACAACTTAATCATTTGCTGTTTCAATGTGTTATAGATCACATTTCTGTGGTTTATAGTTGATGGCTGCAAAAAAAATGCCCAAAGCCCATGGAACAGAGACAGTTACAGCTGCTGATGGCATGCTGAATACTTTCAGAAACAAAGTTTTTGCATCTGTTTATAGCAGCATCGATGACTGCTGATGACGTGACAGGTCTTGAAGGGTTGTCCCATTTCATAGGGGAATGTTTCAACCCCTAACCCTTGCAGCTCCATTTCAAGGAGTAGTGTCAAGTGCAAGGGCCAAGGGGTAGGGGTAAGGGGGAGGGCCAAAGGGTGAATTGGGACTGGGCCCAAGAAAACTGTGTGGAGTTTGCATGTTCTCTCTTTGTTTGCATGGGTTCTCTCCAGGTATCCCACCATCCAAAGACATATACTAGTAAGTTGATTGATTAATCTAAAAATTGCCCATAGGTGTGAATGTGAGAGTGATTGGTTGAATGATCAGTGGATTGTTATATGTCGGCCCAGCAATGAACCGGCGACACATCCAGGGTAACCCATAGGTAGCTCTGGGATAGGCACCAGCATCCTCGCAACCCTCTCAAGGATAAAGCAGTTCAGAAGATGGATGGATGTATTGTATTGAATTGTATTTTAATCTATTCTATTCTATTCTATTCTATTCTATTCTATTCTATTCTATTCTATTCTATATTGGAAGAAGAAGTTTATCATAGTACCATCTTCAGAGGTTTATGGGTTAATGTGTTATCTGTCTTATTTTCCTCCAACCATAATCACATTTTTGTCTTCAGCGTTTGCCCTCATTTAACTGGACTCTGCTGAAAAAAAACCCAGTAGAAGTCACAAGACCCCTCTAATAAAAGACTCTAAATGAAAGACGCATCAGTTATATTTTTAACTTGAATCCGCAAAAGTTTTCTCAGACTTTATTTTCCCTCTATTAAAAGAATGTTTAATAGAGGTCAAGAACACCATAGGTCTGAGCCCACATTAATGCACAAACGGAAGCAGCACAAACTGAAAGATCTGAAACCAAAGTGGATTCAGTTACATAAAAAGTTTAGGGAGAATTAACGAGTTTGTAAGAATTGTGGCTGCAGGGTCAATATCTGAATATTAAGACAAGAAAGTGAGAAACAGATATGACCATCATTTCATGTGGGTCATTGAACCCTTTATAAATAATTATCATTAAAGTTTTATCCAGTTAATTCATCTGATTATCCACGAATACATCTAATGAACTTTTGGTCATTTTTTTTTTTTTTTCGTCATTACAATTCTCATAATAATACAACACAGTCTTTGGCAACAGTCCTATTAGAACAACCTATGCCAGCGAGTGCACACTATATCAATAAATATGTATAAATATTTAAATGCAAGCACCAGTTCGTTGCTATAGGCTCTAGTAGAAGTCATATTTGTTTTGTTTTTTCTGAACATCACTACACATATTGTTTTATTTCAGATCAGTGGATTGTTAAAGCATAAATATTGCATTAAATTGGATGATCATACATATAATATTTGTTTGTTTGTTTGTTTGTTTGTTTGTTTGTTTGTTTGTTTTTTGTGTGTGTCGATTTGTTTATGTTTTGCTTGACTGCTGTTGTTGTTCACTTTGTCTTATTGTTTACTTTATTGTGTATTCATTTTGTGTTGCCTTCAAGGATGTATGTATGTATGTATGTATGTACGTATGTATTTTTCACTTTTCTGGTATGTCAGTATAGGTGTGTATGTATGTGTATGTCAAGATGAAAAGTGAGGTTAACTGATTTTTCATATATCATGTTGATAGGAAGCTAAACGATAGACTGTTGTGTAGGGGTGCGTATTAGCAAGAATCTGGTGATACGATACGACTCACAATACTAGGACCACGATACGATATGTCACGATATTATCATGATATTGTTAAAAAGGCCATTTTTTTGTTCCTTTCTTTTTTTTAAATGATTATTTCCTTGAAGAATTGAATTACACCCGAAAAATGCACAAATACTAAACACATTTTTATTTGATCAGTACAGGATCTAATGCTATATCACAAAATTTTCCTGTGTTAAAACTTAAATTAGGTTTTTACAGACATTATTTAAGATCCTGCTCAAATGTTCATATTCTATTAGTTTATAACGAACATCATAACATTATTTTTGTACAATCCCAACAAATGAACTAACATTATTTAATAAGAGTGTTAAATAATAATAAATAAAATATAAACAAAAAAGAAAAACAAAAATGTACCTCCACAATATCTGCATTTGAATAAATACCTAAAAATATCGATACAGTACTTTTTAATACAGTATCATGAATGAAGTATTGTGATATATTGCAGAACCGATATTTTCTTACACCCCTACTGTTGTGTGGAGAAGGAGTGGGATTAAATAAATTATACTTCCTCCCACTCCTTTTCAAATATGCAAATGAAGTCATACTTTGTTTTCATGTATATGTTTTAGTTTTGGGTTTTTTGTTTGTTTGTTTTTTCTTTTCTTATAATCTGTTTCATTTATAAGGACTAAGTAGGATTATTTTGTTTTATTGCATATGTGAAATAAACTAAACTAAACTAAACTAAACTAAACTAAACTAAACTAAACTAAATGTCCTAAACTTTTGGTATGCTGTTAAGTCTCAGAGCTAATAGTTAATATATTGTATATTCCACATCAGAGTTGGTATTGTACAGAACATCTAATGAGTATTAATCAGGATGTAACCACACAGTCTAAACAGAAAGAGACAGAACAACCCATGGAAAGACAAAACAAAAGAACTTCATTGGTGGAAGTAGTTTTCATGGCAGTTTATTGAAAACTGTCAATAAATACCTTGCTCTGCTGTCACTTCTCCAGCCTCTCTTTTAATTTTCCTTCTAGTTTGCACTGTCGTGTAACATGTGCCTCATTTGCTCTGTTGTTTATATACATGTGCACATAATACTGTGTATGTAAATTTGCATACAGGGTGGGGAAGCAAAATTTACAATGAACATTCAGTTGTTTTTTCTCAGCAGGCACTACGTCAGTTGTTTTGAAACCAAACATATATTGATGTCATAATCATACCTAACACTATTATCCATACCTTTTCAGAAACTTTTGCCCATATGAGTAATCAGGAAAGCAAACGTCAAAGAGTGTGTGATTTGCTGAATGCACTCGTCACACCAAAGGAGATTTCAAAAATAGTTGGAGTGTCCATAAAGACTGTTTATAATGGAAAGAAGAGAATGACTATGAGCAAAACTATTACAAGAAAGTTTGGAAGATACTATTAAAGAAGAATGGGAGAAGTTGTCATCCGAATATTTGAGGAACACTTGTGCAAGTTTCAGGAAGCGTGTGAAGGCAGTTATTGAGAAAGAAGGAGGACACATAGAATAAAAACATTTTCTATTATGTAAATTTTCTTGTGGCAAATAAATTCTCATGACTTTCAATAAACTAATTGGTCATACACTGTCTTTCAATCCCTGCCTCAAAATATTGTAAATTTTGCTTCCCCACCCTGTATACATATTATAACTTTATTTTTACCCTACTGCCTTTATTGAGACAGTTAAACAGCATTTCATTGTTCTTTTACACTTGTCTTTTTTAACAATAATAATAAATTTAATTTGATTTGGTGGTTGTGTGTCTTTCTGTGGCTACTTAGTCAATGGGACGATGTAACTAAATACTTTTATCCAAGTAATTATTCTGTATATCCCATAAAGACCCAAACATCCACCATCTACCAAAATCATCTACTGATATAAACTGTTTAATCCCAGATGATCAACTAATACATGTCAATAACTGGTGTAAAATACAGTTATTCATCTTTTCGTGGTCATCAGATATGACCTATTTGGACGTTCAGTTCAGCTCTGTAATTACCGTGGAAACACTGTCATCTTCTACAACATTGATTTGCTAGTAAAACCCATGGAGTTGGATCAATGACAGTGGATGGACACACTGGGTTTATGTTCAGTTAATGATAGATTTGGCTGAAAAAGTTACTTTTTCTTCAGTTTTCTCTATTCTTTATTTATATTGATATAATAATCCTCAACTTTACTCTGAGCTGAAAAAATACACAAAATACAGAGGATAATATTACAATAAATGGTGATAAGCCACTTAAGGATGGTTAAATATAGAGAAAAATTAATTTGGAAACTGACACAAATGTCACTCTGGGTCCTTATGGGATATATTCAACCATCCTGTGCAATACATTCTTCCATTTTTTATATTCTCAGTTCTATTCTTTTATCTTCATATTGTATATAAACTAACTGCACTGCCTTGTAGGACTTTATCTGTACATATTTTACACCTTATATTTCATATACAATCACCTGTTTGCACTGAAAAAGGAGAAGCTCTCCAGTCTCATTGTACATTCTGTATAACGACAATAAAGGGCATTCTATTGTATTATACGTACAGTACTTTGGTACAAATTTGAGGTCACTGATGTGTACTTTACTTAAGTGTTTCTGTTTTATGCAACTTTTTACTTCAACTATACATTTCAGAAGCATATTTGTGCACTTGAACAGAAACCCTTTAATAAAATATCGTCTTGAAATAGCTGCAAAGTGCGTTACCGTGTCTCTGAACTTATGCAAAGTTGACTTTTTTTATAGTCACATGGTTTACACAGGATGGCAATGCAACAAACATGATCAGAGAATATACTGCATCGCTGAAGATTAAGCTACCAACACAATGTAAAGTACATTCAGTATTTAACAACACTTTTAATAGTAACAACAACCCAAAAACTTTGTATCATAGCAAAACACTTACATGTTGCATGTCATAGTTTTCATACAGGCTACATTTGTGGATAATACTGTGCTCACCTACAGTATAATTCTAATCTACTTCAGTAAAGTTTTTAATGCATAACTCTAATTTGTAATGTAGTAGGATCATAGTATTATAAAATAATGACAGTACTTCTACTAAAGATAAGGGACTGAATACTGCTTCCACCATGCATTTAGCTGCGAGGACTATGTAGGTAACTTTATCCTGTATTAAAACAGCTGTCGTTTTAGTCAAGTTTGTAGCCCATTGAAATGAAATATTCTCTTCCTCTAGTGAACAGACACAGGTGGCAGCAGGAGCTCATTAAGTTAGCATGAACATGCTAAGCCTACCTCAACACAATAGGCTATATTAATACTTCATTTAAAGTTTTTTTTTCTTTTGTTTTTTTTTTTTAATATGCAGGATGAAACTGACTTCAATATGGATTTAATGGTTAGTTTCAAGAGTATAGCAGGTAAGTTAAACTTTATCAAAAACAATGACTGGAAGGATCTATGGCTGGCTAATTAGCTTAGCCCTGTCGCTAACAGACATAGAGTCACAGAACTGTTTTTAACCCATAAAGACCCAAACATCCGCTGTCGACCAAAAGCATCTACTGATCTAAACTGCTGATCCATTAATCCTCATAATACATGTAAATAAACGGTGTAAAATATGGTTTGTCATCTTTTCATGGTCATCAGATATGACCCATTGGACAAAATCTTATATAATAAAAAGTTTTTTTTTTTTTTTTCTTTTTTTTTTATTGTATTTCTGAGATAAACAATGAAAATAAATAAAAAATTGATAAAAAAAAAAAAAAAAAAAGAAAAAGATATGACCCATTTGGACATTCAGAGGCTCAACTTGAAAACACCGTCATCTTCTACAACATTGATTCAACAGTAAAACCCATGGAGTTGAATCAATGACAGTGGATGGACACACTGGGTTTATGTTCAGTTAATGATATATTTTACTGAAAAAGTCACTATTTCTTCTTTTTTTTCCTATTTTGATACAATAACCTTTGGACATACTGTGAGGTTTTATGAACATCTACATGATTAGTCAATTAAACATAGGAAAATAGATTATTTCTACTGGGGAATAAAATGCTAAATTCAGTGGATAACATTATAATAAATGGTGATAAATCACTTAGGAAAGGTTAAATAGGGAGAACAATTCATTTGGTAACTGCCACAGAAGTCGCACTGGGTCCTTATGAGTTAATGGGTCACCAACTGTAAAATACTTTGCAATATGTATGATACATGAAGTACATTTCTGCATTAATATATTATAAATGTTGACCTATGGGAAATACAGAGGAGAGGTAACGGATGTAACAAGTTGAACAAGTCTAATGCTCAGTTCACACCTTGTTTTCTTTCTTCAAATTAGAGATTTGTTCACATGATAATGCAAAATCCACTAAAGTGGTATGTTAAGTAAATGTATAAGTCATAAACCTCAGTTACTGTAAGTGTTGGTTCAGGTTGTTGAATTACTATTTACATGATGTAGATTTGTACTCAAACTAGTGCAGGTCATAAGTGATTCTTACACCTGGATTTGATTTTACAGGTGCAGGTTCTTCACATAAAGCAATAATAGACATGCACAAAATGGAATGTGACATGAGTGTTTTAAAACTCTCTTCTTTTGTTTTTAAAAATCTCAGTTTTTACCACCTAAAACACTGTTTACATGTGGACAAGAGGCCCAAACATCAATGACGATATCTGTTTTTGCTAAATATCTGCATTAGTGAGGACAGGGTATAAAATTACATAAAGGATGCAACAAGACATAAAAGACAAAATAAGAGAAAAGCAATGTAAAAGTATGCAAAGGATGCCATAAAATGAAAATAATGTATAAGATGTAATGAGATACATTAAGGACATTTTCAGACACATTGTTTTGCTGGTGGAAGACTCAGTAAAATTGCCATCATTACAGCAAATCAAGATGCATTTTTGTAAATTCGGGTCCTGAGGAGACATTAAACAGTTTTTTGGGGGGGGGATTTTGAGCTGAAAAAGTTTTGGAACCATCATTTAACCATATAATCCATCCATCTTCCTCAACGACTTAGTCCTCGTGAGGGTGGCGGGGCTTTACCATATGATGGTGGGTAAAATGGAACCATACACTGGAGTTCCACATGACACAGAGATGACACTAACATGTTTTTCAACTGAACATAGATAAGTGTGAAACAGAGGAGAGGGCCAGTCCAGGTATCAAAGTGTTATTATAGTGAATGTTAATATGCAACAGTTGTCCCTAAGGGTCTATTATGAGACTATAGTATGAAAGAAAACAAACTGAATACAGCCAGACATGTGGAAAAAGTAAGATATTTGATAAGTGGTTAAGCCTCTTTTTTATTTATCAATTTATTTATTAATGACTTATTTTTTTCCTTTATGTTAAGATATACATTCTACTTTGTACTGGACTTTTTTTTTTTTTTTAATACTATTTTATAAGTATTTATTGGCCACCTTTTTGCTTTAAATTTGTGGATACTGATAGAATTTGAGAATTTCCTGTTGGGATGAATAAAGTATCTAATCTAATCTTATTATTTTATGTTCTTTATACAACATCTTATTCATTGTATGTCTGGTTCTCTGTAAAAAAAAAAAAAAAGCTTTACTTTTACATTTATTTTCCTAATATTTTAGTTCAGGTTTGTCAGGCTGTATGTCAGAGTTTCTCAAACTGTGGGGTGGGCCCCTCAGGGGAGGCGTGTAGACTTTCCAGGGGGGGCATGGAATCACTCCTGGGTGTTTTTTTTCCTTCAGGTTAGCACATGTAGCAGGTAGAACTAATGTTTTAGCGTTGGAGCACCCTGGGCTCATTTTAGGGATGCACGACAAACAAATCTACTGCCATGGTGATCTGTCGCTAGACTAGACAAAGAGTTTAGGTTTGGACAATGGACAAGGATTTTACTGAAATGTTTCTGTTTTTGCATAGTTTACAGTTTGCACTTTAATGATCTGGGATGTGCAGTGTAAATGGACTCATTGCAGCCACTGATATTGTTAAAATCTTTGTTACCAAAATTAGTTTGTTGCTCTAAAAAAAGTTACTTTATTGTCATAGTTGTAAGATAATTGTGCATTTCCTGTTTTTATTTGGAAATATATAGCCTCAGGGAACAGTCTGGTTGAGTTTATTTGTATTATTCAAGCAAAAATCTAAGTTATTTTTAATTTGCACAACAAATTATTCAAGGAAAAGCAAAAAGTATTTTTACGATATTGATGTTTCTTTCAATAAAAGTTGTAATTGCACCACTGTTGCAATGTTGTTGGGGTTGAGGGGGGCCTGGAGATTTTTCGTCCTCCAAAGGGGGGTCTGAGAGAAAAAGACTGAGAACCACTGCTGTATGTTAAGATATACATTCTAAGAATTTTCACTTTTACTGTGTTTTATTAGTAGTTATTGCATGCCTTATTGTCTTAAATTTATGGATACTGATGGAATTTGTGAATTTCCTTTTGGGATGAACAAAGTATCTAATGTAATGTAATGTAATCTAATTATTTTATGTTGTTTATTAAACACTTTATTCATTGTATGTCTGGTTCTCTGCAAAAAAATGTTTACTTTTATGTTCATTTCCCTAATATTTTAGTCCAGGTTTGTCAAGCTGTATGTTAAGACAGACATTCTAAGAAATACCCCCCCACACTTTTGTTTCTCACTTTTACTGTGTTTTATTAGTAGTTATTGCATACCTTATTGTCTTAAATTTATGGATACTGATGGAATTTGTGAATTTCCTTTTGGGATGAACAAAGTATCTGGAGGATTCTGTTGGGTTTCTGTAAATCGGCTTAGAGTCTGGTTTTGACCAACTCTATATATAAAGTGTCATGAGATAACTTTTTTGTTGTGATCTGGCGCTATATAAATAAAATTTGATTGACTGAGTGATTTAATTGGTTTTCCCCTGTAAGTCGCTTTGGAAAAAAGTGTCTGCAAAAAAAAAAAAAGAATCTAATGTAATGTAATCTAATTATTTTATGTTCTTTGTAAAACACTTTATTCGTTGTATGTCTGGTTCTCTGTACAGAAGTTTTACTTTTACTTCTGTTTTCCTATTATTTGAGTCTAGGTTTGTCAGGTTTTTTGCGTTTTAAGTTATTGCGTGCCTTATTGTCTTAGGTTTATGGATACTGATGGAATTTATGAATTTCCTGTTGAGATGAACAAAGTATCTAATGTAATGTAATGTAATCTAATTATTTTATGATTGTATCTAATGTAATGTAATGTAATCTAATCATTTTATGTTCGTTGTAAAACACTTTATTCGTTGTATGTCTGGTTCTCTGTACAGAAGTTTTACTTTTACTTCTGTTTTCCTATTATTTGAGTCTAGGTTTGTCAGGTTTATTGCGTTTGAAGTTATTGCATGCCTTATTGTCTTAGTTTTATCCATACTGATGGAATTTGTGAGTTTCCTGTTGAGATGAACAAAGTATCTAATGTAATGTCATGTAATCTAATTATTTTATGTTCTTTGTAAAACACTTTATTCATTGTATGTCTGGTTTCTCTGTAAAGAAGTTTTACTTTTACTTCTGTTTTCCTATTATTTGAGTCCAGGTTTGTCAGGTTTATTGCGTTTGAAGTTATTGCATGCCTTATTGTCTTAGGTTTATGGATACTGATGGAATTTATGAATTTCCTGTTGGGATGAATCCAGTCTAATGTAATATAACCTAATCTAATCTCTAATAATTATTTTAATGTCCTTTTTCCATCACCGTAGTCACTTCTCTTTGCTTTACCTCTTATAGTTCCTGATGTTTCAGCCTAACTGTCAGCTCTCTTAGTTTGAATCTGAATCTTTATTTGTTTCTTGTGTAAAAACACTTCGGGAATATTGAAGTATTTCTGATACACACAGCAGATGAGGGTCTTGATCAAAGCATGGTGAAATCTGATAAAGTGTGTGTCAGGAGACTGTCACCAGCGTTCATTCCATCAATAACAACTCCAGCCCACGTGTTTCCGCACTACAGCCGGTCAGCTGATCGCCACGGCACGCGGAAACTGTAAAGTCAACTGCAAAGCGCCAGAAGATCTGAACAAGTAGCTGGGATTTATGTACACATCTGACACATTTTAATGTCTATAGAGTGAGCAAGACTTTGGATTTGGACTCCAGCTGCTTTTCAAAGAACAGACTGAAGGGTTATTTATAAGAAAAACTTATGGCAAACCAGTCGTTGGTCGCATTAAACGGGACTCAAGTAAGTTTAAAGAAGTGTCTTTCGGTTTGGTTTGTCCAAGTCCGCGCATTTACGCATTATTTTCACCGATAAGTCTTTTAAAAGTGTTGTCAAAGTACTTGCACAGTGTGTTTATTTTCCAGTCAGTCATGTGACAAACCGTAGAAAACGTAAACAAACCTGACGTTCAGTTTTGTAGTTCTTCCTTCAACTTCCTTCAAGATCCAGCTGAGTTTATTGGTTATTTATCTGATCAGGATGTTGGATTGAGTTGAAGAAATAATGAGATCCTTTACTTAAATAAATAAATAAATAAATAAATATTTGTAGCTTAGAGGAAGAATATGTATGGAAGAAGAAGTTCTGCATTCAAAGTAGAAATATGTATTAACCCATAAAGACCCAGTGCTACTTTTGTGTAGCAAATGCTTTTTTCTCTCTATTTGACCTTTCTTAAGTGATTTATCACCAATTATTATACTCTGTTTTTTGACTTTTAACTGTACATCAGGTATTTTCCTATATTTAATTTTACTGTGCATGTAGATGTTCATTAAAACTCAGATTAAAGTTGAGGGTTACATAACAAAACCAGAGAAAACTGAGGAAAAAGTGACCTTTTCAGCAAAGATATTAACCCATAAAGACCCAGTGCTACTTCTGTGTCAGTTCCCAAGTAATTTTTTTTCCCTATATCGTCGGCTTCTTGATAAAACCTGCTAAGTGACATTTTTGGTTGGGAATAAAAACCTGCTATCTCCCCTATTATAGCTTCAAATTTCAGTCTCCTGTGAAAGTTGTTTACATTCCATCATAAGTACCAACATTAAAGGAACAGATATTTTTTTGTCATATTTCACAGTTTCCTGTTATATAAACAGTATTTTGTTTCTCCTGTAAAATTTGCCAAAAGTCACATAGCAGGTTTTATCAGGAAGCCGACGATATATAACCTTTTTAAAGTGATTTATCACTATTTGTTATAATATTATCCTCCTTATTTTGTGTGTGTGTTTTTTTTGTGTAAATCAAGTATGTTCTTATATTAATTCACTAATGTAGATTTTCATAAAAGCTCAGCCTCAGATTAAAGTTGAGGGTTATTATATTAGAAACAGAAAAAATTGAGGAAAGTGAGTTTTTCAGCAAAATCTATCATTAGCTGAACATAAACCAAGTGTGTCTATCCACTGTCATTGCTGATCCAACTCCATGAGTTTTACAGGCGAATCAATGTTGTAGAAGATGACAGTGTGTCCTCGTTCACTATGGAGCCTCTGAACGTCCAAATGGATCATATCTGGTGACCATGAAAAGATGACAAACTGTATTTTACATCAGTTCTTTACATGTATTGATTGGATTAGTGGATCAACAGGTATTGAGCAGTTTAGATCAGTAGATGCTTATCGGTCACCGGTGGCTGTTTGGGTCTTTATGGGTTAAATAAATAAATAAAATATTAGTAGTTTAGAAGAAGAAGATGTATGGCAGAAAAAGTTCTGCATTCAAAATAGAAGTATGTATTAGTGGGGAAAACAAGGACTTAAAAATAAAAGTAGTCACTGTGCAGTAAAATGGTCTATGTCGGTGTTATGTTAATGTTGCATTTTACTGGTGCAGTTATTTAAGGTTGATCTAATCTAAAGTACTTGTTATACTGTTGAGTAGTTTTAATGTACAGGAATGCATCATATCCCAGTAGATCATCATATGTTTGTGACAACACTGAACACTCTCTAAAGGTGTTTCATTCGACCTGTGTTTTGACAGCATTAAAAGAATGCGTTTCTTGCAAATCTAAGAGGGATTTAAAAAATGTATTTAGCACAAGAAGGAGGAAACATTTTTCAGATCACTCAAAAACTCAAAATGATCATATTTAGAAGTCTGCTGTTTTCACTGGATGGGAAATTGTTGAAAAATTGTGATTTGAGAAGTAATTAGAACTGTCATACGAATGGAACACATCACACCTGCAGTTTGTAGGACTTTTTGAAGTATTATCATGTTTAAAATGTTAATATCAGTCCCTGTTAATTATCACAATAAATATCAAATCAACATTGACTTATTTTTCTGATCTGAACATGACAAATACGTCAGAAATAAAGATGTAGAACATTACAATGAACCAAGGACATGTTCTGGTATCCTATCCGTTTTGCCCACTTTGGATTTATTTTAAGAATATGTGTGTCTGGCTCTGTAAAATGCATAATTATGTATAGAAAATCATTTTGGACCATGTTCAGTGATGCATGACTCAGTTGCTGAAGCAAAACAGTAATATCAAGCATCTCCAAAATGGATCCCTTTTAGCCTGATAATGTCTGTAATACTAAGAATGGAACTCTTTTGTATTAATAATGCCATGATTTACTCAAGTGGAAAGGAGTTCCATTAAAGCAACAAGTACTTATGATCATAATAACAACAAACATTTGTAAATCAGACATGTTTAGGTGATCATTTGGGATGTTCCATTTACTTCTGCATGTAATGTATAATTTTTAAACCTTAGTTTGCCTTCAAACTGAACATCTTGCCCTCCTCATAGATTCTAAAGCTTGATATATTTAATGTATAAATATAGTGTTTAATATATTTTAAGCAATGGAATCTACAATGTGGGCAAGATTTTAAATGTCAAACCTAATAATTTTCTAACATGATATTCAAATGAGTTCTGGTCAAAGGTCATGTTTGGTCATTATATGGAGCTGGATACATATTAAAGACACTATTGAAGTGCTATATGCATGAATGATACAGGAGTGGATAAAACTGCATAAGAGGTTTGATGTGATTTTTAGGAAATATTGCTGGTGCAAGGTGATGTCAAATGGGGGTGAGTTCAGCTGGAGGTTTAGATAGTTGTAGTATATCAATATGGCAGCATAAGATGGATCCTTCTTGGAACAAAAAAAATCAGCTATTTCTTAATAAGTCTATGAAAGTGGGCCAGGTAGGTACAGAAAAGAGACAAACCCTTACAATGATAAAAGAAAGAGTAAAAACAAACTCAAGTGTTGTGTATGTGTATATAACAGTGTAAACAAAATTAACCATAAAGATGAAACGAACTTTTATTGAAATATTAACACACAATAATAGTATGTAATGAAATTTGTCATTATTGTTTTGTAGCACAGTCTCTGAGTTTATGAAACAAATGAATCTCATGTGTCACAATATTTTGGTATGTACAGTGTACAATATTGTTTTTATGTCTGTGTATAGCCCTTTGGCCAACTGTGTTGTTTTTGAAGTGCTTTATAAATAAAGTTGAGTTGCAGTGGAGGGAAAATATAAAGCTGCATAAAATGGATTTAAGTCAAGTGCATCAAGTTTGTATTCATACTGGAGTAAATAAATTTAGCTATGCTCCACAACTTCTGGAAAGCATCTACGGCAGAAAACAGATCTGTTATATTCATGTCCAGTTAGCTGCCATTGATGTATCACCAGGTCTAATTTACAAATGTGAGCAAGTACAGTCGTGGAAAAAATTATTAGACCATCAAAAGTCATCAAAAACAATGGTTATGTAATCAAGTACTAACGTCTGTGTATATCATGTGACTAAAACAGATAGAAAAGAAAACATGGAATGCCTAAAAGCACTGTTTTTTGTCAGTACAATGCCATAGTTACTGATGTTAGAATTGAAGTGATTTTGGTTATTATCAAGAAAACATGAAAAATGGCTAGATATCAGCTCTAAAATTAAACTCTTATGAGCTATATTTGTTGTTATCGTTATATTTGTCCAAACAAATGTACCTTTAGTTGTACCAGGCATTGAAATGAACAAGAAATTGAAGAAAACAAGGGTGGTCTAATAATTTTTCCACAACTGTATATTATATATTTGCCCTTGGAGGTGGACGTGGTATTATAATGTTGCCTGTCTTCTCACAGTTGTGTGTGTTTTTATCCTCAAAGATTTCCTTCATCGGACATGACTGTAAGGAACTTCCAGACTTCCTTGGAGAAACATATGGGCATTTTGCAAGAAGACTGGATCTGAGCTTCAATCAGCTCAGGTAAGGACAGGACACCTGTAACCAACCGGATGCAGGAGCCTGGAGAGTTCTTGATATGAATGATATGTCTGTCTGTGTACAGTATAGCAGGGGTGGATGTCATTCAGTACTCGGTTTGAATCTGATTATTCAAGTCACGATTCTGGTCTTAATCTGTTCTGTCTGTCTGGCTCTGTCCAACAGACATGCATCTTTACATCAGGTTCAATTGAATGTGCGCCCTCATTCTTTAGGTGGTCAAAGTGTCTTCAGGACATCAAAGAGCTGAATGAGTGTAAGAGCCGGGCCGGTGTCATGCTGGGGCAGGATAAAAGGCGTGATCGATAAATGTGACATGCTAATTCGGGGGCAAGTAGAAGAAAAGAATCCTCTGTCAGGACATGAAGGAACACCTCGTGGCAGCTGCTTCAGAGGGGGCTGCCATTTCAACAGCAGGACTAGCATAGTTGATCTGGCAAGTAAAAGAGAAGAGATGATGGTTTTAAGGTGCTTTTGTTTCTGAAGCCCTTTTCATGATTGTCAGGCCATGAAGCTGTCTCAATAGAGACAGGGGGGTTTTTTGTTGAAAATTGTCGTCTTGAGGCAGCTGTCTATGCGGGAGATGTGAGGCCTCAGTCACCTGATTTACACTTGACACTTTGCAAAATTCCTCAGTTACACACAGTGTTCTGTCCTGTGAAAGAAGGGTTTATAAGTGCAGTGTTGTGGGCAAAGCACTGTCCATATGTATGTGAATTATTATTATTATTATTATTATTATTATTATTATTATTATTATTATTATTATTATTATTATTATTATCAGGGTTCCCACAGGATCTTAAAAATTCTTAAAAGTCTTGAATTTCCAAATTTGCATGTAATACCTTAAAAAAGTCTTTAAAAGGTATTAAATTTGATATTTTTGGTCTTAAGTTATGTTGTCATAAATTTGTTTGCTTTATTGTGTTTAAATGTGTCTGTTAAATATCCAACCTGCAAAGAAAGTAACTTTGTCTCTTCAGGTCCACCCGTTCCAACCTGGGAATTTATTCTGAAATTCAAAACCAATTATCACTAACTTTGCAGCCCCCGGTGAGAAATGACTCAGAACGATGGGAGTCAAGTTCGCATAAATAAATACATTTTCCTAAATTTTGTAGTAAGGAGTAGGGATGGGAATCGAGAACCGGTTCTTTTTGAGAACCGGTTCCCAGTAGCTTGATTCCTTGGAATCATTTGCCTGCCTGCGTAACGATTCTGCTTATCGATTCTGCCTTCGTTGCACATGCGCGATGACGTCACACGTATGCGGCATTGTTTTGGTCAGAACATAGACAACATGGCGTTGAGGCAGAAACTGACGACACCAGGTCCACTTACTTGGAACACTGTCAAAGCTTCCATGTCTTCTAAAGGGTGGAATCCCTCTAATATGCTCAAACATTTGTCCACAGCACGTGAATTATTGACAGGAATGTCACGTATTTGATACTCTACTTAGCGGCGCTGGTGAATGTAGTGGCAGAGTGAATGCTGGGCCGATTCTGGTGTGGGCAACAAACATCGTAACTCCTCAAATACAAATTTCCGAAAGTAAGAAAGAAAAGAAATGAGGTGCACAACAATGGAAGACAAGCCGAGCCGAGTCAAACTGGTTCCACGTAGTAGAAATGCGGCAATAGAAGAATTAGTGAAAGCGTCTTTAGTTTCACTTTCACTGTATGTCCCCCCTCGAACCGGCCTGGCGTCATCTGTTATTATTATTTGTACACACTGTATATGCTATATTTTCTGTGCAGAGATGGAAATATAAAAGACAGTTAATGCAAACACACCCGTTTGTACTCTTTTATTCCCTCACCCAATGAGAATCGATAAGGAATCGGATCGATAAGCAATATTGATAATGGAATCAGAATCATTAAATTCTTAATGATTCCCATCCCTAGTAAGGAGTCTTAAAAAGGACTTCAAAAGTCTTAAATTTAACTTGTAGAAACCTGTAGGAGCCTCAATTATTATTATTATGATGTAACTGATGAAGATGTAACTGGATTTGATTATGTTATTTCATTGTTACTCAACATTGCAAGTTATTTCACTATATGGATAAAAACTCAACGAAACAACTCAACTTTAGGAAAAATGGGAATGCTGATCAAGGATGTTTAATCATTTCTGTATCCTGTTTGAATTTTGCCACCATTTACATATATGATGTTTCTCAGTTTTGAAATAATAATTGTACGAGCCATTAATGTCACTGTTTCTGGCAAAGATGGTAAACAAACATCTATTTTGTGTTATACAGTTCAATGCACTGCATCTTTCACTGCATGTGTTACACATCACCAACTTGAAAACAATGGCTGCCTTGGCACATTTTAAGTATTAAAAGAGGTGGAAATCAATGCAGTCTGGTGATGTTGAAGCTGCAGAGACATATTCAACAGCTCTGAACAGATCGTGTAGACACAGTTATAATGATATCACCTCTTCAACTTTCAGGTGTGTAGTCATATATATGTATTTCACAGTCTGATACTTCAGCTATCTTGATTTGTAAAATAATTTATTAAATAGACAAACATCATATGTGTAAATGATGCATAATTTAAACGAGATCAAAAAATTCTTTGTTTCTCGCTATTGATTGCAATCCTTTTTTTTTTTTTACTGGGCATTGGGACTTCAACTCGCTGTTATCATTTTGTAGCCCAGCCCCCAAACAACTTAATTCAGTGTGTACCATTACTTCTGTCCGTACAGTAAGTAATATAAAGAAAAATAATATGTAAACAGTATGCAGGCTGTGTCATCATTTTTATATTTTTATGAAACTCACTGCAGTTATTAATTGGTAGTGTTTATTTAGAGTTATTGGTTTGTTTTCTCTTATAATAATATTTGCGGTAATACTTTGAGAGTGTAAATAAGAACCTGCAGGTATACTACATTTGCATGGTGCTCATAGTACTGGTTGTGCAGAAGATGTAGCTTTATCTCAGTGGGAGTCGTTGCTTGTTGTACAAACAGCTTTATGAAAGCTGACTGAAACAGCCCTTATGTGTGTTGGTTTCAGGGAGATCAAGGCTGGCATTATGTTTCTTGCCCTTGAACCTGTCACATTAAGGACTTGATGTTTAGAATCAAATATTTATAACCCATATATTACTAATTCATTATTAATTTTCACTTCAGTTAATCTCAGATGTCAGATATCATTACCAAACTTCAAAGCGCGCTATGGACAGAGAAGCAGCGAAGAAGTGGTGCTCAAATCATTCGGGGGCCTGTATCAGTGGGATATTGATTGATGCTTTTTGCTGCCAGGGAAAATGCTCTGTTACATAGTGTTTTATATTTCTCTCATACAGACAGCTTGTTTAAATGGTTCATGTGTGTTCGCTAAATCTGTATGTAGGCCACAACATCCCCCTAAAACCTACATTCACTAAGGTACATGCACTGTAAAACTTACTTTCCAAACTTTCTGCATTTCGGAAAAGTAATTAGCAAAAGAAGTGTTAAAATTGATTCAGACGTGTCTTTTCTTGGCTTTGCATGATCAGCGTACACTGTCTAGATACAACAGTGACCTGCCTGCCTTTTACATACATGCTCCAGACATATATATCCTCCAGTCTCTCATAAAGTCTTTTCCTGGTCTGTCTGTAGATGCTTACGTGACAATACTGAGAGGTCATGGGTGGGTGAGGCTGTGAAATTCAATAAGCAGCTCAACATGTTATATTGTTATATGCTAGCTAAGGCATAGCCAACCCCCCACCGGTAGTTTGATCCCTGTAAGAATGCACATTTTAGACACTAGTCCCAGTTTCACAGCTCAATGATGAAAAGCTGCTGTCTCCTTTTTAGCTCCAGAACTTTTTATACTGTTGTATATGTTCAAGTACAGGTTTTATACAGTATTTTCATTGTAATCCAAACGAAGCATGATTGACACTTTTAGTGTGTACAGTTTTAGATTTTATGATTTGAGGTAGAGACATATAGTATGTTATGAAATTTCTATAAGTACCTCATAAAGCTGTACAGTCATAGAAGGGTGTAATTTAAAGATCCAGTGTGTATGTGTGGTGATGCACTGCCCAGCCCTAAAAAAAGTTTAACTAAGCAAACAGGCACAAACAGGCAAGATCCTTCCATTGGATAAGTACTCTAACTGATGTGGTGAGTAGCTGCTCATTTCTTAAACAAGCATCAGTTTGATAAAGAGCATAAGATTGGACTGTGTTTCAATGGAAGAAGGTCATGTGGTCTGATGAGTTCAGATTGATCCTGTTCCAGACTAATGGACAAATCAGGGAGAGAAGAGAGTTGGATGTAGTGATTACCCATCATGCCTAGTGCCTACAGTACAAGCCAGGGGGGCAGTGTTATGATCTGAGGTTGCTTCAGTTGGTCAGGTGTTGATTTAAAGGACTGATATTTTGCTTTTTTAAAAGGAATTATGCATTTTAAAACATTTCCCTGTGGTCTACATAAACTGTAAATGCTTTGCTTGGGTCTGAATTCTTCATTAATTCAACTCCACAGGTCCATCTTCAACCCTATTTCTGAGTAATGATAGGAGAGAGGTCGTTTTGAGTGCTGGCCCTTTAAATGCATATGACCCACTTCTCACCCCACCCCCTCCAGGTTGTTGACTGTGCTGCTCTGTCCCGTTCAAACACTTGTGTTCGTTAATACAACCAACAACTGAACATTTTGGGTAATCGGCTCGAAGTTTGGACATATTTTCAGTTTTTACTACAACTGCTGCTGCTGACAAACCATTATTGTGTACTCGGAGAAATGTCCGTCAGAAGTCTTGACCTTATATGTGCAAATGTTGTGACATAACTAGTTATAAAACGTAACAAATTAAGAAGGAATTGAAACAGGTTGTAGAAATCCACTCAATTTTTTCTGGAATCAATATAAAGATAGCTTTGCAGCACATGGAGGGTTCAAATTCAAACTTTTCGAACTATTAGGGTCCAAACACACAAACAAATGTACCAAAGACTAATAAAAGTGGGTTTAGCAAAATATGACCCCTTTAAGCAATGTTATGTGTCCAAAAAATTAGGTAAACTGACGACCTGAATATACTGAATTACCAGGTTTCTCACCGATGCATTTTTTTCTTCCAAAGAGGACAAAGCCAGGATTTATCAGGCTCAAGCAGTGAAGGAGTGGTTTAATAAGCAGACAGTTTCACACATGGATTGGCCACCACAGAGTCCAGACCTGAACCTAACTGAAAATCTTCTGATGAGGTGGAGCAGACTTTACATGACCTGACTCTCCTATCGTCAGTACAAGATCTCGGCATAAAATTAATGCAACTCTGGGCAAAAATAAATGCTGGGCAGTAGAGGTCGACCAACATGGGTTTTTCTAAGGCCGATGCCAATTTTTAAAAATTTGGTCAGCTGATCGCTGATATCTACAGCCAATTTTTGAGGCCAATTTTTCAGGCTGATATTTAAGGCTGATTTTTTTTTTTTTTTTTTTTTAAAGCACATTGACCGTAAAATACAATTGAAACACTCAGATAATTAAGATTTTTATACACCAATATAAATGCAATTATTAATACACATATGCATAGTACTCTTTTAACATTTATTGAAGTGCTGCCCACACAGGCACCTGATCAAATATCTTATACCATTTTTACTACTGATCAAATATTGGCTTTCAAAAAAATCTTAAGGCCGATAGCCGATATTGAAAAAAAAAAAAAAAAAAAAAATCAATATATCGGATGGCCGATATATTGGTCTACCTCTACTGGGCAGCATAGTTTGGATTCAGTGAGGGTGAATAGAGAGAGGCTCTGTAAAAATACAAAGTCAAAGAGTTTTCTTACTACATTTATATGTCTGAGTTGGAGAAATATACATTTTAAATGATCATTAATCTACCTGTATCCTGATAAGGAAGCAAGTATCATATGCATTGGTGAGTTAAATTTTTCTTTCTTTTAGGTTCTAGATAGCACACTCTGCTGCACCACATATTTATATATGCATGCCAACTCCAACTTCCAGGAATCTAGAAGTTTTTTTTCCCCCTTTCAGGCCCTGTTTTACATTACATGTCACATAGTAGAGACATTTGTGTATTGACACCCTGACCTCATTTTGGTGTCACCTGAAGCAAACCAAAAGTAAACAGATGCACATATCAGTGAAAGACAGTGGACTGCCTTCAGCATCATGCACTTCTTCATGCTGTTTGACTCAAATCAAGGAGGAGACATTGCCAGGGTTTGTAGTGGCTAATATGCTTATTTCTGTCAGCTCAATTGACAACACTCATCCACCAAGCTGACAATGAGTCACAATGAGAAGCGGGGTACTGCATCACGTTTTAACTGAGTCTTGTGTGTTTGCATGTGCCTCGTGTGTCCGTTGCATGCGTGTCTATGTTGGTGTGTATACCTGTGCATGTTTGCTTGCATACAGTGTTTGTGCATCTGTCTGTGTGAGCATAACAGTGAGTGTCTGGGCAGGTAATGGCAGGATGAAATTATGGTAGCAGCCTGTCACACCCACACCTCCCCTCTCTGTGCCACAGTGTCAGCCTGTCTCATCAATGTGTTGAAAAGTGTGGCTCACAGGGAGATTTCTGTCTTAGGACAGGCTTGGATATTATTGTGTCGGCCACTTTGTTTCAGGTCAGGTGTGTAGACAGTGCAGTGAGTGGGTTTGTGCTGTGTTGACAAGACTTCCCTCCATGTCTGGGGTGCACTATGGGTGCCTGCATCTATTACATGCAGTGTTATCACAATGGACACATGGGGCTTGAGGAGCTCACATGTCTGTGAGTCATGAGGAAGAGTCCTAACATTGTATGAACAGTGATACCTCTGCACTGAGATTTGACGTGACATTGTGATAAACAAATCACAGCTGTGGAGTGATCAGATTTGTGGAAGATGAAACGCAACCTCAAAGTTACGTTTTGTCTGTTTTACTTTGATCCGTTTTAGCATATTTATCCAGTATCACTCTAAACCAAGGTGATATTTGTTTGTGCTCATGTATTGTAAAAATGAAAGTAAAATACTGTATGTTTAAAAACATCAGTTGGTGGTTAGCATCTTCACAACCCTCGTGCAGTATATTTATAAAAATATGGGGCTAAACATTAAGATAACTGAAATAACACAAAGATCTGTATATTCTCTTACAGTAAAATAATAAATCATATATCTTGTTATGTTAATCTGTTCAGTGTGGATGTGTTGTTTTGCAGTGAATTGGGTAAGATAGTGTGAAACAGTCCAAAATTATTTGTTGCTTCATAAAACGTTAAAATAGCTCATTGCTAATTAAAGACAGGCCTCGTGTAGCTTGTATACACATATACAAGAGTCCTGGTAACAAGACTGACTGAATCCATGAGCTGCTACTGAAAATCCAATGCCAGTATTCCTCATTTTCTCTAATTTTCTAAATGTGAATGACTTCTACTATTGTGTTTCATGAGAGTAGAGTCAACATTTGCTGTAATAGTTAAATATTTCCTTACAGTTGTCAAGCCTGTGATTTCAACACTCTCCGATTAAGCTGAAACATTTGTCACTTGTGTTTCTAAACAAACTCTTCGCACTTCTTCTCTTCTGTCATTCATTGAACGAGGCAGAGGGGATGGTGGTCAAGCGAGCAATAGAGTGAAAGGGAGTGTGAGCAGTGGTGGCGAGAAAACGTCTAATATAATCCACACAGTTAATAATAAAATAAACAGTACTCTCTGACTTTACACAGTGGTTGTACTCTAAAACACAAACCCTGACATAACTGTATAGGAATGTTCTATAAGAAGTAGACCTGCAACTGAAGCACACCCCTCCTCCTCCTCCTCCTCCTCCTCCTCCTATGTCTGTATCTGACCAACCATGTCTGTTTAGCAGGTGAAGTGCCTTTAGTGGTTCAGGAAGACAGAAGACCAGAATGAACCAAAGTTACTTCCTCTACATTGTTCCGCCCATGCATATTGTACGATGCTGTTATTGATTTGATGGAAATACAAACTTCAGAAACATCCCAAACACAGAAAAACAAGAGGAAAATGGAAAAAACAGGCAGAGAGGCAGGATCTTTGCAGGTACATATATAACCACACACTGTCAGAAGGTCAGATGGAATGAACTGGGAAAGATATCATTGTGTCTGCCTGTATTTATTTTTTTAGGTGCATGCTACATACTTGAAGAGCGCTATCTGTCAAGAGGGAAGCCAACTGATTTATAAATAGTTCTATAGTTAGGTTCAGTTGTTTTGTACTCCATCTGTTGTCACATCTGACAATCTATGAGGGTCTTGTTTAGACACGTGACATATAGGTTGAAAGGGGTTATAAGTAGTATTTCTACTGTCAAATGTTAAAAAATGACCTAAATATGAAATATGAACTTAATATATTCACACCGACGGTCTGACAGGTTTATGTGACCACTAGAGGGAGGAGTGAGTCCCTCTGCTCATCTCTCATATTTAGGAAAACTAACACTACAGGGCTTTATACTAAAGTGTCAGAAAGTGACAAGATAGGACGAGAACCGGTAAGAAGCAACTTTTTGAGTCAAAGAAAGTGACAGTGATAAAAGCTAGACGGTTTGTTGTTGTTTTGACCACCGGACACAGCTCTAAATGAAAAGAATGGAGTTTGATGCTGAAATTGCATTGTTTCTTCTGCAAAAGTGAGTTTGATTATGAGGCTTATGATAGTGATCCACAGTTGAGACTAAAGTGCAGCAATTCTGACCTTGTTTGGACAATTCCAGGTTTTTAGTTCAGCCACTGACAACACAAACTGTACAGAGAACAGAGGTGATTTGTGGTTTTCCTGTGGCTGTTATCTGCCCAAGACAGAGCTAAGCTAACAGAGCTATAATGTAAACTATCAGCATGTGAAGTCTATAAGACACAAAGTTATCATGACCCCTTGGGTATTTGAAGAAAACTTGATGATACCACAATTCAGATGTGTGAAAACAGTGAGCTTTATACTTTATTCAGTGAGTGATTCAGTCTGTGGATACATAGTGTTGATTCGTTTGGTGGATTTGGTCATCACAAGTGTGTTCTGGTATGCGAGTTCCCCCTGTTGTTGAGAGTTTGGAATATCAGTACTGGATATAGCCTGTTAAATGCGGATAATTTTTTCAAAGTGACTATTTTTGGTAATTTCCACACACATTACAAGACAGTGATGGCTACAGTTCCAGTGAGGACAGTGAGTCAACAGTCTCAGGTCCAGTGTGGTCTACAGGGTCTGTAAGGTCCACTTCTGCATGAACAGTGAGTGTACCTGCTTTGTTAGGTACCATGCAATAATGGTACTAATGTAAGGAATGATGTTCAAAGGGATAACGTGGATGTGGACAGGGGTCTGGATCAGAACTAATGTTGGTCTAATGTTCTAAAATACACGTACATGTTCCTTTCACCTTACGTGTTTTTTTTTTTTTTGTAATTCACTTTTTATTGTTTTTTCTTTCCCTTCATCCATCCAGCATCCCACAGTGATACAACAGGATATGTTTACAAAAAATATATAATTAAAAATATGAAAATCAAATGCAAAAAACAAACAAACACACAAACAAGGAAAAAGAGCAAAAAAAACCAAACAAAAAACCCCCTACAAAAACACACGTTCAAAAAAAAAAAAAAAAAAAGATAAGAAAAGATAAGAAAAGAAAACAAAAAGCAAACAAAAAGAATTGCACAAACCATAAAGTACTGTCAGTTTTGTTATACAGGATATATTGTTACATTATAACTCTTCCCAGGTGACATTTTTTTGTAATTTTTATATTTACTTCCTGGATTTTATGTATTTATTTATTTTTTTGCCACTTACGGGTACGGACCCAAATATGGTAAATTTACTGACCTGGATTTTTTGCATGACAATAACAATTTTTGAACACTTTCACAAAAGTAATAAAGTCTTATGTCCTCTAATAACACACTAAATTTGAAATTTAGAATTTCAGAGTATTCCTTAGTATGAGTGACTTATAAAGGGTTAAAATCTTAGTCTAGAACAGCTATCCATCATTATTGACATGACTGAGTTATGATGAAGTCATTAAATATTTTAGTAAAGTATCGCTCTCCATGAAGAAAGCCCTTTATTCTGTTCCACGTTTGGCTGTGAATCTAACTAGGGTAATATGCACCAGTTCTAAATATATGATCAGAAAATCAATGTATGCACACATTACTCTTTGATATACTTGTGAATTTTATGTAGTAGGTGAACTCCTGACATCATCCTTCTCAGCTGAAATTCATCCTGCCATTACGAAGGAGAGGGTGGTAGAGGGGTGGACTCTAACATCATACATGATCTTCTGGTACCTTTTTTGTACGTGTGTTCTTACTGTAGATGTATGACTGTGTGTATGTGTGTCTGAGGGGGTCTTGTGTGCACTCGGGCTATGTTGGTGATGGCAGGCGTTTTGCATTTTAATGACAAATCAAGTATGCTAACTCGCATTTTAAAACGAAAGTGCTCTAAATGTCGCCCGGCTGTCAAAATGAGATGTAAGTAGTCTGATGAAAAGAGAACAAAGAAGACAAAGTAGGGAGGCCTGGTACACAGAGAAATGAAATAAAACCTTGTATAGCCTGTCAGCTGTGTCATTTTATATTCATATCTAAAGAACATTATAGTATTACTCTGCCGCTCATGCCTCACTCATCTGTCTTTCTTAATTCGTCACAGGCCGCACTCTATCTTTCAAGTTGCTGTATGTCAACACAGGAAGAGGCCTGCTAATTGACAAATGAGTGTCACAGACATCAAGTACTTCTTTTCTATCCAAGCAAGGTAGAATGTGGTTGTTTGATGGTAGAGAGAGAGAGGATGGGGGGGTGGGAGGGGTCTGTTATTGGCAGAGGCCCAGTAAGAGGCATTAGACTGGTCCTAGAATGAGAAGTGACAACGGGAAGAGAGCCTGTCATTGTCTTGCCTAAGTGTTCAATCTGCAGAGATGCCGGTATGCAGATAAAGTGTCAGTTAGGAGGAGAGGATATGAAACATTGGCAGTATGAAGTCCTCAAATCACTTAACTGGGCGCATACCGTGTGTGTGTGTTGTAATGGCAGTGGCGTACTCGCTTCTGCTAAGGAAATATATTCCATATCCGATCTATCAGCCCTGTTTAGGCCCATATTCGAGGATAACCTGATCTGTGTCTCATAAATTAAGGAGGATGCAGAGCTCCGCGAGCCTGAAGAGATTTAAACCAGAAAGATGAGAGGGACATGGTCTGGCAGGAAATAACATATTCATCAGGGACATTGATATATTTTGTATGATTCTGTGGAACTGGAAAAAAAACAACCTTTTTAATTTTCTTTGGGATATATTTTTAAATGATGTACTACTTCTGGGGAAGTGGGGAGATGACATAGAGTTATGCTGGTTATCTTTAATGGATTGGTTGTCTTGTTTCTCCATCTCTCCAATTTAAGATGATATCAGAATTTTCTTTTGTGCAAATGCTGCAGCGGTGTCCTCTTTTATTGGGCACAGTTAAAACAGAGGCCATGGAGAGAGTAGTTAAGATACATTTACTCGTGCATTCTTTACATTCTAATACAATCTAATCTTTTCATTACTTGTACATTCTTTATCCGTAAGTCAGCTGAAATTTGTTTTCCTTGTAGAACAGATTTGTAGCTTATACAGGGCTGAAAACTGCAACTTTCATCCAGTTATAGTCCAGTGCTTTAAGTTTGGTTTCATTTAACCCTTAGGGGTCCACGGTCACGACCCAGTGAATGAATCACATGATATTTTCAACACGTCATAGTGTTGGAAGTCGGTCACGTAGACCACTAGGGATAATTGTAGGGATGGGAATTGAGAACCGGTTCTTTTTGGGAACCGGATCCCAGTAGCTTGATTCCTTGGAATTGTTTGCCTGCCTGCTTTATGATTCTGCTTATCGATCTGCTTATCATCTATTATTATTATTTCTACATACTGTATATGGTATATTTTCTGTGCAGATTGAAATATAAAAGACAGTTAATGCAAACACACCCGTTTGTACTCTTTTATTCCCTCACCCCATGAAATTCGATAAGAGAATCGATAAGGAATCGGAATCGTTAAATTCTTATCGATTCCCATCCCTAATTCCATTTGAAAGTGCGGACTTGAAACACTCTCCCACTTTTTATTTGATGTTGATAGAGCACATACAACCTGAGATATCATCTTTTGAAACCGGAGCAAACAGATGTGAGTAGAAGTATGAAAATGAGGTGGGGCGGACGTTGTATTTCTTAAAATATCTTCGTCATTTTTTGTCCTTTTTCAAAATGGAAAAAACTGGCTGAATCTGCATTAGCATTACAGGTAAGGGTGAGAATGACCCCCACCTAAACTGGATGCAGAAACCGGGAGGACTCGTGGGAGTGAGAAAACAGGAGAAAACGCCTATGTAAAGATATACTTTTATGTTAAATATTTGAGTATATTTTTAATATATGACAATTTTGATTTTATATACCTAATATTTGGAACCAATATTCACTTTAAAGTCTTTGAAAGGTTCATTAAGCATCTTTGTGTTATTTATGCAATAAATTACATGAATTTTTCAAATCAATCAATCAATCAGTCATTTTTTTGGTCTTTTGTGTGGATGTAGTGGGTTAAAGTGAAAAAATAATGGGCAGATGAGATAGATGAAGTTGTGCTGAAAAAAAAAAAAAAAGATACCAAACATGGGTATAGTAAACATTTTTTTATATAGTATATAAAGGGAAATTCAAACGTACTCAAAAACGGCCAAAATAGGCTCAGACCCCTAAGGGTTAACTTTATGTTCCTGCATACTGTGGGTCTGCTGAACAAATCCACTGAATTCCTCTTCTTTTGTATGTTATTACCCAAAACAAAAGAATCAATTCATCCCTTCAGTCACCAGTTTACTATTATAGGACAAACTCAAGACTTTCATTACCTGGTGAGTTTGTCAGTCTGATGTTTTCGTTTACAAATAAAGGTTATTTTTGTACCTCATGAAACACACACAACTTATGTTTCACCACTAAATCCCCTGTCATGAGTGGATTAACATGAACAAAAAGTGAACAAAAAAGCACAACTCCAACCACTTCCTGCTGTTTAATAAGGAAGTGGGCCTCAACATTGCAGAAGTTGGCATATGTCAAGAGATGACTTTGGAATGTTTGGGCAAAACAAGAAGAAAAACATGTCAGCAATATTTGTACATTTTGTACAGATCATTTCTTAACTTGTTTTTGACCACTTGAAAGCAACTTGTTATTGCTAAAAATGATGTGAAGTTAAACATTTGCTTTTTAAACGTCCTCTAGTTAAAATGTGATATCCAATCCAATCCATTTTTATTCATAAAGCACAAATTTAAACAAACACAAAAGTTTCCAAAGTGCTGTACAGTAAAATAAATCCAATAAAAAACAGAATAAAAAGATAAAAACACAATGAAAAATAATAAATAAATAAATAAATAGACTGTCCACCCCAGATAAAATATCCGTGCACATAAAGTCAACATCCTACGCCAAAGAGTGAAAAGCCAAAGAGTGGGTGGGTTTTAAGAAGAGTTTTTTCCCATTGTTTTTGTTGCATTTTTTTTGTTTTTCATTCAACAAAACAGTGTCTTCAAAACACTAGACACAAAACAAAACATACATGACAGCTCTTACATGACAAATAAAAAACAAAACATAAAAATATAGCTTAAGACATAAGGGGGTAGGTCAGACTTACAATATATGGGAGTCACATTTATGAATATCATTTAAGTGCACAACAGTCCTTTTAATAGGATAGAAGAGAGGTTCAGTCCAACAGAGTCCAAAAATGGGCGCCATACTCTGTAGAACTGAACTACACTGTTATGTATGAGATTGGTAAGATATTCTAGAGGGATCAATTCAAAAATTATTTTATGCCAACCACAGACAGAAGGAATCTTATTACTGAGCCACTGCAAAAGAATATTTTTCCTTGCTGCATTAAGATGAGTTTTAAAATGTGAATTATAATGCACTTGTAGACATATTTTAGTATTTTAGTCATATGTTTTTTATGTTTTTATGTTTAATTTGTTAGGTAGAATACACATCTGTCTTTTAATTATACTTTCTTTTTAATCTAAGTTATTTTAGCTATTTACACTGCATTTATTTATTTATTGTGGATGTGGTATGACTGTTTCTGTGGAGCGGTGACCGTATCTATCTATCTATCTATCTATCTATCTATCTATCTATCTATCTATCTATCTATCTATCTATCTATCTATCTATCTATCTATCTATCTATCTATCTATCTATCTATCTATCTATCTATCTATCTATCTATCTATCTATCTATCTATCTATCTATGTTAATTCTAAGTTAAATATTCATTCTGTTTTAGCTCAGTTTTTGGTCTGCGCCATCTGCAGAAGAAAATATGCTGCTCTTTATTCTCTGCATTCCTTACCGGCTTAATGCTGTCTGCAGTTTAGTGCTAGTTAGCTGATATATAGTGGATTTTAATGGTTCAAACGGGTATTTGCTTCAGTCAAAAATGTCCATAGCTGACTCTTGTGCAAGTGGATAGGTTACAGGTATGCCACCTAATGTATGCAAGTTTGAGTCGAACCGCATGAAGAATACTGTCTATCCATATCCATTTTTTAAAAAACTTTATTTTTATCCTTTGTTTAACCAGGAAGTCCCATTGAGATTAGGAATCTCTTTTACAAGGGAGACCTGGCCAAGGTAGCAGCCATACAAAGTCTAAAAAAACATAAAACACATACATGATACACAATGAGCAATAAAGCATAATAACAACTATCCAACCATAATGGCATTAAGAAAAACAGTGACATTCCTCCTTCACTGCATTCTCCATAATATTTTTTAAAATCATTAATAGAAATGAATGTGTGTATCCATAATGTTTCAGTTCATGAAAGATAAACCCATAAAAAATCCCCACAAAATTAAGGAAATCTACAGTTTGATGTGATAATCCTCTTTGGTTCACCACCAGAGAATCACTTTTACTTTTGTTTTTCTAAAATGATTCATTGTGGCTGTTCAGACTAATTGATAGGATCCTTTTTGAGCGGACTACCCCTTTAAGCAGCTAGTCACTGAGCTTTGAGCTATATACTTCCGTCACTCTTTGTATAAGATGAGAAAATACATCACTATCTATGTCAAAGAAAACAAAGACTCACTGATGGTAGTAGAATCATCTGTTGAGCCATCTAGAGCATTCTACGCTCTTCTCTCTTCCCAAATCTAAAGCCATCTCGTGGTTTAGTCTTGTGAATGGAATGGAACATCTTTATGTTCCTTTTGTTCACATTATATATACTGGGCAGTGTTGCCATTCCTTTTATGACTGCGTCACATTTTTTATTGTATATCCCAAGATGGATGGCGTGCCACTGACATAGAGATTTACAGGCCTTCAGCTTGCAGTGGCAGAGCTTTAGAAGGTCCTGCTGACATCTAGCCAACACGTTGGAGGAGGAGAATAAAAGCTGACATTTTATTGGCTCTAAGAGAGAGTGAGTGAGAGAGAGAGAGAGAGAGAGAGAGAGAGAGAGGAGGGGGTAGGGAGGAAGGAGAGGGGAAAGAAAGGAAAAGAGATTCTGTTTCTGTACTTTATATTTTTCAGCACTGCCAGCTGTCATGGGGACCTTGCTAAAAAGAGGGGATTTATTGGGTATTATTTAGAAAGTTGTCAGTGGTAATGACTACAGCTATGATTTCAATTATCACCCACTAAATATAGCTTAATTCACTGCCTTGCTAGCCATAATGAGCAGCCCTGACATCATTTTTCAAAAATTCGATACCATGCTATTTTAATATTTTATGTTGACCACCGATTTAATTTTCCTCCCTGGTGCTTGGCATGTGGCAAGGTCCCACTCCCTCATGCGCAGTTGGATAGTCAGAGCTATTGAGTTCAAAGCTGTCCCAGGGATATATTTTTCCATTGACAGAAATCCAATTAGTTTTAGTACACAGTCTGGCTGAATAAAAAGGGTCTTAAAATCTACAATATGTTTCCTTAGCGTTTTAGCAGAGTGCAAAGCCAGTGATGGATCTTTATGATTTGACCTGATGGGGCCCAAGTGGACATACTCCCTTTTCTGTTTTGGCAAGTGAAAAACAAACCATCCATATGTCTTACTCATTTTGATGGGCATATCAAAGTGTTTTGATATTGCGTAAACATCCAGTGTACGGTGCAGACTCTGGCTAAGATGTTGACTCTCCTACATATTTAAACACTTATTAAATACTTTACAACTAATACACAAAATTCTGCCGAAACACCATGTAAATATGAGAGAGGAAAAAGTCAGATGTATAATTCATTAGTGACATGTTTAGTAAGTAGACGATTTGGGGAGAGTTAATGTGTACTCAGGTTTTGACACGAGGGTGTGCATTTTTAAGCGAGCATTAAAAGGAAGATGATTAGGACTGGCACTAAGCTGTCAATAACAAGCTCGCTGCTTGAAGCTGATGATAAGGGTGAATTTTGATATTGTAAATTAGATTCTTTTTCCTCACTTCTCTTCCTGTCCTGCACTGGTTTTAAAGTACATAACACATGCAAAGTCATTTAGGATACCCGCCAGCGATTAGGATCTCGCCATATGAGCATTTTGTCAGGGGGAAAAAAGGACGAGGGCGCCAACTTATGTTTGAGATACAACCTGTGTCTCTTTTAGCCCATAATTCAAGCACTGTTTATGTTCACCCCATCACACTTAGCCATCTCCCAGATTGATGATGTAAGCAACTGGAAGGCATGGAACATATTAGACGAGAGCATGGAGAGGGGCAGCCATACTTCTACTTCCCTTGGCTGAGTCCCAGATGGAAAAAAAAAAAATAGAAAGAAAAGGTTTGGAGCCTGTTTTGGAAGAGGAACAAAGGATCTTCCTTTGGTATGGTCTAGGCAGTTTTGGTTGCTTCATGGCTTTCAATCTCCCACAGTCTTTCCTAAAGGGCCCAGGGGTGAAAAGTGAAGACAAATACACCGGTACACTGATGCCAAGAGTTTTAGACGATGATTGCAGTTTTCACTGTGTCTTGAATTTAAGGGAATGAGTTTTAATAGAGCTACATGATAAATGTTGTCAGTGAATGAATAAAACCCATGATCATAAATTGGAAGTGGAATCTGTCACTAGAGATAGCAGCCGTTCAAGGCCTCATGCATACTAAAAGAAATGAAAAGGATTATAGTAGTTTACAGTATAGTAGCAGCCATAATTTCTTTTTGACTTCTGTGATCTGATTCAGGTTTAATCACAGTTCCAAGGCCTCATACTTACTTACAGAATTGGTTTTGCATCTTAGTGAGAATGCCAGTTGATACTTTTTTGACCTCTGTGATCTGAGTCAGGTTTAATCACAACTTTGGCACACGCGAAGTGATAAACTACAGTAAATATCCGCGTGAAATTTGCTCACTTTGCACTTTTGGGCCCTGTCAGCCTCTGTGGGTGAGTTGTCTCTTCGTTTTTTTCCAGCTCTCCTGGAGAACGCTTAAACCATTTCTGGCTCTGAACAGCTGTGCCACATTCTCATCACAGCTGTAACTCATTTCCCGTTTCCATTTCAGATAAACTTACTCACATCTTTCACAGTTTTCACTTATAAAAACCACAGAGTGTCCTTCCAAGCCACCATCCTAAGAACTTGGTCAGAGAGGAAGATGTGTGGGAGATACCGGTCGCTGTGCTTCCATCTGGCCACGCTCTTGTTTTCCTCTTTATTCTGTTTCTATAACTTGTTAATGGTCTAAGTTTGCTTGTTCCATTAGTGAAGCGTGAAGAATAAGTTTGGAAAACCGTAGTTAGGAATGAGCTCAGGAATCAAGGGCAAGCATTGGTTTTTCTAAGGCTACATCTGACATCCATCAGCATGGAAATATGTTTTAATGGTCAGGCAGGCTGTAAGACATCAGTAAGCTGTTGCCTCACTTTTCCACCCAGGGACATATTGAGATAAGAAACAGTGACGGTATGTTTCATGTCCATGCTCCTGACACATTTGTGCTGGAAAACTACAAGGAACAACCACTCTATATTGGGGCCAACAATCTGTGTAGCACAATATTCTTATTCTGTGTTTTTCCCTCATAAAACACTGCCTCTCCATTACTACTATACATGCATTGACTCCCATCATAGTGGCTCCTCTGTGAGATGCCGACTGTACCATTAGCTGACAGTATGATTATGTGAACAACAGACCAAACAGCCTTCTGATCCTCTCTGTCTGTCCAGACGTTTGGTGATGTTTAAGAGTTTCTCCCCAGTGATACTGGTTAGATAGCTTTTGTACCGGGGGCACAGTAGAGTTTCTTTATTTTCTCGCTCTGTCTGGATCTGGGGCCCCTGGGTCCTCCAAAGCTCAGAACATGTCTGTACTCAGATGTTTGAAAACACCAAACAGCAGAGGAAGAGAAAGAGAAGGAGGAGGTGGAGGAGGAGGAAGAAGAAGGGATAAAGGAGAGAAGAAGGGAAATAGGAGGAGGGTAAGGAATCCTCATAGGGCCAAAGTGTATCTGTACAAGCAGACCAGGCAGAGAGGCCCAACAGGGTCTGCAGACTTGTGATCTGAGGGCCGTTTGTGTCAGTCAGATCAAAGCCTTTTGAAGAGAAGGAGAAATCCCTTTACCTTTTCTGGCTACGGCAACCCTTATTGGCAGCTAAATAAAAAGCAGGGGGAGGGGGGGGATGATAACGGACTGAAAAGAGTGATGGTTTTTTATTGTTTTGGGCTATTTCAAGTAAAAACACATATATCTGTCCTAAGACGTTTCTGCCTTTTAGCTTTTGACTCACTCTTCAGTTGAACTTGCATGGACAACATTGTGTTTTTAGACAATTATTATGTTCATTGTTGGACCGTTTCAACAGGCTGCTGCAGAGGACTATTGCTTCACTTTATTAGAATGAATCCAAACTGCACCCTTCAAATTTTTTATGTGAAACTTACTTTTGTTATCAATGGAAGTCAAGTAAAAATATGTTGCAGAGGGAAGAGTTATTGTTATCAACATATGCTAGGCTAAACAATGCTTAACCACTGTTGAAAATGTGGACATGTTGCTCAGGTGTTTGTTGTGGTGATTCATTTTTATTTAAATGGCTTCTCTGTCTGAATAATGACTGATTAATTTCCATATTTTGATGAGGAAAAGAAGGAGTCTTCACTGTGTAGATGTGTTTTGCTAATGTTAGCAGCGTTTTCCGGCATGGTGGCCATAGTTGCACACCTGTTGCTTGCATAGATAAAAGTTAGGTGTGTTCAGATTAGTGTTACATGCCTGTAAATTGGGACAGGTCAGTGAAGTGATCTGAAAATAGGGTTGTGATAACATTTATCTTGATACCAGTGATAAATTTAGGAGATTATTTTGAGCATTTACTTGTAGACTTTCTGTTTGGTGAATTTCTCGAGGGCTTTTTCAAGTAAATGTTTGAACCAAAGTTGTGATGGCATTAAATATTTGCTGAATCTACTGCATTTTGGTTTTATTTATAGACATGCTGACTCTGACCTGTTATGTCTGAGTTAAACTTTGGCACAGACATATGAGAACAGTGACTTCATGGTGCATTCAGGTTCACCTTGTAACTCTGAAACCTGCATTGATTTCTACAACAAATCACATGGGCTGTGATAGACGTCATGGTGCATCCTCAAAAGGCCCTAAATGTGTAAAATGAAGAATTTGATTGTTTTTCATATTTGGTATTGTTTGCTGTAGACATGCATCTTTTATTAGACCACAGATATGAAAATGCAGATATTAAGATTAACATTTAAATGACAAAACATATTAACCCATAAAGACCCAAACATCCACCTTCGACCAAAACCATTTACCAATCTAAAATGTTTAATACATGTTGATCCACTAATCCTATCAATCCATGTAAATAATTTGTGTAAAATGCAGTTTGTCACCTTTTGATGGTCATCAGATATGACCCATTTGGACGTTCAGAGGCTCCGTAGTGAACGTGGAAAAAATGTCATGTTCTACAACATTGATTCATCAGTAAAACCCATGGAGTTGAATCAATGACAGTGAATGAAAATGCTTGGTTTATGTTCAGTTAATGATAGATTTGCTGAAAAAGTTACTTTTTCTTCAGTTTCCTCTGTTTTGATACAATAACTTTTGAATTTACTTTGTGCTTTTGTGAATTCTACATGATCAGTGAGTTAAACATTGGAAAATAGATGATTGTCATTGAAAAAATGCAAAATATAGAGGATAATATTGCAATAAATGGTGATAAATCAATTAGGAAGGGTTAAATAGAGAGAAAAAAAATCATTTGGGAAGCGCCATGAAAGTCACACTGGGTCTTTATGGTTTAATATTGCCAATTAACTAAATATTATCCGATGACCCCTCTTTTTTCTGGCTTTAGGCACTACCAGAATACTCAAATTATATATCATCATAAATGACTATGTTTATTCATACGCATGGGAAGAAATATTGTGATCAGATTTTTTCTGTTGTCAGTGTCATGTTAGTCATAGAGGTGATGAAAACCATTTCAATGTAAGCAAAGAAAGTTGTGAAATATGACATTCAGATACATGTTTGTATTACAGTGTAGAAAGAGATATCGTATAACTGTCTATGATCTGTTGCGATTTCATGATTGTGTGATTATGTAGAGAAATTTTATCAACATTACCGCTTATCTGTTAAACTTTCCTTCATCACATTACATTCATTCAACATTCATTAACTTATAATGAGGTTATTAGTTTTAGTCATTAAATCTGAACAAAATTTGTGCTACTTAATGGCTATATTTGGAGTTCAGTCTTGTTTTTGTTCAAATGTAGAAGGGAATATCTAGTTGTCTGAGTCTTCAATAAGAAAACGGTGCAGCTATTGAGGCAATCACAAGATTCCCATTGAACATACAGTATGTACAGTACATATATATACACACATACACACACAGCTGTTCCTTTCACGTAATGCCAGACAGTCCGTCACTCAACTCACTCAACCCCCATGCTGGGAACGTGTAGTGAGTGTATCCTTCCATGGGCCCGACTGTTTAAATTAATTATTAGTTTTATAGCAAACCCTGAGGCCTTGCACAGGCAGCTAATCCCTGTAGAGGGCTAATCCGACCCCGTGTTACAGAAAATCAATGTTGGTCTTTGGTGTTGGCATGCCATCAGGGCACGGGGACACATGTCAGACAGGCCTCCTGATTTTTTTATGAGGTGTGTTTTTGAAGTGGTAGAGCCAGTGGAGGATGCTCGAGGTACCCAGAATTGAAAAGAATATCCGGAAGCCAGAAAAGGCTTGTATGACCAAATTTCTCATGGGGTGGTGGTGATGCAAGTGTGTGGTTTTTGTGCATTTTTATACCAGAAAATAGATGAGACTGGGGAAAAGGCTTGAGCGGTAACTGTGTAAGTTTAACAAATGCAGTGTTAAACAAAGCATGCTTTATAAGTGTAGGATTTTAATATATAATTTAAATGTTTTTCTGTTAAAATATTTAGAATTATACAATAAATAGCTCATTACTTTATCCATACCTCTGCTCCAGGCTATCTTATGTCCCTATGTCCTATGCCGGTTGTTTTCTGAAGATAATCGTATTTTTAGCATTGGCTACATGGACTAACTTTTATACTGGGACCATCAGTGACCTTCAGGCAACCCATGCGATGATGGATATGTGAGGTGGATGAATGTCCAGCAGTCATCAAGGATTTGCAGGGATTTTGTTTGCACGGTCTGACTGCAGATAAAGTAGTCTGAGTTTTGTCATGCTCATCATTTTTAGTGGTTTGGCAGAGGATCAGTGCCAGTTCAGTTTTGCTGTAAACATTAAGCTATGCCATATGTCTGATGATTTGATGAAAGCAAGCCGTTGGAATAGTTATTTTGAAAATGTCAATTTCTGCCTTTTTGGCAATAAATCTTTTTATTTTATGACACAAGATGAGAATATTTAATTTTGCCTTTGCCATGATCCAGACAGTCTGTCTCTAGAGATCAGTTTAATATTGTGTCAGATTTAATACATTGTCAAAATTCAAGCCACCTTCAATTTTCTTTTACCTAGTCAATAGTTAATACCATTCAGGAAAAATATGAATATTTCTCATTTTTCAGTCTCCTTTCATATTTTCCACTGTCCGTCAGTAATTGGAGGGAGAAAGAGAGATGATCTGACCCAGTCACCTACTTCTTTGCACCTCTCATTCTGCCTATTAGTTTTGGATTACCAGCCTTCTCTCTCTCTCACTGAGACTGGCAGCTGAAGATAATAGCTTTCATAATGTGTGGAGATTCATTCCAAGCTATTCTGTGTTCCTCTTTATGGGAGAACAAAAATGTCGGGCCCAGTCAGTCTATTCATTTTCTCTATTGGGAGATTAATGAGAACAGTGCTGTCTCAAGCCTTTTGTGACAGGCTTCAAAGTCCCCCGTGCAGAAGGACTTGTGTCTCGTTCGTCTCGGGTTCACACAGGCTTGCGTTTATTTGCATTCACACTGTGACACTTCATTAGGGAGGCAGGCACATGATCAAAACTATATGTTACAATTATTTCAACAATTGTTACCGCTGATGAAATTATCACAAAGAAGAGAGAAGTACTCACGTAGGCCGTTGTGGGATTTAATCTAGACACATGGAGAATGATTTAGTGTTTATGGTCGCTAAACTTCATGCTAAAGATTGGTTTTATTACTCAATTTTTCTTCATCAAGAAAAAGCTTTGTGGATAGATTGTGATAAGCTCCGGTGGGGTTAGAGGGTACGCCACTAATGGGGAGATGACGTAGATTGAAAATCTTGTGTTTGGTCATAAGATCTGTGAGCGTGGGCATTTGCTTTCCTTTTTATGGAACACAAGGCAATTTCATTCATCAGTAGATTTTAATATGCTGACTCATTGTAACTAAATATGATCTATGTTGCCCAGTTTTTCAGTGTGTGTTGTATTTTATATACCAGAATAACAATTGTTGCATAATGAAACAGTGATGCCAGTATAGGAATGGATTAATGTGATCTCTGGTTCTTGTTCATATTTATCCTACACAACAGTTAAGAAATAATCTGATCATTTTCTTTTCTTGTAAGAGAAGTAATGTAGCCTACTACCAATTATTAGAAGAGTGAAGAATAATTACACAGGTGATATTACTTGTATAGCTCTTCACCCATGCAGAGTGATGCATCCTGTTGTTATTTTTTACACTCATACTGTTGTTATCTAATGCATCAGCCTAATAATGCAATTCAGTCACTTGCGCTGTCACACCTTTGATAGTCCAACATATGTACAGTTAAGGGTGTATTCAAACCTGGAAAGTCCTTTGGTCCGCTCATTTGATTCAGATCGATTGTGGACTTCATATTTTTCGTTTGGGTTGGATCGCATTCTCATTGCACTTTTTACTAGTGGACCAAAATTTGTAAACAGAAGCACACATGTGACAAACTGCACTGGCATCACACAGAAAAGCCTTGGGCGGGGTGAATCAGAGATAGCGGGTGTTGATGAAAACATACGTGGAGGTCCTACGTACAGTTATCGTTTTCGGAATATGTATTCTATTTTTACAGACACAAATTTACAAAAATAATGTTAACTGTCAAGAACAGCTCAATCGGAGCCAGTTTCGTAACATGGACATCTGAGCAAATGTCAATGAGACATTCAATCTCCTCATTGCTCCATGTCTGTCCACGGCTCATGGCTGCTGCTATGAGCTCTGTCTACCTGTGCAGCTCGGCTACTTCCAGCTGCTACGGTGGCTCGTCAAGCACAAAAAGGCGCATGGTTCCTTGGTTTGTTTTGGCTCAAGGCCGGTTATATTTACACCAGAAGTGAACTGACCCAGAGTCCGAGACCAGTCTCAGTCCGCTTGTTTGATTCGAATCAGAGTTTGCATGTTTGTATTCACACCTAAAAAAAGTCTGGACTTTTCAGGGAAATGAACTCTGGTCTGTTTTTAACAGACCAAACGAAGTACAAACTAAATGGGACAGAACAGGCAACATGGCAAAATAAATGTAACTGTCTTACTGATGTCCATTTTGGTAGATATACTCTCAGGTCCCAGACTCGCTGTAGGATCACTCTCTACTTATAGAAATACTCTGAAATTCTTGCTTTTGTGAAATTTTTCCAAATTTTTTTACTGTTACGTAGGAAAATCAAGGAAGTTACCATATTTGGTTCCTCACCCTAACTGGCAAATAAATAAAAAAAAAAATACAAGAAGTAAATATAAAAAATACAAGAAAATCACATGTAAAGTGAACGGAACATGTATTTTTGAACATTAGACCAACATTAGTGCTGATCCAGACACCTGTCATCCCTCTGAACATCATTCCTTCCGTTAGTACCATTACTTCATGGTACCTAACAAAACAGGTACACTCACTGTTCATGCACAGGTGGACTTTACAGACCCTGTAGACCACATTGGACCTGAGATTGTTGACTCACTGTCCTCACTGGAACTATTGCTGTCACTGTCTTGTAATGTATGCGGAAATGACCAAAAATAGTCACTTGTCCGATACAGAGTTAAGACACTTATGTTAAGGCGTCTGCTGCTGAACACAATCTAAACTGCTTTCAAGTCCGACATGAGGACTTTAAAGCAGCAACAGCAGAACACTGTAGACAAAACCCTGCAGGTTCAAGTGAAGTAACAGAATCTAAAATATGACCAGTCAAACACAGCTTTACTATGTTCATGCAAAGAACCTCTGATCAAGTGTTTTCTGTACAATATCATTATCAAGATAGCAAAGCTTTAACTCTGTGAGTGAAGACCGTTGCTCATCTGAACATGACTGAACATGACTTTACCACCACATCACATTAAAATTAAGTTATTTTAAGAGAGTTTTTTTCTCCCACTTCTTCTCTAATTACTAATTTCTCCCATGTTTGACTGTTCAAAGTGAAAACCAAATTCACTACACACTGACTGATTATTCACATCCAACAGTACAGTTTATTAAATGTCCCAATACCGCTCCTGAAACAAACAAACAGACATGATGAAGAACTTGCACTGTGTATATGTTCATCAAAGCAATTAGCCATTTATTATATTTTATTTTATTCATTCATTCATTTTCGGATCCTCACTAGGGTCGCGGGGGTTGCTGGAGCCTATTCCAGCTATTTATGGGTGAAGGCAGGGTACACCCTGGACATGTCGCCAGTTCATCACAGGGCTGACATTTTATTTTATTTTATTTTATTTTGTTCAATTTAATTTTATTCTATTGTTTTTCATTTGTATTTTATTTTATTTTATTTTATTTTATTTTATTTTATTTTATGACCTTAATTTTAAGAAACCATGTTATTGCAGAAGGCTAGCTTAAGTGCACTGAAACACATTAGCTGTCAGTCCATGCTGTTAACATTACACTAAGCTTTTAAGCAGAGACTTAAGGTGAGTCTAAATGTCAACACTGTACATCAAACATTTTTTGTCATAATTTAATCATTCCCTCTCACCTGGACTGAAATACAGCCATTAACAACCATTGAATGTTTATGTCAAGACTAATTAAGTGATGTGACAATAAAGACAGACCCTTGTGTGAAGTCAATTAAGCATCTTGTGTTTGTACATGTGGTGAAATGCTTCATATTGAACTGTCTCGGCTTTTCAGTGGCTGTTAAAGTGAACAGAAGAGGTTTCATTTTATCATATGTAAAATAATGTACCTCAGTCAGAAACATTACCCACACTCATGGAGAAGTCTCAGTTGAGAAATACATAAAACCACATTCAAATAAGTATAAAAATACATGTGTCATGACCACATTAAGTTTGGGAAAAGAAAAAGTGAACTCCTCTTTTACTTTTTTCCCTCTCTTTTTGTTTTATGCAGGCAGCAGAATAGTCTATTTGCTTTACATGCCTCTGATTAAAGGTTTTGAGAGAGAGGAGACATTTCTTTTGCTTTACGGCTCTCTTTGCCAGCTTGGCAGCAGCACTAGCATTTAAATGCCCATTAACAACCTTTTAACTGTCAAGATCTTTTGAAATATGGATATTTGCTTTCCTCACTGCTTCAGAGCCACCAAAATTATAGCACAAGTGTTGGTATTAATATGTTTCTTCATGAGCAGTAGGCTAGCTGCATGTCATTCTAGTGCAAAGGCGTTTGCCAATGATATCTGATTAGGAGTGCAAGGGGAGATTAATAGATGTTTCCTCCCCTCATTTGTTATCACTCTTTTAGTGCATTGACTGACTACAGCATGTGATAAATAGAGGGAAGCCTCTGCATTTCCTGAGTGTGACACTATCTCTGTACTCGTCAGACCAGCTCTATGTTGATGCGATGTCTCCTCTGACAGCACATCCAAAGTCGGCTGCCTAGTCCTGTGCAATTTCAGCAGCAGAGGGGAAGGTGTTTGGGATCTGCATTTTAATCCTGGCCTGTGTAATGTTTGCCCCCTGACAATCTGGGCCAGACATCATTTTAATGGTATGTACAGTGATAAAGCCAATAAACTGTCAGGATGATTGATAATCTGAGCATTATAGCAATATGACTTTCCAGTTCTCCTCTGCGCTCCAATGATGGTTTCCAAATTGAATTCTTTATGTGTGTGTGCACGTTTACGTATGCATGCACATACACATGGGCTGCATGTGTGTGCGTTTCCTAAACCTTAGGTGAAAAGAAAACATACGAAATCTTGTTAGTTTCTACTGAATCAGTTTTTCGTGCTTATGCAATACATTATTTCCAAAATAACAAACTATATCTGCTGAATAGATTATCTCTATGTGTTTTTTGCCTGCTTTCTATATTTGTCTGGAAAATATGGATGGGAGTGGGAACAATTATAAGGAAGATTACCATATTTCTTCTGTTAAATAAATGAGATGAAATCTTGTGTTCTTGGGGTGTCAGGAGCTGTGACTATATTAGCCATGCCTTTCAGGCTCGTGTGTGTTTCATATCATAAGTTGAAACCGGGGGAAGAAGATGTCGTTCATATCTCTTGACTCATGAACTTGTCCAAACAGAGGCAGACATTGACACACTGCAGATACTGGTGGAATTATCGTATGTTTCACTTGTATGGCGTCGCTGAACTCTTTGGTGTTTATTTTAAAGTTGACGTTAATGTATTATCAAATCATTTTTTGTAGCTTTGCCCTATTTCTTGATTTAAATATTAACGTTACTCTGTAACAGCTATTTCTGAAAACTGTAGACAAACCCAGGGTCTTAAAGCTGTGATTGTATATCTGTGGTTCATTGATTTATTGCTTGCCGTTAGTAAACCAATAGCAACTGGTTTGAAATTGACAACACGTGTAGAGCCGTAGTGCAGTCGGTGTCTCTGCAGACCTATGAAATGGCTCCTTTTATCTTCAGCAACCTCAGAGCAGACCTGCCTCTGACTGGCAGTCATAGAACGTTCTTTGTTTTATGTAAATGGTGATTGATGACATGTCTGGCACAGCCTGCAGTTTTTGACAAAAAGTATTGATGGCTGCTCTCAGTAAAGTGTTAGTCCAGGTGACAGAGTAATCCATTTTAAGATGAATGAGAGAGGGAGAGAAAGAGTGAGAGGAGGAGGAGTGATGTAGATGGTGGGAGAGGGAGAGAGACTGAAACATAAAAGTCATCAGCACTTTCAAGAACAACCGTGACACGATTGTGACTGTAGTTCCGTGATCACATATTCTCAAATGGGTTCTATTAAACTAACTTCATTACACAATTCGTGGCTCGTGTAGTCATGTGAAACCCAAGCACCGACACCAAGCACCAACTATGTCCTGTACGGTGACATAAACAGGAAGCATCATATCCTTCAGTTGTAGTATCACAACCCACTGTCACCCATACTTATCACATACCGATCATATTTGTCATGTCAAGGTGGGACTTTGGTGCGCTAAAGAATGCTTTAAGCCTTTATCGGGCAAGTGACTATTTTTGGTAATTTCCAAATACATTACAAGACAGTGACAGCAACAGTTCTAAAATACATGTTCCATTCACCTTACATGTGTGTTTCTTGTATTTTTCATTTTTCTTCTTACACTTATGGGTAAGGAACCAAATATGGTAATTTCATTGACCTTGATTTTCTACATGATAGAAAAAAAAAAATCACATGAGTAATAAAGTCTTGTTAGGTCCTCTAATAACACACTAAGGTTGAAATTTCAGAGTATTTCTACGAGTGCCCTATACAGGGTTAAATGGTGTAGTGTGTTTTTACTTCTTCCTACCCCTTTTCGAGCATGTTTAATTTCATTTATTTTATTTTATGTATTTTATTTTGTTTACTTATCAACCTTTTATGTATCATTATTGATATTTTGTTGGTTGATTTGGTTTTGGTTTCACTGTCTACATGTTCAAAATAAAGATTTCAATCAAAACCATTGTGTATAACCTGTCAAAATGGAAAATGTATGGGGGGGGGGGGGTTAAACAACAGAAACAACAGCAACAAGAAACAAGGTCTTAGAATTAAGGCGTTGGAAAAAATAACAGTATTTCTCATCTTGTCTTGTTAATTTTGATATTTGATAGCCAAACTTTGTATATATAGGCCTATAGACTACATATATATTCTGAAATAATTGCTAAACAAACATAAATGTAGTGATTTTCAAAATATAACTTCAATAGTGTGGACATACCATGTATGTAATACAAATAATGTTGCTTTTACACATGCAGACTCAAATGGATTACAACTGACAGATAGGCTTTTATGCTACAGGCTAACTTGGATAAATACTAGAAGATAAATCAACATTTTCATATGCTGACCCACATGCCTCGTTTTAATGCTTTTTTGTTGATAACTAAAATATGCCCCTAAAACATAGTCCATTCAAGTAACTGGTAAATGAAAAAAGCTCTCATGCCTTGTCAAAATATACCTGTCTGTCAGTTAAGGCTCATTTAGAGCCTGTGGGACTCGGAGCGTTTTACGGCCCCCAAATTTGTTTGAGTTGGATAATGGGACCCTGATCCACAGGGACGACTCCATCCATGTACTCGGTCTCCACTCTTGACTTTAGGATGATGAATGTGAATTTACATTTGCTCTTTATGCTTTTTACACTCAAGTTATGTAATTCCACTAATGGAGCCATTATCAAAAAAGAAGTTTACTTTTGGATCAATGTAGTGATCAGTCAGTCAGAGGCCACGGATTACAGACCAGCGTGATAAAAACAATACGTCCGCCTGTGTGAAGTAAATGCATAACAGAGATTACTCCAGAAATGGACCTGGTGCTGACGTGTGTATGACAGAACCAGATTTAACAGATGCTTCAAGGGGACCTTAACCCATGAAATCACGCTGTCCTGCATCCAGAGCCCCACCCTCTAACTGCTGTATAAATAGATTCTCGTGACAGGGTAATTCATCTCTGGCCATGAAAACATCAGCTTTAAAAGACAGCTCGCTGAGACCCTGTGCTTGTTAGGGGCCAGATCAGCAGCCCAGATGCCTGGGATGTAAACTCATGAAGAGAAGATTAATTTATCTGTCATCCCTGACTTTGACAGTTGTTGTAAATTTGACTCTGGCCTCTGCACACAGAAGGGAGGGGTGGGGTGCAGGAGGGGGGTATAGGGTGGGGGGGTGGTAAGCAGAGAAGAGTAAAGATATGGAGAGGAGCGCTTTAACGAGGGAGGGGTAAGGTAGGGGTGAGTGTGTGTGTCAGAAATTTCAAACATACAATATTGACAAGAGAACTCACTGGCTCGCTGCTGGTGCACACCTGGACTGCATCTACACCCGCCTCCTCTGATGATCTGTTTGGAAGCCTATTGTTGTGCGAATACTTGGCAGTGATTTTAGCCAGCCTTTCCTTCGCCGTTCTTCAAAAAAAGCACCCTCCTGGCTCACCATTTTTTTCTGTGGTGTTCTTTTCAAGATGGTGGCCACATAAGGCACCCTGGAAAACGAGTAGTGGTAGTGTCAGAGAAGCCATTTGGGGTCTGATTGATGGTAGCAGGCGAACCACAGCAGCCATGTTCTCTGATCTCCCTATGTGCAAGGCATGCCTGGCGCTCTCTGAGAAATAGGAGAAGTTTTTTTTAAAGTTGATGCTACTGCCAGACGTATTGCATTATATTTCTCATCATATCTGTGTCAGTGTTTCAGAAAATAGATGATGAATTGGAATTTATGAAGTGTTTATCATTTCAGGGGAAGCTTTTCTTTGGGATGAAAAAATATCAATGACATCACTGAAACCTCACTGTTGAACAGATCATGTACTAAATATACTACATATATTTTAGTTGAGTTCATAATTATGGTGAAAATACAGTTGGGGTACTTTAATAAGTTTTGAGTTATATTTTCTTGTCAGGATTTGTAGAGTTAGGCTGAACGAGTTACAGGACAAAACCTAAATCACATAATTGCACGTTTCACACATCATGTGCGTAGGAAAATGACTATTTTGTCTCCGATCTTGCATTTCCACACACTCTTCTGCCAGTAAAGCTGAACTTTTTAAAGGATTTATAGGGCTCCAGATTTATAGAGCCCCCACCTTTGTGTCTAGATAGGAATTATGCTGTCTTCTCTTGGTTTTATTTGACCCCTTTTGCTTTTTGTAGGCCACATCTTTGTGCATGTTACATTTCTAATTTACTTTACATTTTTAGGGACATTCACCACAAAATAATGAGCATTTTGATTAGATGTGTTGGGATTCAGAGATTGTATACAAGTGTAGAGCTAATCAGCTGAATTATTTATTTATTTTTTTCTCTTTATTTTTTTAAGTTATTAATGGCTCTTTTTGTCAGATTGGACCAGGAGGAAGTGACAAATATAGCCTAGGAGATCATGAGCTTTTATTGTGGATTAGCATGCTAATAGGCTTTCGACTTGATTTGACAGACCTCGCTTCCCCTCGGAGACGGACAGCCTCGAGCCAGGGACAAGGGTTGCTGTATGGGGTAAGGGGAAGGGGGGGGCAAAGAGGGGGAGATGGAAGAAAGAAAAATGGGTTAAAAAAAGAAAAAGGGGTGGGGGGTGGGGGGGGTGTTGCTGTGTGGATATGAGGGGGGCCAGGTTGGAGGAGGCTACGAGATATTGCCAATTAGCATGTGGAGGAAAAAAGGTTCTGACAGAAGAGGTATCCCAGTCATGATAAATATGGTGACTATCCTCCTCCCCTTTTGTCTGTCAGACCTCACAGCTGTGGTCTTAAGAAGTGCTTTCACCTAAAAGGAAATCAAAAGATAATCCTAAGTTTGATGTTAGGAGAAACTTTGGAGTCTGGGGGGAAAAGGGGTCATCAGTGTATAGGGCAATGGGTTTAAGCGTTAAACCCTTCACAAAAGGTCTGACAAAATGAGTTCCTCCCAATCTCATTGAGTGTATTTGGAAAGTTCTGAGCACCTTCTCCGTGCATGACTAAACCTTCTGAACAATAGAGAGATAAGGGAACTCAGTGACTTAAAAGCTAAAATTTAATTTCCCCTCGAGAACAAATTCTATGGTATACATCAAGGAGGTGGAATTGAAATCTCTCACCTGTACCTTGTTTGTCAAATTCCACTGGATGATGTAAATAGCAACCCGGGTTTGACTGGCACCCCACCTTGGTTGTTTTGTCAATTGTATTGTTGGGTTGTTTTGGTATCTTATTCAGAGTGGGGATGATGAAAATGATGGGAGATTTGTCGCGGAGTGTGGGGGGGGGGGGGGTACTGTAAAAAGACTTGATTCAGCTCATTTATAAGTTGCTCTAGAGGCGCTTTCTAAAACACAAGTTTGGTAAGTGAAGTGGGCCACATCAACTTTGCTGTGCTCTACATTTCCATTGTGTGTCATTGACATAAATGAAGCAAACAATGGAGTCGATCAGCCGTTGAACCTAGTTAGCATCTTGCAGTGGTGGACAATTTTCCATTTGCATTGTTTCAAATCCCACTGGCTGGTAACACATTAACACTTTAGGAACACATAACAATATTAAAGGGTCTTCTTATCTCCTCTTAGTATCATTTACATAACGGGTATATTTTTAAACTATGCAAGATACACATGTAAAAGTCATCAGTCCAAGAGCATTGCTATGGAGGCAAACCACCTAAAAATGGCTTTCCCATCTCTTGACTGCTTTTCATTTTCAAGGACAAAGCTGCAGTGCATTAGCTGTCTGTGTGAGGAGATAATACCTGCGCTGATGATGGCAGCTGACCTTGAGCAGCTTAGATGACAATAACCTTGCTATCATCCCTTGAACCTTAGTTCCCTCTATGACAAGCTTTCATACACAGACACACATGTTTGCACCATATGGCATTGTGAGGACACTTTTCAGTGCTACAGTGCTATCCCTTAAACCTAATTCGAACCCTAAAAGCATGTCTGAACCCTCCACAGCTCTTTGAAGGTCCATCTGAGGGTGAGCATGGGCCAACGTGTCCTCACTTTCTAGGTCAGCTTCTCACTTCGGTGGTTAAAATTTCAGAGCGGATAGCCTTATAAGAACACACACTTGCTTGCACGTAACACACATACAAAGTAGCTGCCATATTTTACTTTCTCTAACCCACACAGAAAATGACCTTTCCTCCCCTCTGTGACACTTTCATGCAACCGGCAACTGCAGTATTGCTTTAGAGCACATTTGCTTACCATAAGAATGTAATTTTCAGTGATAAGGTCCTGGAACTTGGCAGGGGCTGTGGGTGGGGGTGGCGACGGTGGGGATTTGTCGTTTTGTGCCAAAGCTCCGGTCCTGGATGATCCAGGGGCTTGCCCTGAGGGACAGCTCTGGGCTGAGTGGGCCAAAGTAATGTCATCCTGTGGAAAAATGATTAATCTATTCCCCGTCTATCCTTTATTCCGCAAGGAGAGAAGAATCTGCTGCAAAACGCGGCTGCATGAGTGGCTCATATGTGCATATGTAGATTTCATTTACACCATATTAGGCTATCACTAAATTGGCTCATCATCATAAATTATAGCTCATTAAAATTTTGACAAGGAAAATAGACATATGTTTAACTTTTCAAAGCAAGATTGAATAAACGTTTTATCAGCTGATGCATTTTTTTGTGCAGGGGGGGCACTTTTTTTCAATTAAATAGTTCATTTTAAAACACCCGTTAGCATTCATGTGTAACTGTGTGTCTAGTTTTGGGGCTCTGGCCAGTGTACATAAAATACCCTGAGTGAATATTAGAGCCAAGAACCTCACCATTAATACCCTGGTCAGAGCTGTCAGCCAGAACACTACTCTTCGTAGTCTCTCTTCTCGTTTTACTATTAATCCACTTATCATGGGGTGAGTGAGAGAGAGAAAGAGATACGAGCAGAGGCAGCATTGTAAAGTAACGTACTGGAAAGAGCAAGAGAAGTAGGAGAAAAACATACTCTGAAGTGTGTGTGAATCCATAATAGCGCCACTTAATGACACAAACTATCTTCCCTTGCTGTCGGAGAGAAGCTAGGCTTCCTTGGAGCCTTAGAGGGCCCTCTGTTACAAAACAGAAGACAGTAGGGCTTTGACAGCTCCAAGTGTCTAGGGCCAGGGAAATAATTGATAGCAGGCTGCCTGCATCCAAGGTCCTTTAGCAGTAATTGCAAGCAGAATCTGACTCTCTGATCTCACCAGTGGTATTGGCTATGCCAGAACAGCCTGGCTTTGACAGATTGCCTTCCTGCAGTAATAACTTAGGCATGTTCCCTGTTTTCTCACACAAGGCCATACAGCGCTGTCTCCACCACAGAACTAGCCCAGAATCATCAGTGATTATTTTATTTTAGATGTGTATTTTTCTTTTAGCTCTTGGCAGATTTTTCTGACAGGACACTCTTCAAGTAATGGTTTTGCCTGCGATGAACTGCCCGGTACATTGTTTTCCACTGTGATTTGTTTTGTTTTTTTCTTGGGCAAAATGCAATTATTGGTAATCTCGATTGTTTTGTGCATATGATCCATACATTTTGAAGAGTGAAAGTCTTTAGCGGAAGTTGTGAACAGCTAATAGGTACAGCAGAGTGGTTTTATTTATAATTGGCTCATGAATTTAGACATTTATTAGCCCTAAAAGGAGTAATAACTATGGCAGTTCTAAGATTAAAAAAAGAGAAATTTCCAAACATTTTTCGTTACCATGGTTGTTCTTCTGAATGACAGCCTGAAGGCTTTATGGCCTTTTGAGGGATAGTCTTCTTCCCCCTTTCCTTCCCTAACCCTCCCCTCATTTCTCTCCCTCCTCCCCTCTTTTCGCTCTCAGTGGCGCTCTTCCATGTTCACTGTCTGCACTGTAAAGCACTCAGGGATTTATTGTCAGCTGGAGTTTCCTTGATGGGGTGTAATAATACTGTGCCTTTCTCACCCACTAAGGTGGTAGAATCCCCTCCCTCTGCCGATGAGAGGACCCCTGCAGGCTGCCCTGTGTGCGCCTGTGTTCTGTGGCAGACTTATAAGCCTGGCAGCTCCACCCCATGGCTGTCCAAACAAGGTTTCTCAACAGGCGCCCACATCAAAAAGAGCAGTGTTTGGGGGCTGCAGGAAAGTGAAATGGCAGGATGTTGCCTTTAGTTATTTATTTATCCCGCTTTTCACAAACAGAAGAAAAGAGTTAAAAGCATTTGAGCTCCGTTGGAGTGGTGCAGCTTTTTTTTTTGTTTTGTTTTGTTTAGGATCTTGGCAGCATAACAGCGAATTCTTGCTACTGCTAATTACTGTTGAGTAGTTTTGTGTTGCCAGAAATCATTCTAGGCAGCAGTGATGAGAATAAACACCAAACTGATTTCTGAATGAAAATCATTAAAGGAACTGAAGTGTAAATAGACACAATCTCCCTGACACCCTGCGGTAGGAAATGTGATACTGCGCTTAGTGCATTACTGCTGATGTGTGCCAGTTAATCTAATTCAATCTTTAAATAAAGACTTAAATGAATGCAAATAAACATTAGTAAAATGGGTTCAGGAATAACATGTGGAAAAGATATCAGACACAATATGAAGAAAGTTAAAAGTCCCTAAATGCCTCAAAGCTTGCTCAAAGCTCAGCAGGCGAGCTGCAAAGGCGACTGGATAGTATAAATAGAAACTCCCCTCACAAACTGGTGATTAATAAAAGATCTTTTGAGTGATCCTCGAACAAGGGAGGATATGAGGAGACAGCCGGTCAAGTCACAGTGGGATAAAACTGCTCCCAACTCCCTCTCTTCTGTGAGAGCTTGGTGGCATGATAGATCATGGGTGCGTTGTCCCGCTTTGAAACGTCTAAACATAGACATTTTAGAGGTGGATGCAATGTGAAAATGTAAATAAACTTTATAGGATCTTGGGGTCAGGCTGAGGTTGGATTTATGGCTTTGGCATTCACCCTTAGGCCCATCCGTCATCCCTTCGCCCCACCAAACCACTTGGTCCCCACTCCTGTTGAGCCAAGCCCCTCCCCTGCCCCCACCCCACACCCTAGATCACAAGACCCTCAGCTGAACTACAGTCGACCTGCTGGATCCAAGGCCAGCTGGGCTTCAGATGCCAGAATGAGAATCATTCTATGCCTTTAATTATCATGTGACAATTGGCCAGGCTTCTTTATATCCCCCCTCTGTCTCTATCACTTTGGTCATTTATGTTTGAATCACTCTTTTTTTTTTAATCTCATTTCTCAAGCTTCACTTTTCTCTCTCTTGTTCTATAATGTTTTGGAGCACTGATGGAAGTGATTTGCAGCCTGCATTGTTTGGGAGGTCTTGAGTTTAGGCTGTCTTCCCAGTCGAATGGTGTCACACCAGTGTCTGTGTTCACTTATTTACGGCACTAATGCTTGTCATGCCAGTGTTCCCAAATTATCAAGACATAACAGGACTCTTGTCATCAACTGTGATCTCACTCTAAAAACCATCTGGCTGTTGCTGTATTGCTGTTTTGTTTTGGGTAAATAACAGCTGTCAAAAACATTGTGTTATTAATTACAGAATTTAGCCATTGTTTCTGAAAGTGAAACATTATCGCTGAAGTGACTTTGTGAATGTGCTAAGATTGGAATATATTGAAGCATGTTCCTTTTATTGGACTTATTCTTAATGCAAGTTGTTGAATGTATTATGTTATATATTTGGTAGTAGCCTTAGATTTTTTTTTTTTTTCACTGTGATTTAAGAATAAAAATCAGTTTATGTTGACAAAGATATTATTGGGTTTGATATTAAATGAACTGAAGACACAATGTATAACATACAATGTAAAATCACTTGAGGGGATGGATTAAATAAATTTGTACTTCTTCCTACTCCTTTTCGACCATGCAAAATTCAGATTTGCACATACTTGAAGATTCTGTTCATTTAAATGTTAATTTGTTTTTGTCTTACTTTGCTTTGTTTTGTTTTATTTTGTATCCTTGCATGTTCAAAATAAATAGATAAATAGATAAATAAATATACTACTGCATATTCAACATGGTCAAACCAAATCCAGACATGTTGTATGGCAGAGACTCAGTTTGCAGCAGTCAAACAATGCTCAGTAATAGTCAACAATGCTCTGGTACCTTTTTCAATAGCTGGGTTCATGCACAACTCCCAGTATTAGAATATGAGAGGACACCTGCTTTAAATGACGGTGGGTCAGCTGGGAACTGCTTTGATCTGTGTGACAGTTTGACTACCTCAATGGGAGTGGCACTGATAATCCCTTTGCTTAACTCGTGCTTTTTGGCCCAGCCGGGGTCCTGTCCAGGGATAAAGCAGTGGGCTAAGTCTTAATCAAACAGCATGGTCGGTGACTGCATGAAGGGAAGGGTCTTTGAGGGTTAGAGTGCGGAAGGGCACATTTAGGACAGGGATGAATACACACAAATGGAGGATTAGAATGTTTTGCCTACTTGCAAATAGGAGAGGTTTAGCAGGCATTGGAAGAGAAAGTTTAAGAAAGCACGGAATTGTTCACTTACCCACAGATAACACTTATACATACATAGTGGTAATAATAATAATAATAATAATAATAATAATAATAATAATAATAATAATAATAATAATAGGAATTGTGAAACGTCTTGGCCACTAATGATTCAGATCTTTAAAAAAACATTTTTGTATATGCAGATTATGTTTTTGTTATGTTTCCCTCCCTTAATTAAGAAATCTTTGTTTTAAATATAAAAATAGTTGCTGTCTTAACCCCTCATTATATTATCTTTAATTGAACACAGGTTCACAGATATACATTTAGGAAAAAAATCTTTAATGTAACATGACAAATAAATATCTGTAAATGCCATCACTTATATGCCGATAGTGGTACTGGCAGATGTATCCAGTACTGATGTCTGGCTGATATTTTAGTTAATCCTTAATTAATACACTTATTTCTGATCAATCTTTATTAATGACTTGTGTTGGTAAAAAAAATAAAAGATGTAGAGTACATTGTAAATTTGTAATATGTTTCTCTCCCTTGACTAAGAAATCTTTGTTTTAAATATAAATATAGTCACTCTTTTAACCCCTCATTTTATTATCTTTAATTGAACAAATTCACAGATACAAATTTTGGAAAAAAAATCTTTAATGTAACGTGACAAACAAATATCTGTAAATGCTATCACTTGTATGCTGATAGTGGTATTGGCAGATGTATCCAATACTGATGTTTGACTGATATATTGGTTAATCCTTAATTAATACACTTATTTCCGGTCAATCTTTATTATGACTTGTGTTGGTAAAAAAAAAAAAAAAAAGAAGAGATTTAGAGTACATTGTAAATTTGAGGAAATTACTGCTATTTAAAGTACATTTTAGTTGTTTTTATTGTCATTTATTCCTGTTTTTGCAGAGAAACCAAGAAATTATCACATCATCTTTCAATTAGCACACATTCCCTCATCAGTATTTAAGTATTGTTGCATCCTTAATCTAACCGCATGCAACCAGTGAACAGGAAAAGCTGCGTATTCAGTCTGTTCCTATTCGCTACCTAGCAGTCTAACACCCATCACAGCCTACGGTAAACAAACACAAGAGGTGTTGCCGGTCAGTTATTTGATTCCTGTTTAACAGTAGGCGCATGCTGAGCACAGCGTGATTTGTAACCAGGACTGGATAACCTCTCCGCTGTTATCACCTGATCTGACTCTCACTGTCTCATAAACATAGATACAATGAAGAGATCACTTTGTTTTTATCTTAATGAACTGCTTACAGAAAACACAGGCACGTTACAGGGCCAGGGGTGTTTTACACAGCAGTCACTCTTATATTTTGGCATTTACAGAATGGTTAATTAGTACAATTTGCAGAAGAGTTTTCCTCATTCAGTTAACATTATAAAGAAATTGGTGACCTGCTGTTTATGATCAGGAAAGATGGGCTATCATCCCTTTTAAAAATGAAAACGACAGCTCATTTAGAATCATAAACGCTCTTCTGTGTTTGTCACTCCTATTGATTTTCTTCTGCCCCCGTCTCTCATAGTTTATATCTAGCTATAAGATATACTCCTGAAAAGGATTTATTGCAGCTCTGGGCTTTGCCCGCCAGGTCCGCTATTACCAACAGATGAAAGGCAGGGGGTGGGAAGGTAGAGGGGCACTACGGCAGTATTGGATATTGTTTAAATACCGTAAAAAGAGCTTGCTCATTTACCCAGTGAGAGTCTCGAGAAGCAGACTGATGCGATAATCTTGTGAGTAGCAGGTGGTGGTGCTTTAATGTCGGTGTAAAACAAAATTGCACTTCTTTCCATTTTCAGTTCACTCTTTTTAATCTTTAAATGAGTCCATTGATCACCTGGTGGCAAGAAAATGGCTTCACCTGTTTTCATTCAGAAGTGGACCTGAGGAGAAGATGATGCTACACTGTCAGGAAAAGGAAAAATAGCCACGTTGTCTTTTTCTTTTTTTTTGCTTTCCATCTCCTGTCTTTTCCCTTTTTCTCTATCTCTCTCAGACTGGGCTGTCAGGAGCGAGGAAGAGGAGGAGGAAGCAGGCTTTTTTTTTTTCTCCTTCCCCCTCCACTTCCGAATTACCTGCTGGGTCCGAGCTCTTTTATGCTCTTGTTGTGACAGGTAGATTTATAAGGCTTGAAATTTGTACAAATCAGTTGTCATTCAACGGCAGCTGTCAATGTGTCAAGCTGTCAGGGCCTGCTGTGAGGGAGATGCCTTAGGGGGCTGAGCGAGGGGGCAACCGCCCAGAAAAGAAAATGAGTTCAAACAGACCTGAGAAGCTCCTCTATTCCACAGGCCTCCCTGCCCCTGTGGAGACGCCATCGATTTCTCTTGATGTTGAGCAACAGCGCGCCCAAAAATGACACGCCACACCGTGCTCAACCCAGTCAGGCTGCTACACGCCGCCACGTGCTGCGCCAATCCCCTCAATCTGCAGACGCCTCTCATTCTCTACTAAATGGCTGGAAATCTGTAATCTCTCAGAGGAGGGAGAACACCAGAGTTGTGTTGGCGATGGCTTTGTTTCTTATGTGCTACTTAAGTAACAGAAATGGAAATCTCTCAAGAGGAGAGTGACAAGCGTGTTTAAAGATTGTTGTCGATTGTTGTCTTGTTTGCTTGTTTTGTCTGGCCTTGTCTCGGCGTGGGCTTGCCTGTGTGTGATTGGCGGGCCTGCTGGGGCAGTGATGGGCATGACAGCCTCTCTCTGTCAGAGGACCCCAGGTGACACACACCTTCTCCATCCTCAATCCTTCAATATAGCCTTTACAGAGGAATTGGAAAGACAGGTGCTGCAACCGGTATGAGGTGTGTGGAAAGAAAAGACAACAGCTGACAGAGAAGCTGTGCCATGCAGCGGTATACATGCCGAGGTGTGGGATGACACAAATATGCTCATATTTCACACGTGTCTTTGTGATATTATTGGCGCTGTTGTCTCATTCAGTCTGTACAAGCAGATGGGGGAAAACCGGTTATTATTGATAACACATTATTATCACAGTGTCTGGAATCTGATTTGATGTGCATATTAACAGTCTTGGATATTAAGCACTGGCATATTTAATAGAGACGTATATAACATATATACTATTGATGTTATTGATATTTACATTCTGCATTGTGTAAATATATGTTCCAGTGATGAGTATAATGTGTTACACCATCCATGTCGAAGATTTTTAAAGACCAATATCATACTAATTATTAAGATTCAAGGAGACCAATTATGGCAGGGAAATATAAAGAATTAATTTGATTAATTGTGATTATACTTCCTGAAACTCATGAAAAATTCCTGAGATTAACCCACTGGAGACTTTTCTTGCTCAACAAAAATGCAGCCTGTTTGCTTCTTATAATATATTAATTGTGAATGTGTCTCTGGTTGTATATGCCATACAGATTTACTAAAGAAAGAGTTTTAAACTTCAGTTAATGAAGCCAGAAAATCATCAGTTCAAATTGTATATTTCATAACCCTGGGGGAAAAAGAGATTTAATATTTTGGTCCAGTCCAGTAATAGATAAGCAGTGAAATTTACAATAGTGTTATCAAGTTTCAGAACTGACAAAAGAGCATCAGTGTTTATATTTGACCAAATGTTATAGTTTTTTTCACACAGACCTTGAAAAAATAAAATTATAAGCCTTTTCATATTTCACCGCTGATAGGCTATTACTTTATTTTATTACTTTGCTTGAGGCCAAAACTAATCTATTTATTTGATTACACAAAAAAGAACAGATATCACACTGTAGAAAATGTGAACAGCAGATCTGATAATCAGATTTGGTCGATAATAGATATGTCCCTAGTTGAAATATTTGACTTACTGAACCAAACACTCCCTCTAAACACTGTAACCGTTGTACTCTGAGGCTGTGTTCTGACTTAATGATGTTGTCACACTTGTTGTCAGCATTTTGTAGTTGTGAAACAGAACATGATGTTGATATTCAAGGTTTTTGTCACCTTGTTCCTCCAATTTAATGACAACAAACAGTGAAAAACACTCTCAGTGGAACAGAAGTGTTTACATCCAGGTGTGTCAGCCAAGTTTGTTTTCACACCCTTCATGCCTGTGTTTGTTATGTATCGGAGCCAAACCTTGTCCCCTGAGATGGACTCAGTATGGACCGCTGATTCCAATTCCAGCATTTGACCAGACATTTCAAATTGCAGAGGCAGAGCGAAGTCATCTGAAATCTGCTTCCGAATTTGCTCATTTGAAAGGTGATGACTTCATTTCGTTCCGTAGCGTCGTATTCTGTGACACTGTTAAACCTGGCCCGGGTCCAGACCTCCGCCTAAACATGTGTGCACACAGGCACAGACATGGACATGCATCAGAGCTGCATGGCTACATCGTAATTAGCCTGATGAGGTTTTGGGGGATCTTACAAAGAGATTCATCATCTCCACCTGGCAAAGCAGGGTCCCTGAAAGAAAAGGTTTCATGGGACACTGTTTGGAAGGTGACACTCGCTCAGCAGCCCTGCAACAAGGGGTGAAATATTAATCAAAGTTTTCCATGCAGCTATTAACAGCTGCTGGCCTTGGCCTCTGTGTGGGTCTGTGTATGTGTCTGTTTATTGTGTGGCAATGAGCTGCAAGGAAGTCCACAGAGAGATGAGTGTGACGTGTTTGAGTTTGTCTTGTAAAAATGCAGCTGTCCAGGACATGACAGCTACAGCGTTAGAGGGGCCATTACGGGGTGTAGAACATTTCCTGGGAAATGGCTTGAAAAATGACAATGCAGCCTGTGCAATATTAATTGCTACACAGTCACCATAAATAAGTCAAAAAGCTTTAAGAGAGGAACGCAGTAGAACAGTGCTAGTTATCCATTGATCATAAAACAAGAGAACAGGAATTAAATCTTATGCATCAGTTGTTTTTATTATGTTCTTTTCTTAGTAATTAGATTTTACGTATAATTTTATGTTGCCGCCGTGCCATTATGTTTAATTTTCCTTGCCGAGTCATTGTTTTACTTAGAAAACCAGTGGCTATTGTGATAGTGACATTGATTCTGTGAATCAGTCCTTTTATCCTCTCTGACCTCTTTGACTCTAACTTGTTAAATGTAGGAGATTTGTACTTCAAAGGGACAGCTTTGGTTTGCAAATGAAATCTCTAAGGTGCTCTGGACTTCCATTTAGTTGCAAATTAACATTTCATTGTCGGGAAGCTGTTGGCACATGTTTGGCAAACCGTTTTCATGTAATGAATAGCTAACACATCATCCATTTTCAAGGCATACAACCAAGTCTTCACCTTTGCCATAAAACATTAGTCATTTTTATAAGTGACCTATAACTCAGATGTGTTTGATCTCTGTAGTACAGCTATAGTCAAGCTGTCTGCACTGACATTAAAAAATGATCATAATGCAGTAAATAAAGCTAAACAAACAGTTTTCATGCTACATGTGCCATGAGGTAAACATTAGAGGAGAGCTGTAGAACATTTTTTGTGTACTTTTTATTTCTTCTACAAGTGCACATAAAAAGAGTTGAGATGTAAGCACTGCAGCTTTACAGTAGTTTGTTCTACAGTTATTGTTTTCACGTCTTGTTTCTCAACAAGCTTTTGTCTGATTTAGTAAGGGGCATATGTTGTTTAAAGGAAATTAATTCTCACTCCCACCGCCTACCCCCCAGTAAATCAGCCATGTAAACCAAAAACCTGAACACAGTGACTAATTAGAATCAAAAGGGCTGGAATGCATAATGGGCCTCCTTCACTCAAAACACTACTCTATAATTGGCCATAAATAAACCCTTGCTGTTTTTGTGTGAGCTGTAAACAGCTGAATGCTTCAATTAAGCAGAAATACACCCGCGCCATGTTAAATGCAGGGTGCTTGGGAGCTGCTGACATATGGATATGATCTGTGCTCTCCCCCCTGCTCCAAATCAGTCCTTTTTTTGTCGAGTGCGTGAGAAGCACAGATAATTTCTTTTTGCCTGTGTAATATTATAGTGACTCATAAATAGATGGTTACCCTTTTGGTACTAAAAGTTTTCATTAAAGACGCCTGAGTTTTGTTATTGACACCATGGGTTGCCTATGCAGGGAAACACAGTAAAATTTATCAGTGTGCTTTTCCTCACCTAATAAATCATCTAAACAGGGCCGACCATATGGCAGATAAGACCTTGGAAATGTGGCTTCGGCATGCGAAGAGTCAAGTTGCCTGAAATCAGGAACGATCACAAACTGCTCTCTCCCTTTTCCCCTCTCTGTTTCCCCTCTCACAGAATATCTCCCAGTTATTTTACACGCCATTTTCTTGTTCACCTTATCACCTCTTTGTCACTTGTTTTTTTCACTTTCCTCCAAGAAGAAAGAGAGAAGCAATTCTTGTGTGTAAGGGACTGGGAGTAGATAACTCTCTCTCCTTGCTCTCAATTTCTTCCTCTCTCACTCTCACTTCCACCTTCCCTCATCTGCCTCCCCCCACTCCCCCCACCCTCTGCCGAGAGGGTCCTGGGAGGTGCACAGACTGATGGGAGAGGATGATATATGTAGCGTCTGTGTCCCAGCTCTCCTCTGGCCCTTTGTCATTAATCATAGCCATTAGCTTTTCTCACTGCAGCCTTGTCTGTGCAGTGCTATGAAAAAGCAGCCTTTTCTCTCATATCCCACACCACGAGAGCCTGCTAATTCTTCTGCCTCACTTTCACACGACTGCATTTTTGTCAGCGCAGAACAGACGACGATTGTAATGTAGAAGATGGATATTATGTCCAAACCTGTATTTCTTAAGTGAGTAGGACAGGGAAATATGGGAGGGATTATTGAGTGGCTGTAAGGTAGAATCAATCGTCAATATTGATTTTTGTATATATATATATATATAAATATATATATACTTTCTCTGTCTGATCTGTGTCCTTTTGTGGGTTTTTCTGCCCTTTTAAAATGCTTTTTTTTTAGTCTTTTCCCCCAGTGTATTGAGTCTAAAAATATAGGTTGTCTTTTAAAAACAACACACACACAACACAGGTTTAAAATGTGACTATGTATATGGATTTTTGACTGGTTTAAACTGGACCACAGCAGACTTGGCTTTGTGCAAGGTTGTAGAGAGTTGGTTTGTGCAGCTAACATGTGAGCTAATGAGAATAAACAGCTGGCCACTGTGGTGACCATCTAGTGTAATAGAGATGTATGGCCACCGACTCCCGCACGCCTACTGCTCCAATCCCAAACTCGGCCTGACAGATATACTAAACCCTCATCAGTCTAGTCCCAGTCACAGCAGACACACATGGATTTAACACACACATGCTTGTGCATCCTACAGGCACGTACATACCAGCACGTAAACCTAAACTCACAAGGCATGTGTAAAGCTGCACAGACCCGGTGTATTCACAATATCCACTCGCACACACAGAGGCACAGAGCCAGCACTTTCCACATTAGAGGCTCAACCCTCTTTTTCTCATTTCCCTAACTGTATCATCCATACTGTACCTAATGAAATGATTGCAAGTAGTTATTGCTGACTTATTATCTAGACACACAGCTTTATCAAAGTGCTGCATTGATTTAGTGGACTGTGTCACCGAGAAAACTCCAGGGATATTTCATTTGCCTGGCTACGCCATAATAATGGGACCCATCCCAGTATGCATTATGCATAGATAGACCATAGATAATTCAAACAGGAGGAACACATGCATTACCTCGGTGCTGTAACCTCCCAGTCTCATACTGTCTATTATATTAGGCTGTGGTGTTGTTTGTTTTGCACTGCAACGGCATCCCATTACAGTGAAATGATAAGAACCTACAGTGCAGCCGGCTACATGTACAAATTTGTGTCATAGTTTTCAGCTTTGATAAATCCCAAACACCTTATTCAGCAGGTATTTGTGCTTCCTCTCATTTGATGCTTTTTTGTCCTCACAAAAGAGAGTGCTAGCTCCAGGTGGCTCTGTGCCTCCCCCCAGGGTTTGTGGAGTGAGATAAGCGTTTGTCTTTCCCATTCTAAAGTGGCTCCTGTTAAGCCCCATACCTGGAAGATGACTGATTTTGACAATGCAATTTACATCTCTGTATAAAACAATCTCACACTGCGCCTTCCGATTTACACCGGATTAAACTGTTTGTCTCCGTCACAGGGTAACCACACAATCTATCAGGGCCTGTGTGCCTTTTTCCAATACCACATTCACTCTCTTGTCCCTCGAGAGCAGAAAATTGATCCAGAATGCAGAGCGGGGCCTCCCCCCTTAAAATTGCTACAACAGCTTTGCAGGACCTACAATTATTGAAACATGCAGATGTCAGTAATTTCAATAAAACTGATATGGTCGTAATGAAAACATCTGACTGAGGGGGCGACGGCTACAGGATTTATGGCTACATTAGAGGAAAAAGGCTGAGATGACAGTTTTGCAGCGCTTCTTGGCACTCCGTTGTTTCGTGGGCATTAAAGGCGCAGATCAATTAGCGTCCGACGCCGTTAGCTTTGCCACAGACAGTCCTTTTACGGCGACATGAAAAATGCATGGGTTCCTCTGAGAGATTTTGGAGCCATTAGCCACACGTTTTTATGTAAGCATGCATTTACAGCATTTACGACCGCACAGTAGCCAAAGGTAAAGACAAAAATGACTCTGTTGGTATCTTCTTCTTAGTCTTCGAACATACTTTTACACAAATCCTACATTGTTAAGTACAAGAGAAAGGTATGTGCTTCCATTTGGAGTCAAGAGATGACCTAAAATGATAAAATCTGTTAAAGCCACCTGCACTCTGGACTCTTCAGGGAACTTTCCAGATGTGACCGGTGGTAATGTTAATATATTGTTGCTTTGCAGGTGATTCCATGTAAAATAATTCAAGTTATGAAAAAGAAAGCCCTACTAATTCAAAGCATGTAGTCACCCCACTCAGATCAAATACCTCTGTTCATCCATTATTGTGCTCCTATGATCTCATGGAGTCTGAGTGCTGCCTCTCCATTCCCCTCAGGTGAGTCATTGCAGGGTCTGTCACCCTTTCTGCTCCATACACCATATGTCTAATTCTAATTAAACGAACATTAAGCCCCCCACTTTTTTTTTCTCCTTCCATCCCTTTCTCTTCGTCACCCTCCCCGATGCTATCGGAGATAAGAGAGCTCAAATGTTAAAGTAATGAATGTGTTAGTGCCATGACAGGAGCAAGTCGAGGAGAAAAAGGAGGTGAAACAGACTGTACGGTGACTGTGCAGTGCAGCCTTGCTCCCTCCTCCTCGGCGGCCACCATGGCAGCGACAGGGCTTGGTCACATTTGATTTGCATAACCTGCTAAAAGCTATCAGAGGCCCTGCAATTGATTGAATTTCACCTCAGAGAAGTGCTAATTAATAATGCTGTGGATCTGACAGGCCTTTTATTATGTGCGTGGGACAGGAGATGATGTCTGTATTAGCAGGGTCTCTGGAAGCTGTGGAGGAGAATATAGAATGATGAATTAATGGAACTATGTCCCGGCTCTATCATCATATCATTAGAAGACCATTGATGGTTTCACACTACAGGTAGAAATCTATAATGGTGTAATGGTGTAGTATAATTTAGGCAGCAGCTTATATTATCTGCATTATATCATGGAGCAGGAAGTGTTTCATACTCTCCATAAGGGACCTGGTGTAATGACTCTGGACTTGTTTTTGGGAAATGTGGTCTTATGATGGACATGGTTTCAGTGTTTTTCTCTGTAACTAAATGTAGACTAATTTGGGTTAAAAGATAAAGATTCAGCCTTTGAGAGAAAAAAAGAGTGTATATAGGATGCTAGTGATATTTTTTAATGTAAGTTTTTTTTCTGTCATATTGCTTTCAGTGTAATTTTCAGTTGTCTCTTATCTTAATCTACTTGTGCACTGTAGATTTAAGATAGAAGCAAACTAAAATAGAGCATATTTCACCCAATACCAGATGTGTTTAAGGAGATACAGGCAGTTCTGTTGGATCCAACAAGAAACCAACAAGACTCTCATAGAAATGGCCATATTTCATAGTTATCTAACCGTTAATGTCACCTTTTGTTCTATCCAGTCCTATTTTCTCCCATCTCAGTGTATGATTTGGATCATCATGAAATAGACGCTGTAATGGAAAAGACCACAACATCCTAGGTCGTGTTGTTGCTATGTCTGCCGTTTTTCCAATCCACAAATAAGTATCTATTTGCAATTTTGAATTGTAATAATGCACAGAAATCTGGCTGTGCCCTGTTTGGCAGTAGGATGTCCCATAGTTAAAAAGATTTATTTTTCCGAGTGTTGTTCTGGTTTTTGCTGTGCTTCATTCACCGTGCTCTTCATGGAAACGCTCAGATCAGGATCTTGCCAAGGGCTCAGCTCACTTTGGCCAAAATGATCCCCCCAAGCCAGGACGATAACTCTGCAAAATCACCACGAGACGCCATCACAAACTGACCGAGCGGTACGCCGCATTGTTGCCAACAGCAATTACCATGGTCGAAACAACTTAACTATGTGTAAATGACCACTGCTGCTTGGTGGATCTCATATTTCCTCAATAACTTATTAGATTAAGAAGCTGTGCTGTGAGGAGATTGGAAATGACAGATAAAGAAAACAAGCCCAGATTGCACTGTATATTTGACCTAGAGTTGTTTCATAACATCACTTAGGGTAAATGACTAATAAGATGAATTCCTTTTGTTTATAACCATGACCTCTGTTACAGTAAAAAAAAAAAAAAAAAGCCTTTTATTGCGAGAGGGGCTTGACTGAACTGCAATTCAGTAAGCGAGATACAATAATGTAAACATCTCCCTTTTTATGTCTTTTATTAAGGCACTGTATAAGCACACATATTTTAGATACAGTGGCACTGTGCTGGAGAAAGATTAGAGTATTCTTCAGATAAAGAACCCCATTACGTTGGTTTACTACTTATTCAAGGTCATACTGTATACTGGTAGTGCAGTGATGCTTTCATGGTGTTCAATGCTTATTGCTCTAAATTAGCTCTCCTAAATCATACAGGCCTTTTGGATAGGACGCTAGAGAGTCCTGCATGTGTTAATGTTGTATACACCCCACTATTCTACTTGGAGCGCAATACTCTATCATTTCCTGAAACAGGGAAATGCCCGTGGGTAATGAGACTGACTGCGATTGAGAATAACTTATGGATCTAATATTCTATATCTGCACATATCCAGAGCTTTACAAGACATCATACACATACACAGGGGTGTGTTTTCCAAACATAATTCCACCATGCATATATCCCTGTCTGGTTTTGTGGTAGTACTATAATTGTTTGGTGATTCAATGGATTGTGTGCATTATTTCAAAGACGATTCTCTGATTTTCCTTCTCGTAGGCAGTGTTATGCATTTTCTAAAATCTGAAAATGAAAACAAAGTCTGAAAAATGAGTCAAAATATTATTGAATGATCCCAAAGGTACAGTGAATCACATCGTGCCTCTATTAAATAATCTTTGTGGTGCTATAGAGATCCCTCTCTGTCTCAAATTATATTCTAATCTAGATAGAAGGAAACATGCCTGTTTGGTCCAGACCCCAGCAAAAGTAAAAAGATAAATCTTTAAGATATAAAGATTTATAAAGATAAAAGATAAAAAGTCACACAATTTTTATATTTTTTCAGGTAAATGCAATGCAATGACACAATTATCATGAAAATAATGACTCATAGCCCAACTGTAATCCATGAAATAATCACAATATTATAATTTTTGCATGTCGGTCAGCCCTTGTTAACAATAAAGTGCTGTCCTCTGGATTCAGGTTATAAAATTATCATCTGAAATGAGAAGTTAAGACAGTGATGTATATTTTTTTTTTTTTAATTTAACTTTTATTTAACCTGATAAAGTTGCATTGAGATTGAGATTTCATGCCATACAATAATGAAAAACAAGGCAAGGCAAGGCAGGTTTATTTCTATAGCACATTTCATGCACAAGACAATTCAAAGTGCTTTACAAAAAACATTAAAAGCATCACAGCAGAAGCAATAAAAAGTATAGGCATGAGAGAAACAAACAAACAAAACAAAACCAAATCAGATAAACAGATAAAAACTTAAAAGAATAAAAACTCTATTCAAATGCAGCTGAGAACAGGTGGGTCAAGTTAAACAAGTTAAAACATCAGTGATAACATTAAAAAGAATTTAAAAAACAGACAATAATTTGATAATAACACAAAGTAGTTTGACAAAATTTTTGAAGTGGAATGTAATTTAAGTTACCAGTAATATTTTAAAGTGCAAGATTTGGTTGAGGTCAGTAAACAATTTTAAAACATATGCTCTGTCCAAAAGATTCTCACTCTCTAGTCAGTAAAAGAGAAAAACTTGTAGTGAGATGAGTTCATGTAAAAGGAGTGTGTTGTCCTGTCGTAAAGGCTCAGGTATCATGTTGAATTGAAATCCTTCCAGAGGACCTCACAGAGAGTCATTTGTCCAAATGAACATTAGTCATTATTCTTTAAGCCCTTATTGGAGCTCATGGATCTCACAACAAATAGGTGGCCTGTGACAGAAATAAGGTGTAAGCATTCAATAACCCTCCCCCTTACTCTACTCCACTCCCTGCCTCTTTGCTCACTACCTTTTTCTCTCAGTGTAACACAAAGACATGCATAATGTGGACTGCAATCTGATAAGTGTTCCTGCATGGAAGCCCTCCCCTGCTCTATACATCACAACAGTTAGAGTGTGTGTGTGTGTGTGTGTGTGTGTGTGTGAGAGAGAGAGAGAGAGAGAGAGAGAGAAGCAGATCAGAGTAGGGAGAGCTGTGGTTGGGATTGAACTGGGCTGTCTGAAGTTGATTAATCGGCCTGTGAGGGTGAGAGACTCCCGGGCCAGGCAGCAGGGTCCATCCCCGTGGCATGTGATGCTGATTGGCTTTGTCCTGTGCGTCTGCGCTGGAGGAGCGGACATTAAGATTAAGTGATGCTGTCGTGTCGGGGAGCACTGCACTGCATCATTCTGGGAAGAGACAGCTGTGCTGCTTAATCCTTCATCACCAGGGGAGAGCTGCCAGGGCCCAGATATACAGCCAAAGATAACCCTCCATAACTTCTGCTAAAGATCAGGAAACTTTGAATTCGCATCCATCTGCTTGGCTCTGTTCAGCTCAGCCCCCCCCCCCCCCCCCCCCCCCCCCCTCTGTCTGAGTGCTAGAAATGAGCAGTCGCTAAGAACGCTAAATAAAAGGGAGGCGGAGGAGGAGAAAGTGAAGGATGGCTGGAGGGAGTAATCTAAGACCAGTAGTGTGTATGAGCTGTGTATGGATAACCTCTGGCACCAGGGGCTGCCTTTTGTCTTTGTGAATAATAGATTCATAATATAGATAAATTACATACTGAAAGAAATACTCCAACCAGATGTTAATTATTGAAAAATCACTTGGACCACATTATTATATTCTACTCAAATCCCAGCACCTTGTTTTTATCAAGATGTCTTTATTAACTTTCTTCAGTAAATATACGCAGTAATAACGCCAGCAACATAATATATGTCTTTATTAATGTCCATCTGTTTTAATTAAATCAAACCTTTCTGGACTGCGTGTTCAGTTATTCCACAGTACATGTCATTTTTACAAGCCCATGCATGGTACTTCTTTTAAAATGGATTGTATTTACTCTAGGTTTGCCGGAGAGAAATGCAACTCAGTGTGTTGTGGGAGCAGATAAATCCTGGGCGGAGGCCGAGTGGCTGACTGATTCCTCCTGTATGCAGCGATGGGTGGCGTCAGCAGGTTTCACACTGCTGGCCTTTGCATGTTTGCAGCTGGCTTGATGCAGCTGTCAGTTTGTGATTGATGAGTATCATCATTTAAAGTGTAAAAGAAAACGTCTCTGTGAAGGGAGACATGATGAACTGCCGCCTGCTGGCGCTCTCAGAGACACGCTTGGTGCTTCCTCCCCCCTTCCTCTCCTTTTTCCCTCTCCTCATTTCTACTTGACTGCTCCCCTGTCCATCCCTCTATCCCTCTTTTCCTTTTATGCCTCTTTCTTTACCTTTCTTCCCTTCACTTTCATTCTTTGAGCCTTTAAGCACCTCCCTTTGTCTCTTCTTCTGTGGTCCTCCCACTTTTCTCCTTATGTACTCTCTCTTTGTACCTCTACTGCCCCCATGATTTCCACATCTGTCCTCCCTTTTTTATTCTGCTTTATTTAACCCGCTTTTGTTCTGTTGCTTTTCAGTCTGTGATCTTTCCTCCTCACTTCCACCTCTCTTAAACACAATCTTTCAATTTGCGTTACAGAGTAAAAGGGGGAGTCGTCTGCGTACTCCGTTCTTTCTCATATATTACTCAGATCACATGAAACGTCAAAATTCATATGGACCTTGGAAGGCGATATATTTAGTCCCTGCTTGCATACCTCCACAGCAACCATGACAGTGACATATTAGTTATGCTGTCTTTTGCAATGTGATATCTTTAAATTTGCCACCTTGTTAAGTTTTGATTAATGCGATTCCATTTCAGCAAAGTAATTGGCTTGGCCCTGTTGTGAGCGATACACAGGCGCAGCGCCGGAACAAACGCTGCAACATGGTAATGAGGCAATGAGTTTGTTCTATGGATGTTGGCAAGTGACAGTTATTAATGATTGTTATGATAAACAGACGAGTGCAGATCGGGGGGATGAGTCGGGCCAGACTGACAGTTTAAAAATAACGCGTGCTGGAAAGTACTAACGAAGTAATACAGTGTTAGGAAAACAATCATGCAGGTTGTCAGAGGAAGAGGTGTAATTACAGAGCTACACTGGCCTGCCTTGGAGGATCTGGCTTCTAATAGAGCCAGAGGAATATGCACTGACAGAGGAGAGCAGAATGATATACAACTTTAATTGGATCATCTTTTTACCCCCCTTTCTTTTCTCAGAATACAAAGGAGGTCTGTGCTCACAGCTGTGTTATGATAGGTTTGGTCTCCTGTGAAGAGTAGTGACCCTGTGTAAATGGCTGTATAGTACAGGGAACCACAGTGTTTGTGTGAGCCCAACGTAGACGGTATTTCTGTGACTCTATTCTCATCTCTGTTTAGTATCAAAGCTCAGAAAATGTGTATAAGGCATGTTTAAATGGTGTGAAGTGATGTAAACTTGGATTTTCCGTTGTATATATCTCCACTGCTGTGCTGCTCTAACACACACAACAAGTTTTTCGCTTTTTCATATGTTTATAATGTTTGTACTGAATCACTGGTGCATTTTAATTAAAGGAGTGACATTTTGCTTTTTTAAAAAAATGGAATTATGCATTTTAAAAGATTCCCCTGTGGTCTACATAAACTGTATATGCTATGCTTGGGTCTGAATTCTTAGTATATTAGTATACATATATGTATATTAGCATACATTATATTAACTCTTAATCAGCCCTGAGCATTGTAAAGAAGAGCTGATATTATTTATCTTGTTGTTTTTTTGTTGTGTTGTTTTTTTTCTCTTTTTTGTGTTTAATAGGTTTGTAGGTTTGTTGTATAATTTGAAAAAAAAAAAAAAAAAGATTGTGTCTGTGTGGTTCCTTATGTCTAAGTACATGTTTATGTAAATGTATAATTTAAAATAAAAAAAAAAAAAATAAATAAAATGAATTTTTCATTAATTAAACTGCACAGGTCCATCTTTAACCCTATTTCTGAGTAATGACACCAGAAAGGTTGTTTTGAGCCCTGGCCCTTTAAATGCAAATGAGCCACTTCACGCCCCACCCCCTCCAGGTTGTTGACTGTGCTGCTCTGTCCCGTTCAGCCTCTTATGTTCAACAACTGAACATTTTAGGTAATCAGCTCAAAGTTTGGTCATACGGTAGCGGAAAAAATTATTAGACCACCCCTTGTTTTCTTCAATTTCTTGTTCATTTTAATGCCTGGTACAACTAAAATAAGTAAGTAAGTAAAGCTTTATTTATATAGCACTTTTTAAAACAACATGTTACAAAGTGCTTCACATAAAGGGGAGATAAATCAAATCAAATCAACTTTTAAGCCAGTTTACAGAAACCCAACAGAATCCTCCAGGAGCAAACACTTATGACTGGTGACAGTGGCGAGGAAAAACTGCCCTTTAACAGGCAGAAACCTCGAGCAGACCCAGACTCCTGAAGGATGGCCATCTGCCTAGGCCAGTTGGGGTTAGAGCGAGAAAGTAAAGGAGGAGAAAAGAGAGAGCGATAGAGATAGAGAGAGACTGGGGGAGAGGGTGGAGGTAGGTGGAGAGGTACATTAGTTTGGACAAATAATTTCAGAGCTGATATCTAGCCATTTTCCATGTTTTCTTGATAATAACCAAAATCACTTAAGTTCTTACATCAATAGCTATGCAAAAACAGTGCTTTTATGCATTCCATGTTTTCTTTTCTGTCTGCTTTAGTCACATGATACACACATGAGCTAGTACTTGATTGCATAACCATTGTATTTGATGACTTTTGATGGTCTAATAATTTTTTCCACAGCTGTATTTTCAGTATGGACTACAACCACTGCTGCTGACCAAACATTATATATAGCACTTGGAGAAATGTTCATCAGACGTCTTGATCTTATATGTGGAAATATTGTGAAGTAACTAGTTATAGACGTAAAAAATTAAGAAGGAATTAAAACAGGTTGTAGTAATCCACTCAATTTTTGCCAAAATGAATATAAAGATAGCTTTGCAGCACCTGGAGGGTTTAAATTCAAACTGTTTTTTGAACTGTTAGGGTCCAAATACACAAATAAATGTACCGAAGACTAATAAAAGTGGGTTTAGCAAAATATGTCCCCTTTAATAATTAGTGCTCTTAACTGTGTTGTAGTTCACTTTAATTTTTTTTTATAGCGTTAAAACTTGAAAGTGCAGAGTTACAATAGTTTTCATTTGTTTTTCTTTTTATTTGTTTTTTTTTTTTTTTGGTTATTCTATGGATTTCCATTCACTTTTGAGTTTTATTTTAGATTTTGTTTGTTGTAGTTAGCAGGTAGAAAGTCTTGATTTGTCTATACTGAAAATAGTAGGATGAAAAAAAATGAATGATGAAACATCAAAAATTAAATTGAGTTTACCTGCAATTTTTTTTCATTTTAGTTCAGTAATTTGTTGTTTTTATCTTAGTCATTGGTATTCTTTTTTCAGTCGTCGCTCTTTGCAAAAATGTGGATAACGACAGCAAAAAACTCTATTTTTATCCTTGAAAGAACAATCTCTGCTTCCTTGTTGGTGGTATGTTAAATCCGTCCATCTAATGTCTTTGTGTGTGAACTTTTGGTGACATTTAACCTGTACCAGTGCCTGGCTGTCATGAAATACTTGGTTTTGGAATGTGATGATCAGATGACTTTGCTGACCTTTGCATGAACCTTGTCTTGTGTTGATTTAGTGAGGCACCCAGATCAAAGCTATCCCTCTCAGTCAGTCGGTGTATAGGTCCTGAGGGTGAACAAAACCAGCCTCTACAACACCGATGGATGAACGGCGTCAACCTGCTCAAAAATCATTATGACTGGCAACCAAGGTTATTATCATTAACGAAAACTAACGAAATGACGAAAACTAGAATTGAAAAAACATTTTCGTTAACTGAAACAAAAAAAACTATAATTAAAAGAAAAATAATGATAACTAACTGAAACTGTATTGTGTGTATCTTGTGTTTTCTTTGTCAATGTCGCATTTATATGAAATTGATTTATTTCGCTCTAGCAATTTTCTCTGCTGTCACCATACAACACTTGACGGTCCGTCACTTGTGGTCACTTGTGGTTTCCAGTCGTCTTCTGGTCCCCACTCTACCTGGAAACATGGAGACTAAAGTCGGGAGATAGCAGCAGAGTTCCGTCTGGGATTTATTTGAATACGACGGAGAAGAAGAGAAAAGATACGACAAAACTAAAATTAATACTAAAACTAAACTAAAACTAAGCATTTCGAAAAAAAAAAAGAAAACTAATAAAAACTAGCAAACCTGCTCTAAAAACAAATTAAAACAAACTGAATTAGAGAAAAAAAGTTCAAACTAAATAAAATTAAACTATAATGAAAAATCCAAAACTATTATAACCTTGCTGGCAACACTGTAGGGTTATATTTTTGAACCAGTTTGAACAATATGCACTATACACTATGTCTTTGTCCCGACAAAATGTAGCCTGTCCTGGACCAAGTCTTTTACTTGACTTTCATTGTTATGTTAAACTGTGGAAATTTATCTTTTCTTAATTACCTTGATGATGCCGGCGAACAAATTGGCCAAAGACGGCATTAATCTCTAACTGTGGACACTACTGTTTCCCTTTTAAGGCTGATTACCTATGGAAATAGCTTTGAATGGCCTCATGAATCAAATTATTAATCCAATGTCAGTGTAACCCTAAATATAGGGCCATTCTCACTTCTGTCTGCACTATGTTGAAATAGTTAAATATGCCGAGTGGAGTTTCTATGGCATTGTCAACAAAAGAAATAGATAAACCCCCTTACCAAACGAGTCAATATTTCATTTTCCTTCTCTCATTCATATGTAGGTCTGGCTGTGGAAATTGATTGTGGTAAGATGGTCGGAGAGGCAGTGGTGATTCAGTGCAATTTTCAAATAAAGTGAAAAAGAATTGTCATTCTGTAATGGTTTTAGTTGGCAGTAAGTGGCTTGGTTGGAATTTCAGGGCCCTACACTTATCCATTATCCAAGTTTTCCAACACGCTGTCATTGTTGACAGGTGGATTATAATTTTTCTATAGCAGAACAATTGAAATGACAGCGGTTTAACAAACTTGGATGGGACAAAGGAGACGTGGGGTTCCAACAGGAAACACGCTGCCAACATTTGTGTGCACTTTGTGTTAGGAAGTGAAAAGTCCTGCTTTCTATCTTACTCAGAAATAAGAGTTTTCCAGATTGTCCAAATATGCACTAAACAGGGCTGCTCTTGATGAATGAGTGGCTAAAACAGTTTCTACATGAATGCAAACCCTCTAATCACACTGGCAACCCACAAAACTTTTCCCTAGAAAGAATGATAACAAATAAGTAAAAACAAAAGCCATGTTGCCCTATATTTTAAATGTAGAATTATTCAAGTAGTGGTGATCTCCTTTGCACCCCCTTATATTACAAACAGCTTTAGCATCAAATCAGTGCTATGTTGGCTGGTATCCCATTTCTCCTTTGCTTGCTTTTTGGCACTGTCATGTAGATTCTCTTCACGGTCCCGTTCTTTTTGTTTTTGAAGGCTGTGATTCCTGGCCATATGGAGCCCATCCCTTTGTCTTGTGTGGTGCTATCACATCGCCGGGCCTCTGGTAGACACTGGGTTAGCGTGTGGAGCTGCTTGGTGACTGTCAGCCTTGGTAGTCTTCTGTTTGTTGACATGTGAAGCTGGGCAGCTTACTGTAGGCCTGATGTTGGAACTCACTTACAATTAACTTGAGAAGACACTGACACAAGGCCTTCTGTCTCTACAAGTATTGGGAGGAGACAGCTGTGTGTTACCCCATAGAGCATAAATCTGTTATCACTGTGACTGTTTAAGAGGACATTCTATGGCTGTTGACCTAACTTGAAAAGAATGCATGAACTTAAAAATGTTTTTGTGTGTAAGCTGAATGCAGATGAGTAACAGGAAGTGAAGGATGGAGGCGATGGAAGAACAGTGCAGGGAATTGTAGCCTCTCTCCCAGCTGCACGCCGTCTCACCGGGCATGTATCAGCACTCCCCGCCACATGGCTCTGCTGCTCCTCAGCATCCCCACATCCCAACATACTGATCTAACTTCCCAACAACTACAACCCCCAAGCCCCTGTGCCTTCATAATCAGTTTAGTCAGAGTGATTATAGCAGTAGTATTCTACTGTCAGTGGTTATTAGACACGAGCTAAAGCTGAAGACCTTTGTCAGCTATTATTTTAATAGCGCTATTAGTATGAGTCCTTGGTGACCATAACCTTCATCAGTCATCATAAACCTAATTGTGTAGTGCACACAGATAATGTAACTATTACCAGTGGAGTGTGTTTTTGCTGTTGTAACACTTTGTGTAATTGACAGTTACACACTTAAATTGACATTTTCTCTTTTTTGGTGCCTCACTTCTGTGTTTCTAAATCTAACTTTGCTCCTGGCAAATTTCTAAACTTTCTTTAATAAATTCACTGTCCTGTATAATGGGAAGTCTGCAGATCAGATGTAAATTGAAAATGGACAACAGCAGCATGAGCAGAACATGGCTTAGCTCTGCTTACTGGAGTGAAGTGACACCTGTCTTCCACACTGCCCTAACTCATTTGCACTGTCGAGTTAATCTTTCTCAACAGTCACATGACACAGGAGACCACAGGGTGAGAAAGGCATGAGCAGGAGCCTCAATTTTTCCAATTATTTATAGACATTTGAAGCAATGATAAAGATTAAAGATAGAGACTAAGTTAAAAATATTCTATTCCATTTCAGATGTGCTGCCACTCCCTCTGTGTTCATCATTATCACCCTTCAAACTTGGGCGATAAGCATGAATGCCATTTGATGTATCGCCCATGAGTACATGCTATATGATACGCAAACGCTAGTGTCATATGAGTACAAGCTGGTTACAAAATGTGCTAAGATGTTCTATCACTGAGACTTACTGTAGAATTTAAATTTTCTTCTATATACTACATATCAGTGGCACATATTATACTTTTTATGCCATTATATTTATTACAGTTAAGTTAGTTTGCAGATTATTAATAAATTACCCAACAGTATGTAGTAACTTAAAGGAGCCTAGATTAAAGATGGGCCCAATGATGCACTAGTAATATAGTTAATAATAATAATAATAATAATAATAATAATAATAATAATAATAATAATAATAATAATACTGTCCTGTTGTTTTACTTTTGCTACTTTCATGCATGTTTTAATGCTAATACTTTTTTGCTTTAGTAATGTTTTGAATCCAGGACTTAAATACACTTTGGAGTTTATTGTTGATTTTTGTTGTCTCTCTCTTTTCCATGCCTGCCTGTTTGCTGAACCCTGTACGATGATACCTGGATGAATCTCCTTAAATAGGTAAGTAACCTTGTGTTAAGTACAGTCCAGGATGAAATTGAGAAATTATGTCATTGAGATCTTCAAAGAAATAGAATTTTAAATACATGGCTCAACCATCTGGTTGCCTTGTTTACTGAGCACAGCGTCAGGGTGTGCGTATTAATCATGCTTACACAAGTGTCTTAATTACTCCCAATGTAGCTGCTCCCTGTAGAACCCAGGAGATGACCTTTCTTTGCCTGTTTCTTTATGCCATTAATCATCCATAATCAACACCGTCAGAGTCAAGGAGAGGGCCACTCAGAGCTGCCCAACACTGCCCACAGACCTCCGTCACACACACTCAGATCTTTATTAATGGCCCACACATGGACTAGACACCAGCATAATTAAACATATAAACATAAAGTTTAACACAGTCCTTTAAATGGGAACGTCTAATTTGCCGGTATGAAATGACGAGATACGCCATGACGTATTCTTTCTCATGAAGGTCACTTTTCCATTAATATTCAGGAGTCAATTGTCTGTCATTTGGATGTTCTCTCATATCCTGCATGAAACTGGAGGAGCAAGCCCACAGGCCTAACAAATGGTATTTCACTTATAAATGCGATACTCTGACATTCATGGCAGACACTGATTCATAGCCGTCACATGGCTGATATGTCTAAGTGCCTGGGACGCACAAGGAAGTGAAAAACTACAGTGTGCAGGGCTTTTAACATTTCAGATCTTGTTTAGCCTTGCCAATGGCAGATTGACAAGTGGAGTTTCTGCTGTAGCAGGTAACTGACATGCCTGGCTTCTCCCCCCTGCTGACTGAAAGCTTAATATATCATTTGTCAGTCAAGGATGGGCTTTCATTCAATCATGGCATGGCATCCACTCAAATGCCAGCTGGGGCTTCAATTTCATGCAGAAGAGCAGTAGAATGCACGCAACGGGCACACACTATGTTGACTTCGGAAACCCTGTTGTTCTTTAGCATTCATTCCAGCTAATTACCGTTTCCTATCAGTTAACTTCTTAACTTTGATACCCATTGTAAGTGCAGCTGGTCAGTGGTGATCTTTGTCAAATATGAGCAGTTACGGTATTTCTGTAACATTGAATCATCTTGCATCACTTACATGCAAAAGGACAAAACGCCACTTCAAAGTTCTATAATAGTTTTATGACTGCCCACAAATTGCCGTCATAAATTTTTCATTCTTTTTAATTTACCACCATAAATCAAGGCTGCTGTGGGCTCTCTGCTCTAAATGGGATTGCTCCATAGTTTTGGCATGCCGCGATCTGGCTTTGGATCTCTGAAAAACAGACAGCACACGGAAGGTAGTGCATTAATTTAAGCCTATAAATTATGCACTTACTTTTATAATGTCAAACCATAAATAATGTTGATGCATTGGGAACTGCAACACATCACCCATAGAAATTATGCATTTGAGATGAATGGGGATGCTGTGATTGATAATGTCTCTCAGCCAGTGTGATCTATTTAAGTTTGTTCCCCAGAGGAAATGATGGAGCGGAATTAAAGATACAAGTTTTAGAAAAGCTGTTTGATATTCATGAAGCATCTTGTCTAACTTGGGTCAGTTGGAATCTTTGTTTATGTTAACAGGCTTCCAATTCCTGTCACTTCTCCCATTTTATTGTATCAGTGTTTTATTGTAACACACAATCCACTGCAGTAAAACAATTTTTCCTAGTTTACAATCTTATAATCACCTCTGAACTAAGAACACAGCTTTATTGCTCCCTCCACTTATGTTCTTCTGATCAACATGTGCAGTTAGTTCTGCTGTTGCTTGGCTTCGGTGCCAACTGAAATGTTGCTTCTGGTTGTTCCAACCTACTCCCCAGAGTACCAGATGGATGATTAAGTAAGGGACTTTAGTAAGGCTTGTGCAAATGCTTAGTACACTGAACTCCTGAATATTGTGTATTATTTGCCATTAGGCGGAGATAATATTAGCCATTCTCCCTGTAATGGCTCAGAAGAAGAATAATTGAATGTGCTCATGGGCTTTGGTTCAGTGGAGTTGTGCGCGAATGGGGATGCATCAACACTCGTCTGGTTTTTATATAACGGTGCTGTATTCCTCTTTGGAGCAGCTCTGTGAACAGATCCAATCCAGTACTGGGCTTTTATGATCTTCTGGACGTATTAATTATGTGCACAGAAGCTTGTTTGGACAGCTCATTCATTTTTGCTTGATCATATTGACAAGCCTTTCTTAAGCAGTCAAGGTAAATGCCATGATCAATACCGCTGTATTGACTCGCATTATCATGATAATCCGTGTATGTGAAAATTGCAAGAAAGACTAAAGTAAAGTGGGACAATTACTGGAAGGAAATGTCCATTTTAAAATCCAGTAAGAATAATAGTTACACAGTAAAAAGCCTAATGCACTATGAAAACCATGAAATATCTTTGTTACCGTTTGTCTGCAGCTTATGATCAATTTTTACAGCAAGACAAATGAATAGCTTTTGTTTCTGATAACCATAATGATCAATAGCTGTCCGAAAAACTAAAAGCCTACTGTGATATTTTTTTTTTTGCTCTTATAATATGATTATTCATTAAAACCTGTAAGAGCAAAGTTTGTTCTTCAGACAAAGTCCCTACTTTTGTGTGCTGGGAATAAATCATCTTCATGTTCACATGGTGGTCTTATGTACACTTCTAAGAGAAAGATGCAACATCAGCTGCAGACTCAAAGTTATAGACCATAGCAAAATAATTAAGCAATGCACCATGGGCGAATGCTGTGGTAAAATAATCAGAACATCAGCCGTTTGCTCTGAGTTGGCCTTTTATTCCTTTTTAGTGATCTCTGATGCTTCAACACTGACCTCATTGTTCGAAGGCTTTGAACTCCAGTGACTGAACAGGCATTTTTCTTCTCTTTGACACAAGAGACAACACCCAGTTTTCAGCAAATATTTCCAGGTGACCCCATTTCCCCTATTTTCCTTCGTGGAATTCCTGACACTGACAGTAAATATCTCTCTGGCTCTTATTACCTGCTGTTCTCCGTCATAAATCCATCTAAAGCAGAAACATTCCTCAAACTAACCATGCAGGTAAATCTTTGTGTGCATGGCAGGGTATGTGTGCATGCACCTTGGTGTGTGACGGCTGGTTTGCTGAGCTAGTTAAGGCCTGAGGGGCTAGAGGATTTTGTCCACACAGTTACTCGTCTCTACTGTAGAATTAAGACAGCCCCCTGCAGTGGATAGATTGCAGTTTTTAAGATATGAAGTGTTGGACATGTGTCTTAGAATAGTATATCACAGAGATTTTATGGCTGCTATGGAAGGCAGTTTATTGTAGTGGGCATGCAGGAGTACAGTATATCCATGTCTCCAGCCCTTTGCTGCCCTTGCCACAAAGTCAACAGACTGCAGGGCTGTAGTCAGCGTCCCTGCCCCCTTGATTTAAGACTGCACTTACCAGAAGCCAGCGAGGCTGTTGGTCCTCTCTTTCTCTGAGAGCTGTCACTCTTGTGTGTAATTTGCCCTACTGAAGGAAAAAAAAGCCCAACTCAAACCGTGAATAATGAGTGGTTGTTAGCTTTTGAGACAGAACAAGCAAAGCGAAACACAAAACACTCCAGCGAAAGAACTGTAATTACCCACAAGCCTGTGAGTGCACTCTTAGAAGGATTGTTATTGTGTGTGAATGACCTTTCATGTCTTTGGCATGCTGTTCTGTGACTCTTAAGTTTGACTGTTGCAGGCTCATGTAATCTAGTAGCATGTAGAAAGAGGAAATAGTATAATTTATGGGTGTTTTCACAAGAGTTGGCTTTGAAAAGTAACTTTATTATTGCAGACATGAGCAGTGATTTATATCAGCTTTATATTAATTTCAACATGGGCTCTAACCACATCTGACTCGCTGCCTTGCATCACAGAAGGGCAAATAATTGCTTAAATGAAGGAAACAATCTGCTGATCCTCAAAGACCACCCATAGGGAGATGGATTACTGGAAGATATCTGTGTCACAAAATGTGCAGCCCTCCCTCAGCCTGTCCACATCTTTGAAAGTCCCGCTCAGACAACAACAAATGGACAGATTACACAGTGACTATGGGTTGACAGATAACGCAGAGCAAGCAAAAACTGCAGTGCGGGAACCTCCTGTTCTCAGCCTCACTGCCACAGACTGACTTTTTTAAGATTTATTCCATCAGTCAAGTAATTAACATGATTTATGGTGCTGGGGTGACTGTTAGTGAGACAACAAAGGGGTCGGGGTGGTTCCTCCCCCAAGGAGATGCTATCAGGTGTTTTCTGCTGTGCTTGCAATGCAGTCAGCATGCAGCTGTAAATCCAGCCATTCTGCATTGAAGAGAGATGACCCCCCCCCTTCTTCTTTTCTTCCCTCTAGTTTTCTCCCCCTTCCTACTCACCCCAGGAGGTCACAAGTTCACAGCTCGGCCTTAACTGTTAAAACCTGGGGGCTGAACTTCTGACCTCACCTAGTGTAAAAAGGAGCACAGTGAATAGTGTTTATAAGGGCTGCCATTCTGAGAGGCCAGGGGGGTTTAGAAAAGGAAAGGGCCGCTCTGTACCCAGCCTGTCCCAGACACAGAGGTCTTTAATAGCAGTGAAGTGAGTAAAGACTGCCCCTTAAGGCCAAGGAGGGGTGCAGCACTGTCTGCCATCATCATACACGGTGTTACACGCTGTAATTAGCTTGATGTGTCTGTAAGCATTTCTGTGCAACACGGTTCTAACTTTCTATAAGACATGGACACTCACGGCCAGCATTTCATTTTACCACTGTGTAGTATCCTAAGGGTTAATCCTCTTCTACATGACAAAGCTTTAACTTTTAATTTCCAGTCTGAAGGCTTTCCTGTGAGACTTCTTGCTGGCATTATAGACATTGCCTTGAAGCATTAGCATAGTAACTGTCTGAAAACATATTCATTTGCAATCTTTCCTTATTCATCTGTCAAGTGAAATCTGTACAACACTCATACCTGCTTTCACAAGAATGGCAGTTCCCCATGTTGTTGTCGCTCGCAGGCAAAAACAAATCCATAAGAAGTGCTTGGCTTAGCCCTGTTTACACACACTCTGCTTTTCCTGTAACCTCTATAAAAACAAAACACGGTTTCTCTAGGCTGCCTGTTTCCCTGTTAAAACAAGAGGGGGGAAAATTAAATGCCTACAAGCAGATTTTATGATCTGATAAAAGATGGCATTTACTGTTGACTGATTTACTGCCTGTCAAAGTTTGTGAGTGCATTGTAATACAACATCAGCCTTAGAACAACACAGCAGACTTGTTGAGAGGACTTTCATCACAGATTTTTTTTTGTTAATCTTGTTTTTCTCTATATCAACCTAAAATATGCTCCATTTTTTAAAAATACTGCATGAAAGCTGGGGTTGAATATAGAAGGCGCTGTATACAACAGAAGAAACAATCGCTTGCTTTAAAAATAGTTATTTTTCTAACTGCAGACATTTTGCATTATATTCTCAGTCTAGTTATTCTGCCTCGATATACACTACAAACAAAAAGATAAGGATATTTCTTTTTTTTTTTTTTGTAATTTTTTTGTCGTTTTTACCATTTGTAAATAAAACTATGTCTGGTCATTAAAAAAAAGTGTTTCAATTCAATTCACACACACAAAAAAGTAAAAAGCACTGTGCAAGAATCCCAACTGAAAAAAAAAATAGCCCAAAAATTAAAAATATCCCTAACTTTTTGTTTGTAGTGTGTGTATATATATACATATATATATATATATATATATATATATATATATATATATATATATATATATATATATATATATATATATATACATATATATATATATATATACATACATACATACACACAGGGTGGGGAAGCAAAATTTACAATGAACATTTAGTTGTTTTTTCTCAGCAGGCACTATATCAGTTGTTTTGAAACCCAACATATATTGATGTCATAATCATACCTAAGACTATTATCCATACCTTTTCAGAAACTTTTGCCCATATGAGTAATCAGGAAAGCAAACGTCAAAGAGTGTGTGATTTGCTGAATGCACTCGTCACACCAAAGGAGATTTCAAAAATATTTGGAGTGTCCATAAAGACTGTTTATAATGTAAAGAAGAGAATGACTATGAGCAAAACTATTACGAGAAAGTCTGGAAGATACTATTAAAGAAGAATGGGAGAAGTTGTCACCCGAATATTTGAGGAACTCTTGCTCAAATTTCAGGAAGTGTGTGAAGGCAGTTATTGAGAAAGAAGGAGGACACATAGAATAAAAACATTTTCTATTATGGAAATTTTCTTGTGGCAAATAAATTCTCATGACTTTCAATAAACTAATTAGTTATACACTGTCTTTCAGTCCCTGCCTCAAAATATTGTAAATTTTGCTTCCCCACCCTATATATATATATATATATATATATATATATATATATATATATATATGTATATGTATGTGTATATGTGTGTGTATATATATGTATGTGTGTGTGTGTGTGTATATATATATATATATATATATATATATATATATATATATATATATATATATATATATATATATATATATGTGGTAGACTATTCTTTGTCAAGTGGGATAAGAGGCCTGGCAGGCAGAGAGCCATCCCTGACTGAGTAACATGTGGTAAAACAAAGCTTGAGTGATTTATCTTGGTCGTACAAATATTAGTTCAGCTAAGCCAGTATTGCACCGCTTCTAATCAGAAGAGGCGATCTCCCCTGTAAGTGACAGCTCAGAGATCTCATAGAATGGTGTTTACATTCGCTTCCAGGATCCTAACATATACACATGTTAACAAAATAAGCCCGGCTGACTGGTGAGGAATTTGGGCCTTGCTTGCAACCACAGCATTCTGTGACAGGACTGTTTGTAAATGAAGGATTTATGGCGTGTGGAGCTTTGCTAATTGCCCATTGTACTCCTTTTCTGTTGATGCGTTTCTTTTAATATTATGGAAATATATTGCCTTGAGTGTGTTTTGTTAAGTGGTTTTCTTTATTAAAGAATAATGCTGGAAGTATCAATTTTCATGAATAAAATAGAGAAATAAAGGAGGATGTAAATTTGTGCAGATGGCCCAAATTACTGACCCTGTTTTACAAAACATAACATATCCTATTAATTTATTTTCACTAATTAATCCTGAAGCAGTGACTGATTTTAAACCTAAAACTACCATCTGTGGATTTCATGCATTAGATCGATGATGCTGGCTTATCCCATTTGCTGACGCTATTCTTGATCCTTGGGAATATGTAGTTTAAATTGCATTCTTCCTGTTCTTGATTACATTATAGTCAGCCACTTTTCATTTACAATCCATTGTGTTTAATTTTCGTCTTTGTGTTTAAAGCTGCCTTTGGTCGATTTTGTTTGACAAGTGTTGAAAGGCTGTTCTAAATATGTTGGTCCTCTGGAGAAAACAAGCTGCTGTGTTAAGCTACAGCACAACTGCATGTGCTTGAAGTTTGTTTTGTCCACATGTAGTTAACATGGACAGCGTGATTTCTCAGCGATGGGATCTGAGTGTGAGCAGATCAAAGGGTAGATATGGCAGGGGGGCAAAAACTTCCTCCTCATCCTCTTTAAAGTTACTATCACCTCTTCCTATTTTAACATCTCTAATTGGAGAGAAACCTGGGTGAGGGAAGCCCACATGTAGAGTCAGTATTCTTTATTGTTCTTCTGTTGTGCTCTTTTACTCCTCCCCTCCTTGTCCTTTGCTAGCCTAGTGAACTCCGGATGCACTCTGACCCCTCAGTGACTACTTCTCAGGCATTCTGGCCTTTACCTTTTACATCTACATGGAACCCTTCCTCCACCTCTTGGCTAACCATGAAACACTTGTGTGACCTTTGATCTTTCCACCATGATCCCTCCTCCCCTTCAGGTCACTGAGTTTTACAACTCAGAGCAAACATCTAACCTTGGGGAGTGGTCAGACAGAGGTCCTGGTGTCAGGAAGTCTTGACCATGTGTGATCACAGCCAAGTGCATTCAAGTGAATATTTACTTCATGATTGTTAAGGAGGACTTGATAACAAAATAAATGCACATGTGCATGAACTAGGGCTGTCAAAATTAATGCATTAGCGTGGATTAATCCATCTTCATGATTAATCTGATTACAAATTTATGCAATTAACCCATCTGCAGTGCAGAATTTGGGCTGGGTATCATAGCCAGTTTCCTTAATCAATTTGATTTTCTGAGATTCTGAATTAATTGATCACAATTCAATATTGATTCGATTCAGTATTAATTGATAGATTCAAATTCATTTAGTGATACCAAAGTACAATTTTGAGCTGTAACCTGATTATTTGACTACCACAGCCATGCAACACATCAATACTGGTATCAATATTGACATTAGAAAGGAAATAAATGTGACATTTCATCAGTAAATAGGTGAATCTGCTCATAAATAATGAACAGGACAGAAACATTTCCATGTTCCTACAGTGACTCAGAATGGACTTCTTCATCATCTTTATTCTGTTTTATGGCTGGTGCCTTCTAGCTTTAAGGCACATTGCTATCACGCTTGGGCGCTGCTACCAATTTTGGGCCCCCTGAAACATATTCATGTTGGGCCCTTGGTACAAGAAAGTCACTGGAAACAATCTGTCAGAGCTGGGCAGCAGTCTATGATTGTTGGTGCTGAGCAGCGGTCCGTGATTGTTGGTGCTAGGTAGCAGTCCGTGATTGCCGGAGTGGTGAAAGTGAAACTGAAGATGTTTTACTATTCCACTAACTCCACACTCACCTATGGCTGAGTGTGGAGTGGATGGCCGGCTTCTGTGACCCACCTTG